>NC_081322.1:43492228-44117228 GCF_026419965.1 Kogia breviceps | reverse complement strand
AGATGATCCAGGTCCTTGGAAAAACAATGGAGACAAAGATCAATAAGATGCAAGAAATGTTTAACAAAGACCTAGAAGAATGAAAGAACAAACAAACAGATGAACAATACAATAACTGAAATGAATACTACACTAGAAGGAATCAATAGCAGAATAACTGAGGCAGAAGAATGGATAAGTGACCTGGAAGACAGAATGGTGGAATTCACTGCTGCAGAACAGAATAAAGAAAAAAGAATGAAAAGAAATGAAGACAGCCTAAGGGACCTCTGGGACAACACTAAATACAACAACATTTGCATTTTAGGGGTCCCAGAAGGGGAAGAGAGACAGAAAGGACCAGAGAAAATATTTGAAGAGATTATAGTTGAAAACTTCCCTAAACATGGAAAAGGAAATAGCCACCCAAGTCCAGGAAGCACAGCAAGTCCCATACAGGATAAACCCAAGGAGAAACATGCTGAGACACATAATAATCAAACTGGCAAAAATTAAAGACAGAAAAACTATTGAAAGCAGCAAGGGAAAAATGACAAATAACAAAAAAGGGAACTCCCATAAGGTTAACAGCTGATTTTGCAGCAGAAACTCTACAATCCAGAAGAGAATGGCATGATGTACTTAAAGTGATTAAAGGGAAGAACCTACAACCAAGATTACTCTACCCAGCAAGGATCTCATTCAAACTCGATGGAGAAATCAAAAGTTTTACAGACAAGCAAAAGCTAAGAGAATTCAGCAGCACCAAACCAGCTCTACAACAAATGCTAAAGGAACTTCCCTAAGTGGGAAAAACAAGAGAAGAAAAGGATCTACAAAAACAAAACAATTAAGAAAATGGTCATAGGAACATATATATCGATAGTTACCTTAAATCTGAATGGACTAAATGCTCCAACCAAAAGACACAGGACTGCTGAATGGTTACAAAGACAAGACCCATAAATATGCTGTTTACCAGAGACCCACGTCAGACCTAGGGACACATACAGACTGAAGGTGAGAGGATGGAAAAAGATATTCCATGCAAATGGAAATCAAAAGAAAGCTGGAGTAGCTATACTCATATCAGATAAAATAGTCTTTAAAATAAAGAATGTTACAAGAGACAAGAACACTACATAATGATCAAGGGATCAATCCAAGAAGAAGATATAACAATTATAAATATATATGCACCCAACACAGGAGCACCTCAACACATAAGGCAACTGCTAACAGCTATAAAAGAGGACATCCACAGTAACAAAATGATAGTGGGGGACTTTAACACCTCACTTACACCAAGGGACAGATCATCCAAAATGAAAATAAATACAGAAACAAAAGCTTTAAATGACACAATAGACCAGATAGATTTAATTGATATTTACAGGACATTCCATCCAAAAACAGCAGATTACACTTTCTTCTCAAATGCACATGGAACATTCTCCAAGAGAGATCACATCTTGGGTCACAAATCAAGCCTCAGTGAATTTAAGAAAATTGAAATCATATCAAGGATCTTTTCTGACCACAACTCTATGAGATTAGAAATCAATTACAGAGAAAAAAACGTAAAAAATACAAACACATGGAGGCTAAACAATGTTACTAAATAACCAAGAGATCACTGAAGAAATCAAACAGGAAATCAAAAAATACCTACAGACAAATGACAATGAAAACACAATGACCCAGAACCTATGAGATGCAGCAAAAGCACTTCTAAGAGGGAAGTTTATCCTATAAAAACCTACCTCAAGAAACAAGAAAAATCTCAAACAAACAGTCCAACATTACACCTAAAGGAACTAGAGAAACAAGAACAAACAAAACCCAAAGTTAGCAGAAGGAAAGAAATCATAAAGATCAGAGAAGAAATAAATGAAATAGAAACAAAGAAAACAATAGCAAAGATCAATAAAATTAAAAGCTGGTTCTTTGAGAAGATAAACAAAATTGATAAACCATTAGCCAGACTCATCAAGAAAAGAGGGAGAGGACTCAGATCAATAAAATTAGAAATGAAAAAGGAGAAGTTAGGGCTTCCCTGGTGGTGCAGTGGTTGAGAATCCGCCTGCCGATGCAGGGGACACGGGTTCGTGCCCTGGTCCGGGAAGATCCCACATACCGCAGAGCAGCTGGGCCCGTGAGCCATGGCTGCTGAGCCTGTGCATCCGGAGCCTGTGCTCCACAACGGGAGAGGCCACAACAGTGAGAGGCCCGCGTACCACAAAAAAAAAAAAAAAAAAAAAAAAAAAAAAAAAAGAAAAAGGAGAAGTTACAACAGGCACCACAGAAATATAAAGCATCCTAAGAAACTACTACCAGCAACTCTATGCCAAGAAAATGGACAACCTGGAAGAAATGGACAATTCTTAGAAAGGTATAACCTTCCAAGACTGAACCAGGAAGAAACAGAAAATATGAACAGACCAATCACAAGTAATGAAATGGAAACTGTGATTAAAAATCTTCCAGCAAACAAAAGTCCAGGACTAGATGGCTTCATAGGTGAATTCTATCAAACATTTAGAGAAAAGCTAACACCCATCCTTCTCAAACTCTTCCAAAAGATAGCAGAGGTAGGAACACTCCCAAACTCATTCTACAAGGCCACCATCACCGTGATACCAAAACCAGACAAAGATACTACAAAAAAAGAAAATTACAGACCAATATCACTGATGAATATAGATGCAAAAATCCTCAACAAAATACTAGCAAACAGAGCCCAACAACACATTGAAAGGATCATACACTATGATCAAGTGGGATTTATCCCAGGGATGCAAGGATTCTTCAATATATGCAAATCAATGTGATATACCATATTAACAAACTGAAGAATAAAAACCATATGATCATCTGAATAGATGCAGAAAAAGCTTTTGACAAAATTCAACACCCATTTATGATAAAAACTCTCCAGAAAGTGGGCATAGAGGGAACCTACCTCAACATAATAAAGGCCATATATGAAAAACCCACAGCAAATATCATTCTCAATGGTGAAAAACTGAAAACATTTCCTCTTAAGATCAGGAATGAGACAAGGATGTCCACTCTCACCACTATTATTCAACATAGTTTTGGAAGTCCTAGCCATGGCAATCAGAGAAGAAAAAGAAATAAAAGGAATACAAATTGGAAAAGAATAATTAAAACTGTCACTGTTTGCAGATAACATGATACTATACATAGAGAATCCAAAAACTGCTACCAGAAAACTACTAGAGCTAATCAATGAATTTGGTAAAGTTGCAGGATACAAAATTTATGCACAGAAATCTATTGCATTTCTATACACTAATGATGAAAAATCTGAAAGAGAACTTACGGAAACACTCCCATTTACCATTGCAACAAAAAGAATAATATACCTAGGAATAAACCTACCTAGGGAAACAAAAGGCCTATATGCAGAAACTATAAGACACTGATGAAAGAAATTAAAGATGATACCAACAGATGGAGAGATATACCATGTTCCTGGATTGGAAGAATCAATATTGTGAAAATGACTATACTACCCAAAGCAATCTACAGATTCAGTGCAATCCCTATCAAATTAGCAATTGTATTTTTTAAGGAACTAGAACAAATCATCTTAAAATTTGTATTGAGACACAAAAGACCCCAATAGCCAAAGCAGTCTTGAGGGAAAAAAATCGGAGCTGGAGGAATCAGACTCCTGGACTTCAGACTATACTACAAAGCTACAGTAATCAAGACAATATGGTACTGGCACAAAAACAGAAACACAGATCAATGGAACAAGATAGAAAGCCCAGAGATAAACCCACACACCTATGGTCAACTAATCAATGACAAAGGAGGCAAGGATATACAATGGAGAAAACACAGTGTCTTCAATAAGTGGTGCTGGGAAAACTGGACAGCTACATGTAAAAGAAAAAAATTAGAACACTCCCGAACACCATACACAAAAATAAACTCAAAATGGATTCAAGGCCTAAATGTAAGACCGGACACTATAAAACTCTTAGAGGAAAACATAGGAAGAACACCCTTTGACATAAATCACAGCAAGATCTTTTTGATCCACTTCCTAGAGTAATGGAAATAAAAAGAAAAATAGACAAATGGGACCTAATGAAACTTAAAAGCTTTTGCACAGCAAAGGAAACCATAAACAAAATGAAAAGACAACCCTCAGAATGGGAGAAAATATTTGCAAATGAATCAATGGAGAAAGGATTAATCTCCAAAATATATAAACAGCTCATGCAGCTCAATATTAAAGAAACAAAGAACCCAATCCAAAAATGGGCAGAAGACCTAAATAGACATTTCTCCAAAGAAGACATACAGATGGCCAAGAATCACATGAAAAGCTGCTCAACCTCACTAATTATTAGAAAAATGCAAATCAAAACTACAATGAGGTATCACCTCACACCAGTTAGAATGGGCATTATCAGAAAATCTACAAACAACAAATGCTGGAGAGGGTGTGGAGAAAAGGGAAACTTCTTGCACTGTTGGTGGGAATGTAAATTGATACAGCCACTATGGAGAACAGTATGGAGGTTCCTTAAAACACTAAAAATAGAATTAGCATATGATCCAGCAATCCCACTCCTGGGCATAGACCCAGAGAAAACCATAATTCAAAAAGACACATGCACCCCAGTGTTCATTGCAGCACTGTTTACAATAGCCAGGTCATGGAAGCAACCCAAATGCCCATCAACAGACCAATGGATAAAGAAGATGTGGTACATATATTCAATGGAATATTACTCAGCCATAAAAAGGAACACAACTGAGTCATTTGTTGAGACGTGGATGGATCTAGAGACTGTTATACAGAGTGAAGTAAGTCAGAAAGAGAACAACAAATATCCTATATTAACACATGTATGTGGAACCTAGAAAAATGGTACAGATGAACCGGTTTGTAGGGCAGAAGTTGAGACACAGATGTAGCGAACAAACGTATGGACACCAAGGGGGGATAACTGCGGTGGGGTGGGGATCATGGTGTGCTGAATTGGGCGACTGGGATTGACATGTATACACTGATGTGTATAAAATTGATGACTAATAACCTGCAGTATAAAAAAAACAAACGAAAAAACAACTAATGCTAAACTTTCTTTGGGTTATTTGTACGGAAATATGTTAATATAAATGTTTCAGACATTACATGAAATTTCTTAAAAATAAATAAATAAAATAAATAAAATCTAGTGAGTAAATCTTAGTATTAGTGGATTGATCATGAAAAACTCAATATATAAGCACAACTTTTTCCTTTGGGTGAATCACTAACAGGGACTCTCTTTAATACCAGCATATTGAAAGAAATCTAAGCAATAATTTTATTACAAATGTAACCTTATTTTTAGAGAGCCAGGTTGCTAACTCAAAAAAGGTACTCAATTGAAACAATTCTAGAAAATGAGCATATACATACACACATATACAAGTACATAAACACACAGTTCAGTGCAAACCCTAGTGTTGCTAAAATGATTGTTAAATGTTCTTAGACTAGTGTATTAATTTTCTTATTAAAAACACTTATTTGGGTTTTTGTTAAAAAATTATATCCTAGGACAACCTCCCAGATATTATGATTCAGTAGGTTAAATGGGCATCCCAGGAATACACATTATCAACCAATCTAATCTGATTCAGTTGCTCCATGGCTTACACTTTGAGAAACATTGCCTTAAATAACAAATGGACTGTGTTTATTATTAGCAAATCAGAACCAGACTACAGGTCTTTCATTTCTGTCCATAAATACTTACTTGCTAAGGAACTTGTTCTCCCATCATAAAAAATTTAAAAAACTAAAAAAAAAACAAAAAACAAAAAAAAAACTGGAAAATATATATAAAACTATAATTATTAGATGTTTCAAACAGGCAGTAGATGGCTGTGATTCTTCAGAAAAGGGAAACAAATAATATGACCCCTATGATTGCTCCAGGTTACTTCATGGAAGTAGTTCTCAGAACTCAGAGCAGGTGAGGGCAACTTAAGCCACAGAGAGTTGAGAACAGAATTCCAGAAATTGGAATTTGGGAGACAGGGATGGCTAGAAATTGTGGGACAGACTACAAGAGGATTGGGAGCTGGGAAGGGGGATGGAGAGAGAGAGGGGGGGGGAGGGGGAGGGGGATGGGGAGAGAGAGAGATGTAGAGCCGTTCCCTCTAGTCTTTGGCTGAATATCTGAACACATGTAGGATAAAACTCACTAAGACTGGGGAAAAAAATACCAGGAATAAGGCTGAAAAATTCCTTTTGCTCACTAACAGTTGAAAATATTTTACATTCCCACAGTCAGAATAGAAAAATCTCATAATATACTCATAGAATATTGAGTAGAATCAGAAAAAGGTATCACTTTAGGAATGAACTAAGAGAGCCTAAGACTAAAAACTTCTTCAGATCAGTCCTAAAAAAATTTTGAAAGGATAAACTTGGTCTCAAACAGCTCAACTGAATGCTAGAAAAAATTCAACACCCTTTAAAGGCATACAACAAAATCTACTAACCAACAGCATAAAGTTCATTAGGTAGGACATTCAAACAAAATTCCAAGGCATACAAAGAAGTAGGAAAATGTGACCCATAAGAGACATAAGTATCAATTAATAGAAATAGACCTAAAAAGGACAGATTATGGACTTGCAAGCCAGAGACTATAAAACAGAAATTACAAATGTTATAAATATGCTCAGGAGTATAAAGGAAAACTTAAAAATGATGATGAGAGAAACAGAAGACATAAAAAAGAAAACAACAGAACTACTAGCAATGAAAAATATAATATATAAAATGAAAATACTTAGTTGAATAGGATTAACAGCATATGAACCACTGCAAAAGTTCAGAGAACTTGAACACATAGCAACAGAAGCTATTCAAAATAAAGTTCAGAGAGAAATACACTGAAAAAAATAAACAATATCAGCAACTGGTTGAACAATATCAAACTATCTAACATATATAATTGGAACCCCAGAATCATGGGGAAAGAGAGAGGGTGGGGTAAGGTATGAGGAGACAGAATAAAAGGACTGAAAAAATAATCAAAAGTGATGAAATGTATAAACCCTAAGATCCAAGAAGTTCACAAAACTCTAAGAAGAAAGCACATAAAGAAAAGTACTATATAAAACAGTAAAGACATTCTAAAAATGGTGACAAAAAGAAAATCTTAAAAACAGCCAGAGAAAGAAGCATTACATACAGAAGACCAAAGAGATGATGATAAGAGACTTACTTTCAGAAACTATGCAAACCAGAATACAAGAAATGGCATCTTCATATTACTGAAAGAAAAAAGAAAATCTGTCAACCCTCAATTGTATACCCAATGAAAATATTATTTCACAAATGAAGGCAAAATAAAGACTTTTTAGGAAAGAAAAAAAAATGCTGAGTAACTTTGTTGTCATCAGATTCTCCACAGGCAGAAGGAAGGAGATACCAGATGGAAACTTGAATCTTTTCAAAGGAGTGAGTAGTGCCAGATGACTAGCTGTTTAAGGCAAAAATATTAACAGTGTGTTGTGGGGTTTCTATCATATGTAGAACTAAAATGTATGAGTATATTAGCACCAAGGCAGGGAGAATAGAAATAGAAGTTTTTTATACTAGATGGAAGTGATACAATGCTTGCTAGTTGAAGTGATAAGTTAAAGTGATAATGACAGTGATAAGTTTGTATATTGCAAACCTAATAGAGAAAACTAAAACATAAAACATATGCTAATAAGCCAATAGTGGAAGAAAATATAATCATAAAATAATGATAGATGCAAAAGAAGTAGAGAAAAGAGTAACCAAAGAACAAATGAAATATTTAGTAATATGGTAGATTTAAAATTAAACATATCAATAATCACATTAGATTTGAGTGATCTAAATCCTTCAATTAAAAGATAGATACTGGGCTTCCCTGGTGGCGCAGTGGTTGAGAATCTGCCTGCTGATGCAGGGGACACGGGTTCGTGTCCTGGTCTGGGAAGATCCCATGTGCCACGAAGCGCCTGGGCCCATGAGCCATGGCCACTGAGCCTGTGCGTCCGGAGCCTGTGCTCTGCAACGGGAGAGGCCACAACACTGAGAGGCCTGCATACCGAAAAAAAAAAAAAAAAAAAAAAAAAAAGATAGATACTGTCAAAGGAGGCAAGAATATACAATGGAGAAAACAGTCTCTTCAATAAGTGGTGCTGGGCAAACTGGACAGCCACGTGTAAAAGAATGAAATTAGAACATTCTCTAATACCATACACAAAAATAAACTCAAAATGGATTAAAGACCTAAATATAAGACCAGATACTATAAAACTTAGAGGAAAACATAGGCAGAACACTCTGACATAAACTGCAGCAATATCTTTTTTGATCCACCTCCTAGAGTAATGAAAATAAAAACAAAAATCAACAAATAGGACCTAATTAAACTTAAACCGTTCTGCACAGCAAAGAAAACCATAAACAAAAAGACAACCCACAAAATGGGAGAAAATGTTTGCAAATGAAGCAGCTGACAAGCGATTAATCTCCAAAATATACAAACAGCTCGTGCAGCTCAATATCAAAAAAAAAACGACCCAATCAAAAAATGGGTAGAAGATCTAAGTAGACATTTCTCCAAAGAAGACATACAGATGGCCAAAAGCATGAAAAGATGCTCAACATCACTTAATTGTTAGAGAAATGCAAATCAAAACTACAATGAGGTACCACCTTACACCGGCCAGAATGGCCATCATCAAAAAATATACAAACAATAAATGCTGGAGAGGGAGTGGAGAAAAGGGCAAATTTATAGTTGTAAGTCAACTATATTCTTGCACTGTTGGTGGAAATGTAAACTGATACAGCTACTATGGAGAACAGTATGGAGGTTCCTTAAAAAACTAAAAATAGAGGTACAATATGACCCAGCAATCCCACTCTTGGGCATATATCCAGAGAAAACCATAATTCAAAAAGATACATGCACCCCAGTGTTCATTCCAGCACTGTTTACAATAGCCAAGACATGGAAGCAACGTAAATGTCCATTGACGGATGAATGGATAAAGAAGATGTGGTACATATACACAATCGAATATTACTCAGCCATAAAAAAAGAATGAAATAATGCCATTTGCAGCAACATGGATGGACCTAGAGACTGTCGTACTGAGTGAAGTAAGTCAGAGAAAGAAAATATCATATGATATAGCTTATATGTGGAAATTTTAAAAAGGGTACAAATGAACTTATTTACAAAACAGAAATAGTTACAAGTATAGAAAATAAACTTATGGTTATCAAGGGGAAAAGGGAGGAGGGATAAATTGGGAGACTTGGATTGACATATACACACTATTATATATGAAATAGATAACAAACAACCTTAACTAACAAAAACCTACTGTATAGCACAGGGAACTTAATACTCTGTAATGACCTATATGGGAAAAAAAATCTAAAAAGAGTGGTTATATGTATACATATAACTGATTAACTTTGCTGTACAGCAGAAACTAACACATTATAAATCAACTATACTCCAATAAAAATTAATAAAAAAAAGATATTGTCAGATTGGATACTATATGTAGTCTGCATGAAACCCATATGAGTATACAGATACAAATACATTAAAAGTAAAAGGATGCAGAAATACACACCATGCAAAAGTTAATTCAAAAAAGCTTAAGAATAAATATTACCCACTAGCTATCCACCCTACGTTTGGTGGTGAATATATGTCCATGCCACTCTCTCACCTCCTGCATGGCACAGGGAGATCAGCTAGGTGGTTTGTGACCACCTAGAGGGGTGGGATAGGGAGGGTGGGAGGGAGGGGAGACGCAAGAGGGAAGAGATATGGGAACATACATATATGTATAACTGATTCACTTTGTTGTAAAGCAGAAACTAACACACCATTGTAAAGCAATTATACTCCAATAAAGATGTTAAAAAATAAAAAAGAAATATTACCAGAGATAAGCAATATTACCAAAGGGTGTCATCTCATAATGATAGAGGAATAAATCGAGAAGACATAACGACCCTAAATATGTCTGCACCTAATAACAGATGTTAAAAATGCATGAAACAAAAACCGAAAGAGAAATAGACAAAAGTACAATTAGAGCTGGAGAGCATGCTGACTTCAACTTTTTTCTTTCAGTAATGGATAAAATGATATAGAAAATAGACAAAAAATTCAATAAGGATTTAGAAGACTTAAATACACTCTCAACCAACTTGGTCTAATTGACATATAGAAATTTCTAACAAGAACAATAAAACCTACACGTCATGTTTTTCAAGTTCACAGAGAATGCTAACCAAGGTAGAATATATTTTGGTAAAAGAAAATCTGAATAAATTTAAAGGGATCAAAATCATACATATGATGCTATCTGGCCACAATAAAGTTAAACTAGAAATTAATGAGTATGTTAAGATTAATAAAAGGATATATTTTCATTATTATATATTCATATATATATACACACACACACTATAGCAGTACCTTTAGGAACTTTAAAATATACTACTAAATAATCCTCAATTCAAAAAGGTTATCACAATGAAAATTAGAAAATATTTTGAATGGTATCAAAATGAAAACACCAACATTTTTTGCTCACATCAAGAACAGTACTTCGAGGGAAATTCCTAATATTAAGTGTCTATACTAGAAAAGAAAAAAATGTGTCAAATAAATGATCTTAGCTTCCACTTAAACTAAAAAATGTAGAGAAAATTAAAAGAAAGAAAGAAGAAAATAATAAGGATAATGTTAAGTCCATAAAATATAAAGCAGAAAGAGAAAAATTTATGAAAACAAAAGTTGGTTCTTTAAAAATATCAATAAAATTGATAAATATCTAGCCACTGGTTAAGAAAAAAAGGACAACTTAGCAGTACATGGAAAGAATGGGGAGTATTGGCTATACTTCTTACATTGAAGGCTACTAGTAAAGGAACATTATGAATATCTTTATACCTATAAATTTGAAAATATAAGAAGTGGACAGACCTTGAAAGATAAAAATTAGAAGTTCACTGAAGAAGAAATAGTAGTATAGAACACTATATGTATAAAAAATTGAATTCTTATCTAAAAGCCTTCCTACAGAGAAAAACCCACATCTGAGATAATGCAATAATGAAAGGAGAGTGTTTGGCATAGTTTTGTAGTTTTTGTTTTTTAGTTACCCCAGCATAACCTACCTTAATCTTACTAAGATAATATCAATAACATACTAAACTCTGATACTGTAGGGATCTCTGTCCTCTGGAAGATTACAGGGTAGCAAAATAGAACTCTAACCTGAAAAAGCTGATTAGCCTCTGGCAAGATGTCACAGTTTAGCAAAATGGCAACAAATCGAAGCACCATGTTCAAAGGTGGTCAGTTTCAGGAAAATCTTACCAAACTCATATATAGTTAAATAGAATATGATTTATGTATTTGTAGAGACATCATGGAGACTGGCCAATCAAGTCCAAGTCTGCTGGTAATGGGGGTGTGGTCTATTTACTCAAGTCCTCTATTCAAAGCATCTCTCCCCTGAAGGCAAATAAAACATTGACAAATTCTTACCTGTCCCTTTTCCTGACTTCTGTGTAAACATGTCCTTTGTTCGATTGTTACTATCACCAATAAAGCTACAGCTTCCTCTTATTGTCAAAATGGGCTTTGATTTTCTTGTCTTTTTTTCAACTTGGAATTATGAAGACATTTAAAGTAATTTATGCAGAAAATTCATATCATCCATTGTATGTTAATTTTAATTAACTGTGAGGCAGACTAATGCCTCACAGTTCCCTCATTCAATAAATATTTATTGGGCACCTACTATGTATCAAGCATGACTCTAGGTGATGGGAACACGGTGAATAGGCTGAAGCTCCCACTCATGAGAAATATTAAACGAGGAAGACAGACAAGAAACAAACATGTAATGTAATGTCAGTACTGGAGGCTGCTATAAAGCACTTTGGTAATTAATCCTTCACCATCACAAATATCTTATTTGCATTGGACTTTGGGTTTTTTTTTTTTTACTACAATCCTTTAAATAGTAGTGAAAGATACATTTATAAAGTTTAGGAATATTAACACATTTAAGAAAAACAATAGGTATTAGTTGTGCTTTAAAATAGCTAGTTGTGCTATAAAAATTGATCCACTATCTAACATTTATTCAGGATGCAATACATTTAAAAATACCATACAATGAGTTTATCTTTTTCTTCAAAGTGTATGTGAGCCAAGAAACATTCTATAAATAGAGTAATAATTAACACATTGCACAAATTTAAATTCAAAGCACTTAAAGAAGTGCTTTCACAGCTCTGAAGCTGTTCCTGTGGATGAAACACCTAAGGAAGATGCTGTACAGTGTGGCCATAGCGCTTCTTATTCCTAGTTTTACTGTGCTATAGATAGTTTCAAAGGGAGTTTACAAATAGCAAAAATGCTGTGCCATGCTGATTTTTCTAGGAAACAAGATTCATTTTAATCAAGCATTACTTTTATCATACACTAAAATACCTGGTAGAAAATGGTAGGTTAGTAAGCAGTCCTATATCAAATGGCTACACTCTATCTTTTTAATTTTTTTAAATTGAAGTATAGTTGATTTATAATATTGTGTTAGTTTCAGGTGTATAGCAAAGTGATTCGATTATACATATATGTGTGTGTGTATATATATTTCTTTTTTTTCCCAATTCTTTTCCATTATAGTTTATTACAAGATATTGAATATAGTTCCCTGTGCTATACAGTACATTCTTGTTGGTAAAACTGTATCTTAAACCACAAAGAAACAAAAATGATGGATCACTATGCACCCTAAGGGACCTCCTAAATGACTGCTAGATTGTTATTGTCTTCTCTAAATATCCTGCAAGGTGTAACTTTGGACTTCTCTGAAACAAACAAAACTATAGACCAATTGACAAGCTATTAGGCATGGGTTACAAAACAGAAGGAGAGAAAATGTTTCACTTTTTCCAAAGAAGGGATAAACAGAAAATGTTAGGATAGCACAGATCTGATGGAGAGTGTTTAAATCTGGGTATACCTTGAAATCTCAGCTCTGATTCTATGTCCCCCAAAAGTACAGGGAACCTGGTACTCTTTCCCTCTTTTTCTTCACAGTTTTCTTTAAATGACAGAACCAGAAGAGTTAACATGAGCGAACTCAGGGAAATCATGTCTAAGGAGAAAGATAATTGATAATTGTATCAAGAAGTTAGAGGAAGAGCCAACAGAGAAAAGAGTGAATGATGCCAAATTAAGATGGAGAGTCAGCTATAAATAAAGGTGTCCGTTATTCCAGGGTTTGGCAGCTGTTTTCTGTAAAGGACGAGTAGTAAATCTTTTAGGCTTTGCAAGCCTGATGGTCTTGGTTGCAACTAACCAACTTTCATTACAGTGTGAGAGCAGATATATAGGCAATACCCAAATGTTCCAATAAAACTATTTATAAATGCTAAATTTGAAATTCATATAATTTTCATGTGTAATGAAATGTGATTTTTCTTTTATTTTTTTCCCCATTTAGAAATGCAGAAACCATTCTTAGCTGACAAGCTATATAATGTGCTGTGGACCAAATGTGGCCCATAGTTTGCCAACCCCTGTACCACCCAAGGAACATACAAGATCAACGGCTGTATGAAATTTTCTTTTTATATTACTACAGTCTGTTTTGTTTTGTTTTGTTTTTGTGGTACACGGGCCTCTCACTGTTGTGGCCTCTCCCGTTGCAGAGCACAGGCTCCGGACGCGCAGGCTCAGCGGCCATGGCTCACGGGCCCAGCCGCTCCGTGGCATGTGGGATCTTCCCGGGCTGGGGCACGAACCCACGTCCCCTGCATCGGCAGGCGGACTCTCAGCCACTGCGCCACCAGGGAAGCGCTACAGTCTGTTTTATTTTTAAATTAATAATGTACATGATACTTAATACATAGTTTAAAAATGTGTGAGTAGGAAAATAGTTATTATTTCTTATTTTGGTCAGGTCTGTGTGTTTTGTACATCCAAAATCTTTCATCCCCTGATGATATTAAATCCAAAATGCAAGAGCAGTACCTAACTAATAAATTAACTCTTTGAAAGCCAAAACTGAAAATCTGGGTAACAGAGGTAAAATCTTCAAGGCTCTGGCAAAATGTGCATGAGAGACAGAGCGAGAGCGGAAGCAGGAACGAGCGAGGGAGGGGGAGGGGGGCAGAGAGAGAGAAAGAGGGAGATGGTCATTGCAGTTACATTTTGATTTGATATATAACCACATCCTCGGTCAAAAGAATCTTCAAGTCCTCACAATAGTGGATCCCTACAAATCCACATAAATTTATTCACTCTGGATTTCCTTGTTTTCTATCTCTAAACAATTATTGCTTCTAGAAAGCACAGTACTAGAGAAGGAGATCTTTGTTTCCAGGGATGATTCCTATCCAATCAGGCATAACCTGGTGACCTGAGTCGTGGGGCTTCATGATGCTTTCTATGTTCTGAATCCATCCAGTGATGGGGGGCTGCTGAAGGATCTAACAGTGAAGGGATCTTGCTAGAAATCTTGACAGCTTTTTTACTAGAAAGACATTGGCTAAGGTCAATACACGTAGTTGATACATAGGGTAAAAGCATTTCTGGAGGTGTCACTGCACTGCAGAGTAAGCAACAACAAAACAAACAAAGCAGGACCCTCATCTTCAAGAAACACTGGATATCTTGCTGGAAGGCTCAGAACTGCCTGCACATTAATTTATTTGCATCAGCCATTCTTTTTGTATAATCTTCATGTTGAATTCAGCGGTTTTCAAAACTTTGTTTTTATAGCAGCAGTTAGATTACTTTAAGAATCCAACAGAAAAATCTCAAGATATAAATCAGTCCAAGGTGGGGCTCCTCTGACTGACTGTGGGTGAGTCCATTGCTTGGGGTTCTCTCATCTAATTCACTGGCTCTTGGGGCTCCTTGGAATATCATTCAACAATTACTGGTCTTTACTATTTTATTTACTATTTACTTTTGCTTTTGCAAAGGTAAAGTTTTTCTCCAACCATATACAGAAATGGCAACCTATTAAAAATCTTCTCTTTCAGAATAAAATTCAACACAAGTTTGTTATCAAGTTATGATAAATTTCAAATAAGATCCCTTCACCCTTTCCCAGAACAAATAAGGATCTGCAGTATTGCTCATTGTAGATTACTAAATGGTTTATTTCCTCTTTTGTTTGCCTTTGGAAATAAATTTTACTTTAATTTCAAAACAGTTAATTTTGGAAGTATCCATAGTGTCCTTCACATACAGCATTCACAGATATTTCCACAGAAGGCAGAAGCTTCAGGGTGGGGGGAAAAAGAAAGGTTGAGTTCTTGCTAGCAGGAAGCACCTCAGTGATTTCAGTTGCAAAGATTTCTAGAGAAGGCAGTGAAACCAGGGATAGAAAAGCAACCTCCAACTGTGAACAGTCATGGGAAATTGGAAGATAGAAGGACATGCATAATTTCGCCTGCCTGACAAATTAGCATTCATTCCATTCTATGAATACACAGCTTTGGCCTGCCCACAATTAAAGTGCCAGCTTAGCTTTCAATTCAAGGGGCATTATAAAGATCAGAAGAAAAAATAACAGTTTCTAAAGCCCTTTATTTAGACTACTGAAAACATCTTGAATTAAATTGAAAGAACAGCTCATTTACTTTCAACTACTTTTGCAACTTGTTTCCACAGACCAAGAGAAATGCAACATGGAGATTGCTCGGGACATATTTGCAGACTCCAAGAATTATTGGTGCCTGCTGCTGCTGTTGAATATTTGGTCTCAACTTTTAAAACATTAATTAGGACTCCAATTATAATATTGCCTGATCCGTGTTAAATATCACTGAACTTACTTATTTTAAAAAGCAAACGAAATTTAAGAAAAAGCTGCAAGAAATATGATTTAGTAGCTCTTAATATAAATAGGCTTTTTAAAATTAGGTAACTGGTCCTGTGTAGATTTAAAAATGCAAGAGAGGGCACATCTGGAGATGAAGTTATATGTTAATTTGTTCCCCCATCTCAAGCTGTGTCCTCAAGTATGTAAGGATTTAATTTAATGTAGATTATTTGGACTTCTTTCCAGGCTTTGTTTTCTCAACCTGGGAGGTCAGTCCTGGAGGGGATGAACAATAGTAGTCAGTTAGGGAATCTTTTTTTTTTTTTTTTTTTTTAATAGGAAACTTCTGAGGTTGTATTTTTAATCCCACATAAAGGGATGTGTGTGTGTGGTGGGTGAAATGTAAGCTCAAATTTCTAGGATATACTTTTCTCCTAAAATCATACAATAGGATATCCTGAGAATAGGTTTGGTGGTAGAAAAAGGAAGATTATTTATTGAAAGTTTCTTAAACAAAACCCAGTTTCCAATTTTAATTAGTTCAACATATTAAAAATACATTTTACATATATTTGTGTATATGTGAATACATATTATATATTTATATATAAATATTATCATATGTAAATATATAATTATATACATATTTGTTATATAAATGTTATATTTATATATATTTATATAATATATAAATATATATATATATTTTTACATTGTCTGTATGCCACCTGTGCACCTTTCTAAACTCAGTTCTATGTGAAGGTCACTGAGAGTACACAGGCTCTTCATGTACCCTGTGGCGCTATAAAGTGTAGCAGATAATGAGCTAAAAACATATTTGGCTGTAATTATGAAAGGTCAGAGCATGCTTGCTGAAGGGTCACTAAGTGGAATTCATTCTGAAATAAGAGCAGAGTCTTCATGGTACTAAAAACAGCCAGATGAAAAGTGAAAATCAAGTCAACCTGCAAAGTCATCTGACAATGTTTTACAGTCATAGTGTTGTTTATCCAAAGTTCACACACACACACACACACACACACACATCATAGGAAGAGGCGTTTCTCAAGCATACAAAAATTTTCATGATCATCTAGGTTTTTAAACGGTTTAGAGGAAAAAATACACACATTTTATTGTAAGAATCAAACAAACAATTTAGTAGTAACCAAAGAACAATGATTAGAGGGGAGATGGAATTATGGGTATTCTTTCAACAGTGTAATTTATTTTCAGTGAGGAATTGGTGATTTCAACCTCTTTCCAAGATATTCCTTATTTACTCCTCCCTAACCTCCCAGAAGGCTATAGCGCTAGTAAACAGAAGAAGAGTTGTCAGGAGGGACTGTTGTGTTGGTGGGAAAGAAAACAATTTTAACAGTAACTTTTAATGCACCAAATATAATTATGTAGTAAGTAAGTACAGGTTAAAGGCTATGTCAAGCTGCCATGCTTGACATCATGAGAGAGCAAGGATAAGGGTGTAGGCATATCCTCGGTTACAAGGAGTCTGCATTCTAGGAGTCAAGCTTCCCAGTAATGGACCACACCCACTGGTGTGACTTGACAGGGTTACACAGGGGCTTGGAGATGCTGAGTCTCTCTGCACTGGGGCGCCAAGTAAGCCCTGCAGAAGACAAGACCTATGGCCAATAACCTCCAGCTGTAAGCAGTCTTACTTTGATTTCCTTGGAGATCATCATAAGCTGGGTGGCACTTCTGATGGTCCAGCGACCTACTGAATAATACTGAAGAAGTTCTCTACCAACCAGACATCTGGCTCTGAAGCCAGCAAGGGTTTGTAGGCTGCTGCTAGAAGATTTTATTCTTCAGGATTTTCATAAATGCCCGTTATTAGACTGAAGGAGTTTTATTCTTTTCCTAGAATTTCAAGGGGTTTCATCATAAATGAACATTTAACTTTATCAAATGCTTTTTCTGCATCTATTTAGAAAATCATAAAATTGTCCTTATTCTGTTAATATATTAATATTAACATGCTGTTGATTTTCAAACATCGAACTTGCATTTTCTGGATAAACCCCACTTGGTCATGATGTATTCTTTTTATACATTGTTTGACTCTCTGCTAAAATTTGGTTTAGAATTTCTGCTTCTATATTCATGAGGGGTATTGATGTACAGCTTTTATGTCTTGAAATATCTTTATCTGTTTTTGGTATCAGGGTAATGTGGTCCCCAAAAAATGAGTTGAAAGTATCCACTCTTCTTCAATTTTCTAAAAGAATTAGAGTACAATTTATGTTATTTCTTCTTTAAATGTTTGGTAGAATTCTGCAGTGAAGACTTCTGGGCCTGGCATTTTCTTTGTGAGAAGATTTTAAACTACAGTTCAATTAGGGCTACTGAGGTTATTTTTTTTCCTTGGGTAAATTTTAGTAGTCAGTAGTTTGTGTCTTTAGGAATTTGACAATTTCATATAAGTTTTAATATTTATTAGCATAAAGTTGTCCATAAATATTTATTTTCCTCTCAAAGTCTGTAGAATCTCCTCTTTTTCCTGATATTGGTGATTTGAGTCTACTTTTTATTTTCCTTATCAGTGTGACAAGAGGTTTATCAATTCAATTGACTGTCTTAAGGATTGATATTTTGGTTTTATTGACTTTATTGTTTTGCTTTATATCTGCTCTTATCTTTAAAATTATCTATAATTATTATTTAATTTTATTTTATCTTTATTATTACTTATTTTATTTCTATCATTATTACTTGTCATTTCTCCTAATTTTGTTGCATCTAATTTGCTCTTTTGTTTTTTCTTTCAGTTTTATTGATATTTAATTGACATATAGCACTGTATAATTTTAAAGTATACAAATAATTTGATTTACATATATCATAAAAGATTATCACAATAATCCATCTCATATAGATATAAAATTAATGAAATAGAAAAAAATCTTTTCTAGTGATGAGAACTCTTAGAATTTACTCTCTTAACACTTTTCATATATAACACAGAGCACTGTTAATTATATTTATCATGTTTTATATTATATAACTAGTGCTTATTTATCTTATAACTGGAAGTTTGTACCTTTGACTGCCAGGTGATCCTGGGCTGGTGCCTACCCACTTGTGGGTAAGGCTGGTCCCAGGGTTAGTGCAGCCCACTGGTAGGCGGAGCCAGGTCCCAGAGTCTCTGGCTGTAGGGTTCTGGGGGTCCCACGGATAGGTCTGGTGTACTGATGTGCAGGGCTGGGTCCTGGGTCCTCCATTTTTTTTAGATTTTTTTAAGTGAAAGTTAACGTCATTGATTTGAAGCCTTTTACCTTTTCTGTGTATAATTAATATAAAATATTTACAATTTTCTAAGCACTGCTTAAGCTGCACTCCACAAATTTTGATATGCTGTGCTTTCATTTTCATTCAATTTGACATACTTTCTCTTTTTTTTAACATCTTTATTGGAGTATAATTGCTTTACAATGGCATGTTAGTTTCTGCTGTATAACTAATTTGACATACTTTCTAATTTCTTTTGTGCTTTCTTCATTGACTCATGTGTTATTTAGAGGTAAGTTATTTAGTTTTTGAATATTTACGGATTTTCCAGACATCACTCTGTTGTTGATTACTAATTTAATTTCATTTTGTTCAAACATATTTATTTAAAATTTATTGAGACCTGTATTATGGCCCAGAAAATTATCTGTCTTAATAAATATTCCGTTTTCACTTGAAAAGATTTCTTGCTGTTTTATGGGGGGGTCCTATAAATGTCAATTATGTCAAGTAGTTTACATTGTTGTTCAAATCTTCTGTATCGCTAGTGACGTTCTGTCTACTTGTTCCATCAGTTATTGAAAGACGAGTGTTGAAATATCTGATTGCAATTGTGAATTTGTCCATTTTACTTTTCAGTTCTATCAGGTTTTGCTTCATATATTTTAAAGCTGTTATGTGCACAAATACTTAGATTTGTTATGAATTTTTTATGAATTAACCCCTTTATTATCAAGAAATGACTGTCTTTATCCCATGTAATATTCTTTGCTCTGAAATCTATATTTTTCATAAGAATATAGACATTCCAGCTTTCTATTGATTTGTGTAAGCTTGGAATTTCTTTTTCCAAACATTTACTTTTAACATATTTGTATTTTTTATTTAAAATGAATATTTTATATATAGCATAATGTCAGCTTTTGAAAAAATCCAATAGGACAATATTTGCCTTTTAATTGGTGTTGTTAGAACATTTATGACAGTATACCTTCAAGTAATATCATTCTATTTCATTTATATCATAAGGCCTTTACAAGAGAATTTTTCCTCTTCCCCTCCCTCAGTCTTTGTTTCTTTGTTTTCATATATTTTACTTCTATTTTTACCTCTATTTTGTAGTGAAGACGTTTGGGTCTGCCACTTGCCTTATGAAAAGATTTTTAACTAAAAATTCAATTAGTACTATAAAGAAAATGAAAAGGCAAGTCACAAGCTGGGAGACAATACTGTCAAAACACATACCCAGCAAATGACTTATATCCAGAATATATATAGATCTCGTATACCTCGATAATAAGCAAACCAAGAGTCCAATAAAAATGAGCACAGCATTTGAACTGAAACTTCAGCAAAGAAGATATGTGAATGCCAAATAAATACAAGAAAATATTCTCAATACCATTGAGGAAATGCAAATTAAAACTACAAAGAAAAAATATTTACACACCTATTAGAATAATTACAATTAAAAAGACTTACCATACCAAATATTAGGTAGGATGTGTGAAGAAACTTGAACTCTCATACACTGCTGGTAGAAGTGTAAAACGGTACAACCAATTGTCAGTTTAAGCATATACCTACCACATGATTTAGCCATTTCTCCATAATTATGCTCAGTGAAAGAGTATGCTTTCACATAGAAAATTCTAGAAAATGCAAACCAATCTATAGTGACAGAAAACAAATCAGTGGTAATCTAAGGACATAATGGAAGGAAAGACGGGGATGGAGTATAAAGGCGTATGAACAGGGTTTGTATGTGATTGATATGTTCATTTTCTTGATAGAGGTGATGGCTTCATTGATATATACATATATATAACACAACAAACTGTTCATTTCATATATGTGTAGTTTACTGTATATTAGTTGTATATCAATAAAGCTGGATATAAAGTATTTTACTTAAGTTTTCAAAAGTATTATTGAATTTGAAATCCATTTGTGTAGTGACAAATTTCAACATTACCTTTATCAATAAAAAATAGAGAGTTTTGTATTTGTAAAAGTATTTCCAGTTGTTGTAAATTGTTATGCTTTTAATAAATGATGTCACATTTTTAATCACCTCCTGGCCTGAACATCAAGGGTGGCTACTTAGAATTTTAAGAAATCCAAACAAGAATTACTTATTAGAAATTGTATGTGGTCATTTCAAACAACAACTATTATAAAAAGTTTGTGATTAGGAATAAAAACTCATGAAAAGCTTTTATTTGAAAGCGGTATAAGAATGTAGTATGTAATATCTTTCTAATTCTTTGGATATTAACTTATTACCGAACTTATTTTATATAAAAAAAAAACTATGGTTTTTTTTTCATCAAGCCTGAAATAAATGGCCCTAGATTACTTCCAGCTTACTCCCATGTGTTGTCCAAAAATTATGTTTTATGTGTGCAATGAATCAGTTGTTTTTTGGAAAGGCTACTCAATGAACTAACAAAATAGATTTATACATGCTAATTTTTAAAAATAAATTTAGGGTATTTGGGGTCTGGGAACCTTGTACACTGTTGCTGGGATGTAAATTGGTACAGCCACTGTGGAAAACAGTATGGAGGTTTCTCAAAAATCTAAAAATAGAACTACCATATGACCCAGCAATGCCACTCCAGGGTATATATCCAAAAGAGCCAAAAACATTAATTCGAAAAGATACATACACTCCAATGTTCATAGCAGCATTATTTACAATTACCAAGATATGGAAGCAACCTAAGTGTCCATCAATGGATAAAGATACAGTATATATATATATATATATATATATATATATATATATATATATATATACAATGGAATACTGTTCAGCCACAAAAAAAATGAAATTTTGCCATTTGCAGTAACATGGATGGACTTGGAGGGCATTATGCTAAGTCAAGTAAGTCAGACAGAGAAAGACAAATACTGTATGATATCACTTATATGTGGAATCTGAAAAATATGACAAACTAGTGAATAAAACAAAAAGGAAGCATACTCACAAATACAGAGAACAAACTAGTGGTTACCAGTGGGAAGAGGGAAGGGGGAGGGTAATATAGGAGTAGGTGAGTAAGAGGCCCAAACTATTAGGTATAAAATAAGCTACAAGCACATATTGTACAACATGGGGTATATAACCAATATTTTATAATAACTATAAATGGAGTATAACCTTTAAAAATTGTGAATCACTATATTGTACACCTGTAACTTATATAATGTTGTACAGCAACTATGCTTCAATTTAAATAAATAAATAGCTGAAACTAGATCTTTATTGAGTGGGACATTTCTATTCCCATTATTAATTTCAGGTATATGCATACAGTGAAAATTAAAAGCAGAACGCTGTTTCATTAAAATAATAACCAAAAGAAGCTTAATGGGGTGTGGCTGGAAAGAGGGCCGCTCCCTCGCATGTCACACAACTGCACATTCATGGGAACCTGATGCTAAGCTGTTCCTAGACAACCTGCTTCTGGGTCCAGATTTTGTAGCAGAGCAGTTCCCTCACTGCAATCTACTGGAAGCCTTTGACATTAATTTTCTTTTTAAAGACATACTTTTGAGGTAAAATAAGGTGGAAAAAAAGAATGGTGAAAGAAGGAACATATACCAGTAGGCAAACAACCAGCTCAACTAGCCAAGGCTACTTTGACTCATTCAAATTCTTGGCTTAATGTTGACTGCATGACCGTACATTCCAGATTTCAAAATGTGCCACTAATACCACTTAGTCTTTTGCCTGTCTTTTAAACTACAAGTACAGTTGACCCTTGAACAATGCTGGGGGTTAGGGGCACCCAACCTCCAGATAGTGGAAAATCCACTAGTCGACTCTCCTTATCCAGGGTTCCTCAGGATCCTCGGTTCCAAATTAAGATTCAACCAACCCCATTTTGTGTAGTACTGTAGTATTTGCTATAGAAAAAAATCCACTTATAAGTGGTCCCACACAGTTCAAACCCATGTTGTTCAAGGGTCAACTGTAAAACAATAGATAATGTTCAACTTTTAATCCACAATTTTATTTTCACATGTACTTCAAATGGTATTTCACATATAATTTGCCATATAGTGTTCATATATTTTATTTTTGTCAGTGAATTTTAAAGTGAAGGTGCTTGACCTCCATGTTCTCCTTCCCCCTCGCAAAGGCTGGTGAGATGCCCCCGACCCTAAAGACAAAGGTAACTGGAATAATTGCCTTAGACCCACAAATGGAAGTCCCATAGCATTTATAGTAGATGGGGTACAAATGCGCCACCCACCTGAGTCCGTGAATGACCTTGTGGAGAAAAGCCTGTCTACTCATTTTGAACTATTAGTTAAGCAAGAAAAACGTTCTATCTTATTGATAGATTTTGGGGGTCTCTTTTGAAAAACAGTTTAGGAGATACTCTAATAAATACAGCCTAGAAAACAAATTTTCTCCCAAACCTAGTATATTTGTATAATCTAGCATGGAGTATTACATAGATGTTTTTCTCAAGTATGTCTATCTAGGTGAGAGATAAGGGGTAGGCCCTACCACCAACTACTAGTAAATACCATCCTTGCTGTGATAAGGAACCAGCCCCTTTCGTAGTCAAATTCTTAACCACTGCAGTCCCACAGTAGACATCAAAAAGACATGTGCAAGGTATGGAGTGTCCTCATGGAGGAGACTTAGGGTCAGCACATAAGAAAGGGATGCAGGTGAATTCAGCAGGCTGCCATTGACTTAAATGAGCTCCTTGAGCAGTTCTTTCTCTATAGGAAGGGTTGAGGGTATGTTTATGACCACTGAAGGGTAAGTAAGAAGCGATAAGACTAGACAAGATTGACTCTTGGTGCATCCACAGTGATCAGTGAGTGTTCACAGATCATATGTGTCTATTGTTTTACTTGCTTCTAAACCCATCTCCTTTCTGTCTGATCTGATGATTCACAATCATCTCCTTCTGTCAATCTTCTGGGTGTTAATCTAATCTAATTCCCAAACCTTTCTATTCTATCCTCATAGCTCTGCTAATCTTCAGGAATAATAAAGAATCAATTAGGAATGTATAGAAGCACAGCAAAAGCTGGAATCCATCATTTTATAGAGACTGGGGCTGGTGCAGCAGGGCACTGACCAGAACTAACCAAATATCCATGAAGCCCCAGATCAGGGAGTCACATCCAAGGGTCAGGGAGCAAAGCCATGACCTATGGAGGTAGCTGAGGTCCAAATATTATGGAAGAGTCCGGAAAACCACAACACCTGGGCTAAGGCCTAGTCAAACACAACAACTAGAGTACTAAAAATAAAAACAAATGGTAAAAATTTCAAGTAGCCATTGAAATTCAGAGTTGGAAGGAAGCATAGATAGCCTTTAATTTATACTTTTTTAGTCATTTATCACTAAGTGGAAAAACTCTTTCTTCAAACAAAGCCTTACTAGGAACAGCAACATAGCTTCTGAAGCAGTGTGAAAGGAAGACAAAGATGATATCTTGTTAATTGTCTGTCCCCACAGATCCAGACCCCACCCAAAGTCACAACCTGGCCACTAAGCTCCCTCCTCTTCCTCATAGGAACCCTATTATGACAAATAATATCAGAGTAACTGTGGGTGAAGAATGGGTGAGGAATTGAAAACTCCAACAATCTTGCCTTCTCAACCATCTTTGACCTTTAAGAGATTCTATGGAGTCCTAGGAGATTTTGCACTGAAATTTGAGAAAACCAATCTTATTAAATTTTCTTATGTCATAGATGAGGACACTGAGGTTGAGAAAGGGTAAACCTCTTGCCCAACCTCAAGACCAGTGCCTCTCTCTCATGCTGTCAATAAATTATCATCTTTCTCTGGTTACTGGGAAGAACTGATTTGAGCTTCAGGACAAACATATTCTATGACTAGAAAATACTTAAATGGATCATTATGTATACTAAAAATAATTGGGGTATGTGGCAGTTATCAGTTTAATGCCTCTCCACAACAAATCATACTTTGTTGCCTGGCCTGGAAAAATGAATCTGGGCCCTTTACAGTCTTTGCTTTTTGGGCTGGTATGATGTTAACATTTGTCAGTAGGGGGCAATAGAGAGGCAATTGGGGAGGAGGACAGGGCTTCTCTTGGTGATCCACTTTTTCCCCACTGACTCTCCCCTGGAGTTTTCTTCACTGTCAAGTGCTTAGGGCAAGCTTTCACATTGTGTTTTCTATAGTTCAGGAAGCAACAGTGTAGATGGATGCACCAAATGTGGACCTTTTCCCAGTGCTCTTCACTGCTGCCCACACCCTTACTTTATTCTGGGTGGTAACAAATGAAGGGAGCCCTGTGGGTCTGGCCAGTCAGCAAACTGGTAGTATTATTTGACTCCATATAGCTTATAAGTAAGATAATGCCTGAACAAAATCTGGTGTTTTGCGATAACCTAGATGATGACAATATTTTTATCATGCTTCTCATTTTTATGTTTCATGTGATATGATGTGACTACATTATAAAGCAGGAACACTGATAATGAACCAGAAAACAATAATATGGGATGTGGCAAAGTCAACAAAAAAAATATATAGGTAGTAGCAGCTATTAAGAGATTGTAACTTGAAGTATCACATGAAAGGAATTTGAAAATGGGAATCGAGGGCTTCCCTGGTGGTGCAATGGTTAAGCATCTGCCTGCCAATGCAGGGGACACGGGTTTGACCCCTGGTCTGGGAAGATCCCACATGCCGTAGAGCAACTAAGCCCTTGAGCCACAACTACTGAGCCTGCACCCTAGAGCCCACAAGCTACAACTACTGAGCCCACGTGCCACAACTACTGATGCCCGCATGACTAGAGCCCATGCTCTGCAACAAGAGAAGCCACTGAAATGAGAAGTCCGCACACCACAACGAAGAGTAGCCCCACGCGCTCACTGCAACTAGAGAAAAGCCCTTGCACAGCAACGAAGACCCAACGCAGCCAAAAATTAATTAATTAATTTAAAAAATGGGAATTGAGCTGTTATTCTTGTAATAACCTATTAATCTTGCTTTCAAAATACATTTTCCCATGCTGTAATTGTATTATAAAAGAGATATTGATGAAGACATGCCTTCAGTTAAGACAGTCAGTAAGGAGCAAGAAATTCTGGAAACTTGAATTACTAGCATAGTACACCCAATTCAGTATGTTTATATAACATAATCATCTCTAGATAATCTGTGTATTACTAGGCATATTTTGAAAAAGTATAGCTCAATAAGAGTTTATTAAATTATATCCAAAAAAGACTATTTTCAATTGGAAAACTGAAAAAAAAAAAAGAAATAGAAAAAACTGATAGAGATCTCATCACCTGCCATCTATTTCCTAGGAATAGTTGTTATATTAAAAGGTAAATAACATTCCATCAATTGATGAACTAAACATTTATAACCAAGAGCCATAAAAACTTAGAGAAGTTTGAGAAGGTTTACAAGTAAGTTTGCTTGTTATGAGCAATTTTGTGTCAACATGTTTTAAAAATTACTAACTTGGATTTTAACCATGAAAAGATACAGTTCTATACCGTATCTTGGATTCCCTTACAATGTGACATGCCATTTCATTTATTTATTTTGTTTTAATTTTGCATCTTTGCTTGGATTAAGGCTGGAACCCCAAACCTCAGCTGGTATGGGCAATATGTGGCCACCAGAATGGAGATTAGCCACTCCGAAAATGTACTTGGGTTTTACTGAGTACAAATGCTGGTCTCAAACAATACAGAGGGGCCTGTGCTACACATATTTCATTTTGACGTACGACTGTACTATATTCTTGAGCAATGTAAAAACCCCTCCAGGACCATTGGAAAACCAAGGTATCAGCCCTCTTTTGTTTCCCAGGGCCCCAGGTTGATTTACAAAATGTGAATTTGAAAATATTCTAATTAGATTTTTTTTGAAACATTTAATAGCTCAGACCTTTCACTTTCAGTTTCTTTGCCAATGGTCTTAATTATGGGGTTTAATTTTGCAATTATCAGAAGTATTCTAGCTCTTAAAAGTGTTATAACATATAGATATGTGATTTTTGCAATTATCAATGTTATATTGTTATTAACAACATTTTCATACTGCTAATATTAGACAAGGACAATTAACCTGGTTCCAGAATGTAAGCATTCACCTCCACTATAGGTAAAAGGAAAATAATCTTTAATATGAATGAGAAATTATAGTAACTTATATTATTAATATCTCAGATCATTGGTATTCCCATAGTTAAGAAACCATTACTTTCTCCCCTCTCAGATCTTTTTTGCCTGTTAACTCCAAACAATTTTAGAAATACTAGACTGTCCATTTGTTCAACAAATAAGATCACAATATTTCTTCACTTGACAGATTAATTATCTCAATTTAGGATTAGGTTGAGAAAAACTGTGAAAAAATTTCCAAAACCTTAAAAATAACTTAAATTTTCTCTTTTATTTTTTAAGATTTTTATTTTATGACCATCATTAAATAGAAACTCTAAAAATTATAATTGTCAAGAACTGTTAGCTATTTTTTGTAGTGGTTGTTTTATTTGTGTAGTTTTAAATATATATACATATATACACATATATACATTATATATATAATTGAAATACTTATAGTATTTTAGTAATGAAACAAATAGCACCAAATTTTAAATAATTTTTGGTAAATGGTACTTTGCAGTTGAGTTTTGCCAATTCCATCCATACTTATTTCAATGTGCTTGCTAATTTAATCCTAAAAGTTACTGAACAACAATAAACTTCGGTCATTGCTAATTGCCTCACCTCATTTTCGAATTTAACATCACAACAATCCTCTCATAAAGCCATTATTATCATGACCATTTTGTACACAGTGACATGTAGATTCTAAGATCTCAAGCATCCAAGGAGAAAGAAGATAAGAAATAGAGCCTAGATTTTGGGTCACATTTTCTGAGCTGTGTGACTTTTACAGTTCACTTTTCTTTTTCTTTCCTCATCAGCAAAATAAGGTAATGATAATTTCTAACATACAGTAAAACAGTATTAACTTACACAGCAAGTGAAGAGCATGTAAGTTAATGATGGGCCTGTGAAAGTATCTATCCCATGATAGATGCCCAAGAAAATGAATTTCCTTTTCTGTACCCAAGGTAGCACAAATAATAAATACCAGATCATGACTCAAACCCAGATTTCCTGACTCCAAGACCAAGTACTATTTTCCACATGGTTGACCCAGCCTCCATTCACATATTTAGCTAAATCCAAATGCATGCTATGTTCAATCAGAGACTATCAGGTCAAGGACAGGGTAGCAGTGATTTGCCATTCATTTGTATGATTGGAGTTTCTGTGTGTGAAATTGTATACAAGGTGTGTCCCTGTCCTTTGAAGTAAAAGGGCTTTGCTTTAGTCTCACAGGCCTCCCCTGAGTCTCAAAGGGCTGGTTCAAGAGTTAATGATTAGGAAATGTGAAGATGTAGAAACAAAGAACAGCTGTTGGGCCTGTAAACTGGTAACCTTTAGACTATAAATCCACACCATCACAGAATCACCAAACTCCCAGTTCCCTGAAAGATATAGATAAAGGCCTGGCACACATTCCTAAGTTGTTTTTACAGGAAGCAGACCTCCAGCAGATGAAGACTGCTGACCACAAGCACATAGACCCTAGACTGGTTGAAACCAGAGGTTGATGATACTTGAAACTTCACCTTGATGCCAACCAATCCAAGAATGGTGCACGAGCTGATCACACACCCTGCAGCCCCCTCCCTCACACTGCCTTTGAAACCCCAATTGGGGAGTCTGGGTCGTTTGAGCATGAGCTGCCCATTCTCCTTGCTTGGTGCTCTGCAATAAAAGCTCTACCTTCCTTCACCACAACCTGGTGTCAGTAGCTTGGCTTTACTGTATGTGGGCAAGCATACCCAAATTTCGTTCAGTAACATGTACAAGATGCTGCACATGAGAGAAAGCTGCCATGGCTTGACCTCTGGAACATAGGAAGCTGGTTGCATTTTACCTATTTTCCCATTTGTGTTTCTTGGTGGTATATTGGCCTTTTTTGGACACACATGCTCTTGTAAATACCAAGCATGCACTCAGGGTGTTATGTCTAGACGTTGTTTATCTGCATAACCAGGGGGAGATGCACAATTTTAACAATGATGGATGTTGAGCTTCTGGAGGCCAGTGTTTGACAGTTTCAGTATCCCACATATCCCACTGAGAATTAGATTCCAGTGGAATGAAGTAAGTTTTGAATATATTCTCACAAGTATGTTCTATAAGCATGCCCACTGTTTGGCAGCCACTGTACTAGACACTGCTGACACAGTGGGCAACAATAAGACATGGTCTTGCCCTAGAGAATCTAGCAGTGTTAGTGGGGCAGACAAAAAGCAAATATCCACTGCGACAAATAATATGAGGGTGACGTACAGACAGGATAGGAGAGCCTGCAATAGGGTATTTGGTTGGATGAGAAAGGTCAAAAGAGGCCTCCAGGATGGACTGAAGCTTGAATTGATATCTGAAGAATAAGTAGGAATAACCTACTTGAAAAGAGGAAGGAAGCACATTCTAATATACTAAACAGACCTGCAAAGGAACTGTGGCAGGAGGAACACGGTAAGTACAGGGGATGGAAGAGGTTACAAAGTGGCTAGAATAGGAAGAATGAAGGGACTTGGTGGAAAAATGAGGGTAACAGAAATCAAGGGGTCAAATTGTTCAGAATCTGTAGTATATGTATTATAAGAAGGAGGAAGTGTTATAATTTGGTTGTTAACTTTGGCTGCAATATGAAGACAGATTGAAGAGGGACTAATATGAAAGCCTGGAATCATGCAGTAGGAAGCAATAGAAAAAAGGCAACGCAAATGAGAAATTTCATAAGTTCGTAATAGATGAGATAAAGAGCAGGGAGGGAGATGGAACTGTCAAGGATGAGTTCTAGGTTTCTGACTTGTGCAGCTCAGGCAAATTCTCAGTAAGTGGTTTACCATCTGCTTAGTAGCACAGTACAGGGAGTGTGCAATATCTGAGCCCATTAGCCCCTCACTCCAAGGTGACAAGTCCCTTGTCCACTGAGCCAGTGCCTGCCCTCCTCAAAGAGGCACTTGAGATTAAACCCACTAAATCACATGCCTTGTTTTCATCATTAAATGCACAGAGTGTAAGTCCCCCCAAGCCTCCAATGTCCTCTACAGCACCTTTGTATAAATGAGAAAAGGGTGACCCTGTGGGTGGATGCAGTCCCATGAGGGGGGGGATGGGTTTCACCCCTCACTACCTTGCCGGTGCACTGTACACAATCCACAGCCACTCAACCACAGCGCAGTGCCCTCTCCAAACCTTACCCAGGGCCTACCCTTCCTCCACATTCCACACCCTTCCCACATGTCCCCAAGAACTGACAAACATCCTTATACTCTCTATTTGGGGGGATATTTTCCTCTACATCTTTGATTTTAATTTAAAATGTAGCTCACCATTTTCATGTAGCCCTTTCAAACTGGCCCAGTTATTTTCTCTTATCCACATAATGGAGAGCCAGGATTCCCATTACCATGGTCATATCATTGCTCTTTTCTGCTCTTTAAATAAAAAGCCTAACTCCTAATTCCTTGAAGGCTTTGTGTATTATACCATAGTGGATAAGCACATGGACTCTGAAATCTTACTCTCTGGATTCAGATCCAAACTCTCTGCCCTCATTAGCCCTGAGACCTTTGTCAATTACTGAACCTCTCTGTGCTTCAATGTCTTCATTTTATAATGCAAAAATAGTTTTACTTAACTCATGGGATTACTGAGGATATTAATGAAATAATGTATGAAAATCACTTAAAACAGTGTTTCACATATTTTAAGTTATACCCAATGTGTTAGGTGGTATTATTATTGTTAATTAGCTATACTATTATCTTCTGTGTTGCTATTCACCAACAAACTCAACAAAGTTCCTGATTCACTGGACACCTTGTCATCTGAACCATCATCACTCATCATGCCAGCTGACTTCAGTACACACATGACCAAGCACTCCAGAATCATAGCTTACCACATTCTTCTCCCATTGCCGTATCTTTGGTCATGTCACTAGCATGCGGATTCATTCTCCAAATGCATTGATTCAAACATTTTCTTTGACAGAAGCCTCCATTCAACTTTTTGTTCATTGTTCTTGCTCTGTTTTCTGACCACATGGGGAACTCCTATACAGTGATGCCTAAACTTCTTATCAAGCTATCAGTCCTCTCCTCTCTTCATTTCCATAGTATATCAGACTTCGATTTCAGGGTACATTGTTTCACAAACCTTCTTACTTTTACCTTAAATTCCCTTGACCATCCGTGCTTTTGTCATCTGGCTCTAAACACCATATTCCTATATCAGCCCAACAACCCTCGTTTCTTTGCTGGAGAAAATCACAGGAAGCAGGAAAAATGATTTCTTTAAAATTCATGAACAACAGTGAAGTAGATCCTTAACAATGCACCTGACTTTCCACGACATTATTTCAGACTCACCCCACCTGACTCCTTCCACACAGCTTTACTTTCACTAGGTTGCTAGGTTGATGTATTAGAAAATCAGGGAGTTTTTATCATTTGGCATATATTCTCAGCCCTAAGTTTAACTGATTTTCTGATGATCAATGATCAAATGGGCAGATACATCTGTAAAAAGAATTTATAAACTGAAATTTTCTTCACACATGTTAGTGATGGCTTTATTATCATTATTACCTTTGCTGGTTTGCAGATTTAATGGATGATTGGGCCTTTTACTGGGACAAAGGAATACTGAATAAGACTGAGTTTGGGAGAGGAAGTAGGAAATCTTAAACCCTGAGTAAATTCTACAATGATATTACAGTTCTATTCCTAACATTTAGTGATTTTTCATCTCTAAAATTTATTTAGCTAAATGACAAAATATCAAAGACTATTTTGACAGATGCATTGACAACAGTTGCAGCAAAATCCCTGATCTTTGCTTTTACCACTCAAAGCAGATGGATCTTCAGCCACAACTTAGATTGGAAAAGAACATATTTCATTTTCAGTAAATATCAATGTGATGATTGGTCAATGTTGTAATGTTTTGACAGTAACCAGGCAGTTATTTTTTTCTTAGATAGGTGTGAACATGATATTAATGACACACACATCCATGAAACTTGAACACCACTCCCCTTCAAAGATACTCAAAGTGCGTAACACACATTTATCCTCTAAAGAGCAAGAGGTGAGAGAGAGTAAGCACTACTGATAATATTCAAAATATAAGGAAGTTTAAGCATAAAAACTTACTTGATTTATCCAAAGATGAATGAAAAGCGATTGGTGGAACTCAAGAGAGAGTCCAGTTTCCCAGGTTCCCAGCCATCTCTGGAAAGTCTTTTTCCCAAAATCACCCTTCCTTTTGCTGGAACTGCCATTGAAGACAATGAAATCTGGTACACATATCTTTTTTTCTTTTTTAAAATTTGTCTTCTATGAAATGAACTATTCTATTCTTGTAATCCTATCCTATCCTAATCTATTCTTGTATCCTATTCTTGAATAAGAAGTCACTAGCATTTTGCTCTTGACTATCACTCCCCTCCAGTAGAGGAGAAATTTCTATTTTCAGGCAGTAAAAAAAAAACATTACTTATTGAGCACATATTATGAAAGATCAGTCTTCTTTTCATGTTTTGAATACATTGTCTTCAAATATGTCCCCAAAATACCCATCAGGTGCTTCACCCACTAAACCTAAGTATCTAACATGGCATCTGTAGACCAGAGTTTTGAGAGTCAGGTAGTCTCTTATCTGACTCTTTCAGATAGCTGCAAATAACAGAAAGCTGCTTATCAGAACTCCAACACTTTGCAGTGTATTCATTTCATACAAGAGGTCGAGGGGTAGACAGTGCTTCGGCTGCTTCTTACTTTCTTGCTGTACCATGTTTGCAATGCCTGCTTCCAAAAATCATCTGTTTACTATGGAAAAAGAAAAAAGAAGGGAAAGAAGGCAACAGCAGATGGTGGGCAGAACCTGGCTACTTGCAGCTATAAGAGAGACTGGGAATTTGATGCATTGCTTTTACGTGAGAGGCGGGCAAAGGAGAAGCGGGGTAGAAGAAGTATGAAACGAGCAAACCCACAGTTTCTGCTCCACAGTCTCTCCTCTGCCTCTTCCTACTCTATCTTGCCTGGTCAAATTAAACAGACAGCCACTGATTCAGAGAGAAAATCAGGGAGATACTTTGGGAATATAACCTAGAAAGCTTTCCTAAATTGGTTCTTCTTAAGTAATGCCTGTACAAACTCTCTGGTTCCCAGAGTCATACATTGAATTTTTTCACAAAATAGATATCCCCACACACTGAAAGAATTCATAAAAGAGCTATACAAGCTATCCTAAAATGCAAAATAAGAGCTCTTATAAAGGAATATCCAAGAGATCCTTGATATGGGCTATATTAAGGAACTACTTCTGCTGCATTTTTCACACTCTCAGCTTTCCTGTTGTATATGTGTTTAACAATACAGAGACCTGTAAGTAGCAAAGCCAGCAAGTCATCCTCAGAAGGATATTTGTAGTCACATTTTTTTAAATGACTTACTCCTCTTTTCCACTCAGGATTATCCTGCCTCTAGAACAAAGACAGAGGTCAAAACCATCTAACATGCTAAGAATAATACAGAACAAAGTTTGAGGCACTTGTCCTGTGACCTTGAGCGAGATATTAAATCTTTCTGAACTGTGCTTGTAACATCTATTAACAAGGTCTTTATAAATATACCAGAAAGAGGCTATGAATGTCAAAACAACATCTGTCACTGTACATGTAAGGAATTATTAGCAATGCATTATTTCATTTCCAGAGAATTCATTAGGAAATTTAGTTAAAAGTTCTGGATGCATGAGAATGAAAGCCACGCACCAATGAAACTGCTCATCCTTTTCAAACCAAGAGATTATCAGAACAATGTCTTTTGTTACTCTTATTATTACCACAATTTGTGTGATTTCCCGTGTCCACTCTTTGCTAAGAATACTAGCAGCTTTGTTCGTCCTAAGAAAACCACTTTACAGATGGAGAAACTAAGATCTGTGGGATCATCATGAGCCCAAGATGACCTTACTACTAAGTGATGGCCCTGGATTCATACCCCCATTTTTTTTTAATTCAAATTATTTCTTAGTCCCTAGTATACTAGGTGCTCAGTAAAAGGATGTGAAATTACTCCATCCCATCTTTTGTGTCTTTGAATTGTGCATTTCCTTAACTGGAATATGAGCTCTTTGACAGCATACAACCCATGAATCTGGTTCATTGCTGTATTTCTACAGCTTAGGACAGTTTTCTCAGTGGATGAATGAATAAATGATGAATGGTTGAATGAATGTCTTATTAGAATCAGCATGCTTAGTTATAAGAGGCCTTTCTTCTGATGTTCTGGAAAATCTTTGCACAGTTTTTCCCAATCCCTTCAATTGGTAGCAAAGATTATTCACATATTGAATCATAGGAGTAAACACCTTCATACATATTTCCCTTTTTTGGGAATAGTTATTTGAAAAAATCTTTGAAACATTCCTCATAGTACTTGTGTTTATAACCAATATGATGCTAGATTGGTTGCTTTAGCAATTAACAAAGTATCTAGACAGCAACAGAAAATTATAAAGGTATTTATACAGAATAAACACAAATATGTAAAATATTTAAATTTGAGCACAGAAAAATTTAGAAGGGACTTTTCTAAGGCCAGCAAAGGCTTGGAAGAAAGACTTCTCATACTAGGAGCACCAGTGAAGGTAGAGGATGAGCAGACACTGAGTGCATGGGAGCAAAGAACACTCAGTTGGGTGTGCCCAGTGGCTGGCTGCAAGCTTGTAAGTAAAGACAAAATGTGAAATGCTGCTTACTGTCAGATGGTAAAGTTACGTAGATTCTAGGCCAAGAAGACAGAATTTTACTTTAAGCAATTTTGGAGGGTGTTGGGGAGAAAATGGTGATAGCACTTTTGGTTAGACTGAATTTCGAGACATGTAACAAGGAGAGAGCAAATGGCAATTGTAATACTGGATTTGAAACTCAAGGAAAAAATTTGCATAGGAGAAAGAAAAGCAGGCATCATCTCTGTGTAATTGGATGTGATGCCCGAGGGAGGTGGTTTAGAGTGGGAAGGGCAGGACTGTGTCTTGGGGGTCCAGGGCCATCACCTGGACATGCTTTTAGTAATGCTAATTCCTACCTTAGCTTTTCCCCAGTATTGCATCCCCAAATCTGATTCAATAGTTTGTGATGGGATCAAGGAGCTGGTAATTTTACAGAGCTCTACAGCTGATATCAGTAACCAGCCAGATGTGAGAACTGCTGCTCTAAGTAGTCCATTTCAACCCCATTCCAGCCCAGCGACCTGTGACCTTAACTGATGTTGATATTGCCATGCTAGGATGTTCCCCAGTGGCTTCTAGTTCAAGTTGCCATGGTAGCAGCTCACTTGATAAAGCATCCTCGATGGGCTGCCTGCCTTTTCTAGTCTCATTTTGTCTTTTCTTTACAATGTTTCCTTCACCTTTCAAATATATGTTTTTCATTCAGATCTTTTCCTCAGGGCCTGCTTCTAGAAAGCCCAAACTAAGACCCCTGGTTTTGAAGTGCAGAAATAGTGTTTTGGGACCAGAGTGTAAGAAGAGCACTGGACATCACAGTCTAGAGGCTGGTGGCAGCAGATACAGCGATGAAGCAACAGAGCTACTATAATTAACAGTAGGAAAGACCAGTCACCAATGACCACTGTTGGCAGAGCTTCAAGCAGAAACTCCAAGCATACATTTGAATCCCACCCCTGCCAATTCCACCACATGCACACACACAGGCACACACACAGAGACACACTTACTATCCCAGTAATTTCTAGAAGGAATAACCGGAGAATGGAAAACCAAGGAAAGACTGGATTTTTGTTAACCAAGTGAGTGGAGTGTTAGATTTTTGTGTGGTATCTCAGTAAATGCAATATGCTTTTTCTCCCCATTGTTTAGACCTGAGAATTACATGTTACATATGTAAAATACATATATATATATATATGCATATGGTCCGAGATCAACATAAAATATGCTGAAATGAGTATCACTTTGTTATGTTGATTGTGTTCTTCATTCAAAATTTCAGGACCATAAAATGACAATAAAATCAGATCTAAAGATGAATACATGCCCAATTCTTTAGATAGTGGAGGGAAATACAATTCTGCTGTTTGCATTTGAAAAATGGTAGCAACTTTTCAAAATCTAACCAAGCATAGATCTGGGTCAAGCAGACATAGTGACTCTGTGGGTTGAGTGAATTTTCTCCTCTCTTCCTTAGGCACAAGCACAGTGTGAAATGGGCTCCAGTGGTTACAAATGCCCAGCCTGGGACCCACAGAGTATGTATGCAGTAGCTTATCCTGAATGTCTGTGTACAACTATGAATGCTCCAGGTTATGGTGTGCTGGCTGCTGCAAGAACATAGTTATCTACTGGAGTGAAGAAGTCCAAGAAAGAGTCCAGGAGAAGCTAGCAGAAAGGGAGCCAGAGCAAAGCAAGAGATGTAGCTTTAAAATGATATGTACACATGGCTTCCCTGGTGGTGCAGTGGTTAAGAATCCACTTGCCAATGCAGAGGACACAGGTTCGAGCCCTGGCCTGGGAAGATCCCACATGCTGTGGAGCAACTAAGCCTGTGAGCCACAACTACTGAGTCCACACGCCACAGCTACTGAAGCCTGTGCGCCTAGAGCTTGCGCTCTGCAATAAGAGAAGCCACTGCAATGAGAAGCCCAACCGCAACAAAGAGTAGACCCTGCCTGCTGCAACTAGAGAAAGTCTGTGCAGCAATGAAGACCCAACGCAGCCAAAAATAAATAAATGAAAAAAAATGTTATGTATACATTTCTCTACTTCACAGCGTGAAAGGCTCAGATCCATGGACTCTGTGACTGCAGCATGCTGAGTATCATCATTCGGGAGGTGAGAGGGTGATACTATCAACAAAATCTACAAGACACCAAGGTGTAGTGGTCATGCTATAGATTCCCAGGTGCACTTGGATCAAATAAAAGGCAAATGAGCTTTTGTTATGTTTACATTTTTCTGGAATTATTTTCTGGAATAATAATAATAATTTATATATTTATATTAATAAATATATAAATAAATATAAAATATAAATATAAATAAATAATTTATATTTTTCTGGAATTATTTTCTCCTCCACTAAAACCTGTTCTTTCTGTTGAAAGAAAAGTTGTGTTGATATCATACTAAATGTTTCATGCAACATATGTTTACCTCAGTCCCTCCGTGCAGGATGGAATTTTAAAGTTTTACGGGGATTGATCATGGATCCCTTAATTCGTTCATTTATTCATCCATTCATCCAAACATCCAACAAATCCTTGTTGAGTACTCTACTAGATTTTCAGTCATCTTTCTAGAATAAAAATTGACTCTTTTTTAGGATTTTGGTAAAGTGAATCAGAATATAATTGGAAACTGGATAAAAGTTTTAAAAATAGCTGACCTAAGATTTTTTTAAATGATTGTATTTTTTTTTTTTTTTTTTACTAGTTACTAGGTGAATATACATTCCAGAGGCTCTTAGATTATGTTAATCAATAGTAAATGCTAACTAGGGATGGTCACTCAAGCCTTCATGGCTTTTATTTCAATGGCAAATTCTTGCATAGTTGGTTAAAACTGATGATTTAGCTCATGATACAAAAACATGTAATTGCCTATGTGAATTAGTCATTAAATCTTATTTTCAGCGAGGACATGATTTTACCTTAGGTTGCTGCATTATAGACAGATTAACTAAAAAATAAAAGTGAAATTAACTTCTTTAATTGAAAAGAAACTGGAGAAAACTAATTTGAAAATTTAAATGAACCCCAGTGTTCATAGCAGCATTATTTATAATAGCCAAGACTGGAAGCAAACTAAGTGTCCATTGACAGATGAATGGATAAAGAAGATGTGGTATATATACACAATGGAATACTATTCAGCCATTAAAAAAGAATGAAATAATGCCATTTGCAGCAACATGGATGGACCTAGAGATTATCATATTAAGTGACATAAGCCAGACAAAGCCAAATATCATACGATATCACTTATATGTGAATCTAAAAAATATTGATATAAATGAACTTATTTACAAAACAGAAACAGACTCACAGACATAGGAAACAAACTTATGATTACCAGAGGGGATAGTGGGGGAGCGGAAGATAAATTAGGAGTTTGGGATTAATATATACACACTACTAAGTGCAAAATAGTTAAACAAGGAGCTACTGTATAGCATAGGGAACTATATTCAAGGTCTTGCAATAACCTATAATGGAAAAGAATCTGAAAAAGTATATATACATATATATAACTGAATCACTTTGCTGTACACCTAAAGCTAACACAACATTGTAAATAAACTATCCTTCAATAAAAAAAGAAAAGAAACTAGTTACTGTTTTATTCAACTGTAGATTTACTGGTTAAATGCATCACAGAATATTTGCATTCCTCATATAGGCAATTATAGGTAGGTCTTCATTATCAGAAAGTTAAGAAAAATTTATGCTACTAGAATGTTTTACTTCCCCAAATTTGTACATCCTTCTAATGTTGAAGTTTAACAATAAAATGTTTGCTTATATATGAAATAAAATAAACATAGTTTTAGTCATTTATTTTAATTTGTGTTCCCATGCTAACTTCCCCAAATTGTGTTTTCATAAGAATCCCTTTTGAGATTGTTTTGTAGAAAGTCTTTAGGATCTAAGTATAAGCAAAATATGTGTTATCCATCAACATCTGGAAGTCTCTGTAAACTATAGCAAGAAAATGACCCTTGACCTAAGAAGGCCCAGCCTAACGTCACTGTAGCACTTGATACAAAAATGGCCTTGGCAAGCTGCCTCATTTTTACAGTCCCAGTTTCTTCACCCATGAATTAGCAATAATCACTTCTACTGTAAAGTTTCTGTTTCATCATTCAGAGATACTATTTAGAGAACTAATTTTATCAGTAACCCCTGATATTAGTGATGGAAGATAAAGTATGCATGAATTCCAACTGTAAGAATGAAATAATGTACAGAATAGTGGTTAGTAAACCACTATCTATGGTACACATGCTGTTATTATATTCATGTAGTTAGGTTTTATTACCTTTTAAAAAGAAAAATAGAAATATTTTCAGACTCAAGACTGATGAATATATGTGTGCATTTCATCACTTTATTATTTCCAAGATATTTGTAACACAAGACGCAGACGCTCCTGTCTGGTGCCGGCAGGGCAACAACAATAGGGTCTCTCTTAATCCACTTTCTGCCATGAGAATTACTCTTTTTCAAAGGTGGCCATTCTGTAGAAAATGAGATTCAGATTTATCAATCTGGGTCACAGTTTAAGGTATGGACAAGGGCTGAATGAGTATTAGGCTGGTTTGACTACTCCAGATTAACATTTGTCTAGGACATATTTATTGAATTGTAGCTTGTCACTTAATCCTCCCAGAATCTGAGATTCTCATGTAAAACATCTCTCTCTAATAGTTATTTCTAAATAATCATGGGTGGAAAAAGAAGTTGAACAATTTCTTTGATCTCCCAACCCCCAAGGACATTATTTATCGTGATGCAGTCTAGATGATTAAATGGTCTGGATGCCCAGAGTAAATTAACTTTCATCTATATCCACCTCTACCTATTTTGGAAAATAATGATATTCAAAGAGATTGAGTATTAAAGCAGTAATTCAGTTCAGGCCTGCCTGAAGATCTATACAATAATAGGTTTTCTGCATGTTTGATGGAGTAATTCAGGGAGGATTTGATTAGACCTTCCAATTATTCTTCCTTTTCTGTTACACTTTTCCTAATACCATGGATAGTGGGTTACAGTAAAACAGATATCATAAGATAATATACCTGTTCATATATATGTCCTGCCCCAATACTTTTTTAATCACTACTGCACTTAAAAGTATTCATTACTTCCTCATTGTGCATTGCTCAAATCCAAATCAAATTGAAATCAAATTTCAGAAAAGTCTATTCCTTAAAATGAGACTGATCTATTATATAATGTATCTTAGTATTTTGTGTAATACTTTTTAAAGTAAAAAGTTATAATATTTTGGTTATATTGCCATATGTCAAAAATAAGAGTAGGGTTTATTTCAGGTAACCTGAAATAATATTCAGACAACTTATTTTCTATGCTTTCCATTAGTACCTCCTGATACTGATGGTGGGAAACAAAGCATGCAGAATTCATAGTATGAAACCATCTCTTTAAGAAATTAGTATGATGTCTCATTTAAAAAATATAATTCTACCAAAAAACACATTTTAATAAAAGCAATATAAACACTGCACCAAGAGGTCTAAATGAAGTAAATGTAAGAAAGTATTGACAATACAAGTGAAGTATTAGATAACTGGAAATACATAAAGCAAAGGTTCAAAGCAGATTTTTGGGTATCAAAAATGTCCACAGTTTAATGCATTTTTCAATACAAATATTTGGAATGATTCAGATTAACCATTCTAAATTGAGTACATTTTCGAGATTATATTTAGATATTTGGCAGCACAACGTTAAAAACGTCGGGGGTAAAAATACTAGCTCAAATTTAGAATCATACTAATTTGGAAAGTGGAGAATTCAAAATTATCATCCCTTTGGAAGCAGAAAAAAGGAATACAACTAAATTTTGCTTTTAGGTTAAAAGACACGATAAGAAACATGTGCAGGAAAATTGAAACAAAAAAGTCAAAATAGCCTTATTTGTTCTGTATAAATTTCATTTTTTTTAAGTTTTTGTTTTCATCTGGCTACTAATATCATGTGGTGATAGCTTTGAATTAATACTACTATAGGTAAATACCCTATAAGATTGTTTTTCTCCTGTGTACATACATTAATCGATAACTCATCACTAGAAAATAAGCTAATAAGTAAATAAATGTAATGTTACTGCAAACTGTGTCACTGTTTTAAGTTTATTATTATTAACCAAACATGAAAAATAAAATACAGATAATAGAACAAAAAAATGTCATCTTTCTGTAGTCTGAAATGTTCATATCAGTATTCTATTATCAGGTTAACTCATATGTGCATATTAACCAGTTTCAATTAGAAGCTGAATCATAGTTTTGCTCCCATTTTTACTGCAAAATCAATATAGATATTCACGGAGAACTTCCCTAAATAATTACCTGCCCACATGTAATTATGGAAGACATACCTACAAATATGTTAGCTGCTTCACTGTTTTTTGTTTTCTTTTTTGGCCCTGATTTATCTTTCTATTCTTTTACTTTCTGTACCATAAGAAAAAATATATTTGTCATAAATCAGGAAGTTCTAAGTGAAGTTCCCAAATGAAGTCTAGTGTTCAGGACCAACACTACTTAGAAGTGAGGAATGTTAGCATTTTAGTCTCTTAGGAAATTCTCTCCAAACCGTGCCCCCAATTTACAGCTGAGACAAGTTACACTCAGGTCACAGGCAAACTGAGGGGAGGCGTGAGGGGCAGACACCCCACCAGGTGACTTGCTAGAGCCACTTGGGCCCTCCTTTCCTTTCAGTCCCGTTCACAGAGTAGTATCCCCTCACCGTCTTTCACTTTTAGAAGTTTCTGAGTAGATGTGCAAGGCTGAGAATGTGACTCCTCCTTCTCTGGGCCCCCATATCCTTCCCTGGAGCCTTTTTCTACCCTTATAACCACACCCCTACCCTGCCCTGCCCCGCCCCTCCCCAATCCCATGCTCCTGATACAATATAAAAATTCTCCTGGACTAGCTCTGAGGGAAGAGAAGGGTTACTTATTAAGGTCCCACAAAGATTAAATCAGGTCTTTCTATGATGTAGTCTCAAGGCCCTACAATCTGGATGGGAAAGATAACGTGCCTTGTCAACAAGCCTCCTATCTCTAATGGGCTTCTAGAAACATTCATAAAAAGTATGGCAATGTTTAGTTCAGGAGGTGCACATTCTTGAGCTGAAGAGTTAGTGGGGCCACAGGTTTCCCTTGGAAAGCTCCTCCTGCAGTATTTCCTGTTTACTAATCTGGGTTTACATGCAGCAGAACGCAAGCAAATATAAAATCCTATTATGATTTCATAAGAATTTGGGTGTTTGCCACCTAGGGGTGCAACAACAAAACATACACTTACATTATTTTACAGTTACCCTCCAACACACACATACACACATGCCATCCTGACCTCAGATATCCATTAAATAAAAGTAATATCGGTTGGCTACTTCATCATTCACTAGTCGAATGAAGGAGGAGCATATTTACTATTGGAACAGTGGATTAAGGGACGTGTGGGTGTGTCTGATGTCTTCTGACGTTATGTCATCAAGTCATTCCTCTAAAAGAAACAGGAACAAGCTTGGAAATCAAGATTTATCAGCAACCTCTGTAGGTTTCATTGTGATTCATCAGGTTTGAATTTCCTGGGAGGGTATCTTACAAGTGTTGCTGGAGGCCTTTACTTAATGTTTAGTATTCACTTGATTATTGTTTCTCTCTGAAGGGATTCTTGCTGTCACATGGGTCATTTCATAGTTTGTAAGATCCAAGTGTATTCTACGCTTTGGTAGTATGTTTTCCTCCAGTCATCTGCTTCCCTTTAAAATGGACTTTATCTGGCTCTTTGCCTAACTGCCTTGGTGAAAGAGCTCTCCGAGTTCCCCATGTCTGTGTTAGGGTACTGAGTAACTGTGTGCTGGATGTATGTCTTACAACTCAATTTAGATTAATTTTCATTAAGGCCAAGTCTTTAAAATACTGAGGTAGTTAAAGCAATTAAGCAATCCTATTTGACAGCCATGTCTCAGCATCTTGGTTTTTAGATGATAAGATAAAATCTACCTGTTTGGCTATTGCCTTTGCAAAGATGTAAAACCACCTGATATTCATTTTAACCGTGCATAAATCATGGCAACATACATAACTCAAAGCAATGTTTTCCATTTCAGACTCCAACAGCCAAGAGAGATAAGCTGATCTCAAACGATCCAACTAAATGAGGCAAACAGATGTCAGAGACTTTGCATTTCAGTTTTTCCTCTGTAAGAATGTTAATTTCTCCCCTTGGTCACAAAGCCCTAAGAAAGGAAAAAACTGCCTGCCATACCTTGTCATATTAAGTACCCCATCACTCAGCATTAAAGTACAAAGAAGAAGACCTAAAATGACAATGATATAGTCTGAATGAGTGATCAGAAACATTACATTTCAGTGCCTCATTTGTATAAGATGCTAAGAATATGGACCAACTTCCAGTGGGTTTCTTTTGGGAATGACTTAACTGAGTGCTTTAAACACACTACTTTTAAACACACTTCTTCTAAATTAGCTACATACGTTACATTGATCAAAGGTCCAATAGTAATCATAGTGTGTTGAACAAAGCACTAGAGTATAAATCAGGAGATGTGGGTTCTAATCTTTACTATTCTACTGTATTAACCATGGTCCTCAGACCAGTCACATAAAACCTCTCTTCCACTTCTTCAGCATTTAAATTAGGATAATATACCTCTGCCAGCTAATCAGGATGGATGTTGTGAGACTCAAACAAGGTAAATATTTAAAAGTGTTTCGAGAAAATAAAATACCTGTAACAAAAATTTTTCATATAAAATCCATTTTGTGGCCACCAACAGCAATTATATAGAGTAGATTGATCGTTTAACTTATTCATTTGTTCATTTAACAAAAAATTTATTTACCCTTGCTGTTTCAAGCACAATAATTTTTTTTTTTTTTTTTTGGTTCATGGGCCTCTCACTGTCGTGGCCTCTCCCGTTGCGGAGCACAGGCTCCGGACGCGCAGGCTCAGCGGCCATGGCTCACGGGCCCAGCCGCTCCGAGGCACGTGGGATCTTACCGGACCGGGGCACGAACCCGTGTCCCCAGCATCGGCAGGCGGACTCTCAACCACTGCGCCACCAGGGAAGCCCACAATACATAATTTAAAGTAATAATCTAGAGGTTCTTACAATTTAATGAGGAAGACAGGTATACATACAAGTAACTATATTATGGTCAATAATATTCTATGTTAAGCCTCAGACTTCTATGAGAATATGGATACAGGATCCATGATGTGCCTTCATCAAAGAGGAGGATTTAAGAAGATCTGGAAAGATGAGTAGGAATCTGCCACACAGAAAAGTCTTAACTCACTTCAAGTACAGAAATGATATGAGCTAAAAGTGAAAGCTAAGAGTGAAGAAACTTTTGGAGACCTCGAAGGATTTCAGTGCATTTGGAACATAGAATACTGAAAGTGTGGTTGGTTTAGGGAAGAGGATGAACACTGGACATGTTGAATTTGGGTGCCATGAGCCAGCCAGATGGCTCTGGGGTCTGGAGCTAGGGGGGAAATCTGAGCAAAATAGAGGTCCTCAGGTCCTCAGTGTAGCTGCAGTCATTTATCATTTACATCATCAGAGTAGGTGCAAAGATGCAAAAGGAGTGTACAGTGGCATGCCCAGCATTTGTCAGAGAGCAGTTTCTAAACTTTTTATTTTGAAATAATCACAGATTTCAAAGAAAAGATAGTACAGAGAGGTCCTATGTAGCCATTACCTCGTTTCTCCCAATGGTTATATTTTAAATAACTATGGTAAAATATCAAAACCAGGTAATTGACATTGGTACAATGAACGTTTATAGTTCTATGTCAATTATCACATGTGTACATTAGTGTAACCACTTCCAGAATCAAGATACAAAACTATCCCATCACCATGAAGATCTGCTTCATGTTTAAACTTGATAGACACACTATCCTCTCCTTCATCAGCAGATTAATCAACCAACGAGCATTTATATCTCAAGGAATGGAGGTGAGCCTAGCACAAATGCTGCAAACTTGCCAGTTAGATTAATGTTGAGATTTCTTTCCAAGAGATTAAACTAATGGTCCATTGTGAGGATCTATCATGTGTGATCCATCATAGACCTCCTAATTGAGAATACAAATCCAAAAACTTGACGGGGAAGAAATTTAAAGCCAAAAATTCAGGTTAACATTATAAGGAAGAAATAAATTAAATTGACTCTCACACTCACACACACACACACTCATGCATTCACTCAAACCACAGTTGTGAATAGTTTCTCATTTCAACAATTCTCAGGAGAGGCTGAGTGAAAGCACATTCAATTAAATCATATTAGCTCTCTTATTAGGCGTGATAACACTAAATCTGGATTTAAAATGTTTCCCTTGACTTGTTCCAATCTTATGACTTTCAGCCATCAAGAGGAAATAACACTGGGCAAATCGGACCGAGCCCTTTGCTTTCACACAAATATTATACTTTGTTTCCTTGATTCTACTTCTGCATTTTGTATTCCTCAAAAAATAGCCAGAGTAATCATATGAACATGTAGATCAGACTACAACACCCCATTTTGAAAACTCTTCAGTGGCTCCCCATTGTGTTCGAAATAAAATCCATATGCCTGGATCTCCCTTCAGCAACAAAGGACTTATTTCACTAGCTGCTGGGAATAAGGCCAAGTCAACCCTCAGGTATCAGCCTTCCTTGTGGACTACCTTGGCTGAAGAATACTGCTTCTTCCTCTCCCTTCTTTCAGGAGCAGCCCATATTCAGTGTCTGAATCAATGTCACAGTATGATTTGGGACACTCTGAAGGGCCATGCCAGCTCCAGTGCCCCCATGGGCTTGGCTGACAGCTTTGTCAGAACTACAGTGCAGCTCATTATCTCCCTTTGACCCACCCTCGGTCATCCCTGTCTTCCAAAGTTGGTCCTAAGAGCACTCTTCATAAATGTCCCCCATGCTAATTTCCATCTTCAAAACTGCTTCCTGCGAATTCAACCTGGAAACCTGACCACTGCCTGCCGGGATCTGCATAATCTAAGCTCTGCCTACCTTTCCAATTCACCTCACTTCACTGCCCTTCGCTTGCTACTAGACACAGTAACTTCTTTTGACCCCTTGACTGCACTACTCCTTGAAGACCTCTGCATTTTCATTGTCCTCTGCTGGAGCACTCTCCTGCCTCTTTATTCAGCTGGATATTTCTTGCTTTTCAGGCATCAGCTCTTCAAAGTTCTTAACTCTAACTCTTCTCCTTCCCAAGTCACACTCTGTTCCTTTTTTCCGTCATTATACTTATAACTTTGAAATAAGCTTGATCGTCTCCTTCCTCTTGACTAGAGGCTCCAGGAAAGCAGGGACCGTGCCTGTTTGGTTCACCATCGTATCCACTGTGCCTAGAGGGTAGTTACCACATAATACTGATAGTAAATATCTACTAAATTAATGGAAAACTCAAGAAAGCCTCAGGAATAAATTTCATTTTTATGACTTCTTAAGAGGACTGTTTCCAGTTTTAAGCTTCATAAGTGGTATAAGAGCAGAGTCAGTAACACTTAATATCCACACCCCTCTCAACACATACACACACACACACACACACACACACACACACCCCATTTCAATATCAGTCTATGGTTTAAAGTCCCACGGTTTGAATGTGATACTATTTTAGGTGGTAAAAATTTAATTCGACTCATTAAACTTTACTTAATATATTTAGCTTTCTTTTGGAGCTACTGGGCTTTTTCAAAGATCCCACAATCATTTTAAATTATAAGACATTACTTCTCTTGGTTGTGCGATTTACGGAAAAGAATGTCCTTCAATAAGTAGAATCTAGGTGTCCTCACTCACTTCTCTAAGATGAACAGATTATGTAAGAAAGTGGCAGACAAGCATGACCTCTTACCATGAGAGAATGTGATAACTCTGGGGAGGCAGAGGGCATGGAAGCATATTGTAGAATAACGTAGGCAATGGGCACCAAACATTCACATGTGAATTCACTTACGGAAATTACTCTTTTGACGAATCAGAGCAATCACTATGAGACACTCAGATTTAAAGTGAAAAGTAGAGCCTGCCCATAAATTCTACAAAATGTGCATCTTCGTCTTTCCTGGGGCCTGTACCAAATAGCAAATAGCTACCTGTCAGATGAATACAGCTGTATTTTGCCATCAGGAACCTAATAGGCAAATGCACTTTGAAGTTCCTGGGACTCATTTGTGTCCACGTGTTCTTTAATCTCGTGCTCCCATTTTTGTGCATACCAACACCTGGCTCTGGCAGGAAACCAGAAATAATATTCAAAGCAATTCTGTGCCATCAGTGCTGAGCACAAAGAGCTTAGTAATGGATATTTTACTTACGTTACTCCAAGTTTGAGTTGCAAAAGGCTGAATAAATCATCCCAAACTCAATACACTAATATCCTTCAAGATGACTAATTTACTTTGTAACAGAAGCATCTTCCTGAAAGGAAGGCACCTTTTGATGGAAAATAAATTCTCTCTCGGCATATGTTTCTGAAGTGTAAATATTAATCATATTGGAACTGGGGAGAAAACATGAGCATTTTTACTGGAGACCTAGTTTTATTAATAGAGACACACATAATTCAATTTTGGCTTTATTCTAACGCTTCCTTGGCTATTAGTTTTTCTAACAGTGACAGGATATTGTTTTTTTCCAGAGTTCTTACATGGAAAGAGTTCTGTCCTGTATAAATCCTATCACATTAAAAAAAACACAGCAAATTTTGATTTAGATTATTAAGACTGTTACCAGAAAGAGATCTATTTTTAATTTAAATCTCCTTTAGTTTTATATACTTGGAATTATGAGATAAATATTTTTGTTACATGCTTAGAAAAGTGTGGCTCTTTTTTATACCAAATTGACATATGTTCATCAACCAATATTTCAGCACTTTTTATAAAAACCATTCACTGAACAATGAGAGGCAAAAATTAACTCAATGTTTAAGATACCAAGTGTCTTGAAAAGCAAAATGGTGGTCTTAATCAAAGATTTTTATAGTAATAAATAGTAAGTCATCAATAAATATAATGCAAATGATAAGCACTTTATGGATAAAGTTCAGACTTTTTTACCCTCTCCCTTCCCCATTTTTAAGTGGTGCCTGACTCAAGTGCAATCATTATCCAGAGATCTTTTCCACGTATCCATCTTCTGAAGCTAAGCTTTTACTAAGTTTTACCTATTAGTTATGTTTCACGGAGAGACCCCAGACTTAACTATGAGGAGAGTGAAGCAATAATGGGAAAGGATGCTGAAACATGTACTCTTATACATCACTTATTGAATGATAAATACATCAGTATACAAATAAATCAATAGTCAAATCAATATTGAAATCAATATTTTAAGAAAAATCAATAGTATATATGGAAAGGGGCAATGTGTATATACAGGAAATCTTTAAAAACTGCTGTTTCCTGATCTATATTGGATACCACAGAAATACACATATATAGCATCATTTTAGCCTGACAGAAATCTTGGAAATTTGGAATGGGGTTTAGAATTCTAGTTCTCCACACTGGGCTCAAAGCTTCCTCAGTAGAATCTCTTGTGGTAATTCTAAGTAGTTTGCATGCTACTTGATGGGTAGGGTAACGATTTAATTTATTGTCCAAACCGGTGTAAAATGTGGCAGAATAATAATTATACTTTTAGAGTTGGGCTAAGAGTGTAATTATTAAAGCTTAGGCTGACTCAGGCACCCTGGGATGGTGCAGACGCTATTGATTGGAATAAATCAGAGAATCATCAGGACAGCTTGTCCTTCTCTGGACAATTAGACTGCAGTAGCTTAAAGAAGAGATATGCCTACCCACATAGCAGGTAATCAATAACTTTCAGTTAAAGTTAAAATAATTCATTTTAGGGCACTAGAGGAGTCTTGGGTTTAGAAGATATCAAAGATACTGCTAGCCATCCAGAAAAATGCTTTCTTCCCTACTTCCATAACAGTAGTTGTTGCTGGGACATGCCCATCCCCTTAGCCCCATCTAGAGCAGTGATCCTCAGCTTCTCTGCAGCTGTTTCATGGACATGTGACTAGCTCTGATAAATAAAATGTGAACAGATACAGGAGTGTGATTTCTGATTGACTTGAAACTGAGCTTCCTCTTCAGTGGATGAAAAGGCAATGGCTAGAACAATCCTGGAAGCCATCTGTTGAAGGTAGCAAATCCATCATCAGACTGAATCTCTGAATTACCATGTAGAGCAGAGTGCCCACCCACCTGAAAAGTTCACTTGAGAACTACTACATGAGAGAGAAGTAAATGTCTAGGTTCTTAAACCACAAGATTGGTTGGGTCTCTTTATTAGGCATCCTAGCCTTGAACCCCATCTCACGCAGGGCAAGAAGTTACACAGACTGTGTCTCTTTGATTAGGAGCAACTGACTCAAGGCTAAATGGATGGAGATGGTGAGGAGGGGAGGTTCTTTTGGAGAACATGTCTGCAGTTTTAACAACCCAAGTGTTTACAGTATACTGCTTTGAGTGTCAGATATGTGAGACCAAACATGACATTGTACAATTTCAGGAAGCACCATTCACATCTTGTCTAAGTGAATGATGCTCCCTGGAGTTGTTCACTGTTTATAGACATATACAGAGGCCTAGCTCTGTCAGACCTTTCAAATGGCAGCTACAATCACACCATGGTGTCTATCCTAATGTGTCTATTGGGAATATCAAACCAAGCTTGATCTATGGTATTTTTTTGTTCCTTGGCTATGCATATATATTACTCATTTCATTCATTCTTGGTTTGCAGTTTTTAGCACTAATTGGTACATCCTTCAACCTACCATCTCACTTGTCACTCCTATGCCTATTGTCCTTGCTTGTAACCTCAAAGTAGCCTCCCACCTTGTTTCCTGACTGATCCTGCTACTGAGCTACTTCTCCCACCAGAAGATGCTGTCCCCAGCACACTTTGGCTATGGAAGATACCTAGGGATTATTAGCCAGCTAGAGGAGGTCTGGAAACTGAGTATTAGAGCAGATGCTCTACTGAGGAGGACTAGAAGAATGAAAGACTGGAAGCTCTCAAGGTCTCAAACCACTTACAGTCGCTTATAGCACTATGTAGCATCCAAGGAGCACTCTCAATGATTCCTGATAGCTTAGAGACTTGCTATTAATCCAAAATGTGGTCCAAAAGCATTAGCAACACCTGGGAGCTGGTAGAAATACCGAATCTCAGGCCCACACCCAAACTCCTGAATTGAAATCTGCATTTTTACAAGATTTTTATTGTAAGGGGTGATTTGTATGCACAGTAAAGTTTACAAAGCATTGGTGGAGAGACCAGGCTGGCCAGGATCAGAATTGGAGGCAGAGATACAGATGAGGCATTGACCCATCAAAGATCCCAAGTTTAACATTAAATCAACAGAGTAGTGACATTAAGGGAGCAACTCTGTCTTGCATAGGTTTTTCAGCAGGAAAGGAAATGCTGTGGGGTGATTGGTGAATCTTCTGTAAACACCATAAGGACGTGGTGAGACTTAGATTCCTGAATTTTTATTTACTAATATATTTTTGCTTCTTGATAAATGATACCTTGAGGATATATAAGTATGTATGCTCCCAAAGTGGGAAGCAATTCAAGTGAATGATTTCTCCTGTTTATCCTAGAAGGGGCCTTGAGCCAATGAAGAATGAAGGCCTGACACTTCAGTCTGGGACTAAATGTCATGTGTGCTTCTAACAAGAAGTAGAAGAGGCTATTTTTCTTCTTAAAACTCATATTAAAATTCTATTCCTCTAGAATACATTGTTGGACTGCAACATATTAAAATAAATATAAAGAAATAAAGCAGCTGTACCTATGGGTTTTGATGGAATAATAAATTTGGACTAATTTCCTACAAAACCACTATTTTTCTACATATAAAGAAACAATTACAGTGCTCTAAAACCTCATTAAAATGTCATTAAAGCTTTAAATACATTTACTAGGGCTTACAAATTTTCCATTAAGGGTGCTGCTGTCCCATATGGTTAAGAAGAAGAAATAATATCACACAGAAAGTAAGGGAACCAGAGGATTGTGAAAACTATTACAGTGAAATGGAGAACTCCAGTTCTTCCTACATTTATTACACACACAAAAGCAGATTCGAGGAGCTCTGAAACCAAATAAACCAAACTTCCTTTCAAGAAGGAAGGAACTAAACCAATTCCAGAATAGTAGACTGTGTTGGAAAGGTTGGCAACTAAATAGGAAATAGGAACAAAAGAAGGGCAGCAGGGATCACTTCAAGTGGCCATAAATCAAAGCAGCTCAGGCTGGAGAAATGCCTTTAAAGTAAAGCCAGTGAGGAAAGCCAACAGCAGACCCGCCAAAATGGTTCACATTTTCTTTTCTTCATCCCTCCCTTTCACAAAAAAAAAAAAAAAAGACTAATATCTTGTTTTAAAGTAACAATAATTTTTAAATGCCTTATGAAATTTTATCTATGCTACAGGTACAACTCCACAAAGAGCCACAAAAAAACTCACTGGTACTCCACTGGAAGAGTTTTTCTGGCTGGTGTAGAGGGTAAAGGATGTGAAGAGGTGTTATAGATATTAATTAATGTCACCCCGATAGCAATCCAGACGTCAGGAAAATCAGGCTCGTTAATTTAATCATGTACTAGCTGAAGCTGCAAGCACCTCCTTAGGTATATCTACTATCTTTGAAAAACTCTTCAACGAATGCCAATTCTGAGAATGAAGAAAACTTCAACACATCACAACCCTGCCAAGGATGCTTGTGGGATGCTATTGTGATCATTTATCTCGCTTTTAAGAAGAATCCAAAAGAAAATTTTCAAATAAAGAGCCTTGTTTTGAAGCTTTTATTTCTAACGCCAACACCAAAACAAGAATCCCAGACAACTTTCCCCCATCCTTCAAAGGCACATTCAAATGCACATAATGGGATAATGGGTCTGCCCTAATGAAGGATAAGGGAATGAATCAGAAATTCTTAGAAAAGTTAACTAAATGGTGTAGTGAATTCTAAATCCTAATATTTTGGTTACTGGGACTTCCTGATGGAGACAAGGAAATTGTTTGGTGAGAGATGTTAATCACCAAAGGAAATACCAAGACAAGCTGTCAGGCAATGCCATGGTCACAAACATACACATGCTACTACTATTACTTATGCTGCTAGTATGCCTATATCTTACAAATTATTTGGAAAATACAATAACATTGAAGAAAAAAATCAAAGCAAGTATATTAAATGAATTTTTCAACAATTCAAATATAACTGTTTTGAGAGCGATGTTCTTTTACATGTGCACATATTTTCACAGTTTGACACAAAATGCAAATGGAATTTTGTATTTGATAGTTCATTTAACTTTCTAGCATAATTTCTACTTCTGTCAATGTTTACAATTATTAACAGGCACATAACACTCTATTTTGTTGTTGGAATATGGTGTACTAAATAATATCCCAAATATAAGTAGACCATTTCTATAGGTTTTTCTTTTAGAGATATCATGAATAATAAAATCATATGTATAGCTCAGCTTTTTTGCTTCTTCAGAATTATTTCCTTAGTATGCATGCCTCAATCTCAAGTTTCCACATCAAGATATTTATTTATGGTTCCTTTTACAAATGCCTACTTTGCTTTTCCAGAAGTTTTTCCCAATTATACTTCTACCAAAAATTAATAAGAGTAGAACCCTCACAAGAATCTTTTTAATAATTATGACTTTCCTAAAACTTTGACTGCTTGAATATATAAACTGTATTTTCTTTAGCTTAGATTATTTTTTAAAATGTTCTACAGAGATTAAACGTTTTTTCACACACTTTAAAAATTATTTCTTTATACAAATAACAGTGAATGAAAAAGGTATTATTGGAATTATGAGTATTATATGTATGGGATCACATATATTTCCTTTTTATGAGTTGCTTGTTCATATTGTCAGTTTATTTTATAATGAATATTGAATTTTATTTACAATCCAAATGAATTACTTTCATATTGTGGCATTTATCTACTATCTACCATATTAAATGAGAGTATTTTTCCTAATCTGTTTTCTCTTAGGCTTTATTGCATTGTAAATTTAGTTTTGTTAATTTCCTTCAGTATACATAAACTTTAGATTTTCTAAATAATCTGTTAAGATATTTCATAAAGAATGCCTTTTAAACTTAATGATAAGAATGTATTACATTCTTCTGCATGTCAAAACATAAAATTCAAAGGCAAACAAAAATGTAGAAGGCCATTCACAAGAAATTGCTTGATAAAGTATTAACATCCTTTCTATACCAAATTCTGACACAAATTGAAACTGAAAACCACAGTAGATAAAAGGGCAAATGAAAAAAAATCTCAAAAAGAGAAATGAATGCAAGCCAGCAAGTGGGGCTATCTTTATGTGTGACAGTAATCAAAAATGCAAACTGTCCTAAAGAATGATGACTCTTTCAATCTTAGAAGGCACAGATATACTGTAGTCTGTACAGTCAACTTCTGTGGACACAACCTTGTAAATGCTTCCAAAAGAAGAAAGGATCCGACCCGTCTCACAATAGAAATTTTCAAGCTTTTAAAAATGTAACTCATAGTAAGAACTATATTTTACATTGGGACAAATTCATAAACACATGTGAGTTTCTAATAAATCAAGATTCATGAAAAAAAAATGCCAAATGAGAGCAGAGTTAGATATCTGTTGCCTGCCTACAAGCTGGATATGACATGGCAGCTGAGCCTTCCACTTGCACATTCCTCTGTCCTCTCCCTACTACTGCCTTCAGCTCTACAATTCCAGGGACCAGAGGACATCAGAGGACACCAGTGGTCAGAGCCAGGAGGCAAGACAAATAGACTAGGTATTGTAACCATTTCACTCCTGACATGTGGTAACCAACATACAATAAACCCCGTGAAAATGCAAATAACAACTAGAGGACAAGGAGAGAAAACTCTGGCAGAAAAAGTAAGTAAGCTCCGAGATGGAAATTTCATATTAGATAGAGGGTGAAAGTTTCAGAACTGAACTGCATTAAAAACTACTCAGCTGTGCTGAGTCTCAAGATTAAATTAAGTATGGTTTTCCCACGCCTGAGAAGGAATAAAGACTTATCAAGAAATGTAAGCAGTTAGCAAAATAAAGTCGGTCACACCACTCATATCTAAGTGGTAACTGTCAGGTTATACCCTCTATTTATAAAAAATTAGCCACGATTTTATTTTTCATTGTGAATAATCAGTACTGCCACGGACTCATGAAAGCGGGACTCACACACACTGTTGAAGAGAATGAAGAGGGCTGCCACAGTGCTACAAGTACCCCAGGTTCCCCTCTGGGCTCCGGACTTCCTCTTCCTCCCTGGAGTAAGGTTAGTTTTTCTTCCTCTCGCAGGTTTGCCATTGTCTCATGACAGCCAGCCTATCTTCCCCCAGCAGGTTTACCCATGAACATCGCTCTCCTACTTGGAGTCCAGTCCCTAACCCCTCGTGACTCCAAAAGGAATAAACTCTCCTGTTTCCCCTGTAAGTTATTTTTTCTGCTCTCTTAGAAACACTGACAATGAAACTGTCCATTCTCTTGGTGGAAACACCATGCCCTTAGTATTTTGTGGTTTGACTTTCCCCAAGCCTCCACTAGGACAGGCTACCCTAATATAATACTTCACATCTTCTCTGAAGCAACTGCATTTTGGTTACTTCACCATGCTTAGTTCCTCTCAATGTCAGCACATAGATAATTGTCTTATATCAGCATAATTAATGAGATCCTTCCAGAGAGTTTCCTCCAAAAACGTGAAATCATGTCTTTATCCTAGAAAATCAAACTTCTTGTAACTTTTTAAATGATCAATCCATTCTTCCTCAATTACAAAGGCCCACTCTCTCCTAGATGCCCCACGATGTAATAATTCCATAAATATTGAAAATAGCTACCATTTATCTTATACAAATGAACTTATTTACAAAACAGAAACATAGTCACAGACTTAGAAAAGAAACATATAGTTACCAAAGGGGAAGGTTGGGGGGGAGGGATAAATTAGGAAGTTGGGATTAACATACACACACTACTATATATAAAATAGATTATCAGCAAGGACCTACTGTATAGCACAGGGAACTCTACTCAATACTCTGTAATAACCCATATGGGAAAAGAATCTGAAAGAGAATAGACATACGTATAACTGAATCACTTTGCTGTATACCTGAAACTAACACAACATTGTAAATCAACTCTACTCCGATATAAAATAAAAATTTTTTAAATAAAATTAAAAAATAAAACTATAGCTGTTTATCTTGAATGCTCATTTTGTAAATGAGTGTTAACCAATTTTTAAATATATTTTCACATTTCACTTGGCAAGAACTGAGTTTTGGATAAGCTCATTATGTTATATTTCTACTTCACCAAAAACTAAACAGCTTACTTAAATTTCATAACACAAACTCATGAGGCTATGAGGAAGATGGAAATATCCATGCTGCATAGATGAAGAAACTGAAGTTTCAGAAGGATTTCAAAAGTTACCACACATTACACATCTAGCAAGTGGCCAGGTCAGAACCCAGCCCACCTGATTGCAAAGCCCTTACTCCTTTCAGCCTGCATCAAGGCCATCTTTGCAGGGAAGATTATTTCTTGGTACCTGGCCTGGTGATGATTCCTTTGAGGGAAATGTGTCATGTTTTGTAAATTTTTATTAGCAGTTAACAGGACTGTCAAAGAAAGAGAAATTCCAGAGTATGCCTTTATTGTAGCAGGAGAAGCTCTAGACCCTCTATTGGAGGATTCCTGCTGAAAACTCAGTGATTTTGCTAACAATACTGTTGATTCCAAGCTAAAATACAAAGTGTTTAAAGTTTTTCCTTGGTTGAGAATAGATCTTCTTTTAGGATCTGAGTGTGGAAAATACGCTTAGTCTTTTCCAGAGTCTATTTCTGTTTGATAGATCATTTCTCTTTGGTAAACATAATTTGTTTGAAATCAGATATTTTGCTTTGCATTAGAATCCTATGTTCATATTCCTAGTTCTCATGAATGCTTAAAATATTCTATGAGCAAAGAAACAAACAATCCTAAATAAATAATTCACTGCATTGCTTTCAAGTACCCCAGATTTTAATTAGCTGTTTGTTTGTTTGCTTGTTTGTTTATTTCTCTGCTTGCTCTTTGGAGGAGAGCCCAGTACAAACAAGGGTTAATGTAAAACCTTCAATTTTTTTTTTTTTTTTTTGGTAAGAGGAGCTTTCTTCCTTGGATCTGAATAACAACATATCTGTCCTGCAATATAAACCACTCAACTGTTGCAGATATTTGGGAATGAATGCTTATCCACTAATTGGCTTCAGCTGTTTTTTCTCTTCATTATTTGAGCTGAGAAAACAGCTGTTTTGGCAAATGGTTAAGCCCTGAGTCACATGGTTAGTGATTTATGCACTTCAACATGCTGATGGATGCCTTGTACAGCATGGTTTTGTTTATTTGATTGTTACAGGCCATAGTTAATGAATCATGACTTTCTTTAAATACACAGTGAACCCAATCTCATGGAGCAGCTCTTAACTTGGAAGGTTCATTTTCTGATCATTTTTTTCAGCTTATTATCATTTGCTTGATTTTACCTCTCTGGGATAACAAGAAAACAAGGAGAAAGTGGAGATAAAGACTGTCGTTTTTACGAAATCTGATGTGCTTGCAAGTGAGCAGGGAGTCGACTGGCAGAGAACACAGTACATACAAGTGGGGAAAAGAAAACAGAAAAAAACATTTGCCTTTTGAATTGTCTGAGCTAACCACACTCTGTGTAGTGTTCTCGGAGCAAGCCTGTTAGTACCAGGAGATTTGGCACTCAGTTACATTCGCCAGTTAGGCGTTAATTGACCAGTGCTGAGATGAGACCCTTGAAGTTATCCAAAGAGTGTTTTCTCACCACCATAATCAGAAGAGGCCAATCACAAATGCTGATGCTCTTCCAGAATTAAAATAAGTATACTGTCTTCCCAGTAATGTTAATATTAATAATAAATACTATGACTAGATATGACCAGCTATAATCACATTGAAAGTGAAGAGGAGGTTAAAGCAATGAATGAAATAGCAAAATTTAACAGGGATTTTATTTTTAAAATCTGACATCTTCAAGTAGACTTTTTCTTAAATCATACGAGATAGTTATGTTTTCAAAGACTTTCAGTGTGGGCTCTTCAGTCTCCTCAAGTAACCAATTCTAGCCTTTAATCCCTGATGTCAGAAAATTACTAACAAAATTTATCTGATTTTTCACTAGTTTAACTCTCCTAGGATGATAGAATGTTATTATTTAACAGAACATCAGAACTCAAATTACTCAGTCCTCTCACCCTACAATAAAGAAACAAAGCCTCTGGAAGGTTAAGTATATTGTCCACACATAGACATAGGCAAGTTCACTGAAAATAGAATATTCCCAACTTTTTTAGAACATTTTTAAGATTTTGGTTTTGCCTAAATTCCCTGGCTCTTCCCTGCCCTGCCTTTGCTTTTGCCTCTGCTCTAATCATAGCCCAGTTATAACCATGGTTGGGGTGAACTTGCATGAACATAGGACAATAGCTAGTAGGAAGAAAGACCAAGAAGAGCTGATAACTGGAGTTTATAGAAAGGGCTGATAATTATCAACCTAGAGAACAGAATCATCAATCGGCAAGGGTGGGTTTTCTAAATATTATGAAAATATTAATGGCAAATGTGAACCTTGGATGCTGAAGGGGTTGAGGACACCAAAATTACATGACAACAGTACAAAGATGAAAGAATGTGACCATTTTGAAGAACAGAATGAATTTTCACCAACATCTTCATTGATGGAGATGAATGTCAAGATGTATTTTTGAATCTCAGTGTGGTACAGTACATAGCACAGGACAGATGGTTCCCAAGGACCTATCATCTGTCTTTACCTCTTTTCCATCTCTGGACCTAGCTTCAGAGCAGGGTATACACTGACCAAAAGAAGTGAAACACAACAACAGGAAAATGATTTGCTAACTTAAAGGGAATTTTTCTTAATTCCTCTAGAGCACACCTCACTTCCCTGTAGCCCTTCCTGCACCTTTGAGCTCTTCTCTTCCATCATCTACCCAGAAGGGAAATCCAAGTGCACCATGGGACTGAAAGTAAAAGGGTACAGACAAACATAAATACAATAGGTCTTAGGATGCTTGATGAAAAGTGCAAAACATCTTTGTAAGCAAAGGAGGACATACACAGTTGGATGCTGTACATACTGGGTCTACCGTGTTGAAGTGTCTCCCTCCCCCAAACTTCATGTCACTCCTGGAACCTCAGAATGTGGCCTTATTTGGAAATTAGATCTTTGACGTTATAATTAGGATGAGGTCATACTGGATTAGGGTGGGCCCTAAATCCAATAAGACTGTTGTCCTTTTGTAAAAAGAGAAGAGATACAGAAACAGACACACAGAGAAGGAAGATGGCCAAGTGGAGACAGAGGCAGAGATTGGAGTGAGACATCTACAAGAGAGGAATGCCAGGGATTGCCAGCAACCACCGCAAGCCAGTAGAGGCATGAACGGAGCTTCCTCTAGAGCATTCACAGAGAGAGCGTGCCCCTGCCTGCACCTTGATTTCAGACTTCTAGCTTCCAGAACTGTGAGAGAACAAATTTCTATTGTTTTAAGACACCCAGTTTGTAGTACACGTGTTGTTATACAGCAGCCCTAGGAAACGAATTCACTGGGAATGGTGTGGGATGTGGAAAGATACAAAAAATTGAAAGTTAAAGTGTTCTGAAATTTTTATAGCAAATCAAACTTGCTATGACACCCAAATGAGTGACTGGTAGACTCATCTATTTGGGAAGGGTATAGCCTGGCTCAGCTGCTCAAGGTCATGTGATGAGTCTCATGCCTCATGAGGTGCATACTAATCATGAAAAATAAGATCATGTTTCCGTAAGTGCTATTTTTTCCAACTTTACTGAGATAATTACTGACATATAAGTTTAAGGTGTACAATTACTGACATATAAGTTTAAGGTGTACAATGTGATGCTTTGATACATGTATGTATTGTGAAATCATTACCACAATAAGGTTAGTTAACACCTATATCCCCTCACATAATTACCATTTTTGTGTGTGTGTGAGGTGATAACTTTTAAGTTCTACTCTCTTCACAACTTTCAAGTATATAATAGTGTTATGCATTGTAGTTACCCGGCTGTACATTCGCTCTCCAGAACTAATTCTTCTTATAGCTGGAAATTTGTACCCTTTGTTCACCACCTCTCCATTTCCTCCATCCCCTATCCCCCTGCCAACCACTATTCTACACTCTAGAATTTGATTTGATTTTTTTTTAGATTCCACATATAAGTGAGAACATACAGTATTTGTCTTTCTCTGTCTGGCTTATGTCACTTAGCAAAATGTCCTCAAGTTCTATCCATGTTGTCTCAAAAGGCAGGATTTCCTTCTTTTTTTATGGCTGGATAATATATGTGGATGAGTAACATATATATTATATATATCACATTTTCTTTATCCAATCATCTGTTGATGGGCATTTAGGTTGTTTCTATGTCTTTGCTATTGTACATAATGCAGCAATGAACATGCTGGGTGCAGATATCTCTTTGAGATAGTGATTTTATTTCCTTCCAATATATACACAGAACTGGGATTGCTTGATCATACAGTAGTTGCATTTTTAATGTTTTTGACAAGTGATATTTTAAGATTAATTTCCCAACTATGACCCAGAAATGAATAAAAATATTTAAAATGTCAGCATTTATATATTAAAACATATCCTTTGCAATCATTTTATTTTAAATCAAACCTATTTTTAAATTTATGATTCAAAACTATCAGATAATAATATAAATAGAATTTCCCTATTTTAAGTTTTAACTCTCATGGCTGCAACAAATTTTCATTTACTTTTTTATTAAGAAAAACACATTTTCTGGATGTGGCAGGAGTCATAAATCAAACGTTGGTGATGAAAATTATTCCAAACAAGTAAAAACTAAATGTTATTTTTACTCAGATATATGATTCCTCATATATTTCATTCAGCTTTGTAGCTTTATTTGATGATGAAATACTAAAACAACAGTATGCTCTTTATGGCAGTGCACTGGCTAATAAAACAATGCAATCCTCAAAATTTAAGGAGACTTACATATAAAACATAAGGAAATAAGTTGAAAACAAAGAATACTTCAAAAGGAGGGATACTGATTAATAATTTTACAAAAGCAGATGCTTAATATTCCATATATAAATATTAGTCCTTTCTAAGCTTCTTTTAAGGTAGCACTAAGATTTGCTAAGATTAAATAGCCATGTGAAATGGCTGACACAATTGGTTAAAGATTACATTAGTAAGAGACTGTTTGTTCCAAATATTGGGTAAATCTGGGCAAAGAATTAAGCACCACTTTCCAGTGACAACATAGTTCCAGGATCTAATGAATTATGTGTCAAACCAAGTCATAGAACTAATAAACTATCAAAGATTTTTTTTCATAGCCCTTTGACAAATACACTGACATAATTGCTAACGTGGCAAATATTTTTAGTACATGGGTAACATGAACATGTTGGTGCTATGAAGGAAAAATTATTTTTTTCAGTTCATTGTTGATAAATACAGCTAGATCTGAACTTCATAAACTATAAAAGATTGCACTGTCAACAAATGTTATCTTAATTTTGAGTAGTAGCTCATTCTGATGACACAGTTGCAATGGCAGGAAAATATTCTGGAGTAGCAACAAGAGTAAGGTTTGAATATAAATTACTACACTGCTTCCTTCATTTTGAGAAACTGTTGTATAAAAATAATGTCAGTAGTACTCAACAATGTGCCCAGCAGTATAATAAAATTTATGAAGTAGATAAGAGTTAGTGTATTAAGTTCAAGGTTTTTCTCTCTATAAAACTATCATTCTACTAATCATAAACAACTTATATCCTGATATATAATGATTATCAAGGGAAAAAGCTATTTTTGGAAATTAGAAAATAAACTCTTAAGATTTCTATAGGATGAAAACCAGTTTACTCTCAACGTTTTAAATATGTGAAGTGCTCAGCCAGACTGACTTATACATCTATCTGGTATTTTAATGATCTTAATATTTCCATACAAGAAGAAATCAAAATATTTTTCAGTGGCAGATAAAAAGTCAACTGCAAAATTTAGAACTTTGGAAGAGCACAATTTATACAGAATGTGATGATGTGTTACATAATTTAACAATTATCAGTGAAGTAGGTGATGATCTTAATATTGCACATCTGCAAAAAGCTATCACCAAACACCTTATGAATTTGGTATAACCTTTGAAATTTGGTTTTTCATCAAAGACAAAATTAAAGTCTTTCAGCCCAAGACACATCAAAATTAATTACAAAGTTTAAAAGCTAAAATAAAGATACTAATAATTAATAATGTCGCTAGTATGTCAGATCTATATATCCTAATTACAGCCTATCTGTTCTTTTAAGTGTTATATATTACCTATCTATCCACACACATTTTATATATATATATGTATATATTTATACACATACATACACACACACAAACACACACACACACTTATAGCCAAAGAAAACCTAGACCTAATACAGGAAAATGATTAAACTAGAAATAAAAACACTAGGTATAATTAAATTTAAATAAATCAGACTAAATTTAATTAAACTAAAATTTTTTAAAAAACAAGAAGACAAAACAACTCAATCATCTTCAAATTTTAAGATGTTCTAGTAATCTACTCTTGCATCCAAAAAGAAAATCAAAACTAAATTTATAGTATATCTGGAAAAATATGATCATGAAAATCGAATATAAAGGAATTTATACCATATAGCCAAAGTAGTGGTCAAAAAAAATTAAAATCCAGCTTATAATAATTATTTTCTTAGTAATTAATTGATTTTTATTATTAATAAAATAAAGAATGAAAATCATGAATTTATCATTTAACTCAAGAAGGTAGAAATATAAAAATAACATAATCTGAAAGAATAAGAAACTAAATAAGTTAAAATATAAATTAATCAATTAGAAAACAGACAAATGTAAAAATAATCAATGAACTAAATCTTTGAGGAAAAAAAATAAATAATATGTTAGCCAGCTTAATAAAATTAAAGCAAGCATTTCAAATATACAAAATAAAAGGAGAAAATAGCTACAAACACTAAAGAAATTAAAAGATTAAACTACTTTTCTCAACTCTTAAATAAATGTGAAAAACTGGATGTAACAGATGAGTTCCTATGAATATAAACTCTCAAATTTAAACAGACGCCAGGACTAGATAGTTTCATGGTTAAAATCAACCAATTATGAAGTAGCAGCCACCATATTATTTAATCTGTTACAAAGCACAGAGAAAAAGGGTAACCTACATTTTTAAGGGGCCCAGTTTATACTTATATCAAAGCCCCCTCAAAAAAGATAAAAAAGAAAACTACAGAGTAGTCTTACTTATTGAATACAGATGCAAAAGTCCTAAATGAAATGTTAACAAATAGAACCTAGCAGGATATTGAAAGAATACTACACAATGACTAAGTGGATTCTTAACCAGAAATGGCCAAAATTGTCCAATATTACAAAATCTATTAATAATATTTACCACTTATTTGCTCAAGGGAAAGAGTCCTTGTCTGATCATTGTTTTAAAATCAGTGTCCATTTTTGAAAAAAAATTTTTAAAATACGAATTGGCATAAATGGAAAATTCTTTAATGCAAATTCTTATTATTTTATACAAATTTTGTTGGAGGTTAACTTTGCAACTTAGTACTGAGATTACAGAATATTCAGACCGGCCTATGACTGAATTTGAGTAGTAATTAACATGGCACAGAGATGAACACAGATGTGAGGACCATGCCTCTGCTCACTTGGTTTGGAAAAGGCTGAAAACATTTTCACTTGCATAAAGGATATTTGCATATTATTAGGTAGGAACACGGAGTTGTTTTTTGTTGTTGTATGAAAGTTCAATTTGTGAGAAGGGTGAGGATAGATGACATGTAGCTGAAGAGGCAGACTGTACCAACTGGTGAGGGTTTACCTCCTAGCTTCACCCACCCTTCTGTACTGCCTTTGTCATACTGGATCTGGAGCTCTGCAAACCACCTTTCTACCTTGCCGGGTGGCACCAATGTTAGGCTCTGCCAACAGGGGGAGCTACAGAGGTACACCAAGGCTGGAAGAGGAAGAAGGAACTTGCTTCTCCCGTTAGTAAACAGTGGGCTCTCAGTCTCAGGTTCAGGTGCATGTCACCACAGCAGTACTTCTTGACCCCAGCAACAGCAGGTCATTCCCATAGTAGCATTTTAATCCAGGGTGAAGTTTTAACACTCCCAGAATCCAGCCTTACACCAGTCAAGCAGCACCCCCTTCCCAGATGTCCAAGTTTCAGCTCAAAAGAGGATCTCCTCCAAGTGTCTAAGTTCTAATCATTTCAACTTGTTCCATTTTTTCCCTTAGCCCTAAGTAGCAGATGCTTCCTGCAGTGCTGTCTCTATGATTCCTCAGAGTTTTCTTTTTACCCTTTTATTTACCCAGTTTACAAATGTACGACTAGTTATATACTACAGTGTTTTCTTCAAATAACTACTGTAGTTCCTGTCTCCTAGCTGGATCTTGATTGATTCATTGTATAAACATATAATTAGAAAACAATATTTAAATACAATACTAATCATAATGATTACTAAAACTTACTGAGCTATTGCCACGTGAGCCTCATATTCTAAGCTCCTTATATTAGGGTCCAATTGCAAAAGGCTTTAGCCAACAAGTTCAGAAATTTAGATTTACCCTGTAGATAGTGAGGGCTCCCCCAAAAGATTTAGAAAGAGGGGGATGAACAGATTTATTTTTTCAAAGGATATTCCTGGTATTTTTTAAGTATATGAATTTTAGGAAAGAGATACTGCAGATACTAAGATAATAAGTTGACAATTATCAGTCAGCTGAACAATAACAAAGAGCTAACCTAGGATGAAGATCTACCCAGGGAAGGAGGGAAGGGCCATAATGAGAAACATTTCATAAATATCATCATGGAGCCTCATGGCTGACACAACCTGGTGAGTAAGAAAGAGGAAGTAAAAAAGGATGACTCTGATGCTCTTAGATGGAGAGGATGGCAAAGAGGACACGAATACCAATAACCAATGTATGAATAAAAGGGATTTTAAGAGAGGGGAACAAAGAGTTGCTAAGTTAGTGGTCCTATCAAGAGTGTTAATCTGCCTAGCCACCTCAGCTGGACCACGGGCCACATTGATCTCATTGCAGGCTTTGTTCTTTAACATTGGCTTCCCAATCTGCCACCTGAGTAGCTCCACTGTGCTCCCAGGTATAAAGTTCATGCACTACTACTGTATTGCATTGAATCACCGCTTTTTTGTAAGGCAGCCCATTATTTTCCTACCATTAAGAAAAATAAAACTTTGTATTAAAATAAGATGATTTTTTATCACATTGATTATAAAATAAACCCTTACTTCAGAGATTAAATATAATACTGTGAAAGCATTAGAAAAAATTGACTTTTGAAAAGAGGCCACTTCCCTAGGAAACTGCCTCAAGTTACATTACACAAACAGAAAATTGGAACTTCACAGCTTGACTGTATTTTGACAGTATTTCTAAAGAAATGTAATCTTCAGGAATAGGAAAGAAATACTTTATTGAGATATTGGCATAAAATTAGTCATATAATGGCTCAAACAGACGCTTGGGGTTGAACTGAAAATGTACTGTTTTATATACATAAAAATAACCTTTATAAAGTTTTAAAAATTTTATCAAATTTTGGCAAAATATCTCAGGATTCTCTCTATAACAGACTTTAATCATTTAAAAAAAGAACCAAATTTTTATTAGACGGCTTAGGGAAGATCTCTCAAATACACACTAGGAATTTTATTTTGAGAGTTGATTTATAGAATAAAACATGTCCACTGAAAAACTGGAAAATCGGTGGCTCACTACAAATAGAAAACTAATGTACTGATTTAGATGATATAATCTATCAGAGCTGGACACACTGTAGATCACAAGCCATGCCTATTTTTGTGAATAAAGTTTTATTGGAACATTCCATGCTTGTTCATTTACCTAGTCTATGGCTACTTTTGTGTAACAATGCAGAATTGACTAGTTGCCAGAGAGACTGTAAAGATTAAGGTATTTATTATCTGGCCCTTTAGAGAAAACATTTCCTGACCTTGGTCTAGATTCAGTTTTAAATTCTCTTGCTATTTCATTTTTAATGCTATATATATTGATAATGCTACAGAAACTATCTTCTCATTATATATCATGAGAGAATATACTGATCAATATTGCTTATGAAAAAAATATAAACTAAAAATAATGTGAAATTAAAAGTAGGTATGAATCTTTATATCAAGAGCATGATCTTTTACATTTCTGCATTTTCCTATTATATACTTACATGCATTAAGTAATACACCTACAGAAAATGAAAAATATTAAAAATAGTAAGACCAATTTAAGGTTCATAAGTAAATACATCAGTAAATACATATGTATTTTTTATATTTGGTTTTTAGTTCCATCATAATTTATCATTTTCATCATCACTGTCATCATCACCATACCATCACACAAGAAGTTAGACTCTGACTTTTAAAGTCCCTTGTAACCCTGTAAGATTCTACTATTTGTGGATGCCTTCAATAAGGCTCTGCCCAAAATAAGGAATATATAAAATTTTATAATCTGTTGTCTGTGCCCTGCAAAGCTTTGCATCTGGTTTGAAACACGAAATACACATTTTTAAAATAAACAGTAATACAGGGCAACCACACTAAATGACAGGTATATTTCAAGAGAAGGAATAGATCATCGCAAGCTGAAAGTCTGAAAGAAATTCTCAGCAGAGGTAGAAATTGATGTAAGTTTTAAAGAACCATAAGACTTACACAGAGAAAACAAGAGTAGAAGATTCAGGCAACAGGAATAGCAGAGAAGCAAAAATACACACATTATTTATCAAGAATAAGTAAAACGAAAATACATTGGTCTTTCTTCTGAATATTCCTTTCTTTTAAACATCTCATTTAACATTTCAAGCAATACTTACACTCACAGAGAAACTGATGCAAGATAAAGATTGGCCCAGGCCACACAGCTATTAAGTGAGAAAGGATGCTTTAAGACCAGCACCGCTAATCATAAAGTTCATTATACTAAATAAGACCAGTTCTGTTGAAAGAGTGGTTTCAAAGCGAGGAGTAATGTGAAATGGATTTGGAAAGGTAATAAGGTTTGGGTCAGATTATAGAAATCTCAAATTTCTACAGGGATGGGGAGACAACTAACGATCCTGGAGCATGAGAGTGGCACGTCTCTTATAAGGAGATGGGGAAACAGACCTGAAGCAGGTTTTCTGCGGTACGCGGGCCTCTCACTGTTGTGGCCTCTCCCGTTGCGGAGCACAGGCTCCGGACGCGCAGGCGCAGCGGCCATGGCTCACGGGCCCAGCCGCTCCGCGGCACGTGGGATCTTCCCGGACCGGGGCACGAACCCGCGTCCCATGTATCGGCAGGCGGACTCTCAACCACTGCGCCACCAGGGAAGCCCTTCACAATTCTTTAAGAAAAATTCTTGCTTATTAAATTTGTGCCAATACAATGATTACTTAATACAATGATTACTTAACACAAGGAAGGGACCACCATACTATTCTACTATCTGTCTTGGAAAGCTGGCAGCACGCTCATTTCACTTTAAGTTAGCGATTTGGTTTTTTCTTACAGGTCCCATGGGTGTGTTTATCACACCCTCAAGCCCCATCCTGAAAAGATCCCTTCAGATTCTGTCAGCTTATTATGGGGATGACTCATGTTGAAGTGATCCAGGTGTCTGATACCAGGCCCTGCCTTGTTCCTCTGACTCATGCTATTTCAGTATCTGGGACCACTTGACCTGTTACTATAAATCAAGCCTCACTACAAGAAGAATTTAAAAGGAAGAAACAGCTCAACCACTCAGGGACTCAGCAAACCATTTGTCTTGCTGCTGGTTTTCTCCTGATCTTCCACTTCATTTGTAGTCACTGCTTCCTTATATTCTTTGTTCTGTTAAAACTCTAGTCCTCATAATCTGTTCAAGATCATAATTCTTCTAACTAGGCCTCCAAACTCCATGCTCTGGCCCTTCCAAGGATGAGTACCCAGTCCCTGTACTTGCTCGATGGTGGGAGCTCCACCCTACCATCTGCTGTCAGGTCTTCTTAGTGCTAAGACCTTGATGGCTCAGGTCTTAGCTCCACTTCTAGGTAATCTCAATCACATTCTACAATGTCATCTCTATTGAACTGTTACTCTGAATTTATTCATGGTCACTTGTATTAGCTTTTCCTGTTATGCTTACAACAAACCAACCCCAACTTTCAGGCTTAAAACAAGGATCATAGGGCTTCCCTGGTGGCGCAGTGATTGAGAATCCGCCTGCCGATGCAGGGGACACGGGTTCGTGCCCCGGTCCAGGAAGATCCCACATGCCGCAGAGTGGCTGGGCCCGTGAGCCATGGCCGCTGAGCCTGCGCGTCCGGAGCCTGTGCTCCGTCCGCAACGGTAGAGGCCACAACAGTGAGAGGCCCGCATACCGGGGAAAAAAAAAAAAAAAAAAGGAAAACAAGGATGATTTACTTCTAATTCAGGTGTCTGGGGGTCAGCTGCAGTGTGTCTGTCCCAGCCTGTGGGTTGGGCACATGTTCCACATGTCCTTTCATTCCATGACCTAGGGGAAAGAGTATCTCCTATCCGTGATGTGATGTCATAGCAGAAATACAAGAAAGGGAAGCAGAAGCCCACACTGCCTTATGAGTCCGTGCTTAGGAAGCACATTATCAATTCTACACCCTTCATTTGTCAGAGCAAGTCCCAAGATCCAGCCAAAAGCCAGTGGGATGAGGAGGTACCCTGCGCATGGCAAACCCTACCAAGGGCAGAGAAGAAAGGGGAATCGTGAACAAGTAGCACAATCTCCCACCACACATGGAAGCTAGCCGAGTCCTCTAAAACAGGAGGGAGACCTGTTAATGTAGCATTAGAATAAGCCGAAATTCTCAATGCTTTGCTTTGTACGTGGTCAAACAATCCTTGCTTTTTCAAATAGTTTGCATATAAGCTTAAATGGAAGACATACCATTCCATTTTCCACGATGGATCTTCCCACAGGAATTTGTTGAATATGAATACAAGTATGAAATTGCAGGCCGTGTGAATGAAACAGTAATGCAGCTGCTTATTTGTGTGCATGTATGTGTGTGTATATTTTAGTATTATTAGAGTTCCTCCTCAGTCTACTTCATTACCTGTTATTTAACCACTTGTATCAGTGTTTCTCAGTTCAATATGCATTCCTTTAATATAAAAGGGTAAATGTAGAAAGGTAAATATTACTGGGTTGTTTTATAATTTTATTTTTTAAGAATAACGTCACTTCCTCTCCCATTTATTTTTAATTAAATTCCTTTGTTAAAAACTAAGCTTAATTCTAGGAAACCAACCTTTTAGCGATTTGCACAAGGTGAAGTCCCTTTGCATTTTTTTGGCTTAATTCTTTTTATATGCTAGGGGAAGTTAGAGAGAAATTGTTTATTTTTTAAATTTTATTTATTATTATTATTTTTTTTTTTTTGCGGTACACGGGCCTGAGAAATTGTTTATTAATGAACAATTTCATGCAAATTCATAGAAGTAGAACCCAAAAGAACCTTAAGAGCTTACTAAAATGACATCAAGGTCCCCTCCCCACAGCTAATTTCCTTTTCCCTGAGATAGTTTACATCCTTTATGTTAGTTATGACATCCTCCAATCTGCCAACATTTAATTATTTTAGTAAATAAAATAAAACAGACACATAAAAGGATATGCTTATTTTAAGCAAAGATACGTGTCTATGTAGCTAGCAGGCTTTTTTGCCTTTATGTAATCTAGCTGTTAGATGAGGATCTTTTTTGAAAGCAAAGGACAAAGACTTAAATATATTTGTATAAACTCAGGTATTTTCACATTTACCATCAGAATACTTTGAAAACAGTTATTCCAGGAAAACATTTGATGAACAAGGAGAGTATATTTATTTATCCAAAGATACATAAACTTAAGATTTCAGGATATAATACCAAACCTCTGAAACTGAATTAAAACCAAGGGAAACTTTTCATGCAGGGTGAAAACTAAACCAGTAATTGGCTCTGTGGAATGGTTATCATCAAACTTCCCACAATAAGTGGTGTACCTTAGTATACACATCTTCTGATATCAAAGAGCTGAAGTTTTTGATCTTTTACTTGTTAAAGAAGAAAGAGACCTTTTATTTAAAATTAATTTAGCTGCAAGAAATATTGATGTAATATTTAAGAACACATACACACATACACTGGAAAGATATTTAGGTCCTCCAGATTTTGCCAAACTCACAAGGAACAAAATTCTTAAATAATAACAATTATGATGAATATTATTTTCCAGAAATCAATGAAGTTAAGCACTTAAGTTCTCCTTACTTGGAGTGGCAAGATTATATGATAGATTCTGTAATTAGAAACAAGCACATAAATAAGTAACTAATAATTGTTCAAATGTATTATTTGTCCTTTATAGGATACCATTTGAATTTATATTTGAGGTTTTTTAAATGAGAAATAGAATATTATACGTTCCATCTCCACCAAATCAGTGAATTTAGTAAGATGGCCTCAAAACCTATCAATACGGCCAATGAGAGCTGCATATTTAGGGAAGATTGGTAATCATTTAAGTATTTTAAAAGTCACACATAATAACAATAAACCTATTGTTTGGTCACTGGGCCCCACATTTTTTTTCAGATTACTTGTAATCCTTACAATAATCCAGCAGAGAAATGTTATTATACCCATTTTATAGACAGGAAAGCTAAAACAAAATGAAGTGACTTCCCCAAATCTTTTAACAGATTAGCATCCAGCTCAAATCCTGTGTTCTTCCTACTACACAATAAAATCTGTAAAGGGGTGAATTACTCATTCCTTCTTCCAATTTAGAAGACAAAAATTGCTGTGACAGTTTACAGGTATTTTTGAGTACTTCTCTCTCTAGTGGAAGTGTCCGTAAGTGCCCTTTTCGTGTTAGTGCCATCTGTTAGGTTTTGTATCACAGGTTTAGATGTGAACCTTGAACAATGAAAAAACAAAACCTGTAAATTAAAGTAACACAGAAAATAAAGTGACAATTGAAGTTTTACCCCACTAGTTGTGAGAAGGTGCTGTCAGTGTCAACCATTAATCCTATTAATTAAAAACAAGAAGCATCTACCATATTTCATTTCAGATCGTATCAAGTGTTCATGATGCCCATTACATTACCTAGTCTATAAATAAAATGTGAAGATGTTTATATTGACTTGTTTCCATAGTGATGAAAGAGTCTTCCCTTGAATTGTCAAGGCAATGTGCAGTAGCCTAGCAAGTTGGACAAGCACGGGAGCCATTTGTAAAGTAATAGGTTTAAGAAAAGTCAGAATAATCCGATAAGAGATGATCTAGCTCTAAGTAGAGCCATGAATCTCAGAATGTGAGCATTTTAGTTTTCATGACATGCTAGCACCATTTCTTTTCGTGAAATAAATGTGAATCCATAATAAGAAAACATAAGATATACTGTGCATATCCAGGTATCTTTACATTAATGGTGAAATATTTTTCCCAGAGTAGCCAAGCTTTTATTATAGAAAAGCAGTCAGAATTTTCCAGCTCTGAGGCTTAGTTGGCAAAAGTGAAAGGTTCACCAACAAATTTGATATGTTCAAGGGCATTTACATTGGAATCAACAGAATCCTCAATTATGAAAATAAATTTAGGAAAATGATTCCTTGGGTAATTTGCGGCAGGGAAAATGTTGAAAACACCAAATACACTGTCTCTTTTTCTTGATAGATGAAAAAAATAAATAATGCACAATTCAGCTTTGTATTTCTTGGCACACACATGCCTGTTCTAACTTCCAGGGTAGTTGGGGACCTGATATTAAAAAAAAAAAAAAAAGTAAGAAAAACACATCTCCTTCCTTGAGTTTTCCTAGTGTCTTCATTTATTAATAGACAAATTGAAACCATCAGGTCAGAAAAAGCAAGAATACCTGTTTTTTTTTCAGAAACAACAAAAAAAAATATGGCAACTTAGTCCTGGCTGAATATGAGACAAGAATAGATGAGATGTCATATTTTTAAACAAGTGTTATAGGACGATGTCTGTAGTTCACGAGAGCAGAGACACAGCAGAATAAGGAGATTACTCAGCTCTAGACTATGAAACAGGCAGCTAAAGTTAAGGCATCAAGTCACTTCCTAACAAAATTTTAAAAAGAAAATGCCAGTGACAATAAATAACTACAATAACTAGAACTCTTCTTCAGATTATAAGGGGAACAAAGCCTTAAGTCATGAAAACTTTTCTGAGACATTTTCTTTAATAACGTGTAGTAAGTTAAATAATTTTTTACTGGTCAATTTCCTTTAGTTGCCTACTTAAGCCAATGGTTTGGCATTGAGATGATTAAATCATCTGGTAATTTACAGTGAAAATTGAAGCAAATTTTCAAAGCATTTCATAGAGATGGAATGGACATGTGTTATTTTACATTCTAGGTATTTTCCATGTAAGAATGTAAGAATTTTTACATGTAACACAGAACTATTTCTTATCAATACATGTAACACAATACATGTAATACATAACATAAATATATAGACTACATTTAAATCTTCCATCACATGCCAAGTCCTTATATTTTACTAGCTCAACTAAGCCGATTCTGTGCCAAATACCAAAATTCTCCACCACCAAAAAGCAAAAAATGTTCATTTTCAAGAAACTTGTACTCATCAGCAGTCAGGTCACCATTCTCTTTTGAGGAGAAGGAGAAGCCTGATTCTTCTTTCGCCTCCAACTTCTACCTTTGTATGATAAATTTGGTAAAGATGGCATTAGAGGACAAGCTGTTGTTGTATCTAGATTAGCTAAAGTATAGATAACTAATGTTCTTGAAGACTGTTGTGAATTACAGCTATTTCTTCTTTTATGGTAAAATTGCCTTAGAGCCAACTGGTTGTGGGGTAAGACTGCTTGTGGCAAAGATGTTTACAGTGAAAATATGGGACAGACACGGTTGTTTTAGTCTGCCTGGTATTCTGCATCCCCTTCATTGGAAACAGCAGACATCCTGTCCTCATTTCTTTGGGAGAACTACTTGACACAAGATAATTCTGGTGCACTGCCACAGTTCCCTGCACCCCTGACTGCAGTTGCCAAATAAGTGTTGGAGCCATGACCCAAGCCAGACCAATTAAATCTTCTGGGCTTTTATATATGATCTCTGGAAGCAAAGAGCTCTCTCATGCCTCTGTGGACACTAGCTGAGGTAATGCTAACCACCACCATCACACTTCTGTCCCTCCCAGAGAGCGCCATCTGCATCAGGAGAGAAGAGCCAACACAAACCAGAGTCAATAAGAACCAGAGCTGAGATGTGAGAGAGCTGAGACGAGGAAGAGACCAGTATCACCATTTGAGTCCCTGAATGGAGTCCCACTTTAAATAGATTTAACTCTGTCTTCTCAGATTAAAAAAAGGACAATAAATTCAACTATTTTCATTGTTGACACTATCTTAAGTTGTATTTCTCCCATTTGCAGAGCTGCACTGCAAAAACATAAACTCCTTTCTTAATTTTCAGTACTCAAGGTAAAAATCTGTAAAAATTATAGTTACATGGCAGCCTATAATTTCCCTTTGATACATTTTCCTTGATTACTTTTATTTCGCACTGAATAATTTGCCTAGCTCCATCTTCAATCTTTAAATAAGGTCAAAAAATACTCTTGGCAATTGTCCTTAAATACATCAATGTTCTGTCTCCTTTGATTAAGCACTTAAGTCTATCTGAAATGGCTTGGCAAGGTGATAGGCTGTTGTTATTTTTACCCATGCATTAGCTCTAAGTACAGAAGTTAAAGTGACTTTTCCTTGTCAAAATAATTTGGGGCTTCACAGAAGACAGCGACTTCAAGGGGTAGGAAGTTTTAAACTAAAAATTCAAAGATGGAGGATGGATGAAAAGAGGGAGGGAGGGTGGGAAGGAAGAGAAGGGGAAGGGAGGAGAATGAAGGCGGAGGGAAGGACTTATATGATTATATTCAGTTTCTCCTCTGAGATTTGCTCTCTCAAACAAAAGACACAATCCCGACCCATTTTCTCAAGTCAGAAATCAGAGCAGCATTTTGGAGTCCTCCTTCACCTCCTCAGTGCCCTCACTTAATCGAGAACCAAGCCCTATAGCTCTAATTTCAAAATACCTTTCCTGTCCAATAACCCACCCCCTTCATTGGCACTGCCCTAACCCAGGTCACTATCATCTTTTTCATGGACTACTGCAAGGACCATCTGGTCAGTGACACTGTCTCCTTTCCAGTTTCTACTAGCATCACCCATTAATGTCTTACTCTTAAACCAAGGTGAGAATATTAAAATGCAAATATGATCATGTATGATTTAAACCCTTCAGTGGTGTATGCCTGGTATATGCTATCAAATCTGTTCTTTACCTTTTTATTTCCCTTTCTCAAGGGATCAGATTGGTGTCACTTATTTCAGGAAACCTTTTAACGATCTGAATATGGTTAGGTGCTTTTCTGATTTGCTAACCTTCTAAATAACTTATAATTTATTATAATTGTTTGTTCACTTGTTCCTCAGTATATTATAAACTACAAAATATTAGCAGTTGTTTATTTTGTTTACCATTTCATTTCTGGTAGTTAGTACAATTCGTAGTATATACAGCAGATGCTCAACAAATATTTAAGTAAATTAACAAAGAAATGAATTTTTAGTATTCCTTGTATCTTTTATTATCTATTGAAATGGACAACATTCACCAAAGGAAAGTTAACATTAAGCTGAAGCAAAATATTTTTATTTGTGTTGAGCATTTCTTGATAATAAGCCATACCTATTAAATCAAAAAGCCGTTTTCATCATTTGTGTGTCACTCAACAAGAGTGTACTGGTTTAGCAGAACGGTCAGTGTCTGGCATTCATCACTCTTAATTACCCAATCAACTAGAGATAAAAAATAATATCTTTGGAGAAAGAAAAAATATACTTATTCTAACGCAGAATTTGTCAACTTTCTCTTCATACCCAAATGTAGAGAAGTGCTGATGATGTACATGCATAGACAGCTGTAAACTCTTCAAAAGAAAATTTTATGCTGCCTTAGGAAACCTCTCACAATTAAAAGTGCCTCTGAATAAGCCTGGTTAAAACTTGTGATTTCCCAATTTTCTTTAATCACTTGACAATTTTAAAAGGCTGGATTTAGAGTCCTAGTGATACAAGGCTGAAAACTGGGGGCTTTACTGGCACCTGATCTACATTTCCCTGGAAATGTGATTGGTTAGGTTTCTTCATACATTTTTTTTAGTAGCATTTAGTCAAGTGCTTTACTAGCCACTGTGTCTAATTACAAGCTGCATTAAAAACACCTGTCTACTTCCATAGCGATTCTGAAAGTGTGGGAAAATGTATAACACAGACCATAGAATACCCCATGGGTTCATCTCCCAGCAGGATGTACTAACACCCTGCAGCCCCCACATGTAAGAGTCATCTTCCTAGAGCACCACTTTGATCACACCCGTCTCTCTGCTGAACAGTATTCAATGTTCAGTGAGAAGGTGCCCTCTTCCCTTTTAAAGTAAACCTAAAATACTTGTACATTAAAAAGAGAAGCAACAAAGGATTAATCTCCAAATTATACAAATAGCTCATACAGCTCAATATCAAAACAACAGACAACCCAATAAAAAAATGGGTGGAAGACCTAAACAGATATTTCTCCAAAGAAGACATACAGATGGCCAAGAGGCACGTGAAAAGATGCTCAACATCACTAATTATTAGAGAAATGCAAATCAAAACTACAATGAGGTATCACTTCTGACGATGGTCAGAATGGCCATCATCAAAATATCTACGAACAGTAAATGCTGGAGAGAGTGTGGAGAAATGGCAATGTAAATTGATACAGCCACTATGGAGAACAGTATGGAGGTTCCTTAAACAACTAAAAATAGAACTACCATATGACCCAGCAATCCCACTACTGGGCATATACCCTGAGAAAACCAAATTCATAATGTACCAAAATGTTCATTGCAGCTCTATTTACAATAGCCAGGTCATGGAAGCAACCTAAATGCCCATGGACAGATGAATGGATAAAGAAGATGTGGTACATATATACAATGGAATATTACTCAGCCATAAAAAGGAATGAAATTGGGTCATTTGTAGAGATGTGGATGGACCTAGAGTCTGTCATACAGAGTGAAGTAAGTCAGAAAGAGAAAAATAAATATCGTATATTAACACATGTATGCGGAATCTAGAAAAATGGTACGGATGAACCTAGTTCCAGGGCAGGAATAGAGATGTAGATGTAGAGAACAGACGTGTGGACACAGAGGAGGAAGGGGAGGGTGGGATGAATTGGGAGATTAAGTTTGACATAAATACACTACCATGTGTAAAATAGATAGCTAGTGGGAACCTGCTGTACAGCACAGGGAGCTCAGCTCGGTGCTCTGTGATGACCTAGATGGGGTGGGGGGGGCGGGGGGGGAGGTCCAAGAGGGAGGGGATATGTGTATACATATAGCTGATGCACTTGTTGTACAGCGGAAATTAACACAACATTGTAAAGCAATTATACTGCAATAAAAACAAAAAGAGAAATACTGATGGAAGTTCAAAAAGGAAAACAACCTCATTACAAAAGTGCATGAAGAGGGCCACAAAGGAAAAATTCCCAGAGACCCAGAAATTCTGAAGGCCACAGAAAGATATCTTAGCTATGTTTGTACCATTAAAAAAAAAAGACATAATGTGAAGTAATTTGGAAAATGCAGAACCACCCAACAGTTTGTATGTATCTCCTCCAGAAAAACTGGTTTTGAAGTTGAAGGGTAGGATAAAAAGTATAAGGAGGAAATTGAAATCCAAAACAGTGAAAAGAATGTCAGTGAATACAGGATCATACTAAATGAGTCTAAGTTTCCATCTCTGAGAAAACTCTCTCAGGTTACAGCAGTAATTTACAGGTAAGATAGGTTTTATCTCAAAAGAAACTGTCAGTAATATTGAAAAATTATAAAGGAGAAGAAAGTTTCTGGAAAACTAAAAAGGAGCACACATTGCCAAGGTAATGTGAAAGCAGAAGAATCACAGAAATAGCACACAAGTAATTCTAAGGCTAACGCCCAATTGCATAAAAAGAAAATGAAGGAAAATTGGCTGATCAGATACCTGGTTTTTAGTTGACACATTTCATGTAAATCAATTTTTTTCTAGCAGATAAAAAAGCTTACATAATCTTAGTATTAGAGATTTTATAACTCGAGATTAAAAAGAGTTCCTTGATTCTCTTTGATGGTTAAGACCAATATAAAGTATTGTGTTAGAGTCTCATCAATTGCTTCTAAAAGAAACATTAATAGTTATGAATGTGTATCAATAAGACAATCACGTTTGTAAAGGATTTAGAATCAGTGACAAAAGAAAGTTAAAAGAAATTATCTTTGAAAAGGCTAAGGAGAAATAGAGTAGCTCTATTCATCTATTCAGAAATTTCACATGTACAACACACCATTTCTCCTAAGAGCAGAGAAGAGTGTTAGAAAGTGGGACCAGAAGGGGGATGGAGAGAGAGACAGAGACATAGACTACTTCCTTTCAAGAAAAGGGCTGCCGTGCCCTGAAATTTTGCCGATCCGATTAGCCCTTCCTGTTTTTAGGGAAGAGTAAAAGAGGATGTGAGAAGACTGAGAACTTGCACTTGGGTGTCACATTTAATGTTTGCATTTTTTTTTTTTTATAAGGGATGAGATTTTAAACTGACTACTAATGAGTTATGTTTGACATACTATTTTTCTGAGCACAGGTACATTTTAGTTTTGTCTTGGCTACAAGGAATGCATTAAACTATGCTTAGTTTGGCATTTTTATTTTCCTTTTATGTTCCATGTTCTTTTACATTTGATTTTTTTAATTTGCAAGGTTAGAAATTTAAAAAGAACTGAACCAGGAATTTCATGACTCCCCACTAAACAGGAGTTATAAACAAGCCAGAGGTAAAAAGAAAAACACCTGGCAGAGGTACTAAGAGGTGATTTCAGAATGACATGAGTCCAAAAGCCAAATCGAGGTTTTCTTGGACTGGGAATGAGATTCTGCCATGGCTACATGTCCCAGCTGGAAACATTGTAGTCTGGGAAGCATGTGCAAAGCTCTGATTGTGTAACCATCCTGAAAGATACTATCTGCTATAAAGAAGCAGGCTCTTCATATTTGAAATCTAAACTCCCTCATGTATAAAGCCTCTGGTCCTTTCCAAGCAGCTACCTGGAAAAAATGATTTGGAAACAATCAAGTTCAGGCAAACTGTTACAATTTCAATTAACATTACAAAATCATCTTTTTGAACTACCTGGACCATGTGATTAAACACAGACAAAGAAGTATGAGGTCCTCAAACCTGATTCTGCTTTCTGGTGAGATCAAATTAATTTATTTCAATGCGTATTGTACCCAGAATACACAGTGATTCATCATGCCCGGCCCCAATTTGATGGTCTCTTAAGTACCACATTCTCTAATTACTTGTACTAAGTAACTTCAGAAGACACAAATCCTAAAGTCAGTAATAGTCCTTCAATAAGCTCTTTGTATATGTGAACTACAACTACAATATTTACAGATATCACACTTGTGTGGGAGGACACAGTATCTTTTCAGAACCAGCAGTATACTGAAAAGTCAGATCTACTACAGAAGCAAAACAGAAATAACTCTTTTGACATCACCATCACAAAAAAAGAGCAAAATACCCGTATTTCAGAGTTTAACATTGAATACACCCAAATTAATTTTAAATATAGTATTATTCTTCCATTTGTTTATAGCATATAATCTGAACTAGTTTCCAGACTGGATTGTGAGCTAATTCAATCTAACTTGTAAACTTTCTGTCCCACTAGTCCTCTTCATGTGCTTGCTAATTTATCCTTGTAAGAGTGCAGCAGCACAGTGAGTGGCCTTTTCCTGTTGCCATGGAATTCATAACTTTAGGGCTCAGAGTTGGGGACAAGAGCCACCGAGCACTTCACTTTATAAAGGACATTCAGATATGAACCACCGTGCCATAATCTGCACAACCTACACACACACTCACACACACACACACACACTTCAAATCCAGTTAAGCAGCAGATTGGGCAAGGAAAAGAAGGAAATGGCAGCTCTATGAGCCCCCAACATTGCAGGGCACGTAGTGAATTTTCCTTCTACTTTTCAAGCCAATGGAATGAGCATATCCAAGAGAACCACTCACAGAGACTGAGAGTACCCTCAAGAAGCTGGCATTGCCATCTCATTCTTCTGTGGGATTTCTACCAAAGCAGTGGTTGGGCTTGTCTGTCCCCTGTGCCTGATACCAGCGTCTGGATTTGAGCCAACCTGTTGGTATCTCATCCAAAGGCAGGTTGGTGGGCAAGGAGCCCAGCAGAGAAAGGCTGGGTGGGAGAGCACCGGGCGTACGTATGGGCAACGGGTTATCGAGACACAGCACTGTAACAGAACTCCCACCATGCACTTGGCAGCACTCCGCATCCGCTATCACTGCCCCCACCCCAGTTCACTCCCTGCTGAAGAACGCCCTTATGTGCCCTCAAGAGAGTCAGAGTTTGAATGTGTGTTCTCAGAGACCCTTGGGTTGCTTATGGCCGCTCAGTGGTATCCTAAGAGCAGCAACCAAGAGACAATTCATATTAAGCACCTGAACTGTGCCGGACACAGTCAGTAGTCAATAAATATTAACTATTATTATTTTATCCTTGGAATTCTTTACAGTTCTGATTGACTCAGAAAGTATCTGTCTAAAAGGTAACAATATAACTAATAGATAATTAAATGAGGACTTAAAACATCTGATACATATTTTAAGTCACAACTCCCAAAATATGAGATTTACTATTTCTGTTGGAGATGATAAAGAATATATATTGTCACAAGATACAGATCACTGTATGTAACACATTTAACTTCATTACATTAACATAAGTTCAATCAGAGGACTTAAAATCACTGTTTTTGAGTATTACTCCCTATCAAAATAGGCCAATTTATTCTTGCCAAACTAAGATGAAGGCAATCCAAAGTTAGTTTTCACAGAACCACAAATAATGTGAAGTTATTTCAGTTGTCACTCTTGAATTTTAATAATCTGAAACATCTTTAAAAATAGATTGATACATCTTTTAAATGATTACATGTGTGAAACCTCTGTGTGGTACAACTTTTTTTTTTTTTTTTTTTTTTTTTTTTTTTTTTTTAGTGGTACACGGGCCTCTCACTGTTGTGGCCTCTCCCATTGTGGAGCACAGGCTCCAGACGCACAAGCTCCAGAAGCACAGGCTTATGGGCCCAGCCGCTCCGCGGCATGTGGGATCTTCCCGGACCAGGGCATGAACCCGTGTCCCCTGCATCGGCAGGCAGATTCTCAACCACTGCGCCACCAGGGAAGCCCGTGGTACAACTTTTTGCAAGTCTTTTACAGCCATAAACATTGTTAGGATTATTCCTAAAATTTCATCCAACGGGACAAAAGTATTAAGCACATCCTATATAGAAATCACTTAAAATTTGATGCATTCACTGTAATTATTTGTGTGGTCATGGTTTAATAGTGGTATATGGTTCATACAAATTTTATCCACTATACTTCATTTGATATCATTATTGCCATAAAATTGTTATAGCCATAAGTATTTTATATAATGTTATTTCTTTTAATTTTAATTTTTGTAAAGAAGAAACTCCATAGACTTTGAGACGTTCCATCCTGTAGGTCCTGATGATCTGCCTTGTGACTAGCCAAAGATTTTGGATACAGAACCTTCCCAGCCATCACATCCATAATCTCATCATACGAATAAAGCAAAACCATGAAAATGACAGGTCAGATGACATTCTGCTCTTAGAAGCTAATCCCAAATAGTGAAAGGCTGAAAGCATAGGAGAATATAGCTCAATGAAAACTTTAGTATTTTCCTCTTTTCCTTTCACAAAGTTCTACATAAACTTCTGACATTCAGTTGATTAACACAAGCTTTGATAGTATCTGCCATATCCTTGTGATTCAAGGGAAAAGTTAGAAGGCTAAATACTTAATGAGAAAGACTAAAACTAGTATTATTTCTTCCTGCTTAAAAACAAAAATAATAGAATTGCTTCTTTTTCAAACTCTTCCCAGGTAATTTTTGCTACTGAGATAAATTCGATGTAAGTAAATTATGTATATGCATTTGGGGATGGGGTCAGGATTGAATAAAGGGACTTGAGATAGAACTAGATGTGTGAAAAATTAAGACAACTGTCTAGATAATTAATCCATAAAACTTAAAATCATTTTGTCCATTTAATCCAGTTTCACAAGAGGATGTGTTCCATGCACAAATGACAAGCATCACTGGAGTCTAAATATTGGCAGTCAATTCTTATTGATTCAACGGTAGAAAACAAAGCATTCAGAACCTAACTGGACACAAAAAGAATAAAAAAGGGTTTCTTTTTTTCCTTTCTCTAGATTAGAATTCTATATGAGAATTTTTTCCTAAGTATTTAAGTTGATTTAAAACATTCATTTAAACTAAAATCATGTAATTTTATGTAGACATAAAATTGCCTCGTTCAGAAAGTAATTATGCAGAACTTTCAGTCCACACAAGGTGGCATGGTGTCATTCGTACATGCTCTGCTCTGCTAAATTCAACTGCAAACCCTGCAAATAATGCAAGAGGCCATCAAAGGAAAATTCTGAAAAGGGAAAGGAGGAGGAGATCTGGTTAGGGACTGCAAGATTGGAGGAACAAGGTAACAACAGGTCATCTTGTGACCCCTCACCCTCCAAAGAAGGCTATCCAGGTCTGGTGTACCCAGACTCCCAACCCAGCAACAGGAGATAGCCCAGGTAGGCACATTCCTCTCCTGCTGAAAACACCAGGCAAGCCCAGCAGAACAAGTGAGGGGGTTCATCAGGAGGCCTTGTCGACAAGAAGAACCAGGGGCAATGCTACCCTTCCCCATGAGCCTGAGGGCCCCCATCCGAACCCGGAGACACTGGGTGGCAATGGCAAGAGGGATCCCACCACCAAAAGTGGTCCAACCTGGAACATGCAGTTTGTCCCCACGGTCTGGGGACTCCTTCCCCCCAGTTAGAAGCTCAGGCAAATGGGCCTGGGGAACTTCTTCCTCATCCTCGGGTAGCACCAGTGGGAACCAGTGTGAACAGCAGACTGAATAACCCTGTAAAGTCTCTGAAAATTAAACCGCTGAACCACAGTCCACAAAAATAGGCCAAGCCCCACATGCTAAACCTGAACAGGGTGAGTGCCTGCTAAAATAAATGCTTTCAGTAGGACCCAGAGTCTCCTTGCATTCAACTCTTTCTATAGTTCATCTTTTACCCACTTTGACGGCTTCTCCTTTCTAGAATGTTGTAAGAGGATCTCATAGAGAACACCCATTCAAAGACTCCAAATCATTCTGTACTGTGTCTGCATAGATCAGAGAATGTGAGTCTCATGGAGGCTTCAGGGTGGCGTACTGAGAGCAGCAGAGAGAAAAAAGAACAGAATCCTTGCATAAGCCATAGCAAGGAAGACTTTTTTCCTTATTGTGAGATCATTTTTTGAATTGACTCTTTATCTTGCTAACTATTGGCTAAGTGCAAGAGACATCTAATTTACCTAATTATGGTAAATTGTATCATTCTCTCTTTTTCCTTTTTAATGAAAAAATCTATTTTCATGGCTTTAATTTTTTATGATTGAAAATCTAGAATTTTTCTATCTCCCCCATGTATTCTCCCATGGAATTTGACATTTCCCTATTTCTGAGGTATTTTACACACAGAACCTATTCTAATTCAAGTGTATTTAGCCCACCTGAACATCACTCACAAATCACAGAGCACAGAACAGGTCATCAATCAGTATACAGGGAACACAGTTTCAACAAAACCACAACTTTTCACCATCCAATAGCAAACTAGCAAGATTTTTTTTTTTATAAGATCTCACAATTTTTCACTGGATTAATTGATTTAAGTAGAAGCTTTATCACATCAAACCAAACCATAGATTTTTTTTTCTTTAATGTGTCATGACATTTAGTGTTTGGTGATTAATCCATTCATCAAAGCATAGGATAAGTTATTAATATCTAGAAAATGGTGAGTCATTACAGTGCCTTTACTAAGAAGGAATATACATTACCTTGAATCCTAAAGGCTCAGGTTTGTCCTCAAAACAACTGATCCCCTCTTTCTTTATCCTGATAAATGATCAAGTAACAGGAAATAAGTATACAACATTTCTACCAAAGTGGAAAAACTCATCTTGCATTTCATACTAAGATTACTATAAAAACTTAACCTTGTGCAAATACACACATATCTGATGTTCAGCAGGGCTGCACTGAACACTTCACCCAAATAGTGATCTGCATGAGAAATAGATCCTTCCCTCTATGTAATTTAATTCACTCAGAAATGTGTCAGAAAGGAAAGCTTAGCAAGATAAAGAGCCTTTAAAATCCCTGCAAAGCTTACCCCACTGAATGGAAACCAAGGCACCACCTGCTCTGTTGATTTCTTTTGTTTGGAATGGGATTCAAGAGCAAGTTGACTCTACCATAAATGTAATGGCTTCAACTTAGAGCCTAGATGACTACATTTACTCCACCACGTGTGTGTGTGTGTGTGTGTGTGTGTGTGTGTGTGTGTGTGTGTGTTGGGGATGGGGGTAAAAAGCCAACGAGAGCGACACCACACAAGCAGTTGTGAATGTACAATAAAACATTCACGTGGACTACCGTAATGAGCCTATGTGAAGCGGCCACCTATGCTGGCAGAATAAGATCCATATTATAAGGTCACATGGCTGCAATTCAAATTCATAGAGGCTTTGTCTGAAGACAGAAAGTAAATCATGGAAAAGGCATGTCTCCATTTCACTCATGGGCTGATGGGTGACGTTTACGGTCCTGGATCTGGGCTCCCAAAGGCCTCAACCACTGTCACAAATAAGCAGCACACCCCTGAACTACTTTGGATTAATTTCACAAAATTCCTGGGCAGTCTTGTGAAATAAAAACTGTACATGGATTTCATATTCTGTAAGGGTGTCCCAAACGGGTGTGTGATACAGTCTTTGTCTTCCACCCTGCCTGTCACAAGGATGGGTTGGTGGACAGTTCCTTCCACAATTAGCATGTGAGGAGCTTGGCTCCACCCATAGGATGTAAGGGAAGCCAGGGAGCACCCCTCCTTTGCCAGGATAGAACCACAGCCCAGTGTATAAGCCATGGTGTATGGACGCATGCCTGCTAAAATTCCAGAATGCATGAGACAGCTTTGGGAGCTCGTTCTTCTTGAAAACAGACATCCATGCACGTTTACTCCATAGCTGTTATACCCACTTCAAACCATAATTTTTCTTCTTAATTATATTTTATTCTGGAAAACATTTTCTTTCACTACTTTTAACAACAGCAAATAAAGCTAACCTTCAGAGTCTGAGCTCATATCCCAGCTTCACCACTTACAAGCTGTGTGATCATGGGCAAGCTATTTTAATAGTTTGTGCTTCAATTTTTTGTTTTGTAAAATGGGACTAAATGAATAATCACCTCATAGATTTTCTCATGGAATTAAATCAGGTAAATTACGAGAAGCCCTTAGGATTTGTCTCACAGTAATTAATAGCTATTGTTAATATCATTATTTAAATAGGGTCTCAAATCTGACCAATACTTTAAAGATTTTTGTACAGATTAAGTAGAGAATCCGTAAGGGGAAGAGGTTTGCAATTCTAAATAATTTTCATGTGAAATTCTACTAAAAGTTTTTTATCATTTCCCATGGGCCTAATGGTTTAAAACTATGTAAATAAGTATTGTTTTGTTAAGGTGACGAGATGTGTCTAACTGTACAGAAACTCTGCATTTTTCTTTCTACCATAAAACCAAAACAATTAAGCATATGCTATGCTGTCTGAAATAAATCCTAAATTATGAATTATTAAAATTTGGTTCATGGCACATATAAAAAAATAAGTCACTAGTCAACAACATGGTGTCATTAAAAACAAATAAGTCTGAAAAACATAGAACAAGTATGGGTACGAGGAAACTGAAGTTCAAAATAAGTGAAAGTGGTAAAGTGCAGAGTTCAGGAAATTGCTTTTAAAAAAGTTTAGGTCTTGGGTCCTAAATAAATCCCACTACAAACTACTAAGAAGCCCCACAGACTGTATTTCCCCTTGGTGGTCTCCCAGGTATGTGCACAAAAGAGGATGTGGGGACAGACATCAGATAACAACACAAATGTATCAAACATCCACTCTGCATCCCATTATTACTCAATTCTAAATGGAACACTGAGAGGCAGAAACAATGATACTTCCAGAGTGAAAGATGAGACAACCCAAATTATTTGCTCAAGGTCATACAGCTGGAATTTGAAATCAGGTTTTTTATCTGAAGCCTTTCCTTTTTCTTCATTACAACATGCTGTTTATATACCAGGTTGCCTGGTTAGCTTCTAAAATGTATAGTTTTTTAAAACATTCCTTAGCATTTGGAATAAGTAACCACTGATCATTAGAAGTCAGTTTGTTGATTCTAAGGAAAAGTGATTCCAAACAATTCTTTCTTGCTTACTTTTCAAGGAAGCTCAAGAGGTAGCATAGGGGAACACTCAGAAATCATGAATCTGGACACCAAAAAGGCATTATCTTTCATTGTATACATTGAAGGGATGTGTGTAAGCTAGCTAATGGTATATATGAGTGAATTTGAAATTGTTTGAAGACTAAAAACAAAGTGTGCTTAGTAGGGTTTGAAATGAATCTTGAGAAAATTATTTAAGCCTATCAAAAGGTTTACCTTTAGTAGCACCCAACCTATGCAATATTTTTATCAATGATTTTGATAAGGATATTCATGGAGTGCCAATTACATACATTACATTGAATGATACAAAAAATACATTGTGTGAAATAATTAGGATTCAGAAAAGAACTCAACCCATTGGAACCATGTGATTGATCTAAGTAAATAAAGCTTAGCAGGAATACTTGTAAAGGGTCACTATTTGCTCGAAGAAACTAATTTAAAAATTATAACTCAGGAGCTATAACAAGAGAATATGCATTCAAATATAATAATTGAAAATAAGCTCAAATTTTTAAAAGAAATTATGTGGCCGACAGAAATCTAATGCGATCCTAGGATACATTAAAAATGTACTAGATAGAAGCAGTGATAGTTCCCATCTTTGTATTGACCACACTACATTCGGATTATTTAATTATTTGTTTGTTTCTCTTATGTCTCTTATGTCAAGGGACATAAGTCAACACATTCTTAGGACCAAAACCTAGGTAGTTTGAGGTGTCATGTGCTATATCAGAAACATTTAAAAGAACTGAGGAAGCTTATACTGGATGAGAAAACCTGAGGAAAGTAATTTTTTTCCATTTGGGTTCAGGACATGTAACTAGGATGAGTAGTTAGAAGTTGTAGGGAAATGCATTTTTTTTCCCATATAAGACTGAACTATTTGCCAATAAGAGCTATTAGAGTAATTGAATAAGTTTCCTATGATCACAGAAAATCCCACTTCAGTGTAAGTATTTATGAATAGAAGAATGAACAATGTATGATATATTCATCACTATAACATATTCAACGTATTTAATTCTGCTCATTAAACAGAAATGATCTACTGACATATACAACATGCATGAACCTCAAAAACATTCTGAGTGAAATAAGTCAGGCATAAAATAGGACAAACCATGTGATTCCATTTATATTAACTCCTGGACTTAGCAAAAATATTCTGTGGTGACAAAAATCAGAATAACGGTTGCTTCACGTGGGGCTGGTAAGGGTGAGTGGGACGGTAATTATCCCTGACACGAACGGACACAAGGAGACATTCTGGGCTCATGGGAACAAGTTCTCTATCTTGATAGGAATGTGTGTCACATGAGTATATGCATTCATCAAAATTAAATGGACTATACTTTTAAGATCTGTACATTTCATGATGCATAAATTATACTCTCATTTTTGAAACTATGAACAAACCCCTCTCAGTCACATTTCCCCCTCCAGCTACCACCTATTTCTCTGAACCCCATTAGATGAAAACTGAAAGAATTTTCTATTCTTCCTGTCCTCAGTTCTTACTCTCCCGTTACCCTGTGAACACTCTCCAGTCATGCTTCCCCCTCTACTCCACTGAAACTTTGCTAAGTCACCAATTACCTCCAGCTGAAAAATCCAAGAGCCAGTTCTCACTCCACCCTTCTCTTGATCCATCAGCTGTGCATAACACACTGGACCACTTCTCTACTTCCAGGACATGTTTTTTTTTGGTTATTTTTGGTATTCCTTCCACCTCACTGGCCACTCCTTCCTAGTATCCTTTTCTGGATATTCCTTCTCTCCCTGATGTCTAGGCGTCGGCATGCTCTAGGGCTCAAACCTTAGCCTTTTCTCTATGTTTATGCTTTAAAATGGAAACATTAAATCCTATGACTTCAAAAGCCAATTTTATAGGCCAATAATTTCCAAATGTATACTTTTAGCTTTCAACTTTCCCAAGAAAGTTCGACTCAATTATCTAACTGCTTATGCGGTATCTCTCCATGGAATTGGCTTCTCAGTCTTAAAATATACCTACCAGAATTCTTGATCCCCTATACTCTACTGAGATTGGCTCCCTTTCAATTTCCCCCATCCTACTGATGACCTGACCATTCACCAGATTGCTCCACTATATATCACTAAGATTCCTGTATGGATTTATATTAACTATATACTCGTGACTAAAGAATATTTCTGTTATATCCTTGAAGGCTGTCGTCTTTGAATAGGTTGCTTTGAGAGGAGCACAGGTGAAACTATAAGGAAAGAAGAGGGGGTATATTAAGCCAATAAAATTTACTGAATCAAACCAGGTCATGAATGGGGAAAACATGTCTCAGCACTAGTTTTCTTCTACATTACTACATAACTTGATTTAAGTTTATAAAATCCAAAAGGTTCTCCAGTTAGTAATAGATGACTGAATTGGAGGGAAGGAAGGAGGGAGGGGAGGAGGGGCTACTTCACCCTGATAGTTGGGAGTCTATTACCACATCATCACTGAATATTATATACATGTATCTATTCTCAAATACTTACTTACTGCCAGACAACATGCTAAATAGTCATTAGCACTGATCTACAGAAATTAAAAGAAATAATTTCTTTAAGTAATATTAATGGAAAATGTATCTTTTACCAGGTACTGTTTAGAGTCAGATGTTGTTAATATTCTACATCTTTTGTTCCGTGGTTCAAGACAGAATGAAGGTGTTTTGGATCACCTTAAGTTGCAGCTAGAGGTCCACGTGGAGAAAACCAAGTAGACAATTTAATATTGAATACATAGCTTTGGAGTAGAGAACAGTAAACAGAAATATAACTTTGGAAGTAACTCAGGCTAGGTTCCTCAGAAAATAAGCCTGAAGAAAAAGCATATGCCCTTGCATTTTGCTGAGGAATAAAATCCTAGAGAAACAGTTTTACTGAAACAATAAAACCAAAGGAGCTTATCTCACTGAGCAAGATACATAGAGATGGAAGAATGATACACAAAAAGAGACTGTATAGCTTTAACACTTATGAAATGCCGAGAGAGAAGGAGGAACTGGAGTGGAAGTAAGGAATAGTTTACAAGAAGGGTGATGGCTTAGATGTTAAAATCAGATGGGAGAATGCTTTGAGTTAGAATTTTTAAAGAGTGCATTGAGCTTGCAAGCTGGAGATTATCTTGGTTTCTTCTTCTGCTCTGATTCTTCTGACCTCCAGATGAACTCCTCTATCCCAAGTGTCCCTTCTGCCCATGGAAAACAAAATCAAAAACGAGACGAAGTAAAACAAAGCAAACCAAAAGATGTCCTAGATCACGTCAGATCTTATTCTTGTGATAGTTTTTATGAGTAGACTTAAATTGCTGGAAGTTTCAGCTGCCTGGCTTGACACTTCCATCTCTCCTTGTTACTTGCCTCCACCAAACAGTGGCAGCGTGGCCAGAGGAAACAGAACGGGAAACAGCTTTTAGCTGGCCTGAATGTAACAGTGAACAAAACATAGTCTTTGATCACACAGAGTTTACAGTTTAGCTGGGAATGTAGAAACTAAGCAAATGATCAGAGTATGGTGAGGGCTACAAAGAACAAGTGTGGGATGATATGGGAGTGAACTATCTCTAATGCAAATTGGAAGCTTATCAAACTCTTCCCAGATACATTAGCACTTCATCTGAGACCTGAAAGAACTATGAGATTTATCCAGGTAAATGTGATGGGGATAAATATTGCAGGGTGAAGGATTAGCACATGTGAAGGTATTGAGGAGGGAAAGAGCATATTTGATTGAGAAACTAAAAGAAGTCTGGTGTGACTAGCGTATGGAGAGCAAGAAGGAGAGGAGGAAAAGATGAGAATGATGTTAGTTATGTGTTGAGTCCATATCCATGTTGGGCCCTGGACACCATAATAAGGATTTAAGATTTTATTCCAAGGCAAGGGGCAGCTAACGAAGGCTTGTAGATAGGAATGTCATCCAGTATCTCTTATTTATAAAAGCATTTGGGCTACCATTTGGAGAATAAATTGAAGGACCCAAGCATGGATTAAGTGAAACTAACTGAGAAACTATTACAGTAGTCTAGGTAGAGGCTGATGGCACTTGAATTACTGTGGCAGCAGTGGAGATTAAAAATACATGGAAGGGTCTTCCCTGGTGGCGCAGTGGTTGGGAGTCCGCCTGCCGATGCACGGGGCGTGAGTTCGTGCCCCAGTCCGGGAAGATCCCACATGCCGCGGAGCTTCTGGGCCCGTGAGCCATGGCCGCTGAGCCTGCGCGTCCGGAGTCTGTGCTCCGCAACGCGAGAGGCCACAACGGTGAGAGGCCCGCGTACCGCAAAAAAAAAAAATACATGGAAAGATTAGAGATATTTAAGAAATACATTTAATAGTGATTAAGGACTAATTATGTGTGAGAGTTAAGAAAGAGACAAAATAATGATTCCTAGCTCCCAGGCTTGAGAGATTCGATGTTTGAGAATGTAATTTATTAAGCTAGGAACACTGAAAAAAGAAATGTTATGGATCTGTGGGCCGTGGGAGTGTTTTGGACCTGTGGCTTTGAGTTGCAACTGGAGTTCCAAATGGAGAAACCACAGACAGCTGAATATTGGATATATGGCTTTGGAACACAGAGGAGTAAGACAGAAATAGAAATCTGTGAGTATCTCAGGCTAGGTTCCCTAGAAAATAAACCTGAAGCAAAAGCATATGGTCCTTACATTTTACTGTGGAATAAAATCCTAGAGAAGTAGGAGTGAAGGGGAAAGGGAGATGAAATAGGGAAATAAAAAGTAAATGTTAGGGAGATATTACAAAGCTGAATAGTTGATTGCTTACAGATTATCTCTAGAGAGGCCATATGAACTATTGCACTGAGGACAGACCCACCAGGGAAAAATATTTATCTGCTGGCTCTCTACGTCCCTTGGCTTCCATCGGTCAAAGTCCTGTTAGCAAGGTGGCGTGGCACTCCTCTGCACTTGAGTACAACATCTGCGTTCTCAAGGAAGTGAAAGGTAGGAAAGCCAAAGGCCCTGAGGGTCACTCCAACCAGTGAGCAGGCCTGGAGATCTGCTTTTGCCAGGTGGCATTCTGTGCAGAACTCCTCAATAGTTAGCAGTTATAGCAGCAGCGACCTAGTTCCAGGAGTCCAGGTATAGCACAAGCACATATGGGGTGGCACAGAAAATGGGTCTGCTATGGAGAGTCTGGTGACTGGATGGGCGGCACAGACATGAGAATAGTGAACTTGCAAAAGAAACAGACACGAAGTAAAGAGGACCCTGAACAGAGGAGGATGACACCACAGAGAAAACACTGGAGAGCGAAGTGATGAGGAAAAAAATTGAGAAAGCAGTATATTGGTGCTTTCAAATTCAAATGGTATTTTAGAAATAAGTAGATTTAATTTGGGGGAAAAAAAGATTTGAAGAAAACAGAAACTAATGCACAAATAGTACAAAAACAGATCAGTTTAGTGCCAGCTAGTATGTATAAAATATCACAGAAACTGAACCTGATTGCATATTTATGGGAATCACGTGACAGAAGCACTGAATGCTTTCAAACATTAGGAAGAAAGTTAACTGGCCTTAGAGTTTTCATCAAGGAAAACTGCAGCGTGAAATAAAGTTGCCTAGAAACCAAACCCTCCCTATATTTTAATTTCACATAAATTTAAAGGGATCACAAAAGTAAGCAGTATGTGGGATCAACTCAGCCTATTCCAAGGGAAGAACTAGGTGGAAACATGGCCAACATCAAAGAGCAGCAGGGTTTGTGTGATTCCTGAATTTAGGTGTGTGTGCTGTCAGTCTACTAAGTTATTTCCAGTACAGTGGTTTTAAAAATTATTTTCACAGCACCTGATTGACAAAACAGATAAAAGTGAGACTGCTCTGGTTGGGAAGGGGTGGGTACCCAGGGAGCTTCAGATGCTGCTATCTTTAAGGTACATCTCCTATTTTTTTAGCCAAGTTTCCAAATTCTGCGTCCATGCAGAACAAAGCACAGATTAGAGGAGAGGGCAGTAAATCAACATGGCTAATTAAAAAAAAGAATTGCTCAAAATGAAGACATTCAAATTTCAAATTGGATTTAATTCCCCAAGAACGTGCCAACCTGATTTGCTAATTGAAGAAATACGGTTGATTGAGATATAGACAGATAATGCAACCAAAATAAAATTCAGCAACACTTTTGTCTTCCAAGGCCTAGTGCTCAAGTTGAAAGTAAATGGATGATACACTCCAGCTTTACAAACACTGGAGCCCACTTTCACTAGAAAAGTCGCTGAAGGACCAGTCCTCACAAAACACCAAAGTGCTAAGCAACTACACAGAATACCAACAGGCCTCCTACTGAGCTAAATCAATGCCAACAACAGTTAGCTTTTCAGAAATGCATTTCACTCCAAAGGAGACCCTCCTGGGAGAAGGGTGTGACACTGAAGATGCCACTGTGTTTTTCTTCAACCCCTAACAAACCAAAGCCCTCTTTAAAAAACTAAGCTTCAAATTGGTAACTGATGGGTGTACCTGCTGTTTAACCGAATATTCTGACACGTCTGTCAAAGGTGACTTTTAAGTATGCCCTAAATAAATCCTCCAAACTAATCAATGGGAACTCACTTTTAAAGCTCTGTTTAATCCTCTATTTGGAGAAGGTGGCAGGTTTTCAGAGGTTTAATTCCCTGTGATGGAAATTGTTCAATTTAATGTCTCCGAGCAAAGGTAGGGCTCCTCATCATCAAGGGCTTGTTAATAACAGGCCACAATTCAGTGACAGGTAAGTGGAACAATGCAGAGGGAATGACCAGTAAACCTGCATCACATGCTGTTGAAGAGGGAGCACGAGTGATTGATATATCAGGCTCCCAGACGAACTTGTGTGCACCTTACTTTCCGGAATAAAAGGGAGTATTTGGTAAATCAAAACATAAGATGTGGGAGAAGTTCACAATTAATAGAATATGTACGCTATTTGTGTGTGTCCACTTGTGCTTTGTGGCAATATTTACTCCCTCTGCTGTCTTGAGAGCTGTAAGCATTGAATTTTCTTTTTTTTTTTTTTTTGGTAAAGAAAGAAATACATGAATTTTTGAGAGGTAAATTTGGTTGTTTATGGGACTTCCCTGGTGGCACAGTGGCTAAGAATCCGCCTCCCAATGCAGGGGACATGGGTTCGATCTCTGGCCCAGGAAGATCCCACATACCGAGGAGCAACTAAGCCCATGTGCCACAACTACTGAGCCTGCGTTCCAGAGCCCAGGAGCCACAACTCCTTAAGTCCGCACGCCTAGAGCTCGTGCTCTGCAACAAGAGAAGCCACCGCAATGAGAAGCCCACGCACCACAACAAAGAGTAGCCCCTACTCGCCGCAACTAGAGAAAGCCCACGGGCAGCAATGAAGACTCAACGCAGACAGATAATTAATTAATTAATTTTAAAAAAATTCGGTTGTCTATCTAGATCTTAGAAACTTGGAAAACAGAAGTTTGGTAGTGAAAGAACTTTAGATATCAGTTAAACCAAACCCTGCCCCTTCCATCTTCCAGATGAAGAGACTAAGACTGAAAGAGGTTCTATTACTTCCCAGCATCATGCACCTAATTGGTAATAGAATCTACAGTTAATGTCCACTTCATTTTACGTTAGGTAATGAAGGTTTCAGGGAGGTTTGTCAAAAAATTATATAAATAAGGCATGAGAAGTAAACAGGTGATTTTTGATAACATACTTTAAGTTAAACAAGTATAAGAAGTATGACTCTGACACCCTTACAAATACTTGAGCACCTTTAACGACTCCTGCCAACCCACACTAGAAACTCCCACTCATGACCATTATTAAAAAAAGGCCTGGGGCTTCCCTGGTGGCGCAGTGGTTGAGAATCCGCCTGCCGATGCAGGAGACACGGGTTCGTGCCCTGGTCCGCGAAGATCCCACATGCCGCGGAGCAACTAAGCCCGTGAGCCATGGCCGCTGGGCCTGCGCGTCCGGAGCCTGTGCTCCACAACAGGAGAGGCCACAGCAGTGAGAGGCCCGCATACCGGAAAAAAAAAAAAAGGCCTGGCTCTTTGGTTCTTCAGGTACCCCCAGGACTCTGTAGGGCTCCCACAAGCATGCTATACCCTGGCCCGGCCAATTCGCAGCCCTATGCTTCCTCAGCCACAACGCTTCAAACTCATTGCCTTGTTCTCACATCAGGGATTCACATCTGTTGTTCCCTCTGTTAAAGGTCTTCTTTCCACCCTCTAAATAAATGGGCCTGTCTCACAATTCAGAGTTCAGAACAAATGTTCATCTCCTCGGAGAAGCCTTCCTTGACCACTCTTTGAAGTAGCCCCTCTCTATCCCCTTAGTCTCCTGTATTTTATTTTTAATACTTATTACTCTCTGAAATGAAACTACCTCCCTGGTTAGTGTCTGTCGCGTCCACTTGAATGTAGTTCCATAAGGCCATGGACTTTTTCTATTTTGTTTTTCTCTCCCAGCTTTATTCTTAGCCTATAAAACATAGTATGTATGTGTTGAATCAATAATTGAATGAATAAATGGATGGGTACTTCATCCTACCTACACAAAATCCTAATCCTATTTGTTCACTCTTGACAGGGGTCAGTTTTTCTTCTGTCTGAATCTCTCTGGATTTGTATAAAGTCAGGATAGCACTGTGGTTGAAAGCACTGATTCTGGGGTCAGTGTACGTGGGTTAAATTCCATATCCACCACTTGATAGCTGCGAGATAAACTTCCTCTTTCTTGTTCAGTGTTCTCATTTGAACAGTTCTATCCACCTCATGAGATTTTTGTGAAGATTAAATGGGAAAATATATTTGACGCACTTAACAGGTTTTGGTACAATGGCACTATTTCTTGAATATTATGCTTATTGAATATTTCACAAAAGCTTCCTGTGTCCTGTCCCTAACTGTGGCTACTCTTGACTCCTCTGGTTATTCCCTGTCCCACAGTCAATGCAGCTCTCTTGCCCTCCCAGGTTCCTAAACTTCCAGCATCCTACCACTATCCCAGCCACCCACCCCAGATCTGGAAGAAGAGCTTAAATCCTGCCTCATTAAACCTTGAAACTAATCCTTTGAAATGGGTATCTCCATCATATCCATATTCATATCAGAAAACTGAGGAATGGGAGAAATTAAGCCAATCTCCCAAGATTACACAGCTAGTAAACATCTGAGCTGTTATTCAAATCCAGATCTTGCAACTTAATCTTAATTGCACTTTCCTTTGAAGTACAGTTTCTTTCCAATATGATCCTGTGCCTTTAATGTCAGCAAGCACTGAACATATCACCCCGATGCTTTTGCTATGCTCATCCAGTAAGCCTACAAAGATTTTTCAGAGCATAATGATCCACATAAAATAGTACTGCCCTTCAGAGGAAAAAGGAAACTAGGGTTTACAAAAAAATTTGCATATGTAAAATAGAAATGATTTTGCATAAGGAACAAGGTTTAGTAAGGTTGGGTCTAATACAAATTTATAGAATTAATTGAATCTGTCAAAACATAGCTGTTTGACACTGAATGCCCACTACTACAACCTTTCAAGAAACTGACCTTTTTTCCAGTCTTTATTTCTGGCTCATGCAATAAACAGAAAAAGACACAAATATGCAATTTGAGCTTTTTAAAACAAAATCTTTAGAGTAAACCTACATTTTCCCAAAGGTTTTTCTCTCATACAAATAAGTTAAAAGTTCTTACCACTATTAATAATATCATTATATAAAAATGAGATGCAATAGTTATACTCTGCAACTGAGTTCCTACATTCTAAACCACGTTTTTGTATTATGACATTTGCTAAGGCTTTCTGGAGAAAGAGCTTTTGTGCAAAGGATCTAATCAGAAGGAAAGCTCAACCTTATGTTTCCTATGCAAATTTAGAGAGATGGAATTCATTTTGTATTGTAAGAATTTCTCAATTTCTGTTAAACTATGTCCCAGAAGAATTGCCTACAGGTAAATTACTGCATGACTGGCCTGTTTTTCCAGTGGTTCTCATTATCAAACTGAGAATGCATTTCTCCAAGAAAAGTATGCATTCCTCCAGGAGAATAAAAATCATATCAAAAAAGAGTTACAGTTATCATTAATAAAATACTAAAAACACTGAAACTACAAATACTAGAAATGATGAATTAGAGATGCTACAAGATTTAATAAAATGTGCAGACTACACATTTTCTAACCCTTACATGATTAAAATCTGCAGTGTAGCTTCTGTTTTAGAGGAACAGTGATAAGAAAGATATGATTAGATCAAGTCAACCATCGCTGCTGTTTCCTTTTTTCTTTACTGCTCTGTAGAAATCATGTAAAAAGTAGGGCAACCCTTTACCATTTTCTTTGTAATAGCTCTCCTCATACTTTAAACATAGGACAAATGACTATTAGCTTTTGTATTAGCTTTTGTATCAGTAACCTGTTACCACAATAATGCTATGTAACAAAACATCCAAAAATCTCATTGGCTTAAAACAATATCAATTTACTTAGCTCATAGCTCTCCAATCAGAACTTGAGGCTGGGGTCAGCTAGGAAGTTCTTCTAGTCTAGACTGGGCTTGCTCCTGCATCTGAGATCAATTGTAGGTAAGCTGGGATAGGATGACCTTGACTGTGGCAACTGGCAACTGAGCTGTGTTTTTTGTTTGTTCGTTTTTTGCGGTACGTGGGCCTCTCACTGTTGTGGCCTCTCCCGTTGCGGAGCACATGCTCTGGACGCGCAGGCTCAGTGGCCATGGCTCACGGGCCCAGCCGCTCCGCGGCATGTGGGATCTTCCCAGACCGGGGCATGAACCTGTGTCCCCTGCATCGGCAGGCAGACTCTCAACCACTAGGCCACCAGGGAAGCCCTGAGCTGTGCTTTTTACTTGAATCTGCTCAGCACATCTTGTCCTCCAGCTGGCTAGCCTGGGGATATTCTCATCATGGAACTCCAGATATGTTCTCATGGGGATTTTAGAGATGCAAACAAAGGAAAAGCTAGATAAGCAAGAGGAAACCACCTAAAAACAGTGGCCTAAAATAACCTGTTTGTCATCATTCATAAGTTTACCAGTCAGCTGGGTAGTTCTACCAAAATGGGCTTGATATGAGTGTTTAGTCAGATGTAGACTGGGTAATATGGCTTTAACTAGGAGACCTGAGCTCTGTTCTACGTGTCTCATCTTCCAGAAAGCTGCCCCAAGCATGATTTCATGGTGATTACAGAAGAAAGAAAAAAGCAAAAACACGGAAACGTTTTTTCCAGGTTTTGCTTGCATCATATTTTTTAATACCACATTGGCCAAAGCAAAGATATACTGAGCCCAGAATCAAGGTGTGTGGCAGAAACTACAAAGAGAAGAGCAAATTAAAGACAGAAGAAAATAATAAATATTAAAAATGAGAGCAGAAAATAATGAAATTGAAAACAAAAAATAGCAAAAGATGTGTCTCTTGAACACAGATGCAAAATTTTCAATTATTAGCAAATTGAATCCAGAAATAAGGAGTATAATACCTCATAAAAAATAAGATTTATCCTGAGAATACAAATTTAGTTCAAAATTCAAAAATCAAGCAATATGCCTCACCATATCAACAGACTTTCAAAGACCATATAATCATCTCAACAGATGAAGACAAAGTATTTGACAAAATTCTATATTTCTTCATTATAAAAAGGAAAAAGGATAAGCAAACTAGACATTAAATGGTACTTCCTCAACCTAGTTAAATTGCATCTATGCAAAACCTACAGCTAACCTTATGCTTAAAGGTGAAAGAATGACAAGGCCAGGATTTTTTTCTTACCTCTTTTATTCAGCATCATAATAGAGGTCCTGGCCAATGCAAGAGGGAAGAAAAAGAAATAAAAGGTATACAGATAGGAAAGGAGAAATAAAGTATCTTTATCATGTGATATGATTTCCTAAAAAATGTTACTAGAAATAAAAAATAAGTTCAGCATGGTTGCAGGCTTTAACGTCAATATAGAAAGATCAACTGTACTTTAACGTACTAGCAATGAATATTTGATAATTTAACTTTAACAAACAGTCATGGTAGCACCAAAAACATCAAATCCTTGAAAAATATAATTCTAAAAAGTATATACTAATTAGAGAAATGCAAATCAAAACTACAATGATATATCATCTCACACTGGTCAGAATGGCCATAATCAAAATCTCTAGAAACAATAAATGCTGGAGAGGGTGTGGAGAAAAGGGAACCTTCTTGCACTGCTGGTGGGAATGTAAATTGATACAGCCACTATGGAGAACAGTATGGAGGTTCCTTAAAAAACTACAAATAGAACTACCATACGACCCAGCAATCCCACTACTGGGCACATACCCTGAGAAAACCATAATTCAAAGAGAGTCATGTACCAAAATGTTCATTGCAGCTCTATTTACAATAGCCAGGACATGGAAGCAACCTAAGTGCCCATCAACAGATGAATGGATAAAGAGGATGTGGCACATATATACAATGGAATATTACTCAGCCATAAAAAGAAATGAAACTGAGTTATTTATAATGAGGTGGATGGACCTGGAGTCTGTCATACAGAGTGAAGTAAGTCAGAAGGAGAAAAACAAATACCGTATGCTAACACATATATATGGACTCTAAGGAAAAAAAAAGTGTCATGAAGAGATTAGTGGTAGGATGGGAATAAAACACAGACTTACTAGATCATGGACTTGAGGATATGGGGAGGGGGAAGGGTAAGCTGTGACGAAGTGAGAGAGTGGCAGGGACATATATACAAAAAAAAAGTATATACTAGACATTTATGAGAGAAATCAAACACAGCTAAATAAACAGAGAGCTGTACCATGTTCATGGGTAGAAGATTCAATATTGTCAACCTTTACAAAATTACTCTTTACATTTATGTAATTACAATAAAAATTCTGCATTATTTTATAGAAAATGACAAGCTAATTCCAAAGTTTAGATAGCAAAGGAATTAGTTTGGAGAACAAAGGAATTTGAATAGGCAAAACAATATTTGGAAAAAAAAAAAAAAAAACAATGTAAGGTTACAGGATTCACTGTTCCTGATTTCAAGATGTGCTATGAAACTACAGTAATCAAAATGGAATTGGTGAAAGGACAGACACGTAGATCAATTGAAGAGAACAGATAGTCCAGAAACAGACCCACATATATGAACAATTAATTTTTGACAAAAGTGTCAAAGTTATTCCATGAAGGATACACATTTCAACAAATGGTCCTTTTTTTTTTTCTTTTTTTTTTTTTTGCGGTATGCGGACCTCTCACTGTTGTGGCCTCTCCCGCTGTGGAGCACAGGCTCCGGACGCACAGGCTCAGTGGCCATGGCTCACGGGCCCAGCCACTCCGCGGCAGGTGGGACCCTCCCGGACCGGGGCACGAACCCTCGTCCCCTGCGTCGGCAGGCGGACTCTCAACCACTGCGCCACCAGGGAAGCCCCCAAATGGTCCTTTAAAAAAAAAAAAAAAGAAAGAAAGAAAGAAAGAAAGAAATTTGACAAATATTTTAGGCTGCATAATTAACTCTTAATGGGTCATAGACCTAAATATAGACCCTAAAACTAAAACTCACCTAAGGGAAAACGTAGGAGAAAATCTTTGTTGTAGCTAAGAAATCTTTGGATTAAGCAAAGATTTCTTACATACAACACCAAAGCATGATACACAAAAGAAATTTTAAAATTGTTTTCATCAAAATTTAAAACTTCCATTCTTTCAGACATTTTCTAGAAAATAAGAGAAGCCACAGACTAAGAGAAAGTATTTGCAGAAAACATGTCTGATAAAGGACTGGAATCCAGATCAAATGAAGAACTCTTAAACCTCAATAATATTAAGATAAGCAACTCTTTCCCTATAAAACTTTTGATTAGACACCTCACCAAACAAGATACACACATGACAATTGCACAGATAGATGCCTGAGATAACTAGTCATTCAAGGAATGAAAAATAAAATCACAACTAGATACACACAGCTATTAGAATGACTAACATTTTTAAAATGATATTAAATCTTGGTGAAGAAGGACCTTGATCACTCTTACACTGCTGGTGGAAATGCAAGATGGCACAGCTACTTTTTAAAACAGTTTGAGAGATTTTTATAAAGTTAAACACTCACTCCATACAACCCAATGACCCCTCTCCTAGGTATTTAGCCAACGGAAATAAAAACATTCACAAAAAAACTTGTATACGAATATTTATAAAATTATTTTATTCAGAATTGCCAAAAACTGGAAACAATCTGTATATCCATCAGCTAGTAAGGAAACATTTTGTGATACATCTTTACAATGTAATACTACTCAGCAAGAAAAGTGAATAAGCCACAGATACATGCAATAACATGGATGAATCTTTAATGTATTATTATGCTAAGTGAAAGCAGCCAGACTCAAAATGCTCCATATTATATGGTTCCATTATATATGACATTCTCAAATGGTCAAACTATGGGAAGAGACAAAAGCCCAGTGGTTGCCAATAGGGATAGGGGAAGGTGACTCTACAACAGAGCATGGGGGAACTCTTTGGAGTTATGAGAATGATCTGTATCTTGACTGTGATGATGGTACATGACTCTCTGCATTTGTCAAAATGAGAACACGACTGTGACTCTAAAAGGAGTGAATTTTACTCTATGTAAATTCTATCTCCACAAACCTGACATAAAAAAATCTATTAAGTGTTCTGCACTATGAAACTGCTTATGTCATGTGAAAGTAAATGCTGTTGCTGAGCCAGGATCATCTTGTAACACAAATGGTATACTCCAAGATCTATACAACTATTTATTTCAATTTGACAAAATTTAAAGTCTTCCAAGAGAATGCATTATTTGCCTAAAGCAATTAAATGTAAAGGTGCTCTTATAATTCATCAACATGTACATTGGCTTTTTCTTTCATTGACTAACTGGGTTCTGCAGCTGCTTCCCTCATGGGCATAGAATAGAAGCAAAAGGAATAGAGTTGATCTCTGTTTTGTAATAACTTGTACTAGTGACCAATAAACTTGTAATAAAATATTTAGTTCATAGCCATATAACCCCAAATTTGATTAAATACGGAATGAATAGAGAGTATCAAAGTTATTAGAGATGCTAATTTGAGGACTATTTAGACATTTTCCCCTTTATTCTTAATGATCTGAAATCTGTCAAGACATCCAATTGGAAATACTCAAGGTCAGTGCTGGCCCTCCATTAATTGCTGAGGATAGTTATCTATTTCATTCCTTTACATTTCTTTCTTTTGTAATACAGTCAGAATCAAGTACATAAAACTTAGAAAATAAAACCATGAAGATGTAAGAACCTAGTCTGAAACTTCAACAAACTAAACCACTAAATATTTTAAAGTAGAAATTTAACTGTAAGTAGATATTTAAACAATGCATTACTGCAGAAAACACTAACTTTAATTGTGAAAATTAAAATTTGGGTTAAAGTACAACTTTATACACTTTTGAGTTCAAATATAGAGAACATAAAATTATTGCTAGCAAAATACAGGATAGTAATAGATCACAGGATTTTCTCAAAACTTTGTCAGCCTGCTCAAATTGGTTATGAGATAGCAAAAATAAGTAATAGAATAAGTCAGCATGACTGATCTGCACAGCAAAACTGCACACGATGATAATGAAAAAGGCTTGTTCTGCTCTTTCCAGGGCTTTGATAATCCATGCAGAACCAGGACAAGCATATTTGCAGATTTTGAATCTGATTTATCACTGCCTTCCTGATCTAGCTGGCCAAATGAGATTCATGTAACCACAAGAACATCTGTAAGTGTGGGCTTACATTCCAGTCATCCCCCCTGGTGAGACACACTCAATGAACCTCACAGCCCTAGGCAGATGATTAATCTCATTATAATCTTTTGGTTAGATTTAACAATCTGTCCCTCGACTTTCAAAACTTCTTTCAAGAAATGTGGAAAGTTTAATATTTCCACTGCCTATGTAAAAGCAAGTACTCTGACCATCAGACTTACCTTTATTAAAATATATAATTTTACTAAGAATATTTGTCGAAGACTACATTGACTTATGTTTCTTCCAATAGCAATGTCTCCTCTATTTAACCTCATTCAACATTTTCAAATGAAATCACTCTGAGTAGGAACTCATCCAAATAAAGCAATGGTCTTTAATAAAACTTCCAATGATAAGTCCAGTGACCCTTACCCCACACAGAAATTCTAACACAATTCAAATGTTTAAAGGAGTACAGATGTGGTGTCCCTAACTTATTGGAACAAGTGAAGCAGATGTTTCCAGGGGGCAGGCTAATTGCACTATTTCCTAATTCATACCAATCTTTAAATATTTTCTCTGGAACAACCAAAGGACAATGACTTAGAAGTACATTAGAAAGTTCTTTGTGTTTCCTAAATTGAATTAATATGTTAATTAAGTTTCCCATACGCATGTTAAAATTTTTATGTAGTATACAGACCCAAAGAGCCCTCAATTATCTGTGAGACAGTGTGCTTAAAAAAAAAAAAGAATGCAAAAAAAATAGTTGTTTAAGTAAAATGGAAAAGTTACAGTCCTAACTTTTTACAAAAACTACGAGATCTAGATAATATTAAAACATGGTCAAAGATGTGCTAAAAATATAAATTTGACACCAATTACAGAAATTTTTATCTCCATGCACAGTGCATTAACTGCATTTCAAGTAACTCAAAGTCAGCAAACTATCATAATAGGCATTAGAGCACTTGCATGTTTATTCTGAGTCATAATAACAGCTATAAAAACAGGATCTATGAGAATCTGGAAAAGCAAAAAACGGTTGGGGAGCAAGAGTATGTTTTAATATACATATTATTAGTGGATTTAGCTATAAGGCATGTTCGCTTAAAAACATTTGTTTCTCAGTTGCGCTCTGTGCAATGGTATGATTATTAGCAGTCTTACCTCCCAAAATATAGTTTGTTATTAACTTTGATAAGTTTATTTCACTTTTCTCTTTCCACATGTGTTATTGACTTAGGATGTATTGTTTCTTTCTATTTCAATTTGGCATGGCTTACTATTGTTTTTGGTGAACAACTGAGTTCATATTTTGAATGTTTCCCATGTGGATTATGAAGTACACAACTGGAACTAAAGAAGACTTCCAGCCGATTTTTATAATATTGCAGAGCCTGTGAAGTAATGAACACAAAGAATATTGGCTCTGAAGAAAATATTAAGGATGTTTACCTCAAACAAAAGTAATAAATCATTTTAAAAATATTAAACTGTTATGAAATATGCAGATGAACATAACATGGTTGGAGTGTATTCATATGACTCAGTTGTGATGAGAAAATCTATGTGGTTCAATTCTCATCCTAAAATAATAGATACGAGAAGTATATGGTTCCTTGAGAAATAGGTTACAGTTATCAACTTATTTTGAGTATTTTTCTTATTTTAAAGTAACACAGAGATACTCATTAACTATGCCTTTCACTGAGTGCCTGTGTACTGAGGACACAACGGTAGTTAGTGCGCTTAATAGCACAAACACTACACAATAAATTCAGGAGGTTCATTAATTCTGGGGCATTAGGAAACTGTCCTGATAAAGTGGTACATAGCCTAAGACCTGGGAATGACCATGAATTAGCTAGACAAGTAAGGTAGAGAAGGGAGAAGAAGGTACCTAGAAAAAAGTATTCTGAACTTGGCAGTGAGAGTAGCACTATAAGTTAGGAGTTGGAATAAAGCATTGGAAGCAGTAGTGCTGGGAGTGAGAGAACACGGTGGTAAAAGGTGAAACTAGATGGATGGAACAACAGGGGACGTAGTATGCAGTGCCTCTCAGATCAGTGAAATATTTAAAATGTAACTAGCAGTGTGTTACTAGCAATGAGATGAAGGCACTGAGCAGAGCGTTAATGTGACTAGTGGCTTGTGGAGAATGGATTAAATTGTGGCAGACACGAGCTGGGAGCAACAAATTAGGAGTATGTTTCAGGCATCCTTTCAAGAAACAGTAATGACTTAGACTAGGATGGTAGCAGAGGATAAATAAAAGTGAGTGGATTCAAATATATGACAGAATCTGCAAGATTCATTGACTGAACTTGAGGGTAAGTTAGAGGAAATAAAATAATGATGATTTCTAGGATTCTTTGACCCTCAAGACTCAGATAGTCACTTTGTTACTTTCCTACTGCTACACAACAAATCATCAAAAATGTAGTGGCTTAAAACAATAGCCACTTATTGGTTCACAATTCTGTAGGTTAGAAGTCAGGCATGGCGTGGCTGCAATCTCTTCTCAGGGTATCACAAAACTGAAATCAAGGTGATGGCTAAGTTGAATTCTTGTTTGAAGGCTATAAGGAAAACTCTTCTTCCAAGCTTATTCCTACTGGTGAATTAGTTCTTGGAGGTTGTAGGACTGAGGGTTTTTTTCCTTGCTGGTCGTCAATCTGGGTGCCGCTCTCAGCTCCTAGAGGACAACCACATTCCTTGTCATGTGGCCTTCTCTATCTTCAAGCGAGTGATGATGTGCTGAATCCCTCCCATGCTTCCAAACTTTGACTTCCTTCTCTGCTTTTAAAGGGCTCATGTAGTTAGGTTATGTCCATCTGGATAATCTCCCTTACTTGAAGTCAACCATGCCATATAACATAACTCAATCACAGGAGTACAACCCATCATGTTCACAGTCTCAGGGATTATACAGGGCAGTACACCAAAACATCTTCAAGTTTTGCCTGCCACAAGTGGTGACACAAATAAGATGGGTACTGGAATAGGAAGAGAGAAAAAGCTAAGCTCCACTTTGGAAAAGTTAGGTTGAGGAACCAGTGAATATTCAAATGGAGATGTAAGAGTGCCATTGGAAAGACCTGGACTAGAGAAAGTGAAATGTGAGTGGTTGGTATAGTCAATAATTGAACCCATGAGAATGGATGATATCACCTATGGAGAGGTACAGAAGGCTTAGGACCAAGTCTGGAGAAACTGCAGTATTGAAGGAATGAATATAAGCTGAAAATTAGTCAGCAAGAGGAAAATCAGCAGAATTTGCTGACATGAATTCCAAGGGGAGAGATAACTGAAGTAAGTAGTATTTGTTTATCTGTGTTAAACCTTGCTGAGAAATTTAGTATGAAAAATAATCAAATATGCTCCTGAGGATGTGGTGACATGGATTTAGGGGTTACAGTGGTTAAAGTTGTCTCTGTGAAATGGTGGATTCAGAAGCGAGACTGTTTGGGGAGTGGGAAGAAGGTGAACTCCAGAAATGGAATCAATGAATTTTCTTCAATTCTTGAATGTGACTATCAAGGAAAGGTACATAAGTAGAGATTTTATTTGTTTCTTTTAAGATGGGAGAGACTTGAGCCTATTTAAGCTCAAATGAAATGAAAGGAATTTAGCACAAGAGACTAGAACAGGGAAAAACCCTGAAGTAGATGATTAGAACCCTAAATTTTCCAGAAACACCTCTATCATTATAATTTAGCCAAGGAAAATAAGGATGATTGTGGAAGTAGAAAGACATATTTATGGTGTCATAATGAAGATGCTCCTAACTATTTTCTAAGTAAAATGAGAGGGAAATAAAGTTTTTGAGCATGAATAAGAATGAAACCAAAGGCTTGAGGAGAAAACATTCAAATTTGCCTTTGTGCTGAATGGGAGAAGCTGACTGGAGTAGTATCTCAAGATTGTCTTGTAGGCATTAAGACTAAATAAAGTCAAACTAATAGAAAAACCAATTGGTTTGTTTATACATTTTCCCCAGTAACATGCAGCTACAATTCCTAGACATATCAATGGAAACTAGTAATTACATTCATTAACCCAGGTTGGTACTTTTACCAAGGGGCCAAGATAGAAAGACAGTGGTGTAAAAGACTTCTAGATAATCCCAAGAAAGTGGTGAATTTTTTAAAAAAGTATAATGAAAATCATAGCAAATAAAAGAGAAAACATGACAGTGGATAGTTAATGGATAATACATAGGGAGAAAATGAAATCGTTTCAGGAACACAAAAGGGTTGGTATAGCAGGAATAGTTGTGCCTTCTAGCAAAAAGGATGAAAGGTTACAGTGAAGGACTGTAATGTCTGCATCAGTGATTTCAGAGAAAGATTTGCTTTCTACCTTGTAACTGCCTTTAAGCATTTTTTTTTTTACCCTTCATTCTACATTTATGATTTCAATACTTACTGCAAGCCCTTTTATACCATAATTTTCCTTTCTTTTAATTGGTAATTTTGTTTCATATCTCAGTTGACTGTAGTATATATCCTAATCATGTTTAAAATAATTATATATATAAATACATATATAAATATATAGATTTTTATATATATGATATATACATATATATGTATCTTACAACATTCTAGGCACTTTACTAGATACTTTACATGCATGTACTCATTTCATCTTCACAACAAAGAGATGAGTGTGTTAATTTTACAGACTAGGTAACTGGAGAGGTTAAGTAACTTGCCCTAAACTACAGTCTATAGAGCAAGAAGCACTGAAAAAAAGAGGACCTCAAACAGATCTGCTCAAACTCTAACTTCAAATTTTTCTTCTTAAATACGGATACTAAACTAAAATTGAGTACATTGCTTTGAGCCTTAGCATATTTGAGTGTCCTGTTATTTTATGTATGAATTATAAATTGACTGGTATATAATCTGGAAATACACTTAAGCTTTTTTCAGTACGTATATTGGAATAATTGGAATGATTCTTACAAACATGGCTTCCTATTTTGAGGTCCTTGGAAAAGGATGACAAGCGCGTTTGAGAAATAATTTGTAAAACTGACAGGACTCAGTGACAAATTGGTTATATCTAAATATATATTGATATAATGATTCAAAGGCAAATTCAGGATTTCAAGCTATATGAAATCTGATGTAGAATGTAGTTAACCATCCCCAGTTTCACCCAAACCCTTGGCTGTGTCCAGTGGTTCTTCACAGATCCCTAGTCAGATCACCCTCCCAGACCCCAGGACTGCTGCTCCAAGTATTCACTTTTCTCTTCAAATCCCTATTTCATGTCTCACTCCTTACTCACACTATCAATGGATAGCCCTGATCTTAATTCAAAGAAAAGAAAGTCATCAAGACTTGTTTTTCTCTGCTTCTTTCTATATTACTTTTAGATTTAATCACTGTAGTACCTGTTCTTACCTCTTCCTTTCTGCCTTAAATGAGAAAATAACTATGCTGTGCAAAGTTATTCTCTCCCGGGAACTATGGATTTCCTTTCCTGTTGTATTTTGGGTTAACTGCACTCCATTATCCACTTTTTTCCCTTCAGTATCCCACAAATTCCCAATTCCTTGTCTTCAGCCCATCAAAACAAAACAAAACAAAGACAAAACCTACCAAACAAACCAAAAAATCTTACAGCATCTCCTAGCCTCCTCATCTCACTGTCATCCTTTCTGTCACATCTGAGGCATTGTGGCATAGGGGAAGTGAACAGGTTTTGGAAGCAGACCAAATAATGTAGTTGGTTTCCCTCCAATACACTACCATTTTCCACTTTGTCACTTAACTTTCTGAGACTCAATTTCCTGATCTTCAAAAGAGAAATTATATATACCATTGAAGAGCATCTTTTGCAAAGCTTAGTGGAACACATGTCACTCTTGTTTTTCTAGCCTTTTTAAGTAGGAGGTAGATACAGGAAATGGAGATTAGTACTGGCTTTTGGATAACCAGGTCCCTAGATCTTCACTGACAAAATTCTTGAAAAAGTTAACCACTATCATCATTCACTAATTCTTTAACTTCCATTCATTCCTTATTTTAATTCATTACACTTTGACTTTTGACTTCACCACTCAGCAGAAATTACTCTAAGGTGATCAAGAACAATCTGATATTTAAATCTCAAGAGCTCTTCAATATTCTATTTAACTCTCCTTCAGCTTTTGCACTTCCCCCTCGGTTCCATCTTCTGTCCTCTTATAATTTTATTTAGAGGATCTGAGACATCTCTGTAACTCTAATCGTTGCAATAACTAAATCTCCATCTCAAATCTCTTCTCTATCAAACTGGAAATTCATATTGCCTATTAAGTATCAAACACTAATTCAAAACTGTCCAATGGGAAATTCCACATAAAACCTAGTTCTTCTGAATTCTTGAATTTTTTCTTTACTGTTGCCAAGTCACCATTCCCCAAGCAGGAACCATGGATTCACTTTGTTTCCTGGCTCATTACTTCCCTCTGCTAACTGTGATTTGGCACCACAGTCTTAGAAAGTCAATTTTTAAAATATAATTAAGCTTGAAAATTTATTATATTCCAGTAACCTATAATTTTAAGGCAAGGTTTTTGGTATACTCAGTTTTGTAACCTAGCCACTAGGACAACATCTACAACATCATAAATAAATGACCCTGCAAATCAAATCAGTTGCGGTCTATAAATCAGTTATCATTAGCCAACAAATTATTGGGCCCTCTTAGGCTTTCTAGGACTACTAAACACTAAAACAACTTTATATTTAAATAAATATTGATTTTATGTTCATTTGAGAAATGCAAATTAGAATATAAATGCATATTTTAAAATATAGGCTCCTCTGAAATTAAAAAAATTTGTCTTTCATTTTCTTTCACAGATGATAAATAGGAAAATCCCTCATATATAAAATGAAGACATTTGGTTAAAACTGACATCTAAAATTAATTAACACAAAAGATTATATTACTGCATGAATAAAAGTGAGTGCTTTGTTCATTACCACCTGAATGTCTGGTAAAGTCCCTGATTATTCACACATCTGACCTCATATAAATATATGGCAGTCCAGGAATTCCAGGAATTGTTAAACTTAGGTATCTATTTTTTCTAAAAGAAAGTTAATTTACAGAATATTATGTAGTAAATTACTACACTGTATTTTATCCTTTAAATTTCAATTCTCCTATGTTACTTGAGAAAGCATTTTTATTAATTCCAAATACTGTACCTGGAGTTCTTGTTACTATTGACACTTTATAGTGTTTATAGCATAATGAACAAAGCAAAGAAAGAAGGATCAGGAATTTGGGAATTTTACAATTTAACACTAACTAATTTTATGTCTTCAGAAAAGTCACTTTACATTCTGGACTTCAGATTTCTCATTATTAACGCTGGTATAGAAACATTCTATTAGAAGCCTGGCGTTATCTAGAACTCTTAGTCGCAGTTCTGTTATCTATATAATACGCTGGCTGAGACTTTTCAGTTTCATCCACATAGCACAAATGTAGATTTTCCCTTCTTTGACAATTACCCAAAAGCAAAAATGAGAATGAAAAAGAGAAATTCCACTTTTGTTAAAACCCATGGGATTGCTAAAACCTCAATATAAATAGGAAAGTGGCTTCCAGAAGCTCTGAATGTCGAAAGTAATATAAGATGACACAGTTCAAGGAGACCTGGAGCTACAAATCTCATAAAAATCAGACCCAGTGCACTTCTCCAAGTAAACAGCACAAAGATATTCGCTCCAGCTAAACTTAGCAGCTAAAAGCCATAACCATTTTATTCTATCTCATGAATTTGTGGCAACAATTTGAACAGTCTTCAGTTGAGTCATTCTTATGTTCCATTTGGTCTTGACAGAGGTCATTTGATTTTAGCCACCTGGTGGATGGGCTGGTCTGGTGTATCTGAAATAGAGGCACCAGACATGAGAGTGAAACTATGGGGAGGACTGAAATGCTGAGGTCAACTGGACCTGTCTACACTTCTGCCTCTTGTGGCCCCTTCACTATGGTGAGTGCAGAGTAGTTGGACTTCTTACATCTTAGTTCAGAGTTCTTACAGCAAGTGTCCTAGTAAACAAGGCAGAAGCCACATGACCTTTTATGACCTACCCTCAAAAGTTACATAGCATCATTTTCACTGTATTCTATTAGTTGAAGCAGTCATAAACATGCAAATTTAAGGGGAACCCCAAACTCTAAAGACTTGAGGAGAGGTGTGTCAAAGAACGTGCAGCCATGTTTTAAAACTGTCATGTGCAAAACCAATAATATTTTTTCGGCCACATGGAAAAGAAGTGTGCAAGCTACGGCTGAGAGCCTCCACACATCTGGTTTGGTTATAAGAAAATGAGTTATAGCCTAACAGGAAAACACAAATAGTTCATATTGCAAAAATGATGGAGGAGGAAAATACAGCAATATTTGTAGCCATAGAGCCGCTACTCTTACTTGACTAGTGAGGAATAAACTGAAATAGTGCACTAAGAACTACTGTTGTAAATAAAATTTGTTTGCCCATGAGATGGCCCTGGTCTTTCTTGCAAATAGCTAGTTCAGAGGATGAACCTTATTTCAAGCTGGTTGATCAAAAAGAACCAAAACAGAATACTAAAAACAAAGGAAAAAACAGGAAAATACAAATGGCAAACAATAAATATAAACTTTTAAAAGTTGCTAATGTTATATAGAACGAAAGAAAACTGTGCCTAAACATGTAACTATAAAATTAAATTTTAAAAAAACTTATTGAAACAGTCACTTCTATAATAAAAGAATTGAAGACAGAGCTATCAGAGATCAAGAAAATATGATGAGACTATGTAAAACTATAATACATAACCTGGCTGAACTCATTAAAAACCTGAGGAGAAAAACAAATCCATCAGAGAAGAGAAGCCCCTACTGGAATCTACACTTAAAAAAAGGTATTGCTGGGCTTCCCTGGTGGCACAGTGGTTGAGAGTCCACCTGCCGATGCAGTGAGTATGGGTTTGTGCCCCGGAGCAGGTGGGCCCGTGAGCCGTGGCCTCTGAGCCTGTGCTCCGCAACGGGAGAGGCCACAACAGTGAGAGGCCCACGTACCGCCAAAAAAAAAAAAAAAAAAAGATAGTCTTTTCAATAAATGGTACTAGGAAAACTGGACAGCTACATGCAAAAGAATAAAACTATCTTAAATTATATACAAAAATAAATTCAAAATGGATTGAAGACTTGAATGTAATACCTGAAACCATAAATTGCCTAGAAGAAAACATAGGCAGTAAGCTCTTTGACATCAATCTTAGCCATATTTTTTGGACCTGTATCCTCAGGCAAGGGCACAAAAGCAAAAGCAAAAATAAACAAGTGGGACTACATCAGACTGAAGAGCTTTGGCACAGCAAGGAAGCCATCAAGATAAGGAAAAGGCAACCAACTAAATGGGAGAAGACATGTGCAAATCACAGATCTGATAAAGGGTTAATAAAAATTATATAAATTATATAGCTTAATGACGAAAAAGCAAACCTATTAAAAACTGGGCAGAAGACCTGAATAGACATTTTTTCCAAAGAAAACATACAGATGGCCAACAGTCACATGAAAAGATGCTCAACATCACTAATCAGGGGAAATGCAAATCAAAACTACAATGAGGTATCACCTCACACCAGTCAGAATGGCTATTATCAAAAAGACAAGAAATAACAAGTGCTGACAAGGATGTGGAGAAAAGGGAACCCTCATGTGCTGTTTGTGCGAAAGTAAATTGGCGCAGCCATTATGGAAAACAGTATGGAGGTTCCTCAAAAAATTAAAAATAGGACTACCATAAAATCCAGCAATTCCATTTCTGGGTCTTCATCAAAAGAAAATAAAAACAGTAACTTGAAAACATATGAGCACCCCAATGTACAGAGCAGCATTATTTACAGTAGCCAAGATTTGGAAACAACCTGTGTCTGTTGATAGATGAATGGATCAAGAGGATGGCACCATATTTACAATGGAATATTACTCAGCCATTAAAAAAATGAAATCTTGCCATTTGAGACAACATGGTTGGACCTAGAAGGTATTATCCTAAGTGAAATAAGTCAGAAGAGAAAGACAATTACTGTATGAGTTCACATATATGTAGAATCTAAAAGCAAAACAAATGAACAAAACAAAACAGTAAAAGACTCAGATAAAGAAAACAAATTGGTGCTTGCCAGAGGCGAGGAAGGTTAAGGGGCAGGCAAAGTATGTGAAGGAGTTTAAGAGGTAAAAACTTCTAGCTATTAAATAAACAAGTCATGGGGATATAATGTACAACATAGGTAATATAGTCAATGATGCTGTAATAACGTAGCATGGTAACAAGTGGTAACTAGACTTATTGTGGTAACAATTTTTAAATTTGCATAATATTAAGTCACTCTGATATACACCTGAAACTAGTGACATAGCTTATCTATTATACCTCAATTAAAAAATCACCTGTTTATTCCACAATAAAATTTAAAATATGTTCAAATTTAACTTTGAACATATTTAAAACCTAAATTTAAATTTTAACATTTTTACCTCACCATGGTTCTAGATCCAGCTACGTAGAGTTTCTCTTGAACTTTCTAATAACAGAAGAGTATCGTATGTTGCTTTGAGAGTAGACAGAGAATGGCCCCACTGGGGTTGCCCATGGGGAGGCTGAAAATAGGTGCTGTTGCTTGGTTAAGGCTTCCTTTTGTTTCTTCATAATCAAACCCCCAGATGATTTTATCTACTTATTACCTGGATTCTCAGTCTTTATAGCTCAAAGTTTTCAGATATATGAAAACAGCTCAATAAATGACTTGAATCTCATTTAGCATCTTTCCAACTCCATCAATTTATAAATGGGAACTTGAATTCTCAAAGAATCAAAGGACTTTTCCGAAGTTACAAGCAAATAACTGGCCAAGCAGAAACCAGAATTTAGTTCTCACACCCTGAAACCCAAGTATTTGGAGCAAATGATCATAGACATTCACATATGGCCCCTCCCCCTCCATCATGTTGGAACAGCAAGTGTTCATATCCTTCAAATGCTCAATCTGTTGGCAAGAAACGATAGACAGACAGACAGCTAGCTAACTAGCTAAATAGGATATCTACATATATATGTATAGAATAGAAACAATTTTTTTCCACCAGAGAAGACTCTAATTAAAAAACAAAGTGATTATAAGCCTGTGGAAGGAAAATCTTAGTTTATTTCAATGCAAATACTGTATGACAGCAAGGTCTGCCAGAGGCCTGTATGTGGGCTCATCTTGACTTCGGGATAAGCCTTTCCCCACCCCTTGCTGTCTAAAGCAACCTGCTCAGTGGTTTTACATAAGCTAGAGAACATTTCCACGTTCCAGTTCATATCAGGTCTATGAGATAACAGAAGGAAGAGGACCCAATATATATAATAAGCAGTTCAACAGCTGAGAAAGATAGCATATGGCAGTGGATACGTAAGTGTAGCTTTGATTTTGGAAAGAGAAGTGAGAAGAAGTATTCCTGAGTCAAAGCTCACTGCCACCTGAATGAGATGATTTTTCTGCAACAGAATGAATTTTGTGTGGGCACAGATTTATAGCAAATACACAAACACCTGCATGGATCTCAGTAGGAGTTTGAAGAAACACCATTTTCCCATGACAGAAATGATTATAGGTGTGATAATAATAGTATTTTCATTTAATGAAAGTGGTTTTTTTTTTTCAATTCCTGAAAGCATAAAGCATTTGTTAAAATGAATTAACTTATTTTCAGTGAACTTTTCAGCCAAAGAAAGGTATATAACAAGTCAGCTCGAACTGACAGGCTTTAAATAATAGAGCCCTAAGTAAACTGATTTTAATTTAAACAATCAAGTAAAATAAAGCTAATAGCCTTCTTCAGAACTTTTCTATAATGCCATCTAATTTTTCTTAAAAGTTTGTAAAGTAAAATTTGGAAAACACCCTCTGGGGCTGCTCCAGCACTCTTCAACTTGCTTTCAAGATTTAAATTCTAGATTAGAAATATTCTTTCCCTCCTGGCTTTCACGAGAAAGGAAGATACTACCATGAACATTTGCTTGTTTTTACAGACTCTCTTGTTCAGTCTTATTTCATTCTAATGTTTTAAAATTGTGCATATGAACCTTTAATATCTCATGAAAAACCACAAACCTGAATGGATCAGCTGAGTCCGTACTTTACTTTCTTTGCTACCCTAGAGGCGTCTACCTACTGCAACCCAGAGTATGAACACTCAACTCCACCAAGGAAAATTACTACGCTGGTAACGTGCATCAGGGCCCAGCAAACCTGCCTATGATGGAAAGCCTGACACTAACACTATCCTCATCCATGTGTGATTTTAATCATCACAACCCGGTCACAAGAATAATCCACAGACCACCTGGCCTTACCAACCTATGGATGTGAATGAAATCACCTTAACATCAGTAGTCAATAATGTATCTGTTCTAGTTTCTACCTACAAAGAACCTCAGCCATTTCCATTACAAAGTCACCCTATGACAAAAGCATCAAGTATTTCTGAGAAGCACTTAGGGGGCATCACATGTTGTCCCAGGCTTTATGCCACAGCCACCGCGTGGCATCTACAATGTCTGTTTTGCCCGATTCCTTGTTGATTGTTTACTGTCCATAAAGCCCTAGGAAGAAACTTCATCATTGCTATCAGTGACAGTGTCCCTCAGAACAATGCCAAAGCCCTGGTCAAAGATGCTTCCAATGGCATCGTCTTCCGGATCCACAGCAATGTGGTTCTGTCTGTTTTGTTCTCCATCCTACATTCAGCATCAACCACGGTGCTTGTCAGAAAGAAGACAACACCCAATGAATAAAATAGGAAGATTCTCAAAATTAGGCTCTTTTCCTAAATCACCTAGGTTTTTGAGGTACTACAGAATTCTGCAGTGAACTTGCTTGGTCTTTCTCTACCAGTTACGTAACACACTGAGAATTTATTTTCCATTGGAGTAAGAAAGGTTAATTCACTAACCCTTGGAAAATGCAGTGGTGCACAAAAGCCTGTATAACAGCAGCAGCATGATCACTGAGATGACTGGTTTTGCTCGTTTCATTCTCTCAGGGTCTTCCGCACAAATTTACAAATTTCTTAAGTGCCTCTGAGTGGCCTTGGAATCTTTCACCTCCTTTTGTACATATTTGGATCACTGGCCCCTCGCATCAATCATCCTGTTTGATTAGCTAACTGGTAGCTTCCTGCAAGTTTATTTGCTTAGATTTTCCATTCTCACAGAACACTTCATGACCTTTTAAAAACCCTTCCAATGCAACCCCACAGCACTCTCTACTTGGCAATATCTTAGCACTCAGCACCTGATGCACCTGCTGGTTTCGTGGCATGTATCCTCCTCTTAACTCTAGACACTAGACTGTGTTCTTGGAGGGCTCCCTAATTCACCACTGTATCCCCTGTGTCTTAGTGGAGTCTAGGGGATACTTACTGTTCCATGAGTGTTGAGAGAAAGACCTACAATGCACCATGTAGAGAGCATCTTAGATATACTAAATGTCTACAAGACACTTAACAAAGTTGAAAATTAACTAGCCCCAAGGAGCCTGTGGGCTGCACCCACAGGCCTGCAAGGCCTGTATTTGCCCAGCTTCAAGACCAAAGAGCCCAGAGTCAGCGACAGAGACATCAATGGTTTAATGGACTGGGGAGCTTACACATCTGAAGCAAGGTCCCAGAGCAACACCCCACCGTGGGCAGTAGACAGCAGGCAGGATGTGGTGGCAGTCCTCGCTTTGCGGGGGAGGGAGAGGTTACCATTTATAGGTGGAACTGATGTCAGGTTGGCTCATGGGTTATCAGGGAAACTAGCAGGGGGCACGCTCCTCACCACCCCTTTGAAAAGCTATCAGGTGAAGCTGTTCTGATCTAAAGACTAGATCAATCACTAGCTGGGGCAGGGGGCCAGTATGTAGGAAGGTCAGTCATGTAAGTAGGGTGTAGGTGAAACAGGTGCTGGTCAAGAAGGGGAATATAGAAAGAAAAAGAACAGCCATCTTGGGTGGCCTGTTCATATACTCCACCCCTACATACCCTGCACAACCCTTACAATCTTGGTCCAGCCCTCTTCCGTGGCATCCCTGGGGTCAGATATGTAGGGGGGCCACTACAACCAGATACCACAGATACAATACAGACCACAGCAGCCAGAAAGCATCAAGAGTAAGATACTTAGTATGCTAAGAACAGTCATTCACCAGGATGTGGGAAAATTTTGGAGTCAAGCACTTACCAGGTCAATGGAGAGGGAGTCAATGGCAGCAGCGCCCTGCCCAGTTATAAGGAAGGTAAGGCCACTCCTGGTTTTCACAAACCCAGAGCCACCCACCTGGGAAGGGGAAGGCCCAGCTCTAAAACATTTCAGTGGCCTAGCCGGGAGTCAGCAGTCCCAGTATAGGTCTGCCACACCATGTTATGCTGAGTGCCATTAGGGGTGGACCCATTAGGTCTTTCCAAACAAAGAAAGTTTGGAAAGTAGTTAATACCACTAGTTGGACTTGTGTGTCCAGAAGCCAACCTATTCCATTCCACACAGCACAACCCAGGGAGGCTCATGGGCAGTCAGTTGTATGGTAACGTTTACCAATGGGGGTCTTTCTGATGTATTGGAGTGTGAGACAGGAAGATGGTGGGAGTCTTTTCCCCCCCACTGACAATGGCTAATGTAACATAGTCACATTAGCCAAGTCAATTTTTCATGGAAGAGTCCAGAGGAGGACAACAATGGCATCTCTCTATAGACCCAGCAATTAGACTCATTTCACAGTGAGGCCATGGTTGCCGTTTGGTTCTCAAATAGATTTCCTCTGCTCGGGATGAAATGTAAGACATCGAACAGGCACAGCACATTGGAGGTCATGACAATTAAGCAAAATATAAGCAGTAACCGCATTCTGAGATAATACCACACCCACCTGTGGGTTGTCTTGGTGTGAAGTACAGTTCAGAAAACTCGAGTTTTCAGTAATACAGGAACTTGTCTAAAATCACGTTCACAATGGCCACCTTGGATGCCTGAACCACAGCTACTCCATTTTGACTTTCAAAAAATTCCCCTCAATGGCCAAAGCAAACATACAATGCATATATAACAGGCTACAAAACAGGCTGCTCTGATCAGTAAAATTTAAGTTAAACTGTGGGTAAGCCAGGACGACTTCCCCATACCTCCAACATGTGAAGATTTTTCCATCATTTCCCCTTTTGATCGCAAATCTTTCAATAGACCAACGTGTACGTGCCTTGAAGCCAGGGTGAATACTGCCTTCCTGCCGTGGGTGCAGTTCATGTCCCTTTATGTGAGGCATCCTTTGTATTTGCCTAGTTATACAAGTTGGGGGAAAAGTGATCAGATATCATGAACAAGCTCAGAGGTATGTTGATGGGGTATGTTTAGAGGTTATACCTTTTATCAGTTATACAGAATTGCTACACAAGCATTGTCCATGTGTTTTTAGCAATAGACTTAAAGCAAGCAGTGTTACACATCATGAGTAGTTGTACTCTGAAAACTTCACTAGAGAATTCGCCTTCCATCCCAAACATCAGGACAAAAGTATGGCTAACACAGTAACTTTCATAAATACAGACCTCAATCAGCAGAACTAAAATTTAGTATCCACTGAAACATAATATTTTTCTTTCTAAAATTATCCTCCACCAAACATAGCCAAATCAAGACTAATTTGTTTGCAAAATAAGTCTGGTCAATTGACCACATAGGCTCCTCCAAACTGGCTGTGGTGGAACTCCTCAGAAGGAGTCTCAGACTGAATTCCCAAAAGGCCTCTCAAAGCCAGGAAAGCCATGCTAAAGGCCTGCCATCAGACTCCACCTCACTGGATTTCTCTCTTCTAGAGGTTCCAAAATACCGAGATTCCTGCACATGCCAGGAGACAGTCTTTCCCATTCACCTGATAAGGCTACTTGGAACCCAAGAGTCGCCAATCTCTGGATGGACCAGGCGGAGAGAAAATAAATATGTTTCGGCTCTACCCGCAGGTATAGTTTGCCAAATTGCTTTAAGTCATAACCAACTTGAGGGGATGGGCTTCCCTATACCTGGAAAACACAGATCAAAATGAGTAATATTCCAGACAAAAACCATAAAAATTATAACCATGTTCACAGTTCACTCTGTAACCAATCCTTCTGTTAACTTTTTATGAAGCCAGCAGGTATTCCATTAGGATTCTTTAATTTCTTACCCAGTTCAGCAGTATGATCTGAAATTTATCAGAGACCTGTACTTGAAAAAAAAGTCCTTCCTATGAATCTTCTTAATGATGAAGCACTTTTTACAAAAGCATCAGAGTACAACAGTAGCTGTCTATGACAAGAGACTTTAAACACCTGATAACAATGTAATCAATAAAGAAACTTGGTTACAATAACTAGAATTATGACTAGTTATAATCTTAACCCTTAAAACCTTAATCGCTGGCCAACGTCTTTCGTATTTCTGAGAATTTATGTAAGTGCTTAATTTCTTTTTACACCAATTAAACAGAGTTCATCCACAAACCAGTCTTGGCAATGCCATTTGGAGGCAGAGACACATCATATCTATAAGGTACACATGAACTTACATATATCTCTAGAGACACAGATCTCTCAGTTTTCCTACTAGAGTTTAGAAAGGCCTCTTTTTTTTCCCCCTACATTCTCAGGCATTAAAGTTCCTGAGAGCCCAGGCAGGTCATTTCCATCTCAAAGGCACAGGAAGAGAAATACCAATTCCTTCTAGAAAGCTAACTTCCTAAAAGGGCATATGCAAAAACCAGTTTTAGAATAGCAAAAAATCCCATCTTAGACATTATCAGGGATTTTTTTTTTCAGTTTCTAAACAGCCAATTCAGTTTAAACAAATAACAGTAATAAGCAATAATACATATCATTCACTCACGTTCACATGCCTCATTTTCAGAGGAACAAGAATCAGCATTCAAGTTAACATTCGCCTCAGCTGTTAGCTCAGCCCCTGTGGTAGTTCTTAACACAAAAAGCGGCAGCTGGGCTTCCCTGGTGGTGCAGTGTTTAAGAGTCTGCCCGCCAGTGCAAGGCGCACGGGGTTGAGCCCTGGTCCGGGAAGATCCCACTTGCCGCGGAGCAACTAAGCCCATGGGCCACAACTACTGAGCCTACGCTCTAGAGCCCTCGAGCCACACCTACTGAGCCCGCGTGCTGCAACTACTGAAGCCCGCACGCCACAACAAGAGAAGCCACCACAATGAGAAGCCCGCGCACCGCAACGAAGAGTAGCCCGCGCTCGCCGAAACTAGAGAAAGCCTGCGCGCAGCAACGAAGACCCAACGCAGCCAAAAATAAATTAAAAAAAAAAAAAAAAAAAAGCAGCAGCCAACCCACAGCTGCAGCCAGTTTTTTCCCCCTGTAACGGCGGCCAATATCTCTGCAACAGCCTTAGAGGTGTCTGTGAGAGCTCCGTACTCTCTTGGCACCCCCCACTCATCAAGGACAGCCACCACGAGGCCCACATGCTAGTGGACGGCCACCCTGGGATGCCTCCACAACTTAAAGCATCACCCCTGGAACCTTCAGGTTCCCCCCGTTAGTGGACGCCCCCGCTGCTTTCCATTCCCCATTTTTATTTCCCGACTCGGCACTCACCGGAGTTTCCTCGGTCCCCTGGCTGCTCCACCAGTGGTTGGGCTGCACCCCGCAGGCCTACAAGGCCTGTACCGGCCCAGCTTCGAGACCCAAGAAAGAGACCAGAGTCAGCAACAGACACATCAATGGTCTCATGGATAGGGCGAGCTTAGACGTCTGAAGCAGGGTCCTAGCGTGACACTCCATCCTGTGTAGCTAATGACAGGCGAGCACGACGTGGCGGCAGCCTTCACTCCGGGAGGGAGGGGTGGGGAGGTTACCATTTATAGGGGCAACTGACGTCAGGTTGGCTCCTGGGTTACCAGGGGAACTAGCAGGGGGCAGGCCCCTCACCGCCCCTTTGAAAAGCTATCAGGTGGAGATGTTCTAATTCAAAGGTTAGAACAACCACCAGCTGGGTTGGGGGCAAGTCTGTAGGAAAGGCGGTCATGTGAGTAGGGGGTAGGTGAAGTAGGTGCTGGCGGAGCAGGGGATGTACAGAGAGCAAGAGAACAGCCATCTTAGGTGGCCTTATCATACACAGCCTTACTGATTGAACCCCGCTCAATTAGAGAGCAGCTTGTAATTACCTCTGACTGGTCAATGTGAAGTAAACTATACTCTTGAACCAGTTTGTTAAGACTTACTTAAACAGCTACTTTAGCTCATTTTACATCCCAGCTATTTTCTCTTACATCTGATGTGATTCAACTGAATAGGGTGCATCCTATTTAATCACTTGCTTTGCTGTTATTCATTCTTTGAAAATGTAGTTATTGATTACATATGGCACACCAGATAGTCAAGATACTGGTAACACAACAGTGAACGTGACAGTCGAGATCTCTGCTTTCTTCGTACTTATATTCGAGTGGAGGGAAGTAGACAGAAAATAAATCAATATGCAGGAGTATATAAAAAAGTGATGTGTTAAAGTGGAACTACATAATGGTGCTGTGTTAGAGAGACAGCAAGGGAATTCAGTTTAGGCAATCAAAGGGGTTTCACTGAAGAGGTGATATTTAATTTGAGGCATGGGTGGCAAGGAGTCAGCCGAGAAAGAAGCTCTGGGGAGCAGCTTTCCAGCTGAGGAGCAACTCATGCTAACACCCTAAGGTAGGCCCCAGCTTAGCACGTTTCTAGAGAGAGAATGTCTTCCTTTCCCTGAGTTCTCACATTTTTAATGTGTGAATATGCTTGTCTCCTGCATTTAATATCTGTGGATGACCAAGGAAATCATACAAAAATGGCCTCATTTATAAAACAAAATTTTAAGCTTTGTGACAAAGTATAAAAGGAGTTTCTGAGGGATCATCTTCACTAAAGCCTGAGAGACTGGACAAGTGGCCTCAATTCTTCCCCTAGGTAGGGCCCTCGGGAATTTTTTATTTTGAGCCCTACTGCCACACAAAGAGCACCCGAGTTAGCTGATCACGTTTAAAAGTCCAGTTCAAGTTCAGACAAAATTTCTTTTTTGTGGGTTTTGGTTTCCTTTAATACTGTTAAGACAGGCCGACTAGGTATAACTGTTTCCAGAGGCTGGTATCACCCCCAGGTGTGTGGCTGACCTCTCGGAAACAGGCTGCCTCTGGCCAAAGTTTATTCCTCCCTTGTCCCAAATCTGACCTAAAGCTCTCTTGTCTTGTTACCAACAGGTTCAAAACATTCTTCCTTCTAAAAGTTTCCATATATTATATAATACCCTATTATATACCTATTAACATGTAGGTATATTCATTAGAGATATATACAATGAAGGCATCTATATATGCATATTGATAAAATATGGGCTCTATTGTTTGATTCTAGAAATAAACAAAGAGAAATATAAAGATAGAAACAAGTAATTGTTTAGCCAGGCACATATATTTTTCATCCAACCGTCTCAACAACCCAATTCGGTGAATATTATTATCACTACTAGATCTTAAATCATGAAATTGGAGCTCAAATAAGTTTTTTGGTAAAAGCCACACACCATAAGCTGGGAATGCAGCCTAGTTCTGCAATTCGGTGAATATTATTATCACTACTAGATCTTAAATCATGAAATTGGAGCTCAAATAAGTTTTTTGGTAAAAGCCACACACCATAAGCTGGGAATGCAGCCTAGTTCTGCTTTTTGGTGGGAAGGGCTAGTTGACGCCATATAGTACATATTTTTAAACATCAACTTCCCATGAAGGTAATGGAAATCTCCTCAGCTCTAAGAGGAGATACCACCTAAGGTGTGGCCAGAGACATGCTGGAAGCATGATCCCACCTTGATATTTGAAATAATGTGCTGTTAAGGTTGATGAAATGGGGGTGAGGAGGACCTGGAGGAGGGACAAAGGGAGAAAATGAAACAAGTTAACAGATGCATTTGAAACAAGCAGGTGCTGCACACTGGAAAAGGATTTGCAAAATCCTTAGAATAGAGTGGGTTACTATTTCACTTTTTCTCACTGATCAGGCCTAAGAAAAAGTCAATTGCATGTAGCACAGCATAGGCAGTTTTTCATTATGTACCAAGATATCCTCAACAGTAATTATCCACAGATATAATACCACAATTGGAAAAAGCAGCTGTATTTTAATAGGGCAAATCACAACAGAAGTTTACAAAAGGGGTAGCTAGCTGATCCATAGAAATCAGTCTTTCAAATTCAGTGTGGCATCAGTTCTTGATAGAGAGGAAAGCTAGCCTGCAGATACAGAATAATACAGATTACATTTGTAAATACTGACATATATTGTATGAAATATTTCTCCACTTGGAATCTTGATCGTCCTAGTCCCTTTCCCAAAACTAATACATTTATATGTCAATATTAGAACTATCTAATCAGTTACTTATTGCAGTGATTGATGTTTCCATATAACCCTCAGGTAACTTAACATTTTTCAATATATGGGTCAAGTCAAAGGACAGTAATGGGCATATACATAAAGTCTTGGTTTCCAATTTTCCACCTCAATTTACCTAATTTGAATAAAATACTTTATTTAAAAGACTAGCATTTTAATTCTAATGACCATATATGTGTTTTCCTTTTAATAAGACTTACTAATATAATTTGTTTTAGTCTTTTATCAATATGCATATATAGACGCCTTCATTGTATATATCTCTAATGAAAATACCTACATGTATATATTTGAATATAATAGGGTATTATATAAATAATAAAATATAATGCTAATAAAAAAATATTTTTAGTGACAAAAAATGCAGACTAAAGGTGGGACAAAAATAAGTAGCTCCTTTTCATTTATCCAAAAAAGATTAAAATCAATGTTTTTATTGATCTCTAATTGGAAAACATCAAGTCCTTGAGCAGAGTTAAGCAAAAAAAAAGGAAACTACAGTTTTTTTTTCATTTTTATCATCATTAAAATTGATCAATCAACCATAGAGTGCATGTAATTATAAGACCTTAGAATCAAAATATCTTTCATTTCAACATAAGAATCATAGTTTTCATCATTCATGGACCTGAGAAGACAAGGAGTGTGTGTGAGTATGAAGTGTGTCTGTGTGCAAGGCAGCTACCACCTGGTATCCCTAGCATGCTCCACAGAAATAGTAGTGTCTATGATTGAATGCATGAAAGTAGCTCAGTATGTTTTCAGCTGATTGCAATTCAACCCATCCTACTTTACTGGTGGCAAACGCCTCAGCATGAACATATTCCTTGCCTATATTCACTTATAAATACTCACATCTATATCACTTTGCTTGTTTGTTTGTTTTTTGACACACAGCTTGGTTTAGCTGTGAAACATTAGATAGAAAAGATTCCTGCTTGATTTGGCCTTTCCACCCATGTTCAACGAAACGGGCCTTATACAGTTGTACCCCCGGAGGTTCTGTGAAACATGGTTTTAAGGCCCTTTAAAACCATGAAAAAAACTATGAAGAACTATGAAGAATGACAACTATGAAGAAATAACTTCCCTTTAAATGGTTTGTCAAGTATCACTACTTTGATTCATAGCCACAAATACTGCAATTTTCATAAATTACACACTGCTCTATTCTTTAGAGTCTGAAGAGAGCAAAGGGAAAGTTTACAGAGGTATTGGGGGTGGGAATCAACTATAGAAAAGTTTTTCAGACTATTTTGAATTCCAATTGTCCTACAGTCATTTTGCATCTGTCTTTCTAATAAGAGTTTAAAATTTCAGTTTTAGAGGGAAGTTTAAAATGACACCTTCCTTTAAAGTATGAATTTGAAATTAGTTAGCAAATATATTTATACTTTGGAATTTTCTAACCAAAAAACACCGGTGTGTGTCTGTGTTTTATCGCAGTTGCCATGGTAATCAAATAAGCAGCGCTAGGCTTTGTCACAGCCTCGCTGTCATTCAGATTACATTTTTCTCACCATCATTTTTCAGCAATACACTTTAATGAAAGCAATATTATCTTTCACTGCAAATTAATAAAGATCCAACAGCCATTCGTTTCCAAGCGTTTGTTTTTAATGGTTATGAAGTTTGTGTCAGAATATAAAGTGCCAGGATATTATCCTTCTCGAGGCTTTTGGGCAGAGCGCTCACAGCTGCAGAGCACTACGTAATTGCATCTCTTCACTGTTAAGTTCATAACTATTAACCTTTTGGCAAGGATCACCAGAGCCACCACGTCAGAAATAACCGCCTGGCCTCCTTATATCAAACAGCTTGAAAAGAAGAGTCGTGGGCTGTGGCAGACTGGCATGGGCGGCCCTGCCCCGCCCAGCAAGATGAAGCTTCTTCCTGGCTGACTCTTTCGACTAATTTTAAAATGAAGTGCTTAAACTCTTTAATCAGCATCACACCACACTACAGAGCAACTCTAAAAATTATGTTTCCATGGTAACAACCAGAGACGTATTCACAAGTCCTCATATTGCCTACCTAACCTATTTAATTACATGGGAACCATTAAACTATGTATGTATATAAAATTAAAGCTATATATGTATATTCCTGCATGGAATTAATCCTGCACAGAATTAATTGCCAAGCCTCATTACTTTAATAGGATTTTAAAATACATATGTCTAGAAAAATCTTCAACATTTATGAAAAAAGACAGCAGAGAATAAAAATCCTCATACTTGTTTTTGGATCTCACCTTAATTGATTTACAAACTCTGCCTAAAATGAAACCTGTACTTTCATTCCTCATAAAAATTACTTTGGAATGCATGTGTCAGTATTCCTAGAAATATTAAATTATTTATCTGAGACATAAAGACCAATTATCCTGCCTTTCAGCTCACCTGAATTTAAAACTAGATAAGTAAATACATAAATTGATAAGATGGGCAGGGCAGGGGGAGTGATAGGTTATCTGCATCACTTTCCCTTTGTCTCCAAAGCATATGTTTATTTCTTTCAGCACATAGCAATGTGCTGATCAATCAATCAATGTGCTGATATCAATGAGTCTCAGGTTCTGTATAAGGTCCTGGGGGTAAACCAATGAAATACAAATAAGCAAATAGTTCATGATAAAATTGATGAACACAGGGCTTCCCTGGTGGCGCAGTGGTTGAGAATCTGCCTGCCGATGCAGGGTACATGAGTTCGAGCCCTGGTCTGGGAAGATCCCACATGCCGCGGAGCAACTGGGCCCGTGAGCCACAATTACTGAGCCTGCGCATCTGGAGCCTGTGCTCTGCAACAAGAGAGGCCGCTATAGTGAGAGGCCCGCGCACCGCGATGAAGAGTGGCCCCTGCTTGCCACAACTAGAGAAAGCCCTTGCACAGAAATGAAGACCCAACACAGCCATAAATAAATAAATAAACAATTTTTTTTTAAAGTTGATGAACACACCATGTGCAGTGGCAGCATCTAATATACACAGTGGGGGTAAGCCAAGAAGGCTTCCTGGAGGAGGTGAAATCTGAGCTGAATTTTGATGAACAAGGAAGAATCTGCCCAGCAAAGTAGGACAAGGGAAGGATTAAAGGCAACCTCAGAAATAGACAGCATGTGCCAAGCAAGTAAGACACTCTAAGTAAGAAAGCTCCGATTGTGTGCTATGGCCAGAACATGGAGTGCATTAGGGGTGGCAGGCGGTCAGCCTGGAGAGATAGATGGACAGCCATCAGTCAGGGTATGTGGAGACATGAAAGGGTTTTGAGTAGTGTCTGAAGTTTAGAAAGGTCATTCTGGTGGCTGTTGAACTATGTCCTAAAGGGGGGCTCAAGGTAAAGAGACCCATGTAAAAATTAAGAGGCTGGATGAAGGGAATCTGATGGAGATGGCAGGGATACCTCTGATAAAGAGGTAAAATTGCCAGTTTTTGGTGATTGATTTTATCCAGGAAGTGAGAGGAGAAGCTTTAAGTGGTATCAGGTTTTGTACTTACATTATTGACTTCTTAAAAGGAACATGTTCAATCACTGCCTGCATTTTCTCATATTATCCTCGTTCCTCAACCCACTTAATTCTGGATACTACCTCCACCAGTCTACTGAAATAACTCACACTAAAACATCTCTGGCTTCAGTGTTGCTAAATCCAATGGATCCACACTTTACAGTTGGGCTCATTCTACCACATCCACTTACTTAGATCATCTTCCACCCTCAGCATCCGTGATGCTGTACCCCCCACTTCTCCTCCTCTGCATCATCTCTTCTGAACAACATTCCCGTGTGTCTTACTCCCTGCAGGACTCAGGTTTTTCCAAGTAACCACAACTCAATATACCAAATCCTAAATTCACCATCTTTCCCACCTGCCCCTCACGCCATCCCAACACTACCTTTTTCAGTGCCCCCATCTCAGTAAATGGTTCCGCAATCAACCTTAGTATTTTAAGCCCTAACACTCACGTTTTTTATTAAGTGTTTCCTCTCCCTCAAGTCCTATACTCAACCAATGACCATGTCCTGGTGATTCTACCACCTAAAGATCTCTCATTGCCATCACCCAAATCCAAACTACTAGCATCTCTTTTAATAACTGCCCGATTGCCTTTCTGAATTCTCTCTCGTATTTCTCCAATTTGTTTTCCAAACAGCAGTGTGTGATTTTTTTTAATGCAAATCTGATTTTATCACTTTGCTACTTAAAATAGTTCAATAGTTTTCTATTGCATGAAGGATAAAGTCCAAAATTGGTAACATGACCTATGCTGACTTTGATTATCTTGCACCTGCCAACATTTCCATTCTTGTCTGGCATTGCTCTCCCCCTAAGATGTCAGCACTTAAGATTTCAGAGATGGAGTATTTCCCACTGTTAACTAATATCCAATAGGTGTTCAGAACGAAGAGACAAAGAGTTAAAGGTCAAGGACGTAAGAGACGATGATAGTGTCATCTGTATGGACACGAAATTTACAAAGGATGATGGCAGGAGTTAGGGTAGAAAAAAAAGTAATTCTCCATGAATTATTTGTTGGTTTGGTTTGTTGATAAAAGTTTGCTGATTATAGTAACAAGGGAGATAGGGTAACAGTACAAACATCTTGTGAGTTAATGTACCAAGTTTCATTCAAGGAAAGGAAAGTAATGGTTTAGTAACAACAGTAAAAAGTTTAGATAGGCCAGTGTTTACTAACATCCTGCATTCTGAGTACAACCCAGAGGCCACAGAATATTACTGGAAGAGTTAAAAGTTCTGAATTAAGACCTGATTTTGCCCTTCGCTTTTCTCCTCATGCTGGGCGTTGAAATATCTGAAACAAAATAGTCTCTTCAATAAAATGGGAATTAGGCCAACTTCCCTGACTACCTCACAGAGATGCTAATAAGATTAAATGAGATAATGTGCATAAATAAACTCTATGTTCTTTACAAACTGTATAGCCTTGAACAACTTATTTTCCCTCTCATTCTCATATAAGATGGACATACCCCAGAAAACTTCTTAAGGTCTTATTATCTCTAAATAAAGTTTAATTTTTTTGTTATCCAGAAGTAATTTAAGAAGTATAAATTGCTTAATATACTATCATCAAGTGCCTGAGCCTTTCTTCCTCTAGTTAAGCATCCTAAAGAAATGAATCAGTAAAGCAGGCCAAAATAGCCAACAATGCATCAGGAGTGTGGGCTCGCCACCAGTAGGCTCCAGAGTGTTTGTAAACTGTCCTTTGCAGGTGTACATTTCAGGATGAGACCATTTTTGCAGTCTGCATCTTCTCCATCAGTGAGGGTCCTAGCTTCCAGTTTTCCACCACCATCCTCACCAGTGGGCAACCACAACCCTCCTGTAGTCCAGCTGGCATTCTGGTCTAGGCAACAGGCAGGAGAAGATTAAGGTCACCCATTCCATAATGAGCATCATGAAATCAGAGCTCAGCATCCAAAAAAGAATGAAAACTAATATTTTTTTCTGAAGAAGGGCTAAGGAGCAAATATGTTGCCTAAAAATAAAGACTAGCCACGGATTTAAAGAGGCAGCTCCAGGCCTGAATTATGAAGTAACTTGACAAGCTTCGTGTGTGTCTCCCAAACCCCAAAGCATATGTCTAATGCTCCAAAGCAGGGTGTTTCCCTTCCAAGTCATCTGATCCATTTTCTATTTTGTGTTCCACAGGATATCAGAAAACATAATTCTTGTATGTAGGTAAGTGTTGATTTAATGAATTACTTAAATTATTGTTTTTTTTTCAAAATCCACATTCAGGTGGAAAATGTCTGCAAATTTAGTATGTGTTGAAGGTTTTCTGATTCTTAGTTTTAGGCTTATATTGTTTCTAGCAATAACACTCAACCCTTGACAATTGGAGTGCCACTTACTCATCTAGCACAGCTGCAGGTAAGTGACATAATAATGCTGTCTAAATGGACTTGCGCTGACATGTCAAAATCATGTTGAGTTTCCAAAGAGATTACAACTGACTCTTACAGACTTCATAAATGAGGTGATTATTTCTTATATCTTATATTTCAGGTTCAGCTATACAAAATAAGTAGCTAGTAGCAATAAGGGATTTAACACTATTTTTTAATAAAATAACAGACTGCTTTCTTTTCCATTTCAGATTTATACTTTCAGCATGAATCCCTTCATGCAAAAATTTTACAGTGATGACTCTAAGATATTGGCAAGTCCTGTTCAATTTAAGCCCCAGCAATATGATGGGAATATAGTCTTCTTAATTCTCTTTCTAATCACCTAGCCCAGGAGAAAGAGGGTTATAGGATTAAAGCCATTGCTGTCACATAAGATTAATATATCCATATGTAAATTAGATTCAGAACATAAATCTGTCATATGCTCAGGGCTGTACCTAAGAAAAATCTTACCAGTGGCCAGATAACTGGACATTATACAAAACAGGCTACAGAGGATATGTATGAAAACAAGTCATTGTGACAGATCTTGATGGAAGAATAAGACTATAGAAAAGTCATAAAAAATGTCATATTTGTGAGCTGGAAGTATATTGAATATTAAACTGTAATTAATTTTCAGAAACATGGAAGAAATAAGAAAGATTTGTTTAATTAATTCATCCAATAAATATTTATGGTGTCTTTGCTATATGTGGGCACTGTTCCAGGTCCTAGGGGATCAGCATGAAACCAAACAGAAAAATCCTCTACCTTCATGGAGCTCATATTCTTATGAAGAGACACAAATAATAAATAAATAAATAATAGAGCATGAAATTCTCCTTCTGGCCAATATGAAGTAACAGGAAATCAATTTAATCTCTCATTTGGAACAATCATAAAATGGAAAAATATATGAAACAATAGCTTTCAAGACACTGACCATCATACAATGAAGGACAGTGATCCCTGAAATTAACTGATTTTTCTCATTGATTTTTTTTTCCCTCTAGTGGTTTGAAATATATGCATTTAATTTTTCTGTTTTACCCTTCATTCATTCAGAGAATACTTAATGAGCATCTACTATGTACCTGACAATCTTCCAGGTTATAGTGATGTAGCAATTAGGTAGAGGAGAGGTAGACAGATAATAAATGAGCAAATAAATGTATAGTAAGCCAGATGATGCTAAGTGTTAAATAGAGTAGGGGATTTGTTGTCTGTGGGAAGAACACTTGCTATTTTAAATGAAGTTATCAGATAGAGCTTTGCTTAGAAAGCAACATTTGGGCAAAGATCTATAGTATGTAAAGAAGAAAGCTATGCAGGTATGTGAGATAAAGCTGAATGACCAGTGTAAGAGTAAGGAAAAATGGTATGTGCATGCCACGAACTTTGAGGAACTTCTTCATGATACAGCGTATATGGTTCAATGTAGAAGAAGGCAACCCTAATTGACTCACAACTCCCCCCAAATGTGGAAAACAGGGTGCTGGAGAAATAAATGAAGGCATCTCAGAAGAACTGTATATCAAATCCCTAATTTGGCAAGGTAAAGGCAGGCAGTGAGGTGGGTAGCCAAAACCAACCATTTCAGTGCAACAGGGATTCCTTTAAGGCTAAAACAAATCAAGAAACTGTGTGGTGTGGCTTCCTTCCAGAGCAGATGTCCCCCACAGGCAAACAATACAAAACAGAGTCATAGAGGGAAAAAGCCTACCCTAGTGTGATTTTCTTCCAGGACAGAAGCCAAAGACAGAAATCTAAGGTTCTAAATCCACTGAAATAAGCAACAGAGGAAAATAACATTAAAAATATTAGGAATTTGCTTATTGAGGGTAATGGTTGAGTTCTTTGTTACAGACCACGCTTCCCCACCCTTCCAAGAATGTCTAGAAAAGCTGTTCACAATACTTATACACACATGAAAAAAAAATCTATTGGAAGCCACCAGAAACCTACTAAGTCAGATAGGACTTAAGGGGACAGGGGTCACGGAGAAAAGGGAAGCTCATTAGAGAATACGCACCCTTGTCTTCTGTGGTAATTTGTAACTAGGTAGACAGAATGAGAAGGTGATCAGAAAGAGGCTGTTAAGAGACTATGAAGCTGAGCAGTACTAGTGGAAATTTCATGAAGCTGGGAAGACAAAACATACATTTCAGTATACACAAAGGAAGAAGGGCACAGGTAAATACCCCAGGCACCCAACCAGGACATTTGGAAGAATTACACCATAAGAGTAAGGATTATGTGAAAATGACCAACCCTAACAGAAGTCTAAAAACCAGCTCCCAACGAGCTTAATGCTATTCTGGATTGAAGTAATCTTTTCTACTCTAGCCGCCAACCAGAAAGAAACTTCTCTGTCAATGAAGCTCATTTTAACCACAGTCTCAGAATATCTCTACACTTTTTCAACTACTATGTCTGGCCTTTGAAGAAAAATTGCCATGACTCAAAGCAAAATAAATAAAAGCCAAGAGAAAAAACAGAAAAGAGAAATAGTTCCATACATATTATAATACCAGATATTGGTTTACAAAATATGAACTTTAAAATAAGAATGATTAACATGTTCAACAAATAAATTACAAAATGGAAAATTTCACCAGAAATCAAAAATGTATAAAAAAGAATTACATGGAAATTCCCGAGCTGAAAAATATAATAACTGAATTTAAGAACTCAATAGATGGATTCAGTAGTAAATTAGACACAGCAGAAAAGAAGATTAGAGAATTAGTGTACTGAAAGATAGGCCAATATATCCAGATGGAAGGGTACAAAAGGAAAAAAAAAAAAGGTGGAAAACACACAAATAAGTTAAATAGTATTACAAGACAGGGTTTGTCAAGGTTTTTCTTTTTAGGTTTTGTGGGACATATGACCTCTGTCACAACTACTCAACTCTTCAGTTGTAACACAAAAGCAGCATAGATAAGATATAAACAAATGGGTGTGGCTGTCTTCCAACAACCTTCATTTACAAACAGAAGTGGTGAGCAGAACTGTGCCCTTGGAACTGTACTTTCCTGACCCTGATAGAGGACAAAGTGGAAAATTTAACATACATGTAACTGGGGTCCCAGAAGTTGAGGATAGAGATGATGGGGAAGAAGCAATTTTGGGAGAGATATTGACTAAGAATTTTCAAAAAAAGACATGTCACAGATTCAGGAATCTCTATTGCTGGCTCATCACATAAAAACTGATCAATTATAGCCAAAGTGAACATCTTAAAAGCAGCCATAGTAAAAAGACACATTACCTTTAAAGGAGCAACAATAATGCTGTTGGCCATTTTCTCAACAGAAACAGTGGAAGCCAGAACACAATGAACAGGATCTCGAACGTGAGGAAGGAAAGTTAATTCATGGTCTAGAATTCTTGAGTTAGCAAAAATACCCTTCAAAAGTAAAGATAAAATAGTGACATTGTCATACAAAAAAAAAAAACTAAATCATCACCAGACAATCAACAGCATAAGAAATAAACAATAAAGACAATGCTCCAGGTAAAGAAAATAATCCCAAAAGGAAGGGTAAAAAAAATCTACAAAGAAAAAGATTAATAAAGAGGTTAAATGCATGTGTAAATCTAAATGAATATTTATAGTGTAAAACAATGATAATGTTTTATTGGGGAGATTATAATATATGTAGAAATAAAATACATGAAAACAATAACACAAAAGGTAGAAGGAATAAAAGAAGTTAAAGTAGTGTTCATTCTTTGCTTTGTACAGAAAATGATAAAAGCATTTTTAAAAATATTTGACTCTAATAAGTCAAGCATGCATGCAGTAAACCCTAGTGCAATTCATAGAAGAATATAAAAGGAAATATAACTAAAAAGCTAATAGAAGGGGGAAACGGCATGATTGAAAAAAGGACAATGGAAGTCCAAGGAGGTGAATCACCCTGTAGAATCAGAGTGAGGGTGAAATTACATAATGACAAGACAAACTCAGAGAGATGAGGGATGAGCAAAGAAAAGGGTAAGGACCTGAAAGAGCCCCCTGCAGGAGTGAGACAAGGCTGAAATAGAGGCTTGTGGAGAGAAATCAGGATGAAAATGGTGATAGAGCTGGCCAAATTGAGACAGGAGAAAACAGGATAACAGGAGGTCGGCTAGAGAAAAGGCTATGAGGTCTCTACTATGTGAAAAGGAGAATCACTGAAGTAGTAGAAAGGTAGACAAGAGATATATTCGGGAGGTTTTACCATGCAAAGCTATCTTCTATATCACAAAACACAGATAATGAATATATCACCTTTAGACTGGTTAATATTTAAAGAGGAAAATATCACTTTAGTAGCACTATAACTCAACTCATTCACAGAAAAAGTCTACCTGTCCAACCCTACTTTAAGCATCTTTAAGTTTTAACATGCAGCACAAACTTCATATCATGGCATAAAAATAGGCATAAAAATGTTGAAAAAATGATGATACAGGCCAGCAAGGAAAGATTACTAATAATTGAAAGCAAACTTCATTGTAAAAAAGAGTGATGTATTTTGCTACTTTTCTGATGTGACTAAGAAGAATTAACACAACAAATTTCTATGATGCCATGTTTTTTTCATATTACATTATTCCAGTTACTGAAAGTGTGAAAGGATGCAATGAAATGGAATTTGGGATCAGGCTTTAGTTCATCTGAATTTCAATGTCTGGAGCAAGAATTTTTTGTATTTAAATTAATCATCACAGGCTGAACAATGGAAATTCTGAATCAGGTAGCACTAGTGATGGTGTCTGTATGACTAAAGAAACATTAAAAATATATTAAATGCAGCTTATGAAAGTTGACATTTTGCTTTCCTAATAAAACATTTGAGTTGAGAAACACTGAAGACTTCTTGTCAAAATGGATCTATAGATTCAGACTTTGGTTAAATTTATTTGTTGCTGTTATAGTGATGATGGATATGAAATAGAAATTCCAGACTCAACATCACCAATGTCCAAAATAGAACAAAACCTAAAAGGATGAGCAGAACAGAAGGCAGAGAGGCCAATTTGGCCCCTCATCCAGGAGCAGGCAGTTGGGGCCAGGCATTTTGTTCCCCTGGGATAGAAAAGGTCAAAGGTGTTCTTCGTGGTGGGAGATTGAAGAGCTAGAAAACCCGAGCCGAAATCTGCTTGAAGCCAGGACCACAGGTATCACTGGAAATGATTTGATGTGGTTTTAGAAGGATGCTGACCCAAGGAAACACAAAAAGCATAAATTCAGGAGCTGAACCAAGTTGCCCATTTGTCTGATAACAGGATCTTCATAATCCCATTATCCATGATGGCGGAGGATCCCAGATGCACTTATAGGACCTGATTCTGGACCAGCAGCTGGGGAGTCTGGAGGGATGCAACTGTTATACAAAACTCAAAGCCAGAAAAGTGTTTGCAGAGAGAGTGACAAAAAAATATAAAATAAAAAGCAAACACAGAAAAATTTCTACTCAAAGTAAGACTTGAAAACCAAAATTCCAAAATATCTAATGCTAAGAAATTTTTAAAAATCAACAAGCAGCTAATGAATTTACTTCAAGTGAAATTACTTTTATGAAAATCTGGAAAAATACCTTAAAATTAATGTAAATTAGATATTTAAAGAGAAAATAGGATAAATAACAAGGTCCTACTGTATAGCACAGAAAACTATATTCAATATCCTGTGATAAACCATAATGGAAAAGAATATTAAAAAAAGAAATGTGTATATATGTATAACTGAATCATTTTGCTGTACAATAGAAATTAACACAACAGTGTAAATCAATTATACTTCAATAAAAATATATATTGATAAAAAATAAAATTAAAAAAGAGAAAATAAAAATAAAACTTCCTTTAAAGTAGAACTGAATTTTTTAAGCAAAAGCAATGTAACAAGAATCAGTAGACATGAAATATCTTGGAAGGAAAAAAAAGTTGTTAAAAATTTTTATATGCAGCAGATAAGATACAGTGTAGACCAATGCTACTCAAACTAATTTTGGTAAAGAATCATTTTTTTTCCAATCTGATACTTTTCTAAAGTAAAATAAAAATGAATTATTATAGTAAGTTAAATGGAAAAAATCCAGACATGCAAAATACAAGCAAATTTTTATGATATTCAATAGACATAAAATTACATTTTAATAAATATAATCAGAATGAACACAATATAAGAAAAAATAAAATAATTTCAAAACTTATACATCTACTTTGAAAGTTTCCATATAGACAATTAAAATACAGAATCAGGGCTTCCCTGGTGGTGCAGTGGTTGAGAATCTGCCTGCCGATGCAGGGGTCACGGGTTCGTGCCCTGGTCCGGAAAGATCCCACATGCAGCGGAGCGGCTGGGCCCGTGAGCCATGGCCGCTGAGGCTGCGCGTCCGGAGCCTGTGCTCCGCAACGGGAGAGGTCACAACAGTGAGAGGCCCGCGTACCACAAAAAAAAAAAAAAAAAAAAAAAACCAGAATCAGCACTATTTACAATAGCCAGGACATGGAAGCAACCTAAATGTCCATCAACAGATGAATGGATAAAGAAGATGTGGTACATATACACAATGGAATATTACTCAGCCATAAAAAAGAACAAAATAATGCCATTTGCAGCAATATGGATGGACCTAGAGATGGTCATAATGAGTGAAACAAGTCAAACAAAGACTAATATCATATGATATTGCTTATATGTGGAATCTAAAAAAAGGGTACAAATGAACTTATTTACAAAACAGAAATAGAGTCACAGATGTAGAAAACAAACTTTTGGTTACCAGGGGATAAGGGAGGGGAGGGATAAATTGGGAGACTGAAATTGACATATACACACTACTATATATAAAATAGATAACTAATAAGGACCTACTGTATAGCACAGGGAACTCAGTACTCTGTAATGGTCTATATGGGAAAAGAATCTAAAAAAGAGTGGATGTATGAATATGTACAACTGATTCATTTTGCTGTACACCTGAAACTAATACAACATTGTAAATCAACTATACTTCAATAAAAATTTTTAGAAAGATACAGAATCACTATTACATTAGCAACTTTTTGAAATTCTACAAATAGTTATTAGTGAAATAATGATTTCTCCTTCTTAAACACTTTGAATGATATCAATGTATATTGATAAATATTTGAAGTTTTTGATGTGACAAATAGGCTTGCTTTTTGCCTATTAACTTATCTAGTTTAAAATAGATTGGCAAAAATACTCCTCAAAGGGAAAAATATACTTATAAAATGTTTCATATGTTTTGTTTTAATAACATTAGTAGTAGAGAAATCAAATTCAAAAGAAATCTCAGGATTTTTTTAAGCTTTTATCCAAAATAAAGCAAATGACACTGAATTTTCAAAATGTCATCTTCAATTATTCATCACTATTCAGATCCAACAATTTACACCGTAAAATTAAAATTTCACTTAAATTACTTTCTGGTAAAAAAAAAAAATGGACTATGAAGCCATGATTTATTTTTCTGTCCATGGGTTTCTTCTGATAAAAAAAAAATCAAAATAGTCTGCCACAAACCCCAGTCTAACCTGAGAAACATTAGATGAACTCAAATTGAGGGACATTCTACAAAATACCAACCCTAGCAATATTTCTCAAAATTATTAAAATTGTAATACATACATACATGCATATATACATAAATAAAACAAGGCAAAGCTGAGAAACTGTCACCAATTGGAGTGCACTAAGGAGACATGGCATCTAAATGCAGCATGGACTGGATCCTGGAAGAGAAAAAGTACGTTGGTAGAAAAACTGGCAAAATCTGAATAAAGTCTGGAATTTAAGTTTAGAAAGTATAGAAAGTATATCTAATCCATAGATGTTCGGGGATACATTTTTGCAGATGTGCAATAGACATACAATAACTTATTTCTTTGGTAAATGATATTAACTTACTGAACTTGTCATAATAATCTGTAGAAATGTATTTTTCCTTTCCATCTTATCTACAATTGAAAAATATGTATATTCCTTCCTTTGCATGGAGTATGTGCGTCCGGAGCCTGTGCTCCGCAACGGGAGAGGCCACAACAGTGAGAGGCCCGCGTATCACACACACACACACACACACACACACACACACACAAAATCTATGAGACAATTAAATAGGACTGACTATCCAAGTCACATGTTTAAAAAATTGAGACCGAATAGGTTTCTAATCTTTTGGAAACACTAAGAGTTTATGCCCTAGTTCTCATATTCTTAACAGAATATTTCCCCTGGAAAACTATCATCATTACCAAGCACAACGTTGTTTATAACTGGCTGTCATATTACCACATAATAAAGATAATAATAAAAAGAATAATTTTGATTAACACATTAGCCTTTAACTAATTCATAATTCTACATCATTAAGTGCATGATTCTACTGATGTTTCCTCTCAATAACAATTGAACCTAGCACAAAATATCAGTAATTTATGACAGTTCTTTTTAAAAGCACATATGACTGGTAACTTAAATATGCAAGTCTAAACAGCTTGTTTGATAAAGATCAAATCATATTGGTCATGAAAAAGTATTTAAAATTGAAATTAAAAGACCAACCTATAAACCTGTTAATTATATTGAAAACAGTCTTAACAGAACTAGTATAGCTTTGAATACATTTTTTTAATTAAGAAAGATTTTTAAAATAATTTCAGCATTTAAGTCAAGCAGCTAGCAAAACAACAATAGAAATAACAAAGAACAAAACAAAAGATATAATTAGGATAAAAGTAAAAATAAATAAGATAATAATTGATTCAACAAAGTTGGTATTATATCAAAAAAGCAAACTACCTAACATAAAGATTTATAGATATTGACCAAGGAAAAAGTTGACTCAAATAAAACATATGAATGAAAGGAGGACATGACCACAGCTTCATTAAAGATTTTTAAATTTTAAAAGCTTAAATAGCTGCTCAAGAAAAATTGGAAATGTGAATGAATTAATGACCAGTAAATCAATTGAATTGATAATTTAAAATCTTACCCTCAAGGACTTTCCTAGTGGTCCAGTGGTAAAGAATCTGCCTTCCAATGCAGGGGACGTGGGTTCAATCCCTGGTGGGGGAACTAAGATCCCACATACCAGGGCAACTAACCCCACATGCCACAACTACGGAGCTCGTGCACCTCAACTAGAGAGCCACACGCTGCAAACTACAGAGCCCACATGCCACACTAGAGAGAGAAAACACCCACACGCCACAACTAGAGAGAAGCCCATGTGCTGCAAAGAAAGATCCCACCTGCAGCAGCTAAGACCCAATGCAGCCAAAAAAAAAAAAAAAAAAAAACCAGAAATAAAATAAAATAAATTTAAAAAAAAATCTTACCCTCAATGACCTCACTCACAGAATCTCCAGGCTCCCACTGCTTCCATATAGGATTTATTTTGCCAAGCTGGCAAAGAAAATAAATAATTTTTTATTGCAACAAATTATTTCAAAGAATGTTCTAAATGGGTGAAGTGCCTCATCTCATTTTATAGTACTAGAATAACTGGAAACTAAAATCAGACAGAGATAGCACAAGATAAGAAATTTATAGGCCAATCTCACTTTTGAACACATGTAAACATGCTACGTAAAACTCTAATATAAAATGCAGATAAAGAAAGATGAATCAGGGCTTCCCTGGTGGCGCAGTGGTTGAGAATCCGCCTGCCGATGCAGGGGACGCGGGTTCGTGCCCCGGTCTGGGAAGATCCCGCATGCCGTGGAGCGGCTGGGCCCGTGAGCCATGGCCGCTGAGCCTGCTCGTCCCGAGCCTGTGCTCCGCAATGGGAGAGGCCACAACAATGAGAGGCCTGCCTAGCACCAAAAAAAAAAAAAAAAAAAAAAAAAAGAAAGATGAATCATAAGCAACTTGATTTTAACCCAGGAACAAAGGAGCATGCAACATCAGAAAATCTAATGATGTAGAACACATAAGATGTCTATAAGCCTACAATGCTACTCAACACTCATTCACTGAAAAAACTTAGCAAGCTGAGGCTAGTGACTACCTTGAACATATGAAAATTACCTATGAAAGGCCTAAATCTACAGTCAAATTTAATGATGAAATTTTAAAATCATTCCTTTTAAAATGAGAAAGCTTCCATTCAAAATTATACTCCAAATTTTAGCTATTGCAAGGAGACAATATAAAGAAATTAACAGCATAAGAACTGAACGATGATATTAGGCAAAAAAAAGTTTATTACCTTGAAGATGATGATTGTTTACATAGAAAATATGAAAGAATCTATAGACAAATCATTAGAACTAACAAAGTTCAACACTATTTCCAGAATGAACATAAAAAACTAAGAGTGTTCCAATATATCAGTAATAAAACTTCAGAAACAGCAAAAGAGAAAAATCTCATTTAAAATAGCTACAAAAACCTTAAGATAAGTAGGAACTAGTTTAACATAAAATGTGAAAATTCATGGAAAAAGTGTAAAACTTTATAAAGGTCATAAAATCAACTATAAATTAAGTTTAATTATATATCCTGTGTTATATATCTTATAGCAAGATAATATCATACAGACATCATTTCCTTCTGAATTATTTGTTCAATGTGATTTCAATAAAAATCTAGAGTTTTTCTTGGAACGTGGTATACAAACTTCAAAATAGAAAAGAAAGGGCTAAACATAGGTAATCAGTTCTGAAGACTAGCCAGGTATAGAGATTTAAAATATACTACTAAATATTAATTCTTAACATAAAGATAGAATAATATGCAAATAGAACAGAATAATGTGATGGACTGGAAGATGCTCCATGAGGTCTGCCTTCTTTTCTTTCTTTCTTTTTTTTAAATTGGGGTATAGTTGCTTTACAATGTTGTGTTAGTTTCTGCAGTACAGTGAAGTGACTCAGCTATATGTATACATATATCCCGTCTTTTTTGGATTTCCTTCCCATTTAGGTCACCACAGTGCACTGAGTAGAGTTCCCTGTGCTATACAGCAGGTTCTCATTAGTCATCTATTTTATGCATACTAGTGTATATATGTCAATCCCAATCTCCCAATTCATCCCGCCCTACGTTTCCCACCTTGGTGTCCATACATACAGAGACTGTCATACAGAGCGAAGTAAGTCAGAAAGAGAAAAACAAATATCGTATATTAACACATATATGTGGAATCTAGAAAAATGGTACAGATGAACCTATTTGCAAAGCAGAAACAGAGGTCTGCCTTCTTTCGGAAAGGTCTTGTATGAGCTGCTGCTAACGCTGTGTGTGGCTGGCTTCTGGTGTCAGATCCTTCAGGGTTTGCCTCAGCAGAGGGCTGCCTTCCCCGTGGCACACCTTTCCCAAGGATGTGAGCGACCCAAATCCAAGGACTGCTTGTGGGGAGGGTATAAAGGCTGGAGCTTTTTGCCCACTGGGGTACAATTTTTAGGAGTTGTTATATTCAGAGCATTCTGTAGGGTTAGCTGAGTCTGTTTTAGCCATTAATCAGTCGACCTAAGAAAGAAATGGAAAATTTAATTCAAGCCAAACTGAGAATTATAACCTGGGAACAGCCTCTCAGAAAGCTCTGAGAACTTTTCCACCCATTAGAGGCCAAACCACAGTTATATAGGTTTCAGACAGAGGGCTGTACATTGAATGACATATTATTGACAGTTCACACAATCTAGCGAATAGTGGGCCATGGGTCATCATGGCCCCTTACAAGATTAAGAAGGAATGTTATCTTTTAAGGAGTTGTCTTGTTGGTCTAGGAGAATGTTGCTGTTTGTGGTTGATCAGGTTTTTCTGCGGATGGGAGGTTTGGTCGATGCATTATGCAGATACACAATGCACAGTAAAGGGGAGAGAGGAGGCCAAAGGGCAGAAAATTTTTTTCATGTTTAAATTTTTCTTTTACTGCCATAAAATATGAATTTTATTTCATACCATGCATCACAGGTTGACTTCTCATCTGCGCAATCCTACTTCCTCCTCTTCCCTCCATAGATGCCAATCCCTAATAAATACCCTGCATACCAAACTACATCTCAGCACTGCTTCTGAACCTCCAGCCTGTGACATAAGGAGCCAGAAACAATCCACAGGCACAGGAATCCTAAAAAATGACAGCGGTCACACTATAAATCAGTGGAGATATAGTCCATCCATTATAAGGTGCTAAGACAAATGAGTACATGGAAAATTATATCTCACATCGTACACAACAATCTACTGACTCACGATCTAAATTCAAAAAGAAAAACTTTAACATTTTAGAAGACTCTACAGGAGAATACTTTTAACACCTTGGATGAAACTTCCATATGACAAAAGACACTAAGTAAAATTGAAAGAGAAACCACAAGATGAGAGAATAAATTTGATGCACATATAATTGAGAGAGCTGAAATTTATAAATATCTTTTATGAATCACTAAGAAAAGGCAATCAAATAAACAAATGAGTAAAGCTTATGAATAGTCAATTCACAGGGGCAGAAATGTAAATTGCCAATGACAGTGTAGAAAGATGTTCAAATTCATTAGCAATCAGGAAGAAGCAAATAAAAAAAAAAGACAACACTTCTCTCCTACTAGTTTGATAAGCATTTAAAACTCTGACAGTGTCTAATGTTAAACCAACTGGATTTCACATACATTGCTCATACGATCGTCATTATTAACCTCTACAGAGCAATTTACCAATAATTCTCTATCAAAGTACATACTCTAGTAATACTCTCCCACATTTTCACAAAGAGGCTCATACTAGACTATTTATTTAGCATTATTTAGACAAAAAGAATTGGAAACAATCTAAGTGGCAATCAATAGGAAATGGATAACTATATTTTGCATGTTCCCAAAGGAATATTATATGGTAATGAATAGTCATGAAATAAGATCATTGATATCATCAAGAAAAAGATCTTGAAAATAATGTGGAGACAAAAAGGTGCATAAATATTTGTACAATATAATACTATTTACTTAAAGTTTTAAAATAATCCAAGCAATAATACATATTTTTATGGGTGTATATATAAGTAAAAGTGTTATAAAGACATAAGTAAGTAATAAAGACAAAACTCAGAGTGGAGGTTACTTTTGGGCAGAGAGGAGAGTGAGTGGGATCAGAGAAAAGTATAGAATGTCTTCAACTCTATCGAAATGGTTTATTATTAGTGTTTTTAAAATTTAAAGCTGATGCCATTTCTTCTATGCTAAGTGTAACGCTCGTATATACTATTTAATCTGAAGCTTCTATGGCAAAAAAAAAAAAAAAAGATTCGAAAAGCCTAAGTTAACAGATAAATGTCTATTAAGTTAATCCCCAGAGTTTTTTAAGTGAGATAATAATCTTTCAGCTCTACTGATCTTGGTTAGTGGAACTTATTAGGTCAACTAATCAATAAATATTGGAAAAAAATGGATACTCAAATGTTAGGGAATGACATACTACCTGCATGCATAGCACTCAAAATATAATTTTACACTTCTTTACATGTTGTTTATGTGGATTTAGTCTTCATTTCAACTCCAAACACTTTCTCTGTTTTTCTTGAAGTAAATGATACCTACAAATAATCTGGTATTAAAACAGAGCAAGATAGGAGGTTGGGTATGTTTACAATCTTTAACTCCTTAGGTACATGCAATATTACAAATGCCCTTTCACTTCTTGATACATTGTTCAATAAATAAGAACCATGACAGCAGTTCCCAATCTTTTTGGCACCAGGGAGCAGTTTCGGGGAAGACAATTTTTCCATGGATGGGGGCGGGGGGTGGGGGTGGGGTGATCGTTCAGGCAGCAGTGTGAGCGATGGGGAGCGATGGGGGGCGATGGGGGAGGGGCAGATGAAGCTTGGCTGGCTCACCGCTCACCTCCTGCTGTGCGGCCCGCTTCCTAACAGGCTGCAGACCAGCACCGGTTCTCTGCCCTGGGGGTTGCAGGGACCCGTGCCTCAGGACACATATTTTTAGATAAATTATATTTTTAATTTAGAATAAAAAACTTTCTGCTACTTTGATGACATTCTATAAAAATATAACAAACATTAACTCAAGCAAATTTTTTTACTTTGTTTATTTTGAACTACATTTTCCCTATTTTCATTATATAAGAAAGGAAGAATAAAAAAGAGAGTACAGGAGAAAAAGGTACTCATAACTGTTCTACTCCAACAATAAAACTTTTGTTAATTTTTTTGTCTTGCATTCAAGTACTTGAAATAATTACATATAACATGCTGCACACATAATCAGAAATAGATCCATCAGGTATTTTTGCTTAAAGTAATTTGCCAGCCTTGCAGCCCAAAGTGTCCTAATATTTGAGTTTAACTGTCTATTTGCATCCGCTCAAACCAACAAGCTCTCTATGGGCCCAAGACTCATGGTGTTCTCCGAAATCCATGTTTTCTTCCCCATAAATGAAACCCTCTTGCATCAGGCATAGCCTGGTGACTTATTCTTGCCAGTGGATGTGGGTGAAAGCGAAGTTTGTCTCTTCTAGGCCAACACAGTAAAGCCTAGCTGTGCTTTCTCCACATGCATTGGCTCTGAGGGCTTAGGGGTCTGGACAGGCCACTGTAAGCAAGAAGCCTGAGTCCCTGAATGACTATGACTCACACTGGCCTGTGACACGAGCTAAAAGTAAACTTCTATAATGTTAAGAGAATAAGATTGCATGGTTTGCCTGAATAACAGCTAGCATTACTTACCCTAATACAATTTTTAAAAATAACAGAAGACACAACTTCAATTTTATAAAATAAATTCAACAGAAAATATTAACAGGAAGTGTCATCTTAGCGAGAGGCCTCTCATGATCACCTACTCACCCACACCTGGAACCCCCTACTCCTTTCCCTGCTTTGTTTTCTCCACGGCACATATCACCATCTGATACAGCACAAATTTAACTTATTCATTTCTTTATTATCTGCAGCTTTCTATTAGAATGCAAGGTCCATGAGGGAAGGAACTTTTCTCTGTTTTCTGCTCACAGCTTTATCACCAAAATGTATAACAGTGCCTACCACATAATAGTTTCTTAATAATTACTGACTGAATATCTACTGAAGTACAGTTTCAATTTGGAAATTGTAAAATATCTCATCCCATTTAATAATCAAAACTTCAAATTATCAATATTTAAATTGTCTTTTCTCCCTCAATTAGGGTCTTCTGTAGGTAGAAGGCCAGAGGAGAGGCAGTCTTTCTTCTCTTCTCCCACCTTCTAGTCTTTAGTCCCATTTAGCTGAGCAAGTTTCCTCACCCCTTTTGGGTTGGAACAGAGACTGAGGAAGAGGCTGGGCTTGTGTTGAAGGAGCAGAGCATTTCTGAGTTGACTGTTCCACATTAAGATGAATCCCAGCAGTCAGAGCCAGGCAGGTGCATAAAGCTGATGTGAATCCTTCTGAGACCCCTAGGAACATCCCCAAGAACAAGTGATTCATTTTCCTCTGGGCAAGTGTTCATCCCTCACCACTTCTTGCATTGATGACTTACTTTAAACAGATGCTCCATCATTCTTTCATGTAGTATTCTTGAAAAGAATTAAAAAGATCTATAGGGCAGGTCTGTCTGTCCCCACTTAACCCACCTCTAAGTCCACAAGAAATTAGCATCCTTTGCCCCAACAAAAGGCAAGAGGTTAGTCCAGTCTTATCCTAGCATGAAACTCCTTTCTCTCAGCCATCAAAGCAGCTAGCCAGCCATCTATTGTCCTCTAGATTTCTCACTGCAGTAAGAAACCAAGTTCTCTGTGTGACTCTGTTGGAGGCCCTCTTACATGACTTGAAAAGAATGTAGAAGCACCTCTCCCCCACCACAGACACCCAGAATAAGGTTTGACCAAATGTCTGGGTACCCGAGGTCCAGTCAAGTTGACACATAAAATGAACCACCACAAAGTCCTTTTAAAAAATAGTGTCTGCCATGATGCATATATCCAAACTATAAAAAAAAAGAGAGTATAAGTCAAGGGTTAAGATCCAATCTCTCCTCAGTATGAAAATGATGATGCATTTTACCAGGAATGTCTGCCCTAGTCCTACCAAAATTCTCATTCATCCTACTTCTGTGTCATACACTGCTCCCCTTTCCTGTGCCCATTGATCTCTGCTTCCCTGTTTGAGAACTTCTGTGCCTACTGCTGAAACTTCTCAGCAGATCTATCTGCAGTTGTTCAGGGTCAGACTTGGAGCATAAAGCCTTCGTCAGCTATCTTTCTACAGCTCTCAGAAGCCCTACTCCTCATCTGCATTGCACAAAATCTTTGCAGCCCTAGAACTTCAGGGAAGCTTCTTGATGTTACTGGGTTCTGAAAAATGCCCTGAGCAGCCTTCTGTTGCCAGCAACTGCTGTTCTTCCCTGTATAATGCTAAGTAAATGGGTTTGAAAAATCACACAGTCCTGGCTTCGAACACTGGCTCTGCCATTTACAATTTGTTTCTCCTTGGGAAATAAAATTAATCACTCTGGGCTTCAGTCTTCTCACCTAAAAAATAGTTAAGACATGAAATATTGGTGGTGACAATGCAAGAAGATGATGAATATTAAATATTTGGCACAGTGGTTGACACAGAATAGAATCTCAACTACTATTATATTGTTATTTTGGTGGTTATTGTTGCTTATGTCCTTGTTGTACCAGCTCGGGAAGAGGCCACTTTATATAGGCCACTTTAACTTTGGCAAAGAGAGAATGGCCTCTAGCCAGGGGTCTCACTAGTAAGGCCACAGCATAGCATGCTTGACTCTGTGAGGCACCCTGGCAAGAGTAAGATATGGTAAGCAACTCCCTGGCCTGTGAGACAAGCCAAAAGTTTACTCTTTAACAATTTTTTGTTACATATTTGAAAGAAGACAAGAGAAATAACATTAATTAGAACGAGATATGCACCTGCCACACTGTTAGGATCTTTCCACTTTAACTTAACCTAACTGAGCCTCAGTTTATGTACATCTAAAATGAGAATAAAACAGTACAAACTTCATAGTGCTGCTGCAACAATTAAATGATATAATGGATTAAAATTACTCATAGCGCCTGAGTAAATAATTACTATAGATCATGAAATATCATTAAGTAGAAATATTTTATTGAAAAAATATACATGCATATAACTCACTGCTTGATATTTGTCATAAGATTTTCTTATTATGCTTTGGGGAAATACAAAGAAGTGAAAGCTCATTTGTCAAGTTTGAGTGAGCTTGAGGAATTAGTTAGAAGAGTAGGTTAAGTTATACAAGCTTACGCTGTCCGTAAGGCATAGAACTTAGACTCAAGCCCAACTCTGTACTCTTTTCAATACACTACTTCCTCCCATACATCCATATAGGTTAATTATTCATAATTTTAAAGTGGTTTTTGTACTAGAAGAGCCCAGCAGTTAAAAAACATTTAGCCTCTGGACTCTTTTAAACTCTTAAAATTACTGAGCATCTAGTGTTCAGATCTTGGTTTCTAATACTATTTCTAATAAAAAAGGACCAGGTATCCCTAAAGAAATGGCTGATTCTAGGATTGAGGCAAGAAATATACAAGATGAGCCTGGAGCATCTTGTAATGCTAGAAAGTAAGGGAGTGGAAAATAAATAAATAAACTGACATTGACAGAAGTATGTCAGAGGTATATAGGAGCCAATAGAAGGATTGCTCAGTGGCCAAAGCGGGAACAATTTGAGCAATAAAACAAATAAAGCAGAAAAAATTATAACTCAGCATGTAAAATAAGTATCCAACATAGAGGAGGGCACAACTATTTTTAGTGCCCTCCACTCTACCCATCTCCCCAAGACTTCCGCTGTGCAAAAAAACGAAGCATTCTGGTGACAATGTGTGTTGTTTGACAAGAATGTTAGGCAAGTGGCTCTTTCCCATGTGTGATATAAGCCTGGGAAGAAGTGCTTCCAGTTTATGGGTACGGTAGTTGTGAAAGAAGTAAACATGTTTTCTAGATGTATGAGATATTCCAGAGAGGCCAATCTGATAGGAGTAAAACATCAATCAGTTACTGAGATGGGGAAAGAAGAGTAAAAGGGAAAAGCCACAGAGACGGAAGGAGTAAGGGAAATGAGCGCCGTGGAGTTTGGGGAAGAGCAAAATTTCCACAGGGCAGAAGTTAAGCTGTAATGCTTTCAATGGCTATGCGTCGTCAGCAGCCATTCGTTTGCTGGTAGCTCTTATTTAAAGAGTTAATTTGACCCAGTTACCATGGTGTTCGACTTTGTCCATCTTCCCACACCGAGTTGAAATTCTTTTCTTCGAGTTGAAATTCTTTTCTTCCTGAAAGCTATGATGTTGGACTAAACAACACATCCTTGTGGGGTACTCATTGGATTTTAATGAGCATCTGGGAAAACCCTGGGAGAGAGCCGTGTTCTCACAGCGCGAGGGCAGGCTTGATGCTTTCAGCTGTTGGCACTGTTCACAGTAGATAGTGTTCTCAGGAGAAAGAGTGTTAGTAAACCTTTATTTGTGTGTGTGTGTGTGTGTGTGTGTGTGTGTGTGGCTTCAGAGAATTGGCTGCAAAAGAGAAGTTCAATTCTCTTGTTTCTGAAAGTAGTAAAGAGGTTTCCAAATGACTTTCTCTAATGCATTTGGTAAGTTGCCCTCAAAGACTATTGTTTGAACCTCTCAAAATATAGGCTTAAAAATCCCTCTAATGTCTTTCATTACAAATAATCTGTTTAATACTTGAAAAGATGAGTTTGTTTACAAATTTCACCATTGCCCATATTGGAAATAAGATGGTACCCTGAGAAATTCTGGAAGAAGAGGTTGAAGAAGGGGGAGTTTCAGTGAGAGTTGATATCAGCTCTCCTATCCAATGTAAGAGCTGTTCAGAAAAATTCTTTTGACCACTCCACCACACAACAATGGAGGTGCTGATGCTGGTATTCCTGGTGCTTTCCCAAGAAGAGAAGAATCAAATATAGCTAGAGGTAACTACAGATATAGAGTAGCTCATTTTGCAACTCCATATATTCTATTCCCTTCACCTAGAATAACTTTCCCTTCTTGTCCCAGGCCCTCTTTTATTAAACTCTTACTCATCCCTCAAAATCCAGCTCACTCTGTACTTCCTCAGGAAAGCTTTACCTAAGCATCAGGGAAAACTGGTTTGTGCTATTCTTGTACTAAGACCTATGCATTTCCAAAACACTTTTATTGTACCTCGATTGAAGGCCTTACATCTTCTACTCTTCCACTTAATTACCCTCCATAAGATTTGTGAAATCTTTTAGAACAAGGACCATTTCACTTTTTATCCCCAATCCTACTGCAGTGCCTAATATTTCTGAATGAATGAATGAAAAACAAGGCAGGACAGAGAAGGGCAAGACAAATAAAGCTGAAGATATGTGACAAAATAGGAAGGAGGAACAAATAGCATAGGTTGAAAGTATGTCAGTCTGGAGAAGCAGACCAAGCCAAGAAAAGACAGAAGGAAAAACAAGTAGTATGAAGATATATGTTAAAGGACAATCAGTCTATATCATAAAAAGAACATGGAGAAAATGGGAGGAGAAAGACAGAGGCACTGAGCTAGGGTAAAGCAGAGTCTGAAATGTCAGAAGGCCCTATCTCTTTATAGGGAGCCAAACTGGTGCGCTACGAGATAGAGCGCTGGACTCAGCTCCTAAACTGTTGCTTCTCCAAGAACTAGACTAATGAAGACCCTGGCAGAGGAATTGCCTTTGTTGCAGTCAGGGCAGTTAAACCTGGAATTGAAAGGAAAATGAGACCTGTAATAGCAAAGCAGTTATTTCCAGGGACAAGAGGAGATGTACATCAGTCTTTATTCCATGCCTACATTGTTTTAAATTGAGGACAGGAGTGGCCAAAAGGAGAGCTTAGTTTATAAGTTTGGGCCTGCCACAGGGGTATCGCCACCAGCTCTGCAAATGTGCTTTGTATATGTGGACCATAGGGCAAGCTCTGCTCTACATGGGGTCACCACTGAATTTTGGAAGCAAACAGTATTATCTCATTTCTATCTTGATTTTCTACCAGACTGTAATTTCCTCAGGGAAAGAGACTATGGGTGTGCTTCTGGAATCAATCCTGGTATGAAACTGATAGCTGTTCCTCAGAAAGTGATTGGTCCAACACGACGGTAGTCTCATTATTGGTCTAATTTGACCACATAAGTTAACATTCGGCATCTAGATTTCAGCCCTTTGAGACCTATTTTCCTCATTGCTTAGTCTCTGCCCCTAATTATTCCATACTTTAACTGGGGAAGGGCTGATTATAAAATTTTATACCTACATTTTTTCCTCAATTTTTTCCAAGTTCTCCATCTTACTGTTAATTCTATAAAGTCTCATTCTTGTTCCTCAGGACCACTTTCCCACCAGCTCCAACCCCTGCCATCTTTTTTTTTTTTCCCCCTCTGCAATCTTGAGTGCTTGCCCTCTAGGCTGCCATATGCCACTAATGCTGGTTCTTCTTATCTTTCTTTTTTTTTTTTTAAGACTAGTCCTTTGTTTTTTATTAATTAATTTATTTATTTTTGCTATGTTGGGTCTTCGTTTCTGTGCGAGGGCTTTCTCTAGTTGCAGCAAGTGGGGGCCACTCTCCATCACGGTGCGCGGGCCTCTCACTACGGCGGCCTCTCTCGTTGCGGAGCACAGGCTCCAGACGCACAGGCTTAATAGTTGTGGCTCACGGGCCTAGTTGCTCCGCGACATGTGGGATCCTCCCAGACCAGGGCTCGAACCCGTGTCCCCTGCATTAGCAGGCAGATTCTCAACCACTGCGCCACCAGGGAAGCCCTCTTCTTATCTTTTATTGCTTTCTGATGTAGAAATTGTTTCCTGAGTCATTCTTTTTTCTTAGCTGACACCATTATTTTGTTAATGCGCATTTTCAGATTTTTGAAGAAAGGGTATCTGGCGTATTAATTTTCCTAATCAGATAATGGCTATACTCTGCCATCACACTTGAACAGTATTCTGGGTAAGTTTAGGATTCTAGATGGGAAAAGATTTGTCTTCAGTCTTTGAAGGCATCATTCCTCTATTTTCTATCACCATAATGTAAATGAAAAGTCTCAGACCAGGCTGTCTTTCCTTTGTAGCTTAACTTCCTTTTCCTCTGTAAAATTTTTAAAATATCTTATTATCCTTGAGGTTCTAAAACTTCATATTGATGTGTTTAGATATAGGTCTTTTTAGTTTATTATGCTCAGTAGTACACTGGTCCTTTTAACATTTATGATACGTCTCCTTTCACTCTGAAAAATGTCTTTGCATTATTTCTTTTATAGTTTCAACTCTCCTAGTTCTTCACTCTCCTTTTATTTTACTCCTACTATTCAGATATTGTATCCTAGCTTGAGATTTTTACACCTTTTATATTTTCTTTTATTTTTGTACTACATTCGAACTGATTTCCCAAATGTTATCTTCTATTTCTTTTTTTCTAATTTTGGCAAGCACATTTTTAAATTGCCAATCGTTCATCTTGGTCTCTAAAAATCCTATTTCATAGTATGTTGTTCTTTTTCTGTGGTTATAAAATCCTCTTAAATCTCTCTGATTCTAATAATCAGGGTACATATATGTTGGGGGTTTTTTGCCTTTAATTTCTTTTCCATTTCTTGAATTTTTTATTTCTATTGGGACCGATTTTTTTCAAGTTGCTTTGCTTCATCTTTCTCTTCTATACTGCACAATTGCCTTGAATGTTAGAGAAAACCTATTTGAATACATACATTTGTATATATATACACATATACATAATTATATATAATATATGTATCTAAAAATTAAAAATATGAAGAGTGACCAGGAGTTCTTTGAGTACTGGAAGAATTTGCTAATGGGGCACACTTTGCTTTAAGATGAAGTGCCAGGGCTTCCCTGGTGGTGCAGTGGTTAAGAATCTGCCTGCCAATGCAAGGGGCACGGGTTCGAGCCCTGGCCCGGGAAGATCCCACATGCCTCAGAGCAACTAAGCCTGTGCGCCACAACTACTGAGCCTGAGCTCTAGAGCCTGCAAGCCACAACTACTGAGCCAGCGTGCCACAACTACTGAAGTCTGCGCACCTAGAGCCCAGGTTCCGCAACGAGAAGCCACTGCAATGAGAAGCCTGCACACCACAATGAAGAGTGCCTCCCCCCCCCCGCTCACCACAACTAGAGAAAGCACGCACACAGCAACGAAGATCCAAAACAGCCAAAATCAATCAATAAATAAATTTATTTTTTAAAAAAAGATGAAGTGGCAGGGGCCTACTTTTGACAGTGCAAGTGTTCGACTGAACTGGGTCCGGCTGCTTGCCACTTTCCAAATCAATACTTACAGATGTTGATAGAAAGGAAAAGTGCCTTTAATCAGAATGTCAGCCATCTGGGGAGACGGGGGACTCAACGTACCCCCAAAACCACCTCCGAAGATTCCACTTGGCCGTGAAAGGTTTAAATGGAAGTAGTCTCAGTTAATCATTGAGATAGGGGGTCAGAGTCATCACCATTCCCCACTGCGTGCAGGCAAGTTAGGCAAAGAATTGTGTAATTAAAAGATTTGAAAGGTGTGCTTGGGCTGGAGATGAGTAGAACATGGGGGTACCCGGTTTAAAAGTTAGTTACAATATAGCTTTGCTAGAGAGACAAGAAAAGGGGCTTCCTGCTAAGGGCAGTTTTTTGCAAAGAGCTGCTTACACAAGGATCCAAATTGCTAGAATGAGAAGGACTTACCCTGGGGTACATCCAAGCTAGCTCCCTTCTTTCTCTTCTTTGATTCTGATCTGGGCTACATTCAATAGCTACAGAGAGTTCTTGTGAGGAAGGGGTCTAATATGGTTGTCTGTTCTCTACACAGACCTTTAACAGGCAATGAGACTGAACACAGGCATCCAGAAAGATAAAGAGAGAGGACAGAGGGAAAACAGTGTCCAGGAAGCCAAGAGAAGGATGAGCTTCAAAAAGGAAGAAGTGGGGCTTCCCTGGTGGCGCAGTGGTTGAGAATCCGCCTGCCGATGCAGGGGACACGGGTTCGTGCCCCGGTCCGGGAAGATCCCACGTGCCGCGGAGCGGCTGGGCCCGTGAGCCATGGCCGCTGAGCCTGCGCATCCGGAGCCTGCGCTCTGCAACGGGAGAGACCACAGCAGTGAGAGGCCCGCGTACCGCAAAAAAAATAAAAAAAAAAAAAAAAAGGAAGAAGTGCTCGATCCTACTGCAAATAAACCAAGTAAGGTGCTCCATGACGCTGCCTCCTGGTCAGTACTGATTGTTCTCTGGGTGGCAATTGAGCCAATGAGTAGTCCCTTTTCCTCTCTTTAATCTTGTTTCTTTGTTATTTATTTAGTTTAGATCGAGGAAAAAGAGTTAGTATAATATCTCTCTACTGGCTTTGGCTGTAACATTTAGGTGCTGTCATTACCCATGTTTCCACCATGACATTAAAGCTGCTCTGCGGTGCGAGAGAAGCAGGGAGCCAAAGAGCAAAGAGAAATGGAGCTGAGTGATAGAGGGCATCCAGGCATTGTCTGAGATGCTCACTGGACTTTCTCTTCTCACCATGCTGCCGTGTTCTTACCTGTGGGTTCTGTGAGGTACTCAAGCTGTCTTATAATACATTTCCCTTTGCTTAATCAAGCTTGGGCTGTATTTATGTCATTTGCAATTGAAAGAGCCCTGATTAAAGCAACAGTATTTTGGCTATCATTTGTCTCAACTTTAAAATGTATTAGTACACTACAGAATCTTTTTAAAGAATGCCTAAAGTGAAGAAGGAAAAGAAGCTTTAAAATGGCAAAGGAAATATATATGACTTTTCCCTAAAATGTGGACCATGAAGATTGTAAGAGCAAATTTTCAGAGAGGTACCACCCCTTCCAAGATGATAGCAACATTATAAATAAGTTACAAGTAAGTACATTTTAGGGCTACATATTTGGTATGATTCTAGTTTCATAAAAACCTGATTTTTCAGGTTTCAATATTATACAGGGCATAAGGTGTGCTTAAAACAGATAGAATTTTGCAAGGAAAAAAAATTGAGGTCTATACATTAAGCCTTAAGAAACTCTTAAATGGTAGTTCTCCATGTTGACCACTTGTTTTTTAAAAAATGTGATTCACTGCCTTTTTCAAAAAACTGTGTTTGTAAGGTACCTACAAGAGCAGAGAATGGCATTCTTTAGTTGCTGTGGCAACAGCAGAATGAGTGAAGCAGGAAAGTTAAATACTTAAGCTTCATCAGCAGCCAACAAGAGTGGAGGGGGAAGGGTGTTTCATTTATATTCCGAGGCACATAACCAGTTAAGTGATGATTTCTGCTAACTTCTGGCTCCTTCAGGCTATCTATTTATGGACTTCATTTACTCAAAGAAAAAACCCAGGAGGCAACCCTAAGGCTTGACAGTTTACTAGCTAGAACCAGACTCGATCTATATTTATGTCTATCTGTCTATATTTTTTATTTCTTTACATATTCATACAGAAAAGAACATAGCACCTATATATTAATAACCCCTCAGTCTCTGCATTTTCTGGGCGTGTAAATTAGGGATGATAATAAACCTACTTCATAGAGTTGTTACAAAAATCAAATTTGTTAACAGATGTAAAGGACTTGGAATGGTGTCTGTGACATAGTAACTGCTATGTAAGTATTTAACTGTTTTATCAGTGGCACAGCAGACCATATCCATTCACAATGTCAACCTGAAGTACAGGCTTTAAGGTTAGAGGGGGGGCTGGCAGCAAGTAGCCTGACCCTGAGATGACGTTGCTGACTACTGGAAGCTTCTGGGAGTTACTGTGCATTCATCCCAACAAATATGTATGAAACACATGTCATATCACAGTACTATGCTGTGTGGTAAAAGAGATATGAAAGTGAATGTGACATGGTTCCTTTAGGAAAAGAATAAGAAAAAAGGTGAAAACATAGGAGAAAATGGGGGATAAACGATCTTGTATAAGAGAAGGCAGAAATATATAGTATGAAGAACACAGATGGAGAAGTTGGCCTTGAACACAAAAACAGACATTTAACCATTGTTGCCTTCCTGAAGGGCAATAAGGATGAGAATGGGCTTTGCCAAATTTGCAGGTTGGCTGGACAAGCCAAGAAATAGCAATGAGATCCCACCTAATGGGCTCAATTTTCCCTATTATGTTTGTCAAGTGGGCAAGTTATCTGCACAGGGACAGGTGGAAGAGGGTTTTCTGGTAACCTGAAGGAAAATGGTAAAGGTTTGAAATACACATTTAGGGGAGTAAAAGTGGAAGCTAAAGCAGGAAAAAGGAAAATGCTGAGAATCACAAGGGATCCAGATGATGTTGAGGTCCTAATTTTATGGGGACACCATTGTACAAGCTTATTTAGTTTTCTCAGCAGTTTTCTACTAATTGGGTAGAGGAAAGATAAAGTGGATAGTAACACTGACCCAGAGTTGGGAATTTGCCTGTTATGTACAGGGAAAGACTAACAATAATACTAGCAACAATAATAATACTTAGGGGCTTCCCTGGTAGCGCAGTGGTTGAGAGTCCGCCTGCCGATGCAGGGGACACGGGTTCGTGCCCTGGTCCGGGAGGATCCCACCTGCCGTGGAGCGGCTGGGCCCGTGAGCCATGGCCGCTGAGCCTGTGCGTCTGGAGCCTGTGCTCCGCAACGGGAGAGGCCCGCGTACAGCAATAATAATAATAATAATAATATTAATAATAATAATAATATTTATATAGAATTTGCCATACACCAAACATTAAATATTACATGTGTATTACTCCTTAATCATTACCCCTTCTACGCATGTGACTTGTTTAGGACAGTGGAATGTGGGCAGAAGTGGCCGTGTGCCAGTTCTTAGCAGAAGCTTCAAGGGGGATCCTGATTCAGTTAGAGTGCCTGCTCATTTCCCACTTCCAGACAAAACTGGTTCCTTTAGTCTGAGTCCCAGAATGAAAAGACACATGGACCAGATCTATGGCAGCCAACCCACAGCCTGTAACATGTAGCCTGAGCGAAAAAATACAAATGTTTTTTAGAAGCTACAGAGACTTGAGAGGGAAGAGGTTGTTTATTACCCAATTATTACATGTAGATACTAGTCATCCCTATTTTGCAGACTCCCTCCCTATCAAACTAAAATTTAAGAATACTTTTGACAGTCAGCATGCCAATAAACACTTTGGGCACCTATGTAACATGACAGGAGGTATAAATAAGATCAATCTGGTTTATCACCTTGGAGAAGAGACCCTGTCACCACTTAAGAGATTGTTTCAATTGACCAAACAACAGGCAATGAAGTCCTAGACTCTGGCAGTGGCAGAAAAATGGAGAGAAGAAAAGAGATTAGAATGAATATAAGAATGGCTTTGATAGGAATCAATTTAATTGAAAATAATCTTCAAAGCAAAAAAGGTGTCAAGAGTACATTTCTTTAAATATTATCAGCTCTCTCGCCCAATTAAAGTTGATGCTGTGCCATTACATCTCAATTGTGGAATTTATAGCTTGAGACTTATTCTGAAATCAGTTCTCTGCTGATGTTTTCACCAACTCATTGATTCTTGTGGAATCATCTCAATTGTGGAATTTATAGCTTGAGACTTATTCTGAAATCAGTTCTCTGCTGATGTTTTCACCAACTCATTGATTCTTGACCTTTGTAGCCTATAGAAGCTGGGAGCGAAACAAGATTGGATAATGAAGAGAAGATCACATGTCTATCCTAAACTCAAGGTAATCCAGTAAAAAGTCCACTTCATGCCATAAAATCAGAATCCTTTTCAGGATGTGGAGGGTGATCCAAACTGTGTGTTTAGGGAAAACTTGGTTTTTCAGCCTGAAAGGTGATGCTAGGAGGAAGTGAGACTCACAGAGAGACTGAAAACTGAAGGTGGAAGGAAAGGGAAGCACAGCACCTTCTTACAACATGGACCTCGTGGCTCCTTATTTTGTTGATGTTGCAAATGCCCAGTCGCATCCAGCTTCAAGAATAAGTGCTATGTAATCCCAAAGTTAAATACTCCCTAACAGTAAGACCTTCCCCACCCTAATCATGGCTTTTATTTTCTAACTCCCCTCCCCTGCCATCACTTTATTTGCTCTTAGAGCCCCCAGAGTCTGGCATATTGTATTTTTACATGTATGTTTATTGTCTGCTCCCCAAGAATGGTAACTTCATGGGGGAAGAAACTTGTTTTTGTTCACTGCTGCACCTCCAGAATCTAGAATAGTGTCGGGCATTTAGTGAGCAATTTAACAAATATTTGTTGAATGAATGAATGAATAAAAATATCCATGAACCAAATCCTATGAGCTTGAGAATAATCCTGGAGAAAAACGCCTCATTATATCCTAAAACAAGGCAAACAAACACTTTTAAGAAAATAAAACAGAAAAAGAGCCTCTGGTCTTGCTCTCCACAGATCCAATCCTTTCTCAACACTACAGCCACGTGATCTTTCTAAAACCCAAGCCTCATGATATGCCATCTTGTTGTTTCAAATTCTCGAATGGCTTTGTGTATCTTTGAAGATAAAGGTCACGCTGTTTGGTGTAGTATGGTCTTCACATACTACACAGTGGGTCTTCACAGTTCCTACTCAGGTTTATCACTCTAGGATCAACAAGTATGATGCCCTCACATTCTCACTGTCAAGTCCACTCATAAGGAATGACTGGTGTATTCTTATCATGTGTTTATTCTTGCTTACCTCACTTCCTTCCGGGGAATTATTTACCTGCCCCTGTCTGTCTTCCTATGGCATCAGATAAAACCCAATCACAGTACTTACGGCAGGAAGAGGCTTCCATGTGCTTAAAAACAAACAACAGGCAGTCCTAGTTCAGCTACCAATGATGTCACACTTGCTGAGAGGGATAGGAGACCTGAGAGCAAAGTGAGGTTGCTTGGGACAACAGAAAAGGAAAAAACAGCTTTTAGACATTGTTTGGATACAGGAGAGAGAAAGAAGATACTCTGAGAAGTTGAGAGTCGAATAAGAAGAATAGCAGAGATATTTTAAGGTGATTTACAAAAAGCTTGCTGTGTGGGAATGATGAAGTCACCATCACCTCGCAAAAATCCTTCACCAATGATATTCTCCTGTGTTTTAGGTGGTGTTTTTAGAACATTGTATTTGCTACATTGTATGCATGGGTGCATGGGTGTACGTGTGCTCTGAGAAAGAGCTAGGGCTGTCCTACGGCCCTGCCTGGAACTCAGTCCCCTTATGTAAGATTTCTAATAAGTGAAGCCCTAAGGAGTGAAAGAACCGTGTTCTGAGGTGGGTGATGCCCCTGGTGTCGCTTCTAGTGAGGAAAAGCTGGTCCTGAGAGGAATCTGGAATCTGGCAGTGAGCCCTGGTGTCTCACAGGCTCCAGGACAAAAGGCCAGTCTGTCAAGACAAAGCCAGAGAGAGCTGAGCAGAGGCTACCCACATGCATCCCATCTCCTGTGGCTGCTGGTCTAATCAGCTGCCTCACCTCACATATCGCAGGCAGCTCCAATGCAGGGCCAGTGTCACAGTCACTTAATATCCAAGAATTCAGGCCAAATAAATGTTTGTTGAGTGAATGAAGTACGTAACCTGGCCTGGAACCTGTCATCAGTAATATCTAGCCCACAATACAGAGAAGAGAATTTCAATAATATTTAGGACTATAAAAGCTTCACCTAAGAAATGACAAGCATAATGTGACTACCACTGGGGCCCCTTCCATAAGCTCAAGGTTTATCAAATTGAACTATTTTATGTTAAATATCCAGACAGAATAAATATGGGTTTCTTTAAATTTCATGGTGGAACCAATGCCTGGACTGCTAAGGTGAAAGGCTTTGTTGTTGCTTCTACTAAAATTCTACAATGATCGTCAAGTGTTCTTTATTTATATAATACCCTAAAGCAGGGAGGCGGGACACGGTTAGTGCTGAAACAGAAGAGAAAAAATTGTATGACGCTCCTGTGAGTTACTACCTACTTCAGACACGGAAACAAAGAACCTCTCTGAAATAACCGTGGCATTGAAAACCAAAGTTCAATTTCAGAGCTAGGATTGAAGGTCAAGCTCTTGGCTTCCATTTCTTGGTTCAATCTAAGATTTAAGTGTATCTGCAATTGATTATCACAGCTAACCTAAGTGTTACATCATACTTTAAGTCCTATGGGAGGACACTCTTAAAACCTTATTCACTTTCCACTATCCTAACATTTTTTTATGACATCTGACTCACCTATCTCATCCTAAAGGCTTTCTAAAATGTAGAGGAGATCTTGCAGTTAGTCTTTTAGTTTTCTAATTCTTACATTAAAAAGTGAATATGGGCTTCCCTGGCGGCGCAGTGGTTGAGAATCCGCCTGCCGATGCAGGGGACACGGGTTCGTGCCCCGGTCCGGGAAGATCCCACATGCCGCGGAGCGGCTGGGCCTGGGAGCCATGGCCGCTGAGCCTGCGCGTCTGGAGCCTGTGCTCCGCGACGGGAGAGGCCACAACAGTGAGAGGCCCGCGTATCGCAAAAAAAAAAAAAAAAAAGTGAATATATAGGGAACTATATTCAATATCCTGTGATAAACCATAATGGAAAAGAATATAAAAAAGAATGTATGTACACTTTTCTGTATAGCAGAAATTAATACAACATTGTAAATCAACTATACTTCAATTTTTAGAAAGTGAATATATAGATACCAAACATATTAAATTTGATTTTTAAAAATACACTTTTTAAGTAAAGTTTTCTTAACTGCCTGAAAAATAGCTAGCACTTATTGAACCAGGGTACTTTAACATATGTTAATTCTCACAGCAACCCTCTTGAAAATAATTATCATTATATCCATTTTACAAATGGAGAAACTGAGGCTCATAGTATCTAAGTAACTTGCCAAGATAAACCCTGCTAATTTGTGGCTGTGCTGAGATATGAACTACCACCTGCCTAATTCCAAAGTTCTTGCCATTTCTCCCAAACTGTTACAGCAGGTAAATTTGGCAGTCAGGAAATATTCATGAATTAAAAATCTTTACCAGTGTTTTCAAAACTGCAGTGTTTTATGTTTTTATCTTCATGATTTTTGTCATATCAGCACTTGAGTGGCATTTTGCTTACACTTTTCTACAAATGAAGTTACCTTTAACATGCTTATTTTATAAAGAAACTATTGCTATACAACTGAAAAGTCACTATTACTTGTTATAAATAGACTATAATTATAAAAATAAATAAGATGAAAAATGAAGCTATCAAATAGAAATTAAAATATAAAATAAATAAATGCATGTAATATTGAATCTAATTAATTTTAAAACAGAATTCAAAATAATTTCCTCAATGATAAGAATAAAACAATTTAAGATTAGTCAGGAATGAAAGGATAACGGCTTGAAATCATTCAAATTTTATATCAGGGCTTCCCTGGTGGCGCGGTGGTTGAGAGTCCGCCTGCCGATGCAGGGGACACGGGTTCGTGCCCCGGTCCGGGAAGATTCCACATGCCACGGAGCGGCTGGGCCCGTGAGCCATGGCCGCTGAGCCTGTGCGTCCGGAGCCTGCGCTCCGCAACGGGAGAGGCCACAACAGTGAGAGGCCCGCGTAATGAAGGAAAAAAAAAAAAAAAAAAAAAAAAAATTTATATCAATGTGACAATCTCATTTTTAGTTTTATTGTGACTTATCATTGAGAATTTCATCTCATGTGTGTGTGTTCTAAAATTGTAGAAGGTATTGAACTGACTTTTCTGATAGGGTTGGACACTGAGAAATCATTCCTAACCAAAATGGTGTGACTGTCATTCAACAAACCAAAACAATGTCTTGAATCTCTCCTGAATGTGTCAAGTTTGGGTTAAAAAGGTGAAAACAAAATCTGCTTCAGCCACTCATGAATGTAGTCTTCTTAAGAAAAATGATTAGAAAGTTTATCAGGCATTTCTTAGTACTTCTTGGGAGTGTTTAAAATAACTATCCTTTAGTATAGTGCCCCTGGATAACTTTATAACCAAGGTGTTCAGAAATAATCACAGGCATTCAATTCATCTTGATCAAGGTAAGTAGTCCACTGATCCAGTTCTGTGATTATTGCAATTACATCTTCCATGGTAATTATTAATAAAATCTCATCTTTTGAAAAGATAAATATTTGGTTGTTCAAATAAGCAAATAAATCTCAGGGTATTAGAATTTTCAAAGCAAGACACTGATGTCATATGATCTCATTCCTCCAAAAAAAAAGTGAAGTCCCTCAGACAACCTAGACAAGAGAGGACTTTCTGAGAAAACACTAACCATAGTTACTTCACTTTGAGAAGAAAGTCCAAGATGTATGGGCCTACCTATCATGACTGATAAATTTAACAACCTCGATAAGTGCTCTTGAAAATCTCCCTAGTTTTTCAAGGAGGGAGAGCTCACTTGAACTTGCACAGGGAGTAGAGTTTGTTTTTGTTCTGGATATGCCCACTTGAATCCAGAAAAACACCTTTAAGCAGAGGATTCAAATCACTCACAATCTACTTTGTACGTTGTAGTTCATCACAAACTTACTACTGGGTTAAAATTCTCTTCCTCAGTTGCATGAATTGTCAAGTTTAGCAAAACAACATATTTTAACGGATGCCCTTGTGTTCACTTCTGTTTGAAAGAAAAATATTATATATAAAGCTGAGTTCACAACATAAGTGCATCCATCAGTCTACAATGACTTTCTGGCATAAAAGCTTATTTGGGGCCATAGTTATAACATTACCACAATCTGTGCTATTTTATAAAACTCCCAGGTCATCATCTTTTCCAACATTTATTTTCTAGAAGTTTTTATGTGTCTCACCAAAAGTATTTGTAAATGTAGATCAAGCAGCAGTTTTAAATAATTGCCTTTAAAGGTTATGCTAATTTTTAATAATCTACAGTCCCACAAAAAATAAATAGGTAAATAAAACTATGACAGGATAACAGGACGGATGTTTTATTTCCAGTTTTTATTAAACTTATGGCCTATCAGAGTTAGCAGTTCTTGCTTTTACTTATATGTTACACTATAAATGAGGCTACTGTGTATTTTGCATTTTCATCCTGGTCATATTGCGCATGACTGATCAAGAGAGTTGACTGTCCTTTTACTTGGTGAAGAAAAATTCTATAGTTTTTCCTGGTGTTCATTGTTTGTTTCAAAATTGAACTTGAGCTTGGTGGATTTATACTAGAATTTGAGAGTGTCCTCAAACATAATGGAATATGTTCACTGTGTTACCAGTAATAAACATCCACATTTCAAATAATTTTCATCACATTGTCAGAATTATTACTTTTCACTTGGTATTTTATGACAATAAATAAGATTCAGGCCAGTTCATTCATTCATTCATTCATTCATTCTCACATCTATCTGAAGGCATGTGACTGATTTCATCACACTCACCACTACTGCTAACATTTTCATCACAAATTTCATCTTCTCTAAACTTAAAAAACGTCTTCTCTATGATGGATAATAAAACTCTACCATAGAGCTCTAATTTAAAACTGTAACATTAATACATTAAATGTATTAATGCATATTAATACATTATTCCCTCACCTAATAAGTTTCAATATGTGGAAATAAGGTTTTAATGAGCTACAGAGATGTGAAACTGGATGTGTCTGCTATGCACACACAAAAAAGCAGAGAACCATTCTGCAGAGAACTGGAGAAAGAACTAGTTTTACAGGGAATAACAGGCAAAAGACCATATGATCTCAGTGGAAAAGAGATTGAGACAATAAGTGTGTTAGATGCTGACAACTCTCTAGTTTCCTGTCTCATCTCTCCTGAGACTTGATAGCACTTACTGCCCTTGGGTTCTAGGAGATAGTTTAATATCCTAACAATAAAGTCCCCATTTTTGCTTAAAGTAACTTGAATAGATTACGGTTACTTATAATCAAATGAACCTCTTCTAAAAAAAATTTCTGACCTACCTTTGTGTTTGGTTACATTAACTGAATGGCTATGAACACACAATCCAAAGTTAAATGAGTTTCTGTATACTCTGAGTATGAAGTCTTTTAAGAATCATTAGCATGAACTTATACTGTTTTTAATAATAAAATATTTTGATTTAGGCCATAGCCTCCACCCACCAAAAAAAAACCCTAATGGCATAGTTGGGAAAACTGACATATACAATTAATACAGCCAACATACAGGGTTACTGAAACTTTTATGGCCAAGAGAAATCTCAGGAATCCTCTGATAATTTTGAAAGATTGATGTAAATTTACTGCACAAAAATCCTAAATTCAGGAAAATTGAAAGCCAGAGACATCAATTCTTATAATCAATGCAAGATTTCACCATAAGTTCCTTAAGGTCCTGGCAAGACTACAACTGCTTGTGGCCATGCATCTCTCTGACTGTCCAAGAAATCAGGATAGATGTGCACCACATGTGTAGCTCTTGACAAAATCAGGCCTACAAGTCTGTTCTGGAAACACATCATTAACCACTGGATATATTTTTTTTAAAAATCAGAGCATATGTCCTAATACAAAAAAAGGGAATTCTAAAATAATGAAATATACAGTGTATTGGCTTAATTTCAGCAAAACCAAAGAAAATATAACTAGCAAAAAGCCTGATCATATTAATGTTTAAACGCAGAAGTCAGTGACCACTTCCATTCTCAGAACTAATAGTGATGTTATATAAAACCTTTACATTAAATAAACTATTCTCAAATTACCTGCACATGTTAGACCCAAATAAACATTACTTTATTTCCTTTCCCCCAATCTTCGGATGAAAGATTAGCAAGACTCTTTAGAGGACACAGATTAGAGTTTAAATTTTCCCAGTATGAAAAATATACTTGGAGGGTGAAAGAACTGGCAAAAATAAATAAATGAAAAGCCAAATTTATACACATGACTTTGTAATTAAATCCCTTCCTTAAAATAATCAGATTGCTTTAATCGCATACTCTCATATTCAAACTTAACTGATTCTCATCTTTATGGAAATTGAACTTAGCTCCAAAACTTCAAGGTATGACTATGCATTTGTGTGTGTTCTCTTCTAATGGTATTAATCCCTTGTCCTGAGTAATTATCTCTAATGCTAGTTGGAGGAATCTCTCCAAAATATACAGCCTTAGGTATTACTTAAGGAAATTATGTTAACTCACAGTTCTGATTTTAATTTAACTATTTTTAATCTATAATCACATTACCCATTTGAAGTTATATTAATTCCAAGAATGTGACTTTGGAAAAAGCTCTGACTACATATATGGAGAAAGGATTTTTTTAATTTGATATCGAAGAGTTCAATCTCTGGCATTTATGTTATGAAAGCCATTGCCCTTTTGAAAGTGGTAAACCCTTCCTTCCCTGGGGTTTCAGCTGCAGAGATATATGGAATAGAAATATGCATACTTAGGTCAGAGACCTATTTTGTAATATGAAAATAATTATGAATAGGAGAGTCCAAGTCCAGGAAAAAAGTAAACTCCAATGACTCCAAATATATATTTAAAGCAACAGCAAGGATTTGGAGACAATCTGATATTTGCAGGAAAGGACCACTTGGCCATTCTACCACTTAAGAATGGGTTAGTCATTCAGGTTAGTACCCATCCAAAGAACGTCCTAGCTCCTGGTTTACAGCATCACACCGGATACGAGAGGAAATGGAATAGGGTTGATGAATTAGTCGAATGCAATTTCTTGAAGTTCAGTTCGATGACAAGGAAAATTCCAAACACTGATGCCATTCCAGAACCAGCCCCTTTTGGTCCATCTGGCCTTCATTTAGTGGGCCTACTGCTCAGAAAGTCTGGATATCCTAGAAGCCGTACACACAAGAGCCTGCTGGAACCACACCAGATTTCACAAAACCTCTTGGACCAACTAGTCAGTATCCATATTTTATCCAAGTACATATACTATGCTGGTCTCAGGCCTCAAAAACTGCCCTGGAAACAGAAATAGTAACTCACATCTTCTCCAATAATCTCATTTATATTAATAAGTTGTTAATGAAATAGAAAATATAATATTTTGTTCATTTTTATAGACAGAGATACTCAGAGACACAAATTAAGAAACTTTCCTGTTCTTGTCACCTACATTATAGTAGCATAAGTTCTAGCATCCTTTCTCAAACTCATGATGGCTTCCAAAAGAAGGCTGTCACTTGCTCTAATTCAGAACACACTATTTCCAGCCTATGTGTGTAGCTGAAACCGCCCTTCACACAGGTTGTTGGTATGTGTGCCCCGACGAAGGGAGATGTTTTTATAAAATCTAATTTAAACAATGACCCAACTTATAGCCTCCCTTGACTCCCCAGAATTCAATGGATCTCTGAGTTGCCCAGGGTACTTGCCTTATAAAAATAATTGAACAAAAACAAAAAAAACCCAACCAGTTCCATGTTATATAATTTCATATACCCTCATGAAAAACTTACTTTATTGAAGTCAGCATTTTATTTAAACTATTATGTTCATTTTCAGTGATTCATGTTTTCCCTTATGAAAATGAAATCATAACTTGGGGCTGGCTGTGGTGCTTCTTCTTGGAACTTAGGTATTAAGAGGCAGAGTCCTAAAGCGTCTCATTCATTCAGGCAGAGCGTGTATTAGAGTCAAATGTTTTTTTGCAATTGTTCACCATTAAGCCTTGCCTTTTGGAGACAAGTCCGTGGCCTGGTGTTACACCATTTACCAAAGAATGTGAATAATACTCATATAGAATGATAATAGTGGTTATAACAAAGCAGCTCTACTCAGTTACTGAGCACCAATTTTGTGGCATATTCTGTTCTGAAAAAATAGAATTTTTAATCATTAGAAGTTGATCCTATTAAATGATTTACTTGACCAAGCACTGAGAGTATTTTCTTGATAGTTCAAGTTGTGGGAATTCCATACTCATAGTATTTTATTTTAATTTGGCTTCTTTGGGGATACAGATTTGTAAACATTAATTATACTGGTAATAAGGCAACCTGAGTTGAGATAGGTCCATAGTTCTCAAATTTGAGTGTGTGTCGAAAGTGTCAGGAGGGCTTATCAAAACAAAAATTGCTAAATCAGAGTTTTTCAATAGGTCTGAGGTGGTGTCTGATAATTTACATTTCTAATGAGTTCCCAGGGACCACACTTTGAGAATCTTGAGATAAAGGGCACATATCATTATAAACTTTTAAGAGAACAACCCAGGGGAAAACAGTGAAACAAACTTTCAGAAGAGATTTTAGGTAACCTTTCTAAAATTTAGGGTTGCCAGATACAATACAGAATGCCTAGTTAGATTTGAATTTCAGCAATTCAAAGGAATATCATAGAGATGACACTGAAATGGCGTTACAACTTCTGAGGAATGCTGTCAGAACTGTGGGACTCTCCAGAGAACCAAATTTAGGCAGTGGTATGTGAATTTACCAAGTGTAGGAAATCTATAGAAAATTCCCCATGGAATGGCAAACTGTAATTTTGTCTGTTTCCTCATCCTCCATGGCTGTTTGCTAGAGGCTTCTACCCAGCTTCACCAGCTAAACCGGATCCCCCAGGATTAGTCACAACCCAGGATTCTGAATTAAGGAGGCCTTGAATCTTCTGCTATAGACTAAGTGTGACCATAAACTTGAGCAGGGCAAGAGAAAAGAACTTGAACTGTTATAACATGTCATAGAAACAGTACAGGAATGGAAAAATTTAAAGGCAAAGATGGGCTGCCATTTATGTGAAAGGCCATGCACTGAGAGTTTATATAGATTCAAAGTCCTAAAGACAAGTATGTCTGTGCAGGATTGTCTCACTGTCCTAAAAGGAAGGCATGGTCAGAATTTCAAGGACTAGGAGACATATCTTTGTGTAGTGAGTGTGAAAAATATGTTCCATCTTCACGATAAAAGTAGGAGAACTATTCCAGCAGGCTCTCTACTCCAGCCCAGAGGAAAGAGACTTGGAGGCTCAGAAGTTTATTTCACATAAGGGTGATTTACAGACAGAAACTAGTAAATAATATTAAATGGCATGGTCACCCTAAATAGGTCCCCAAATTCTCACTGACAGCAAAGTCAATTAGGGGAGAAGGAAAAGGAGATAATTTAATCAGACATCATGGAGAAAGACTGACAAATGGAAACCAGGCCTGAGACACCATGGTACCTTTGGAGGAAAAGGAAGTTATGCAAGTATATGCTGTAAACACAGAAACCCAACAAGTTGGTCCTAGTGCATAGAGATAAGAAAGTACCCCAATCTTGGTTGAAGATTACCCACAAACTTGCTTCTTATATGTATGACATAGTGGTACAATGCTAGATTACTGTCCTTGTTTGTCCTTTAACCTCCTGGAATTTTTCAGACTTCAACGTACTTAGGATAAAACCTGAACTTCCCCCAACTTTACTCTGGTAGTGACAAAGACATAAATTTAACGTCTAACTGACCCAAAGCATCTTTTCCTACTATAACCAAAGAAGTCAACCTTGGAAGAGAGGAGCTTAAATCTCCACGTTTTCCCCATCTCTCAGCTCTAAGATTTGAACATGAAAATATGAAGGCCATACTCTGATCATGGCACTATCTCCAGAGTCTCCAAAAGGAATCAGGTTCAACTAGAAGGAGAGAGAAAGAGGGAATGGACTCTAAGTAAAAAGAATACCAAGGTGATCCAAACAAATATCATTCTACTCGATGTGAAAGATCTCAAATACGCAGAGCACTGAAGCGAAATGGAGGACTGTGCTCACCAGCAATGCTCCATGAGAATTTCACATAAGAAAGTAATCAGCATTAAGCAAAGAACCTTTTGTGCTATTGACCATGGAGTCACCTGGTCCTCTAGCCATCTCAGAAATCCAGTACATCAGTGGGTCAGGAGCATGAATCCCAGTGGCTCCTTGTGGCCAGAAAGTGGTATAGTGTGACAGGGTATGTGGAGGATAGGAAGGGGTAAAGGAAATGAGTCAGCTAAACATGAGAAAATCAGAGCTATTCCTAGCTACTGTTCTTTGTAGGAAACTTCATGGAAAGGGTATGATTTCTGGGAAGCTTTATGTATGGTTCAAATAAAACCGTACATTCATGGTTTGTATAAAACCCCAAAGTCAGTCCCTTTTAAAAGATAAACTATAAAAATCAACATTATTCTTTCAGGTTGCTGGACTGTGGTTGTACATATGCTATTAATACATTCATTCATTCAGTCATTCATATACTCGAAAGTAATTCTTGAGTTCCTACCATGTACTAGGCACCATTTAGGGACTTTATATGTGATTTTTCTACAGAGAATGTGACAAATGGGTGCCCTAGATTTATTAGGATCATGTAATAAGGAAATAAATCAATCTGCTGATTATACTCTACACAAACCCACTGAGGGCTGGCTTCCTTTCATGAATTTATAACAGTTATGAAAACAACCCTATGTAAATTCTTCAAAGTTCTATTGCACCACCTGAGGGGGAAAAGTTCTGAAAACTTTTACATAATTATCTGTTCACATTTAGAAAGAATCTTCACAAAGCATATGACTTAATGCCTCTGAAGGAGACACTGAATAAAGTAATACACCACGTTCTAAGACAAAAAAAGAAAGTTCCGTAGAAGAGGTTTTGTCTACAAATAATGTTAAACCCAATTCAAAGTGGTTTAAAAGTAGAGAACTCAATGGCTCATGTAATTGGAATTCTAGAGAGAAGGAGGCTTTCAGAGTTTCCTTAACTTAGGTGGCTCTTGCTCAGTTTCTTTGTGGTCTCCTAACTGAGCCCCCCTTTATGTTTTTGGTCCATCCCCAGGCCGATTTCTCTCGAAGGAGGGAAATGGATGTTCTGTTCCAGGCCTTACATCTACAGAGGATGGCACTCAGAGGAAAAGAAAGCTCCTCCTCTGGTGCCTTTCTTTAAAGAATGAAGAAACTTCCAAGAAGCCCAAGGAAGCCTTCCCTTCCTTCCTTTTGCCTGAACTGAGTCACATGCCTAGTCATGGAGCGATTCCTCTCTGCAGGGGAAATGCCATTTGTTGAACAGCCAAAGCTTGACCTTCTGAATTACTTACTCTGGAAAGGAATATGGATTACTTTTCAACCAATTAGGTCCACTCATAAAGCCAGGGAAGGGATAGAATTCCGCTGAAGCTTCTGAGCTGCATGGCAAGGATTAGACTTCTGGTTTTTGTTTTTGGAGATGCTGCATGGCTTGTGGGATCTTAGTTCCCCGACCAGGGATCGAACTTGCGTCCCGCACATTGGAAGCATGGAGTCTTAACCACTGGACCGCCAGGGAAGTCCCAAGGATTAGACTTCTGAATGAATACTAAGATACTGTAATGAAGACGGAAGAGGGAATTTATGATTAACAGGTAGCAAAAATCCACTACAGGAAGTCTCTCTATCCACAGAAATGCCTCCTGATATTTCCCACCTAAAGAAAAGAGAAGAGCAATTTGGCATCCTGGCAATACATTTGACCCCATAGATGTTCTGCATCATTTAATAAAAGTGCCTTCTTTGGGATGTAATGTACAACATGATAAATCTAATTAATACTGCTGTATATTATACACGAAAATTGTTAAGAGAGTAAATCCTAAGAGTTCTCATCACAGGGAAAAATATTTTTTTCTATTTAATTTTGTGTCTATATAAGATAGAGGATGGCCATTAAATTTATTGTGATAATCATCTCATGATATATGTAAGCCTAATCATTATGCTGTATAACTTAAATTTATACAATGCTATGTGTCAATTACATCTCAATAAAACTGGAAGAAAAAAATCTTTAAAAAAATTGTGTACCTTCTTTAAAAAAGTGCCTTGTAAACAAGTGTTAACAAGTATACACTCCCATGGATTTTATGTTTCTAAGCATTTTAGTGTGATTGTGTTAATGCTCTAAGACTACGATGAAATGAAGTCAATTTGCTAGCTGCCTTCCCTTGATGAATCAAGAATGGAAAGGTTTTGGAAGGCCATTTGATGTTTTCTTGAGTGTGGTTATTTATTTACAACATAAAAACCTTTCCCTGATTATGGCAACACTAATGTTATCTGATAGGTAGCACCACATGGGGATTGTACTATCTTAAGCATTCAGGCCAAGTTTGGTAACCTCACTGCATATTAATCTGCAAGAAACTTCATATTGACTTGTCTATGTGACATTTATTACCAATTTAAAATATTCCCATTGTGATTGCAGGGAAACATTAAGAGAAAGTTGCTCTGTCAGCTATGTTCATGGACTCTGCAATACCATAACATTTTAAGATAAGATGAAGTAAAATTTATTGACCATTTATAGTTTGAGAATGCCTACAATAAAGCCTGCTTATTTTCTCACAGCTATTTTGTACAGGATTAGACATTATGCCCTTGAGGTAATATTGCAATAAGAACCAATTTGTGGTCTGAATTTTCAAGTTTGTTACAGGAATTAATTTGGTGAGTAAATAATATGTTTCTTTTTTTTTCTCTTTCCTTTTAAACTGATGTCTTTACATAAATCAAGAATACATTTCTATGTTAATACAACTAACTAAATGAAAATATTAACCAATAATTCCAACTAGTATATTACAACAGACTATGAAAATAGAACCAAATTAGGGAAATTCAAGTAGCTGTTGTCTTTTCTTTCTATTTAACCAATACTCAACTGTAAGAAATCATTGCTTACTTTAAATTTTGTTTCTCCTGTGCTTGAGTGCTTTTATAAACTGTTTGAGAATTTTTCTTTTTCTACTCAAGGATCCCTGTAGGAGTATATGCATCTTCAATATTTTATTCTCTTTTAATATAATTCAGGTTTTTTTCCTTGGTACCTTGTTTTGAACTTTCTCATTTAAAGAGTATTGCTTATGACAACATCTACCTAATCAGCCACTGAGACTTCCTATATTTTAGCAGTAGGAAGAAATCCTCTTTCAAGCCATAAAGCTGGGAAAAAGAAAGGACTCTGATAAATATCTTTGTTGGCCTTAGGCAATAAGTTAGCTTGAATCTCAGGCACGTGTGTCTGTGGGTAAAGGGTGGAAGCCAAGAATAGGATGATTAGAATTACAGAGACTGATCATTTTGAGAATAGCATTTGTTGACAAAGGCTAAAATAAAATCAGATTAAATTTGTCAATCTTGGAAAAAATATTCCATTGAGATTCTGTTACAAAAACAGAGTCAATACTATCCAAATTTTCAAAAATTTATTTTGAACCACCACCTTGATTAGTTAAAACTTCAAAAATAACAACACAAAAAAATCTTAGAAAGGCATACTTATAATTCCTGATACAGAACATTTGATTATTCAGTTTTTGTTTCATGACTAGAAATCTTTATTTCTTCAGAAAATAATAACATATTTGTTGAATGACACCTTCTATTTAGTGACTTATTAGATTACCACACAAGATGTATTAGGTAAGTGCTCAAATTATTTTTATGTAATGAAAGTAAAAAGATATTTGGAAATGTTCTTTATGCATTATTTTTAGGCCATAATTTACACAGTATAAAACTTAGAAATAAAAACCCTCTCAATTAATATTCTCATTAAATTTAATTGATTCAAATGGCAAATGATACTAAGTTAAGCCCTGTCATTACTTTTAAAATCTAAGTTTCTAAAAAACTACAAAAATGATCTGGTTCACAACATTAACTGCCAGACAACCTTTATGTTTAAAAACTGAATGTAATATTTTTCCCAAGAATAATACAAATTTAATCTGATTTTATTTTAGACTTTGTTAGCTTCCATTTAAATGATAGCAGCATTTTTTGTTCTTCAGACAAACTGAAGTAATTTTAATAAGGCTTAGTCATATTTAAATAGCAACCTTCTGTACTGGTTTTAAAATTCTAGTCTTTTGACCATTTTAACTTTTTAAATTCAAGGCATCTTTACCAAGTACACTGGAAGGTCTATCATTGGGAGAACTGGTTGGGAGACAATAACAGTTTTTTGATGATAAGTCATTATTTGATAATAAACACTGCAAATACTGCATCTTGTAATTTATAAAATCATAAAGAGAACACTTCTGTCAAGCTCCAAAGTTTGTATATACTTTTAGGCCATAAGAGTTCATAGTTTTATTTATGACTTTGTAGATTAAGTTGAAAAAAAGAAAAAAGTACTACAACCATACTGTATGAAAAAAGGCAGGAAAATATTAAGGAGTTCTATTTACAGAGAATTTCTTTAATGTGTTACATTTCTTAAATGTAAACATATATTTTTAATGTATACCTAAGTAGTATTTAAGGAAGCCAAAGTAATGATCCAATCACAGTATCATGTTGTCAATGACAAAAATAAAACCATTTCAGTGATTAAAAAAAAAATGGAACAGCATTTGTTAAAAAGCATTATGGAACAGACGTGATGAAATAAAAGAAAACCATTAAAATAATGATGCATAGCTATCTCCGTTGATCTATAGAAAATCCAGGATATAGCAAGTAAAAATAATAAACTACAAAGAAGCATATAAAATGACTATTCTTGTTTAAAAACACGTATTTATATATAAATATTTTGTGAATAGCGTTTATCCCTGGAGGTGAGATTAAAGGTAATTTTGCTTTCTTTTTTACACTTTTCTATATTTTCTGAATGTCTTAAAAGAGTGTATATGAATTATCATTCCAAAAAAGGTTATAATGCCATTTTCTTTTCTAAGTACAGTTAAAATCTTTTAAACAGAAACAGATATAATGTGATTTAAACAAATGAAGTAATTATGATCTTAATTACATGTTTTCTTTTTCTCTCTCCTAACCTAATTCTCACTGTACTGATTAATAGTTGATATTTTTGAATTTTTGCCTGGTAACAAAGGACATTAGCTTTTCTAGGCAGCAATTCTGTATCATCCAATAATATGTTGTAATCCTTTTCTATCCTTGTATTAAACTCATCCTTGGTTAATCTCAAACTGCCTTTTAAATGAAAAGACATGGTTTTTACCTAATATGTGGACTGTTATTTTGCAGAAGGCTAACTTAGCTGGCAGATCAGCTGACTCTGTCTTTTCTTAGCTGCGCTTCGTGTCTTTCCTTCAGGTATAACACCCTTGCCTCAATGTAAGGAACAAGTAGAGGAAAGAGCCTCAGCTTTCTATGCCTGTGACCCTCCCAACCATGGGTTCACTAGAGGTTCTCAGCATTCAGCTCTATCTCTTACTAAATTTCTTCTTGCTAGGAATTCTAGGCTTGTGACCACAGCGGACCTATAGCATGTAACTGTTTCTACATTCTAAAATGCCCAGAGTAAATCAGACTCCTAGTGTTACTGCTAATTAAAATAAAGCTTCTTGTGGTCTTCAGACAAGACCTCACCTAATTATTTCAGAGGCCTGAGTATGTCTCCCATAAGAATAACCTCCCAAGTGTGTTTTCAAAGCCCAGTATAATATTTAACAACTCTCCCAGCCAAGAAATTCTCAATACCAGCTCATTTATTCATCCATCTCATAGAAATTTATTGAGTGCCTACTACATACCAGGCCCTGGGGAAGCAGCAGTAGACAAGAAAGGCCATGTCCCTGACCTCATGAACTTGCAGTCTAGAAGGAAAGCCTGACTTCCAACAAACCCTTTCAATCCAGTGTGATGTGGGTTATGAAAAGCAAGAACAGGGGCCATGGGGGCAGCAAGCAGGGGGACTATCATTATCTATGAGGTCATGGAAGTGCATTAATTTCCTGTGGCTTCTGTAACAAATTATCATGAACTGGGTGGCTTAAAACAGCAAAAAGTTATTCTTTCACCGTTCTGGAAGCCAGAAGTCGAAACAAGGTGTCTGCAGGGGCGCACTCCCTCCAGCGGTGCTAGGGGAGAATCCGTTTCTTGAACAATGACAAAAAAATGTTTCACTGTACTTCTTCTAGTTGGATATTATATTCCTTTGTTCAATATTTAATTTCTTTTCTTTCATTTACACTTTTTAACTAATAGGTAAAAAGCACTCTTGTTAATGTGCCTGACGAGACAGAGCAGCCCAGCTCTGCAAAGTCAGACTGCACCCCCAAACAGGCCTCCGACTTGAGAGACTGTCTCAGGACCCTGAAGATAGTTCTGTAGGGAAGCTTGACAGTCTCCTCCCTAAATCACTGCTCTTGAGAATTCAGCAGGTCTTCCAGCTAAAAGGCTCACCCCAAAACAACAAAAAAACCCTCTAGATCCCATTATAGCTTAGAAGGGCTACTAAAATTTTGATTTTGTATCTTCTATATAGAAAAGTATAGGCAACAAGGCAATTATCCCATAATATGGACTAAGAAGGAAATAGAATATATCACAACAAAAACCCTCAATGTAATCATCTCCCCAGTTTTTAAAAATATTTTTTGTTTTTTTCTTCCGGTTTTATTGAGATATAATTGACATAGAGCACTGTGTAAGTTTAAGATGTAGAGCACAGTGACTTGACTTACATACATCATGATGTGATAACCACAATAAGTTTAGTGAATATCTGTCATCTCATACAGATACAAAATAAAAGAAAAAGAAAAAAATAATTTTCCTTGTGATAAGTCTTTTAATGATAATAAAACTGAGTCCTAAAACATTTCAAAATAAATAAGAAATTTTACCAGAGTTACTTAAGAAAGATACTAGAATATCTCTTCTAATGAACAGCCTTTTAGGGAAAAAAAAATTAACTAATGGTCAACCTTCTATCAGTTTAAGATTCCAAAGAATTCTCAATGTGTACAGTTATTCTCAATTCATTTTTCTCATCAATAAAAACCATAATAAATAAATAAAAGATGAGGCTAATGCAAGTGGAGGTGTTTTCACCAACTTTAGAACTGAGGTGGTTATGGTTCACCTAGTTTGGTAAGTTTCTTTAAAGAGACAGAGCCCCAAGTCACCTAGCCATGCCTACCATTGCAGTGTCAATCAACAGTAGAGGCCCTGTAGTACTACAACTATACTGTGTAAGACTCCAAACCCCCATAAAGGACTTTCTCCTAACTATTTCCCTTAGGATAAACAGAGCAGTGTGATGTGAAAGGGGTCTTAAATGGAGCAAAGGATGCGGGGTGGCGGTGTGTCAAGGAGCTCATTGATCACTGGCAAAGTGCAGCTGGTTAAAAATTAGCAGACAGATCAGTTTCTGATAGAGAATGAACAGACTATTAGAGCTCATTGGATTTCTTTCCCCAAGGACCGAATGAGGAAAAGGGAAGAGGAGTAAGAAAGAAAACCCACACTGTGTAGGATAAAGGGAGATGAGCCGCCACTGGTTCCATCCCTGCCCTCAGCACAGGGGGCTGTCTGATTCAGACAACAGTGTGAACCCAGAGGAAGAAGATCCATCAGTACGCATCTGCCCAGGAAGGAAGGTGTGCCAGAGCAGCTGGATCATTCCTGTCTAACCAAGAAGTGAAGTGGAAAGTGGATGGGAGCAGGGGCTAGGAAATGAGATGAGACAACAGTTTTCTGAGACACCCCAGAAGATAGTGTGTTTATTATTACCCTGTTCTCTAAACTTGGGTTTAGAGAACTTGGCTGCTCTTTGTTCCTGGTTCCTGGAGGTAGCCTTTAAACGCTTGGAATTTCTTGGGTAATAAGAATACCTTTGTTATTTGTGGTGGCCCCTGGCATCTCACTGGAGTTTATGCTAATGAAGTGACTCATGGTGGTCCCTAGATAATTTCAGGATGGGGACTGGCCATGCCAGAAAAGCCAACCATGTGATTAGAGAGTTGGAACTTTGATGCAGCCCAGTCTCTGGAGAGGAGAGCGGTGCTAGAAATTGAGTTCAATCACAGAGCCAATGATTCAATCAATCATACCTATATAGGGAAGCCCCAATAAAAACTCTGGACACCTGACCTCCAGTGAGCTTCCAGGTTGGTGATATATATTGATGTCCTAGGAAGATGATGCATCCTGAGGAAATAGAAGCATTTAGGATCCTCCTAGACTTGCTCTATCCATTTCTTCTCTTGGCTGGCCCTTATTTGTATGATAAGTACGATACTTTTCTGAGTTCTAATGAATCACTCCAGTGAATTATCAAACCTGAGGGGGTAGTGGAAACCTCCAAATTTGTAGCCAATCGGTCAGAAGTTCAGATGACTGGGGAACCCCAGAGCTTGCAGATGGCATGCGAAATAAAAGAATACTTGTAGAAGGAATACCCTTAATCTCTGAAATATGACTTAACTCCAGGTATAGTCAAAGCAGCACTGAACTGAGAAAGTTCCCATTACTCTTGAGTAGCTTTGAGAGTCTTCCCTAAGAACTAATGTTTAAGGCACCAGGCTCTTGAGACACCATCTGGTGTTATTTTTGCCAGTCAGATTTCTCCATATCCAATTTCTGCTTGATCATTCACAAATTAAACTTGGTCCCCTTTCATGGTGATTGACCTGTACCCTCTGCAGGCTAACAATTTATCTTGGTCACCCTACCCTTCTACATCCACCCTTTCTACCATTTATATTCAAATATTTCCAAAGCAGAAAACTTTCCTCTGTGTTTACCTGAGTTCTTATCTAAGTCCTACTTATGGTGTTAATGCAGAGAATCAGACTAAAAGCTATCTTCTTTTTCACTCCAATGTGTAACCCCTTAATTGTGCCCATAATATCAAGAAGGACAGGTAACAACAGGCCATGAGCAGAAAGGAAGTCTTACCATTAGACTTTCTCACATACCTTTGGGGCACAGGCGTAGTGGTAAACATTTCTCTCTGTAGCCTGTTGAGTCAGTTCTCAGCCTTTAGGGACCTATGCTGGATGGACCTTAAGAAGTTCTTTCTTTCCCTAGTCTCCCCACACTCTTCCTTTCTCACCATCCTTTCAGGCTATTCTATCTCCCCTTCAAGCTCCATGGAGGGAATAGAAGAGCAGATCCATTGAGTCTTCCATTCCACTGAAGGTAGCTTTATATCCTTCAGTGTCCTCAGAGATAAACAACTACTAGAAAAACACATGTTCCTTGCCATTATCAAAATCTTTCAATAACAGCATGACTCATCAAGCCAACAGAGTCAGTGTCTCTTTTTCTCTTTCACCAAAAATATCCTCCATGGAGAAAAGAGGGGAAAAAGGAAAAAAGGGGGGGGGGGCAGTGAGTAAGAAAATCCTATAGAATCACAAGATGTAGCCTAAAAGGATAAGTTGTCATTGTTTTCACTGCTTCTGACCCTGATGTTATCATGAAAACTACAACCCAATAGCTAAAATCACTCTCCTAGGATGCAGTAGGATGGTAAACCATATACAGAAACCCCTTTCTTCTCAGACTTTAATGACTTTGCTTGATAATAGAAAGGAGCAAATAGTATGTGGACAGCCAATTATATAACTATCTGAATGTTAGTTCTGTCAGCTATAACATGAAAGCAATTATAATAATCTTTCAGGATTATTGTAAGGATAAAATGAGATAAAGTATATAAAGGATATGACCCAGAGTAGGCTTGAAAAAAACAGTAGCTATTATTATTGCTATTATTATTTTCTTTCTTGATCTTATTGTCACAGTTAAAATTTTCGGTTTAATGTTAAATAGAAATATGGTTTGGTTTCTCATTTTAAAAGAAATTCTTCTAAAATTTCATCATTAGCCTTGACTTTAGATTTATGTTTTTCATAGGTGATTTCTATGCTCAGGGTAGTTTCCAGTTCCAGTTTGCCTAGATTTTTTTGAACATCTTCTGAGATGATTCTATGGGGGGTTTTTTAGTGTACCATCTTAATGCTGTGTTTTATATTACTAGATTTTCCGATGTTGCATGCTCCTTCAATATCTGGGTCAAAACCAAGTTGTTTATGATTCATCTTTATTTGTATACATTTTATATTAGAGTTTTCTGTAGCATATTTGCATCTGTTCAAAAGTGAGATTGGTCTATAAATTTCTTATCTTGTGCTATCTCTGATTCTAGTTTCAAGTTATTCTAGCTCTGTAAAATAAGGCACTTCACCAATTTTTTTAAAATTCTTTGAAACAATTTGTTGCAATAATTTGTTTTTTCTTTTGCTAGCTCAGCAAAAGAAATCCCATCCAGAAACAGTGTGAGTCTGGAGATTTGGGGGGGTAGAGTGAAGTGATTGCGGGTTAAGATTTTTGATTATCAATTCAGTTGATTCCCTGGTCATTAGTTTATTCACATTTCCAATTTTTCTTGAGCAGATGTTCAATGGTTATAAATATAAGCAGTATACTCAATGGTTATAAACAGACTGTTTTCGAATTGGGCAGCACAGGTTTGAAGGCTGTCTTTCCCAATTTCTATCCATTAACCTTGACCAATTTGCTAAGCCTCTCTAATCATTGATTTCCTCATCCATCAAAGGTGGATAATAAATACTGACTACCACAGTTGTTTTAAGCATTAAATGAAATAATGCATATAAAGTGCTCATCACAGTATTTGGAAAACTTTGAGTGTTCTGTCGATGTTAGCTATTATTAGCAGTGGTTGTGGTATAGAAAAGAATGGATTTTTAGGAGATAAATTTCTTTTGATCAAGAACCCATACATTTTGCACATACAACCATTCAACTGGGTAATTTTGGTGAAGGCTGGACATGCCAGCCTCTCTAACTGGAGAGATTCTGCTTTGATCTACCTGCTTCAACATTTAAAAAAAATAAGATATTTTTCCTTCTGATTCTGACCCATCTTCCTGGATACGACAGAAAGACAGATAGATAGATACCCCTCTATCCATGTACATCCAGATTCTCCAAGTATACCCAAGATGACTTAGTGTGCATTCTAGAATGATTTCTCTTTCCTCCACGCTGAGGACCCTGGTTGTATAATTAGTGTTAAGTGGCTCTATGCACAAGTCCACATTCAGTGAAAGCAGGTTCCACAGTTGATTTCAATGTCACCTGGACGCACACTGATCCAGGCCCACCTCTACTACTCACTCCCCATAATCTTGGGCAGGTTACTTAAGTCTTCAAACACCAGTTTTCATTCCTAGAGAATGTGAGTACAGGTTGTAATCCCTTATCAGAAATTCTCAGGGTCTAGTGTGTTCTGAAATTGAGACTTTCTGAAGTTTAAGTTAATGGGGCAGACATATACCATTTATTATGTAACATCCTACCTGGAGTCTTGAGCAGGTCCCTAAAATCAATCACATGGAAATTTCATAAAAGAAATGTAGCATTATTCACAATATGTAGGTACCTACACAGTGGTGTTTTGTACACACTGAATGCAGTTGTGTACAGTAAAGTGATCCTAAGCCATATTTCCACTACTGAGAAGTGCTCTTTAAACAGAGTGTTTATAACCCCAGGGGCACCTGATGCCTTAAAAACAAATATAGTATGTCTTCCTATAGCAAATTATCTTGTAATTATCTTTCTTTCCCTTTCCCTCTCCCTCTCTCTCTCTCTCTAAAATATATATTTATATATAGTATATAAATGCATTTATATATTTGTATAACATTTTAATAAATATATGCAATAAAATATATCATAAATTTTACAACATATATACACATTTTTTTTTGCGGTATGCGGGCCTCTCACTGCCGTGGCCTCTCCCATTGCGGAGCGCAGGCTCTGGACACACAGGCTCAGCGGCCATGGCTCACGGGCCCAGCCTCTTCGCGGCAGGTGGGATCCTACCAGACCAAGGCACGAACCCACGTGCCCCGCACCGGCAGGCGGACTCTCAACCACTGCGCCACCAGGGAAGCCCTATATATATTTTTTAATGGTCTATCTTGAGCATGAGTAAGGGGAGCCGCAGCACTCCACCTGCTGTGGGAAAGACCACTGTTCTAATGTCCCCCTTCCAGGAGAAGGAGTAAAGAGGGAGCTCCTGAGCAATGTGAGTTTCATGAAAATGCTGTTTCCTGTCTCCTGTGCCTTCATACCACCATTGGTAGAAATTAAGAAACGACCTCCAAATTCTACACCCTCCAAATTCTAGACCCACCCCTGCTCTGTCTGCCAGCACTCCCAGTCTCACACCACTATCTATCTGCCTTGGCACTTTCAGAATTAACCTCATTCTGCCCTACATTTCTGTTTACATCAAACCCTCAGAGAAGCCCAGTACTCCCAGGTCATCTCTTAATCCCAAGACTCTAATCCCCATAGATGACTCCATCTCCCACTCCTACCCAAATCCTGGAACTCACCCACTATGCTCTTTGGCAATCCTGGTCAGTTTTCCACAAGATTCCCTATTTCTTCAACATCTTCTTCAGATTTTTTTCTTGTACCAACTGAAACTGTAACATTGCTTCTCCTGCAATTTCTTAGGAAGTAATTGTTTTCTGTCCCTTAAAACTTTTACCTCATTGCATAGCTTCCAGACCATTTCCATTCTCTCCTTTCTTAAAATCCCTGATTTTGAATCCCATAACATCAAACTAGAGCACACGTTCATTCTTGTTACGGTCAAACTCAGAGCTATAAGTCACTCCAACTCATGCCTTCAGAAATCTGAATTCCTGGATCACTTTTTTTCTCTCATTTAAGTCTTGTCATAACTGATGATGATTTCAAAATTTACATGTATAACATCTGTCATATCCTGTCATCTCAGTACCTTGACCCCTTGCTCTCCAAAGATCCTGTTCTTCACCCTAAGCCACAAACTTCTATTGTTCTCTCCAGGACCACTCCATTATCAATAACTGCACCCCCTCCAAAATTCAATTGTAAGCAACACATCTCCTGTCTACCCAGAGTATATCAACAATTCTCCAACTCAAAGGAACCTAAAATCCATTTATTCAACTACATTTTCACCATCTATTACTACTTTGACTTCTAATTCTTCATCTCCCAGCTTAAATTCCACAGTTTTTCATTAGAATCAATTCCTTGCATTGCCCAACTCCCTTGCCCCACCTTCATTCTTCATTCTCATCTGTTGAAAGCCCAATTCTGGTTAAATCCAACTCTTTACTCAGTTTGTATTTTCACTCACACAGCTGAACAGTGCTGGAGCAAACAACATAACCACATTGAATGGCCCCATGTTAAATTCATGACCTTGAATTCAGATCCACAAAGTTTTCTGGGTATGAGTTACAATGAAAATCTACTAAAATAGAAAGGCAGAGTTTATTGAAAACACAGGTTACAAAAGAGTATGTACCATATAATCTCATTTGGGTTCAAAAATGTGCGTGTATATGTGCATAGTTAGGTAGGTGGATAGTTGGCTGGATAGACAGATCTGCAAGGATGCACAGTTGTGACTTCTGGAATTATGTCTTAATTTTTTTAACTTTTGCTTGTCTGATTTTCTGCAATGTTCCTGTGCTTCTTCTGTAAAAATAACAGACTATGTAAAATAAAATAAAAATGAAGTAATTCCCCAAAATCAATCAATCAATAAACAATGTCTTAGATCCTAAAATAAATAGTCTAGTTCAAGGTGGCAGATGAGGAAATCTTACTAAAATAATAGTAATTTTTAAAGATATAAACCCTAAAAATAAGGAAAGTATGAGGGAGGCCATCTCCAGATTGAACCATATATATATATATATATATATATATGGTCATATACACACACACACATATGCATTTAAATTGGGATAGAAAGAGAAAGAAGATTATGGAATATTTGATAAATGAGACAAGGCAGAGAAAGTTGAAGGCTTTAAAACATACTGCATGGTTAAAGCTGAGAAAGGAGGTCTTTCCAGCAAAAATCTGGGGATTCCTCAGACTCATTGTAGCTAGTATGGAGGATAGAGTGAAAAGTGGGGCTAAAAACTAATTAATTGAAGGTTTTGAAACCAGTTAATACCTCTTCTCACTCATCAGTCTCTATACTGAAAATAGAGTCTCTTAAGAATTTACCTCTAGGCAAAAATTTTATGTGTATAAAAATGAAAATTTGAGAGAGAAATTTAGAGATTCAGTTCAGAAGATCCAACATCCAACTATTAGGTTTTCCAAACAGAGAAAACAGAGGGAAAATGTGAAGGAACTCAACAACAAAAATATACAGAAGAAAAATTCCCAAGCGTGAAGAAAGACATGAGCCTTCAAACTGAAAGTGCCCACAAAATGCGTGGTTAATTTTAGAAGTAATGCCTATCTTATAGCAGTACTGTGAGATGGTATTAATTCACTCAACACATACTTATCAAATATCTATTACATGCACTGCATATGAGTATTCACAAGGTAGACAGGCTTGCTGCTGTCCTGAATCTAGTGGAAGGAAATAATGAAAAATTCTTAGTAAAGTCCTCTTAAAATTGTTTTAAAATGTATATTCAAGTAAAATATTACTTTTAAATTTAACTTTCGAGTTCATTTAAGCCTTTACAAAGCTCTTGTGCTATACTATCCCAGTATTTTCAATAACCACATTTATTTCAATGTATACTTTTATAAGTACTAGACAATCTAAAGTTATTTATGTAACACTAAAATAGGACTTTCTCATATTATCTTGGCTTAAGGACTTTTAAGTAAGTCAAGATATAAATTAATAATCATGATAAATATAGAAATTCTGCTACCACATTAATGTTAAAAACAATTATAAACTGTTGGTCCACAATAAATAACCAGAAACAAATGATCTTTAAGAGATTTGGGGAGATTGTATTGTGTTACTTTTATCTCACAAATAAGTGTAAGATATCTAGTGCTGTTCTGTGGAGTGAAGATTATAAAAAGAATTGATTTCCATATCATATTCCATCTAAAATGTACTATAGTTCTTTGGGTCATAAAACATAGACATTCCATTTGGTCTACAATGCTTAAGCAATCTGGAGTCAGGTTTTTTTCTTTTTTTGCCAAGGGAGCTTGTGCTTTTCCCTTGTTTTGAACAATAGATCCTTCAAAGACAAGAATCCAATGACCTTCTTCAAGGGTCATTTGGAACCTTGGGCAAAATGTAACAGTTCTTACTGATGGATTTCCACACACAGTTACTGGAGACGCAAAGTCTATGGTAAATAGAGTCTAGGGAAACACAAACCTGGATCTGTCTGCCAGTTCATTATTAATACATCTGAATGGCCTGAACCTCTGACCTATGCACTGATTCTTTAAGCAAAACTTCCCTTCTTCCTCTCTCTTCTCTATGGCTCTGTGGTCCTTGCTGGCTTTGCTTACTTTCCTCTCTACTTTGTATTCATGTAATCTCCATTATAATATTAAGTCAGATTTGTTTTCCACATCTGCTCTTTTCAGCCCTATTGATAGCACTTCGTGGCAAGACGAGCTCGGGAAAGAAAATAACCAGAGCGTGTGGGGTTTCAGGAGTAAAAATGCAGCTTTCTGCCTTTGATCTCCAAAGTCCTGTTTCTCCTACAGAGCTTCCTCTAATGCACCTTGGAAAACATTAGATGCTAAAGTCATATTCCTGTGAGGTTTGGGAAGAGAAAAGGAGAAAGAACAGACAACAAAAACCCTGGAATTAAAAACAAGGACTCTTTACACAGCTCTTAAATATTAATCTAAACATTAAAGAAAAACTCAAGTGAATTTGTGAAAACTGCATAAGAAACTGTATGCATAAATAAAATTATTTGACATACTTAAGCTAAGACTCAAAACAAAATTATTACTCAGATGATTATCTGATAGGAAAAAGAAGAATTCTGTCATCAGCAGGAGCATATTAAATGTTGCTACAAAACTTGAAATCTTCCCCCGAAATTCTCTACTAGTATTGCAATATCAGAACTTGAAGGATTTAATTTTCTATGATGGTTCATCTCCACAGACTTAGTTATTGAATAAATAAAGAAATCATTAGTAGCAACATCGACATGTTCATTGCCTGATTGACACATAGCTCCTCACTGGCTTAACCATGACAACTTAAAATCTAACCTATATGTTTTCCTTAAAAAGCTAATGAACGTTCTCTGGGCATTGAAATCTATGCCTAAATGTGATTTTAACTTTGCTTCACTATTATTTCACTCCCCACTTTTCTTCAGGTAAAAAAAAAAAAAACCCATCAAATTGTAAGTCTGGTTTTGTGCATTAATTTGGGTCCCAAAGAGATTATAGTGAATCATTTAAGTTTTTTAATTACATTCTTGTTAGGCAGGAACTGTACCATTCCTCCCCTACAGCTCCTCTCAAAAAATCCAGAAATGGGTTTATGGCTGTGAATGTGGATAGAAGTTGTGCAGAGTGTTTTGAAGTGTTAAATCTGAGCTGAGAAAAAAATGAGTCCTTCTGCAAGCAGTGAAAAACCAGGGAATCCTTTCATTGTCATGACCCAGTAGCCAGCAGATGCTTAGAATTCCATGTATTTTAAGGACAAACCATTCAGTGAACTCCTTTGACACCCAAAGTATGCCAATAATTCAATGTATTAGTTGGATGCAAATTTTATACAATAAGGTATGGAAAGCAAACTGTAATTGGGGCTGCCAGAGTGAATGGAGCTCTATCCTCTGACAGGGCCCATTGTTGAACTCCAGCCTGAACCTCCGACCCGTTACTTTGCAGGGATACAATAGCCTTTGATATGAGATGGTGGGAAACGGACTTAGAGACTCATTTCACATTCAGTTGCAATTCATCAGTTTGGGAGGACTTTTAGCAGCTTTAATGACCACAGCAATTGATGGTTAAATCAATTTGTGCCGGTGACAGCATGGCTGGCCTGTAGACTGTAACAATCCAGGATTGCACCAGGCAGAAAAGACTCTGTTATTCAGATGTGCACGGCTTCTACTCAGCTCACAGTGAGAACAACAGGGAGACAGTCTCTCACAGGGCAGGCCCCAGAGAATACACGCATTCACTCCAGTTGACCACACAATGCCGGGGCCTCTTTGTAAAGTGGCGCCATAGATTTTTTTTTAAGTATTGTTGCAAGCAAAAATATACAGTAGGAGACAAAGATTTCTAATATTTAACTATATCCTAAGAGAAAGTAGCAAACCAGAAAGAATTTAACCTTTGTTCCCTTGATCAAGATGGGTGGTCCTACTCCCACCACCACTAGACTTCCCTCCCCGCTAAAAACAGAAAGAAAGGAATAGAAAATCAACAGCAGAGATTATGACAGAGGAGATTACGTTTACAGGAAAAAAGAAAGGTGAAATAGGAATTTAAAAAACAACACTGCATTCTGTGTCAAAAAGAAGGAAATACTGCTCCCTCCTCTGTTTATCAGAGGGATTTTTTTTCCAAATAGAAGACCTCTCTTTTTAAATTTTTAAATATAAATGTTTATAATGAAAAAATGGCAGTGTCAGCACAGTAGGACAGCTGACGTGATTTATTTATAATAAAAAAATGTTAAACAAATAAATACTTTGCTGAGCCTACATTTTAATGTTTGAGAAATGTATGACCAAAATTGACATTTTAAAGGTGGGGGAAGGGACAAAAAGTCATTTCACATCAACAAAACTTTTTGTGTCAGCATAAATCAGTGTTAGAATGACTAATTAAATTATATACAATACAAGTCTGCATAAAATGTACTAAGTAAGACATCAAACTATCAGTTCAAGTAATGGGGGATGCCAATATATTATTTAAATATCTGAATTATAATGGCTGAAATAACCTAAGGTCCACAGATGTACTTTAATGGACTTCTAAGCTATGAGAGATAATTTACATTACTGCCTAGGGTTTTTTGAAAAAGGCATTAGTGCTACAATTTTCACAAAATAGAAATGATCTCCAAAAGTACAGAAACAATGTATATGTAGTATTAAATTCAGGATGTAATGAAACACAACAAAGATGGAATATCTGTAATCCTGAGTTATCTTTTACACTGTATTAAAAATCAGACCAAATAATACAAGTTTTTTAAGCTATGGTGGACAAGGCGGGGTGGAAATAATCTCCTTCAGGACATGGATAGATCCATGGGAAATGTGTTACACAAAACATACAGCTGTAGTACTGTGGAAAAAACCATAAACAACATTTTCCACCAGATTTGTCTAAACACTGAAAGAACATTGAAGTTGTACAGAGGAGGTCTTGGCATTGAGTCCAGAAGCTGTACTTGGTAACTGGGGAGGGGGAAGACAAGGAGGCGAGTTTCCATGGCAACGCTGGTGCTGAAAGCAAATGGAACTAGCAAGCATCTTCCCAAGGGAGGAAGGGAGCATGGAAAGTGGAAATGGAGGGGGAAGGGCAGTGGCAGCTTCTGAAAAGCTAGTTTATGCTGAATAAGTGTTTTGTGTAAAGATGTGACGTGATCCATATCAGAGTGTGTATTCTGAGAGATTTGATATCTTCTTGTAATGTACTGCTTCAGTGATTAAAGATCACTTTGCCTGGGAATATATATTTGTCTTACAATTTCCAGTTTGGATATATACAGATAGTGAAGTCATCTTGATGCTTACACTGTCTCCTGCCTTCACAATAAAATAATGAGATGAATAGAACTTTGTGTGTCTTTTTCTTTGTCTTTGTGTTTGGGAGTCAAGTTTATATGTGGGGGAAAAAAACCTTTTATTTCCTTCTCTTAGCATTCAAAGGCAGATAGCAGTGGTTTCTCATACTTGTGACTATGAAACTCTGATTCCCTCCTGACAACAGTGTTTCATGTGTCACAAGGCAGTACATTATTCCTAAGGAATAAGACTACCTAAAAGCTAATCTTATTTATCTGATTTAAATGATCATGATTAATATTTTCATTTCATTATAAATGGCTCATTGTAAAGATTAAAATAGTAATGGCACCAAGATTAGGTGATAGATGGAGGGCTAACTCTCCTCAATGCTCTAGAAATAAACACATTACCACAGAAGAAAGACCTTTCATTAGAGGTCAGATTAAATTACAAATTAGCACTGAATAGAACTGCCCTGATAAAATATGGGTTTGGCTGCACAGGAGTTAAACTTACACCACGACCTGATGGTTTTAATAATAAAAATCTGGATCAGACTATACACTGGTCTATAAGCTCTGTGAGGGCTATGGATATGTCTACCTTTTTCCCATAGACATACATAATATTCCCAGCACTCCACAGAGCCTGCACTTAGCAAACACTCAATACATATTTGTTTACTGTTGAAAGAGCAAGATGAAGCATTTTTCAAAACTGTGAGATATAACTTGTAAATGCACAGGACAAATGTGCTTTTCATTCACTATCTCCAACATAATTATTAAGGCAGCATGCTCGTGTTATTTTAATACTCACAAATACCTGGAAAGGTAGTTATTATTATCCCCATTTTACAAATGAGAAGAGAATCCCTGGAAGGCTAAGTTATTTTTCCAAATTTACACCCCTGAAAAGGCTGAGACTCAAATCCAGTCCTGTCCAAATAACGCCCTTGTGATCTTTCAACTTGTCCACACTACTTACTTTACACCAGAAAGCATGGACTAACTCCCACTTTGGTCTAATCGGAAGAACTGAAACGCAAAGGATTTACTCATCATACTCATACTCTCCTTGGGACCCCCCTGAAAGCGCAGGGAACAAGGATTTGGATTTCCCATCAGCCCTGCCCCTTGGAGGCCAGTGGAGGCCAGTATCTGAAATCTAGTATTGAATTAACCAAGTATAACTCTTACCCTTTGTATATAACTGGGGTTGAAACTCTGTAGAAGTAAAAATATTTGTGTTCCTAAGTTCTGATGGGATCTTGGTACAACCCACATTTCCACTGTCTACTCTAATGCGCTGCTTCCCACATTCTGTGATTCAGTCTCTGCCAAGGCTGAGCGCCTCTGGACTGGCAAAGCTTTCCCCAGATCCATCTCAACCCCTTTTCTTCCTTATACTCCCTCTACTGATTCAATTAAAAAACATCAGTTCCAGTGATTCCAATGGAACCTCTATCCACTATCACTATCATTATCATTATGTTTTACTATGAACTTAGTCTCTTCATAGAATAATCCCTCTAATGCATCTTCATGGTTTTCTCTTTCATCTGAAAAAGTTGTTCATTTTTCTTCTCCTTATATTTCAACGGTCATAACACTCCTGAATTCCCACCAACATTTTCACACCATTATTCTTTCACCCTTGTTTAAAAAGATGGGATGCACCTTTAAGTGTCCATATATTATGAGCGAATAATAACATGACAGGCATTGTCTGAAGACATTGACTTATTTTCTATAAAGCTCACTTCAAATCCATGAGGCAGTGAGATTTAATTTCCATATAACATTCCTTGGAAGTAAGCTTCAAACAGGTTATGTAACTGACCTAGCTTTTGAAGTGGAGTGGGAATTGAAGCCCTAGTCAGGTTCTCTTCACAGCAGCATTGTTCCTCTCTAGCTGGGTAAACCAACCTCTTTCCACCCTCATTTCTGCCACCCATCATCTCCACACAACTCCCTACAGACACTGAAGACACTTACAACTAACTCACATTGTACCTCTCCATTGCCAACATCCTGGGGCATGCTCACATCCACCTTGATCATGCATCTTAGTGTAGAATTAACCTCTGCCCTGACGACCTTTTTTTGTATTTCAGAAAACCACTCTCATGGGTATGCCCTAAGCAGTTTCTCAGAATGTGGCCTGGAGATCTTTGATGATTACCAGCGATGTCAGCAAATATGTGGCAGTTTAAAGCAAAAGATAATGAAACCATTTTGTCTTTAATTTCACAAATCTCATTCATTTAGTCCCTAAATTTCATTATGAATCAACAAATGGCCAGGCACTATTGTTGCACTGAAGATACAGCAGTGAATAAGACAGATAAGATCCTGTTCTCATGGGGCTCATGATCTCAGATTTAGGGGAAGGGAGAAATAAAATAATTACAAAAAGAAAGAAAGAAGCAATACATTATCAAGTAGCCAAATGTAATATTTATCTATTCAACAAATATTTTTTGAGTTTCTATTCTGTTTTGGTCACTGTTGTACACAGAGGGGATGCAGCAGTAACCATAAAATGCTAAAGCCAGAGAAACATTCACCCCAGGAAATACGGTATGAAACTTATCATATGACCTTATTACTAGAGGAAAAATTATTTTAGCCAGCTTTGGTCCATGACCTTGGCTTCAATATATTACAAAACCTTGTTCTTTATCATTTACCATTGTCTGGGATTAAACATGCAGGTGTTTGTGTCATTATCTGTTCTTTTCGGTGTGTATAATAGGCTTTGTTCATGTGTTTAGCTGAGAACTCCTTGGAAGCATGAGTTTCCTTGGCCACGAAGTTGAATAAGCCAAGCCTAGGTTTTTTTAATCTACTGAAAAGAGTGTTTTGTTTGTTTTTCCCAGGATAATCAATGCCCTTGCTATCTTGGAGATTCATTTTTAATCAAGGGGAATCATCTATAAGTAAACACTAATAAATTTATTTTAGAGTACAGTGCATGAAGAAATAAAACATGGTAGTGTGAAAGGGAGAGGTGAGGGTTAAGGTTTGAGGTCTGGGAAGAAGAGAATAAATATAGTGCTGGGGCAAGGCCCTTCAGAAAGAGGAGACTTGAGAGCTGAAGGATAAGACGTGCCAGAAATCCTATTATGTTCTTAACAATCATCACGTGCTTAATGGATGCACATGTACAACTGAAACAGTCAATAGTTTTTATCTAGCATTCAAGTTTAGAGCCATCTCAGCTAATATATTGCTTCAGAATTTATCTGTTTCTGTTTGCAGTTGTTATTATCCCATAACATATTTCAAATTTAGGGAAAAAATGGATCAATGGCTCAAAAGGTGTTTATTGAGGCACAAAAGTCGCAAAAATAATCAATAAATTACAACAGCCAGGCAAGTTATCAACAGTGAACCAAACTTCATGATGACATCTGATGTGAGCCTCTATGAGCAATGCAAGTGACTCTGCACGTGTAATCATTTCACATAAATAGAAAAGGACAAATGAGAATAGGCTACATAATAATGAGTATCTGAAAATTCAATTTTATTGAACCAGTGATCAATTAGTCTCAGCACATGTTCTGTTGAAAGTATATCAAATAACATTATAAAGTCGTAAAAGCTTTTATATTGTTTTCAGAAAAGCACAGTGACCTCTCTGGTAAACCAACTGAGGTTTTCCAGAATAAGGAAAAAATAATGGTTTCCAGTATAGAACTGATGAATTTGCTTGCCAGAGGCACAGAAGAAACTAAAACAACACTGGCAACTTTCAAAGTCATATGCCTTATAGCACAAACAAGTATAAGACATACTATTGCTGAGAAGTTTATAAGGCCATCATCATAGTCAATTTAGTGTGTGTGTGTGTGTGTGTGTGTGTGTGTGTGTGTGTGTGTGTGTTTTGGAAAGAAAGCAAAATAAGTTGAATACAAAATACACAAGTGTATTTTGCATAGTATCAATGATGTATCATTTAGAGGAGCAACTGCTGTTCTGTTTGTGTTAACTGTGCTGATATTTTGTTTTACAGTTCTATAAATGTCACTAATACATAGAACATGAATTAGGTCCAAGTATGTGTGGGATATACGAGGACAAAGTGCTATGTGATTATTTGTTCTGCACTGACAGAGATGTGATTTTTGGTACATGATGATGACTTTGCAAGCCAGATACAGATTGGCGAAGTTCATTTAAATCAATGCGGACAAATTTTAACTATGTGTGTGGCAACAGGGTATGTTGCTGCACAAATAAAACTAAGTGCACCTGCGCATCAATCAATACACATAGTCATTCACAAAGAGTTGTTGCTAATGAACACCATACCCCTCCTCGTATGTAGCTTCAGTGTTGAAAGAAACATGAAACTTTGTGAGCATAACTACATGGGATCACTGGGTGTATGATATTTGAATACTTTAAGGAGAAATAGGTAGGGCAGTGAATATAAGAAAGTTTGCTGGTTGTTAAAGGGAAAGATACTGATACATCTATTTTTGAACTAAGAAATAAGATATAAACACTTCATAATGATACTGATATTGCTCAGAACTATTTCAAGTGGCTTTCTCAAATATTCTGCCTTGGACAACCTACTTTTATCACTTAAACATTAAAAAAATCACACGTTTTAATGTTGAGAGTCATCTGAAAAAACTACAAGGATTTCTTACAAACATGGAACTGCTATATTTTTAGGTCAGTTGCTGCAAGTTTCATGCTTCCCCAACACTTCATGATTTTTTTCACGCATTGGAGATATTGATACCATATTATCAAGTTTTTTAAAAATTGTGGTAAAAAAAGTCATGAAATTTACCACCTTAACCAATTTTAAGTGTGCAATTCAGTAGTGTTAACTATATTCACATTGTTTTGCAACAGATCTCCAGAAATTTTTCATCTTGCAAAAGTGAAATTCGATACCAGTTGAACATCTTCCCATTTCCTCCTCCTACCTGTCACTTTCTATCAGTCTGACCACTTCAGGTACTTTCACACAGTGTTTGCATTTGTGTGACTTGCTTATTTTACTTGGCATAATGTCCTCAAATTTCATCTATGTTGTAGCATATAATAGGATCTCCTTTTTCAAGAATGAATAATATTCCATTATATATATATATTCCACATTTCATTTAACCATTCATCCATCAATGGACATTTTGGGTTGCTTCTACCTCTTGGCTATTGCGATTAATGCTGCAATAAACATGGTTGTGCAAGTATCTTTTGAGATCCTGCTTTCAATTCTTTTGGATATCTATCCCAAAGTTCAGTCACTGAATCATATGGTAATGGTATTTTTAACTTTTTGAGGAATTTTCACACTATTTTTCCATAGAACCTTCACCATTTTACATTTCCACCAACAGTGCACAAGGATTTCAATTTCTCCACATTCCCACCATGACTTGTTATTTTCTGGTTTTTTTGATGGTAGCCATCCTGATAGGTATGAGGTAATAGGTCATCAGGATTTTGATTTGCATTTCCTTAATGATTAGTGATGTTGAGCATCTTTTCTTAGCTTGTTGGCCATTTATATATTTTCTTTGGAGAAATGTCTATTCAAGTCCTTTGCTTGTATTTTAATTGGGTTGTTTGATTTTTTTGTTGTTGAGCTATATGAGTTTTTATATATTCTGGATATTAACCGTTTATCACATATGTAATTTCCAAATATTCTCCCAGTTTGTAGGCTGCCTTTTCACTCTGTTGATTGTTTCCTTTAATGTGCAGAAGTTTTTAAGATTAATGTAGTCCCATTTGTCTACTTTTGTTGCGTATGCTTTTGTTGTCATAAGCAAGAAATCATTGTCAAATCCAGTGTCATGAAGCGTTTCACCTGTTTTCTTCCGGGAGTTTTATAGTTTGAGGTCTTACATTTAGGTCTTTAATCTACTTTGACTTAATTTTTGTGTAGGTAAGGATCTAACTTTATTCTTTTGCATGTGGATATCCAATTTTCTAACACCGTTTGTTGAAGAGACTGAGCTTTCCCCATTATGTGGTCTTGGCACGATTGGATCTTTTGATCATATATGAGAGGGTTTTATTTTTAAACCACATTCAAATTCTATAAAAATTAAAGTATAATTTACAGAGATAAATGCAACTAAAGAATGGGTTAGAAATCTGTTTGCATGTATCTTCCAATGTCTGCTTTGAGTGGGAAATGTTTGTTAACAGCACTGTAATTAGTTTACATGAGAAATCTCTCTGAATTTCTGGACGCACATTCATTCTGAAGAGCCAGCACTATTTGACAGCCACCAAATAATTATTTCTATTCTGCAAAACTCACGATTGGAAGTATAGGACTTATTTAATACAAATAAAGATTAAGAATACAAAACTTCTGAGTGTGATTCATAATCTATGTATTAAACTATCTACAAATGAACTTGATACCAAAACTTTGGTGTAAAGCTAGGATAACTCCCTCAATTATATTAGGCAATTATCATTATTATTAACACATATTAAAATACTATTTATTCTTTATGTTTCCATAATTTTTCTACTTATTTTCAAAATATTGCTCAAATATGTTCCATATAGCCATTAAATGATCTAAAACCACACTTTGAAAAGCTGTCTTGAATCTATAAATACACATCCACTAACACACCGCCATCCAGTAGAAATATAACATATAATACATATATGCAAGTCACATATGCAATTTTAACTTTTCTAGTAGCCACATTAAAAAAGTAAAAAGTAACAGATAAAAGTAATTTTAATAACATATATTTAACTAAATATACTCCAAATATTATTATTTCAACATGGATTAAATATTTTAAAATATTGAGATATTTTGCATTACTTTTTTCATACTAAGTCTTCAAAATCTGGTCCATATTGTACACTTACACCACATTTCAATTTGGAGTAGCTGCATGGGACTAGTGGCTACTGTACTAGACCACATGGTCCTGAAACCTAGCCTTAAAAATCACATTCTCTGATCTTAACCTTCCATCCATTCACTTCTTTCAATATTTTTCTCTCATTAAGTCAAAATTTAAACCTCAAGAGACCCTGTCCTTTGATGCTCCCTTTCTCAGAGTTCAGCAATTCCCTCTGGCTTATGTTAGGAAAGCTCTCTGTTTACTTGCTCTCTAACCAGCATGCCTCGCCTGCCAGACCATCTTACAATGCCGGATCAGTTTGAGCACTCACTTTTCTATTTCTTCTCCAGGACCATGAGCACTACTGAAGAAAGTACAGAGCCATGTTGACTAGTACGATCTCACATTATCTCTTCCACCCCCAGCCGGTGCAGGGGGGTCTTCAATACTCCATTACAAATTACAATACTTGTATTCATTCTTAGTGGAATCCACTTTCCACTCCTTCAGCACACAGTCCAAACTGAGACCACACTCCTAATGGCTCATCCACCTCCTTCCCCCTCGACCTTGATGGACAGTCTAGCTCCCTACTTCAGAGAAAATAGAGATGCCCGAGCATGCGCAGCCCTTACCTCTTCCAGGCAAATGCCTTCCACCCAAGCTTTCAACACATCCTCTCTGAGATTCCTTAATGACTTTGTGTGGAAAACAAGAGGACAGAGGACTTCTGGGTCAAATACTGATGTGATGTGATTACTCAAGTTTTTAAGGAAATTTTACATTATTGTTCCCATTCGGGTATCAGGTATGTGACTTTAAGCAAATATTTCCAGACCTCAATTTTCTCCGCCTTAAAGGCGGGCTGGATGAATTCTGTTGTCTCTTTTAGCTCCAGTGTTTTCTGGTTTTTTTAACATCTTTATTGGAGTATAATTGCTTTACACTGTTGTGTTAGTTTCTGCTGTATAACAAACTGAATCAGCTATATGTATATGTATATCCCCATATCCCCTCCCTCTTGTGTCTCCCTCCCACACTCCTTATCCCACCCCTCCAGGTAGTTGCAAAGCACCAAGCTGATCTCCCTGTGCTATGCAGCTGCTTCCCACTAGCTATCTCTTTGACATTTGGTAGTGTATATATGTCAGTGCTACTCTCTCACTTCGTCCCAGTTCACCCTTCCCCCTCCCCGTCCTCAAGTCCATTCTCTTCGCCTGAGTCTTTATCCCTGTCCTGCCCCTAGGCTTATCAGAACGATTTTTTTTTTTTTTTTTGGATCGCATATATATGTGTTAGCATACGGTATTTGTTTTTCTTTTTCTGACTTACTTCATTCTGTATGACAGACTCTAGGTCCATCCACCTCACTACAAATAACTCAATTTCATTTCTTTTTATGGCTGAGTAATAGTTCATTGTATATATGTGCCACATCTTCTTTATCCATTAATCTGTCAATGGACACTTAGGCTGCTTCCATGTCCTGGCTATTGTAAACAGTGCTGCAGTGAACATTGTGGTACATGACACTTTTTGAATTATGGTTTTCTCAGGTTATATGCCCAGTAGTGGGATTGCTGGGTCGTATGGTGGTTCTATTTATAGTTTTTTAAAGAACCTCCATACTGTTCTCCATAGTGGCTGTATCAATTTACATTCCCACCAACAGTGCAAGAGGGTTCCCTTTTCTCCACACCCTCTCTAGCATTTACAGTTTGTAGATTTTCTGATGACGGCCATTTTGACTGGTATGAAGTGATACCTCATTGTAGTTTTGATTTGCACTTCTCTAATGATTAGTGATATTGAGCATGTTTTCATTTGTTTGTTTGCAATCTATATATCTTTTTTGGAGAAATGTCTGTTTAGGTCTTCTGCCCATTTGTGGACTGGGTTTTTGGTTTTTTGATATTGAGCTCCATGAACTGCTTGTATATTTTGGAGATTAATCCTTTGTCAGTTGCTTCATTTGCAAATATTTTCTCCAATTCTGAGGGTTGTCTTTTCATCTTTTTTATGGTTTCCTTTGCTGTGCAAAAGCTTTGAAGTTTCATTAGGTCCCATTTGTTTATTTTTATTTTTAGGTCCATTTCTCAAAAAGGATCTTGCTGTGATTGATGTCATAGAGTGTTCTGCCTATGTTTTCCTCTAAGAGTTTGACAGTGTCTGGTCTTACATTTAGGTCTTTAATCCATTTTGAGTTTATTTTTGTGTATGGTGTTAGGGAGTGTTCTAATTTCATTCTTTTACATGTAGCTGTCCAGTTTTCCCAGCAACACTTATTGAAGAGGCTGTCTTTTCTCCATTGTATATTCTTGCCTCCTTTAGAAAAGATAAGGTGACCATAGGTGTGTGGGTTTATCTCTGGACTTTCTATCCTGTTCCATTGATCTATATTTCTCTTTTTGTGCCAGTACCATACTGTCTTGATTACTGTAACTTTGTCATATAGTCTGAAGTCAGGGAGCCTGATTCCTCCAGCTCCATTTTTCTTTCCCAAGATGCTTTGGCTATTCAGGGTCTTTTGTGTTTCCATACAAATTGTGAAATTTTTTGTTCTAGTTCTGTGAACAATGCCATTGGTAGTTTGATAGGGATTGCATTGAATCTGTAGATTGCCTTGAGTAGTATAGTCATTTTCACAATGCTGATTCTTCCAATCCAAGAACATGGTATGTCTCTCCATCTGTTTGTATCACCTTTAATTTCTTTCATCAGTGTCTTTTAGTTTTCTGCATACAGGTCTTTTGTCTCCTTAGGTAGGTTTATTCCTAGGCATTTTATTCTTTTTGGTGCAATGGTAAATGGGAGTGTTTCCTCAATTTCCCTTTTAGATTTTTCATCATTAGTGTATACGAATGCAAGAGATTTCTGTGCTTTAATTTTGTATCCTGCTACTCTACCCAATTCATTGATTAGCTCTAGTAGTGTTCTGGTAGCATCTTTAGGATTCTGTATGTATAGTATCATGTCATCTGCAAACAGTGACAGCTTTACTTCTTCTTTTTCAATTTGGATTCCTTTTATTTCTTTTTCTTCTCTAATTGCTGTGGCTAAAACTTCCAAAACTACGTTGAATAATAGTGGTGAGAGTGGGCAACCTTGTCTTTTTCCTGATCTTAGCAGAAATGGTTTCAGTTTTTCACGATTGAGAATGATGTTGGCTGTGGGTTTGTCATATATGGCCTTTATTATGTTGAGGTAGCTTCCCTCTATGCCTACTTTCTGGAAAGTTTTATCATAAATGGGTGTGGAATTTTGTCAAAAGCTTTTCCTGCATCTATTGAGATTATCATATGGTTTTTCTCCTTCAGTTTGTTAATATGGTATATCACATTGATTGACTTGCATATATTGAAGAATCCTTGCATTCCTGGGATAAACCCCATTTGATCATGGTGTATATCCTTTTAATGTGCTGTTGGATTCTGTTTGCTAGTATTTTGTTGAGAATTTTTGTATCTATGTTCATCAGAGATATTGGTCTGTTGTTTTCTTTTTTGTGTGACATCTTTGTCTGGTTTTCGTACCAGGGTGATGGTGGTCTCGTAGAATGAGCTTGGGTGTTCCTCCCTCTGCTATAGTTTGGAAGAGTTTGAGAAGCATAGGTGTTAGCTCTTCTCTAAATGTTTGATAGAATTCGCCTGTGAAGCCATCTGGTCTTGGGCTTTTGTTTGTTGGAAGAGTTTTAATCACAGTTTCAATTTCAGTGCTTGTGACTGATCTGTTTATATTTTCTATTTCTTCCTGGTTCAGTCTCGGAAGGTTTTGCTTTTCTAAGAGTTTGTCCATTTCTTCCAGGTTGTCCATTTTATTGGCATAGAGTTCCTTTAGTAATCTTTCATGATCCTTTGTACTTCTGCAGTGTCAGTTGTTACTTCTTTTTCATTTCTAATTCTGTTGATTTGAGTCTTCTCCCTTTTTTTTCTTGGTGAGTCTGGCTAATGGTTTATCAATTTTGTTTATCGCTCAAAGAACAAGCTTTTAGTTTTCTTGATCTTTGCTATTGTTTCCTTCATTTATTTTTCATTTATTTCTGATCTGATACTTATGATTTCTTTCCTTCTGCTAACTTTGGGGTTTTTTTTGTTCTTCTTTCTCTAATTGCTTTAGGTGTAAGGTTAGGTTGTTTTTTTTGTTTCGTTTTGTTTTTTGACGTACGCGGGCCTCTCACCACCGTGGCCTCTTCGGTTGCGGAGCACAGGCTCCGGACGCGCAGGCCCAGCATCCATGGCTCACAGGCCCAGCCGCTCCGTGGCATGTGGGATCCTCCCGGACTGGGGCACGAACCCATGTTCCCTGCATCAGCACGCGGAATCCCAACCACTGCGCCACCAGGGAAGCCCAGTTAGGTTGTTTATTTGAGATTTTTCTTGTTTCTTGAGGTAGGCTTGTATTGCTATAAACTTCCCTCTTAGAACTGCTTTTGCTGCATCCCATAGGTTTTGGGTCATCTTGTCTTCCTTGTCATTTGTTTCTAGGTATTTTTAAATTTCCTCTTTGATTTCTTCAGTGATCTCTTGGTTATTCAGTAGTGTATTGTTTAGCCTCCCTGTGTTTGTATTTTTTACAGATCTTTTCTTGTAATTGATATCTAGTCTCATAGTGTTGTGGTCAGAAAAGACACTTGATATGATTTCAATTTTCTTAAATTTACCAAGGCTTGATTTGTGATCCAAGATATGATCTATGCTGGAGAATCTTCCATGAGCCCTTGAGAAGAAAGTGTATTCTGTTGTTTTTGGTTGGAATGTCCTATAAATATTAATTAAGTCCATCTTGTTTAATGTGTCATTTAAAGCTTGTTTCCTTATTTATTTACATTTTGGATGATGTGTCCATTGGTGAAAGTGGGGTGTTAAAGTCCCCTACTATTAATGTGTTACTGTTGATTTCCCCTTTTATGGTTGTTAGCATTTGCCTTATGTACTGAGGTGCCTCTATGTTAGGTGCATAAATATTTACAATTGTTATATCTTCTTCTTGGCTTGATCCCTTGATCACTATGTAGTGTCCTTCTTTGTCTCTTGTAACAGTCTTTATTTTAAAGTCTATTTTGTTTGATATGAGAACTGCTACTCCAGCTTTCTTTTAATTTCCATTTGCATGGACTATCTTTTTCCATCCCCTCACTTTCAGTCTGTATGTGTCCCTAGGTCTGAAGTGGGTCTCTTATAGTCAGCATATGTATGGGTCTTGTCTTTGTATCCATTCAGCCAGTCTATGTCTTTTGGTTGGAGCATTTAATCCATTTTACATTTAAGGTAATTATTGATATGTATGTTCTTATTACCATTTTCTTAATTGTTTTGGGTTTGTTATTGTAGGTGTTTTCCTTCTCTTGTGTTTCCTGCCTAGAAAAGTTCCTTTAGGGCTTCCCTGGTGGCGCAGTGGTTGAGAATCCGCCTGCCGATGCAGGAGACACGGGTTCGTGCCCTGGTCCGGGAAGATCCCACATGCCGTGGAGCAACTAAGCCCATGAGCCATGGCCGCTAGGCCTGCGTGTCCGGAGCCTGTGCTCCGCAACGGGAGAGGCCACAACAGTGAGAGGCCCGCATACCGCAAAAAAAAAAAAAAAAAAAAAAAAAAAAGAAAAGTTCCTTTAGCATTTGTTGTTAAGCTGGTTTGGTGGTGCTGAATTCTCTTAACTTTTGTTTATCTGTAAAGGTTTTAATTTCTCCATCAAATCTGAATGAGATCCTTGCTGGGTAGAGTAATCTCGGTTGTAGGTTTTTCCACTTCATCACTTTAAATATGTCCTGCCACTCCCTTCTGGCTTGCAGAGTTTCTGCTGAAAAATCAGCTGTTAACCTTACAGGGATTCCCTTGCATATTATTTGTTGCTTTTCCCTTGCTGCTTTGAATAATTTTTCTTCGTATTTAATCTTCGATAGGTTGACTAATATATGTCTCGGTGTGTTTCTCTTTGGATTTATCCTGTATGCTACTCTCTGTGCTTCCTGGACTTGATTGACTATTTCCTTTTCCATGTTAGGGAAGTTTTCAACTATAATCTTTCAAATATTTTATCAGACCCTTCCTTTTTCTCTTCTTCTTCTGGGACTCCTATAATTCAAATGTTGGTGCATTTAATGTTGTCCCAGAGATCTCTGAGACTGTCCTGAATTCTTTTCATTCTTTTTTCTTTATTCTGCTCCCTGGCAGTTATTTCCACCATTTTATCTTCCAGCTCACCTATCCATTCTTTTGCCTCAGTTATTCTGTCATTGATTCCTTCTAGAGTATTTTTAATTTATTTAATTATGTTGTTCATCACTGTTTGTTTGCTCTTTAGTTCTTCTAGATCCTTGTTAAATGTTTCTTGTATTTTCTCCATTCTGTTTCCGAGATTTTGGATCATCTTTACTATCATTACTCTGAATTCTTTTTCAGGTAGGTTGCCTATTTCATCTTCATTTATTTGGCCTTGTAGGTTTTTACCTTGCTCTTTCATCTGTAACATATTTTTTTGTCATTTCATTTTTTTTTAATGGGTGGTGCTGTATTCTCGTTTTACTGATTGTTTGGCATCAGACCTCCAGCACTGGAGTTTGCAGGCAGTTGGATAGAGCTGGGTCTTGGTGCTGAGATGAGGACCTCTGGGAGGCCTCACTCCAACAGATATTCCCTGGGGTCTGAGGTTCTCTGTTAGTCCAGCAGTTTGGACTTGGAATCCCACCAGAGGAGCTTGGGTCTGACCTCCGGCCTGAGAACCAAGATCCTGTAAGCTTCATGGTGTGGTAATTAAAAAAAAAAAAAAAAAAAAAGGAAGAAAGAAAGAAAAAAAGGAGCAGTACAATATCAAAGAATAAAAAAACAAAATAAATGTCGAAAGATTAAAAATATATTAGGAAATATAAAACTATAATTGAAACAACTGCAACAAGGTAAAATAAATCCACAGCAGAAAAAAGAAAAAAAAAGCAGGGTGTGGGGGGGCAACAAGCCAAAAGGAGAGAACAATGAATGACAAGGTATAAAGAATAAAATAAAATTAGAAAAATAAAAGATTTGTTAGGAAAAATAAAAATATAAAAGAATCAACAACAATGAATCAGCAAGGTAAAACAGAACCCCAATCTAAAAGAGCAAAAAGAAAAAAAATGCTTTGGCTTTAGGGGCAGACTTTAGGTGGGGGGGTAGAACTTAGGCAGGGGTGGGGTTTAGGGTGGGGCAGGACCTAGGGGGGTGGGGGTGACATTTGAGCGTGGGGCGGGGCCTAGGCGGGGCTACTCCTTAGGACCTGCACGGAAGGGGAGAGGTAGCGTGTGGAAAGGAGGGCCTCTGGAGTGTGGGGTTCTGGAGTTTGCAGATGGGGCCCTGAGTGAGGGTGTGTGGGCGGGGTTTAGGCCCAGCGGGTTGGAGGGCATCTCCAAGTGTAGAGGTGGGGCCCTGGGTGGTGGTGTAGGGGCAGGACTTGGGCTCTGCACATCAGGAGGGAGGCTCCGAGGGCACAGGATTAGGCCTGGGAGCTCAACAAGCTTCCCGGTGCCTAAGCGGCCAGGGAAAGCACTGGCCCTGTTCCCTTCCATTCCTTTGTGCCCTTCCCCCACCGTCTCCCCCGGGGCCTCCCACACCACCGCTGGACCCCTAACCGTGGGTGGGTCCAGCTGGGTGTAGGAACTCCTCCCCTCCCCCAGCCACCCCTCAGGGGTGCTGGTCCCAGAGGTCCGGCCTTTACTTTTGCTCCCACTTCCTCCCTCCCACTCCCTCAGGACTCTCATGGCTGGAGGGGGCCTCAGTGGGCAGAGGGTCAGGCCCGGGATCTCAGCAGGCTCCTGGGGGCCCAAGTGGGCAGGGGAAGCCTGGCCAAGGTCCCTTTTGATCCTCTGCCCTCCCAGTGGTCCCCCAATTTCTCCCTTCCCCTCCCCCAGCCACCCCTCAGGGGCACCAGTCCCATCCCGCCTCCACTTCTCTTCCCCCCTTCACCCCCCCATGCCCCACGTTCTACCCCGTTGCTGTGGGTTCCTCCCGTCCCCTTAGGTGTCTGTGGTCCCCCACCGGTGCCTGGTAGGTGCCCTAGTTGTGAGGAGACGCGAATTCCACATGCTCCTAGTTTGCCCTCTTGACTCTGCCCCTCCAGTGTTTTTAAATCCACAATTCCAGCACAATAAAGAGTGAGCTTTGAAGTGCTGAACAGATACAGACTACAGGATGAGTATGTATAGAACCAGGTGGCCTCTGTTCCTTTCTGGCTCTGCAACCTCAGACAGAGACCTGAACCTCTGCAGGATTCCATTTCCTCATCTATAAAGTTGAGATAATAGTAACCACTTCACAGAATTGCTTGGAAAAATTAAAAGGCATGGCCGCAGGTGGGCAGCCTCTCCCAGTACAGTGCCTGTGCCGTTCACTGTTTCAGGCACGGGCAGAGGCGTTGCAGTGATTGCTGCCCATCTGTACACAGGTGCACCCCTGCCCTGTTCCTGCAGACTGTGTTTTCCAGGCTCCCTTGCCAACTGGCTTTCTGGCATGCTTGGCCAGTCAGAGGCACTGGTAGAAGACTAAAGGTAGAAGGAAGAGAGAAATACTGACTCTCTCCCTCTTTTCCATGCCTCACACAGCATTTTACGTGGTTCTAGGTCCCTCCCTTAATGGTCCTGGCTTTTTGTCACAAGAGGCAGCCCTTTGTTTGGGTTCTGCTAACACCACCTCTTGTGTCCCTCCACCTCTCCTGAGGTTCCTCCCTTTGTTTAAAATATTTAGTGATTCCTGCTTCCTGGTTGGGCCCTGGCTGGCACAGCTATGATTAGTGTCAGCTATGGCTGGAGAAGAGGTGAGGATTTTAACACTGAGGTAAATGAAGGAGCCAAGTAACCCATTGAAACCCTTATTTGATTTCAATGTTCTGATTCTTATACTTTGTCAAATGTTCATTAGACTAATTTCATGGCCTGAAATTAGCTGACAACTGACAATTAGATGGCTTTATGCTTAGTTTCAAAGTTTCGCAGAGAAGTGCTGAGTTCCTAGAATGAGCAAAATTCCAGGATATAAATTTTGGTGAGTCCAATGCACTACAGCTGGTCCTAATAGCAAAGCCACAGGGTGGAAATTGTACACACTGAGCTACACTGAGCCAGACCAAATGTATTTTATGACCCCAGGTCCAGTTTTCCCATGGCATATCCTCCCACAGCTAATGGCTTAGGTGATTCGAAACTCTTCCCCCATTACTCCAGGCCTTGCTGTGTTGGAATGTTAACATTTCTAATGCTAATCTTAACCACATTCTCCCCTCTGTGTGCTGCACCAGGATGGTCCAAAGCAGATGCATATATAAAACAAGATGTGGGGGAAAAAAAACCCTTAAACTTCCCTTGGGCCTAGATACTGTGTGGGAATTCATTTCTTTTTTTTTTTTCTTGAAAGAATAAAAACAGCTTTTACTATTAAAGCATTACTATTGATTTCTATAAACGTGAAAATAATATTCCTTCTAGGCCCATTACACAGGTAATAATAACCTGACTGCCTCACAGTGAAAAATTCTGACTCACAGTGAAAAATTCAATCTGAGTACTTATAACATCCACATTAATATCAAGAAGATTCATTAGAGTTAATACCATAATAAATATAAAATGAATTAGTAATGATTACACCATTATTTTAAAGCATTCCTATGTGTACTCCTGTATTTACTTTAATCACCATCGCTCTAAATAGCAATTAACAAAAGCTGCGCTGGGCATTTTTGTGTAGAAATAACAAGGCATATAAATGCAACCCAGTGCAAGCCCTGCACATTTTTATCTGCCCTCATGCATCAACACACCCAAGAGTACGGCACATACATACAATTGAATATTACTCAGCCATAAAAAGAAACAAAATTGAGTTATTTATAGTGAGGTGGATGGACCTAGAGTCTGTTATACAGAGTGAAGTAAGTCAGAAAGAGAAAAACAAATACCATATACTAACATATATATGGAATCTAAAAAAAAAAAAAAAGTGGTCCTGAAGAACCTAGGGGCAAAACGGGAATAAAGTCACAGACCTAGTAGAGAATGGACTTGAGGATACAGGCAGGGAGGGGGGAAGGGTAAGCTGAGACAAAGTGAGAGAATGGCATGGAATTCATTTCTTGAATATCACTGCTACTCAGAAATACTCTGCCTTGAGCTAATAGTGAACTGCCTTGCCGGAAGTTCCAATCTCTTAGAAATGTCACATTACTGGTTTCGATATTCACAACCACACTACAAAGTAGGAAGCACTGTTTTCTTCATTTTACAGATGAAGAAACTGAAGCACTTAGAGATTGATTTGAAAGTTATGCAATTAGCAGGTAATGGAGTTGGGATTCAACCCCAGGAATCCCAGTGCCACAGCCTCCGTTCTCAATTACAACGCTGACTGAGATGTAGGTTTATTAGTAATTGACTCCATAGTTGTAATTTTTTACCCAAATTTTTTAAATTTAAAATAATTTCAAACTTGTAAAAAAAGTTACAAAAATAGTATAATTTTCACATTACCTTCACCCAGACTCCCACAGCACAATTACCAAAATCAGGAAATTAACATGAATACAGTACTAATAATTAATTAATCCTAATCTATAAATATTATTTAAATTTTGCCAATTATCCCACTAATTTCCTCTTTCTGACCCAGGGGTCCAATCCCTTCTTTGTTTTTCATGGCCTTGACACTTTGACCTCATCATTTTGTGGACTGTCCATTTGAGTAACCAAAATAATCTTGAGGCTTGGGAAAGCTGGGTATTAATCAACAGGAAGTCCTCCCAACATCACACAAAGGCCCAGGATGGATGTACATCTAACCTTATATCTGATGGGATGTAAGATCTGACTTCTCAAGGAGAATCCAGAGGTTGGGTCTGGGATCTATTGCTGCCCCTCCTCTGCATGCTCTTCCCCCACCAGTACTCCCTTTTCAGAGCACTATTGGTTTGTAATGAATTAGAGAAATATTTCATTCTGCTGAGTAATCTGTAGGAATGTGATCTCTCAAGCATTTTCTGCCCTGAAACAATTACAGGGAGAAGCATATGAAGGAATTTAGTTTGTTTTCCTATATATGTTCCTCCTGAGTATTTCTACCTAATTGGCTCCAGATGAATTCCGTGCATGGATAAAAGCCATAAATACCACATTTCTATTATTATATAGGTATCATAAGCAATGTCTCCATGTTTTATAATCTAAATTGAATACAACTATTTGCCATCTTCAAGGTTATTACCTACTTTTTTCCCCTAGATAATCAAGGCAAAATGTGTAGCAGTTGATGCTGCTTAGACTAATCCCCATGTCCACCGTAATTATCACACTAGAATTTTTCTCAGTGGACACTCTATATACTGTATGTAACAACATGGGGAAGGGGCAAAGAAAGAACCCTTATTAAATGTTAGGTAACACATGTAATATAAAACAGACGTGCTTAAAATTGATGGGTGCCAGGGAGTGAGGGCTTCCTCATAAAGTTCAATGAAAAATGACCCGTTTTCACCACTACAACCATTGTCAGTTTACACTGTCCCTTCTCTTAATCAGGGGAGTTATCATTCATTGATCAATGTGCTTAAGTCTCCACTTTTCCACATAGGTGGAAATACACTGCCACTTTGTAAAGTAACAGCAGCTCTCATGTTGATTGGTCTTAGGACCCCTTTATACTCTTTAAAATTATTGAGAGCTCCAAAGAGCTTTTGTTTAAGTGGATTACACCTGTCACTATTTATCATGCTTGAAATTGAAACTGAGAATATTTTAAAATATTTATTTATCAATTACTTAAAGCAATAGTAAACCTATACAAATAACATCTTTGTATTATTTTGAAAACGTTTTTGACCTCACAGATACCCTAAAATGGTCTCAGGGATCCTCAGGGTTTCCAAGATGACATTTTGAGAGCTGCTGTATAATAGACATTTCCTGTTTGATACCTGATGCATCATCAGGAAAAAGTTAAGTCACAGCTAAGTTTCCAAATTATGATATTTTTAGTATATAGATTTTAAAAAATGCTAAACCAAGTTCCTTGGGCTGAGAAGCTAAGACTCAGTAAAAGATTCCCCTAGAGGAAACTGACAGACACTCTTTATGTTGGTGGGGATGGAATTTTAGGCAACATGAAAGCTGAATATAGAGTAGTGATTATTTTTATCTTTTATTTTGATTCCCAATTCTGTATACAGCATTATTCTTCTTTGGTTGTCCAAAGATGGGCAATAATATAGTTAATAAAATAATCTACATAATACTTTCTTGCCTACAAATAACATCTTTCTTTACTACTTTTAGCACATGTACTTAGAAAATATCAAACTGATTGGAAGATGACAGGTTAGGACCAAATAAAAATGGTACCAAAATTATCTAGAAACTAGATTACTGCCCTAAGAAGCCAAGAGGTGACAACATTTTGTAATGTATTATATCACTCTGAAACGTGTTACCAAGATTTCTTAAATCATTTTCCCACTGTATTTTCACTTATCAAAATCAAATCCTAAAGACTTTGCTATCACTCAGTTCAAGAACTGTTTCATATTGCAACTTCTTATATATTACTGTTTTAAATTAACATGATTTAGCTCCAGTATTCTTACAATGACCTACAATGCATAACTACTTAATTGTCATAAACAAAACCTTTATCTTTATTAAAGTCCTTTAAAAACTAAAATAAAGGTGAATTTAGATCTTCAAGCCACAGAAAAGGGATGAAATAGTACTTTACCACCATTTACCTTGTCTAAAGCAGCAGACTTGCAGACAGTTCTTAGCTTTGCTTTAGCCTGGCTCCTGGCCCAACAATTTCTCACTAAAGGCTCTATAAAGTGTTTACAATAATTAAATATGTTCCTGGAGCATAACACAACATAATAGAAATAACCTTAACCAAAACACAGTCTTTTTAGTTGTAGAGTTGTTAAACTTTATGAAACATTTAACAGTTATTTCTGATATATTTTTTCTAGAAATCACCTTCTGTATCACCACTACCACCACCACCCCCAGACATTTTTTAAAAATAGATCAAAGTGATAAAAACTAGCCCTTTACTTCTATTACCTTATAATCACTGCTGCAAACATAAACTGTTTACAGGTTTCAAGTGGAATTGACATATCTGCAAATGCATCACTTCCAATTAATAACCAAAACAAAATGTTTCAGTTTATCTGATAATGCTTTCCCAATCTCATTGGGAAATACACCAATTAGGATTCTAGTTACAGACCACATTAACCCAACTCAACCTATCTTATGAAAATAAGAGTCCATTGGGTGGATACTGGGCCAATTCTTTGACTCAATGAAGAAATGCCTAAGTCGAGACAGCTTTACAGACTTTGGGGACTGTAATGAAGGATTCAGATGCCGAAGCCATTGTCTCTGTCTCTCTTGTTCTCTCTGTCTCTTTGTCTCTCTTTCTCCATGTCTGAAGTGTGCATGCACACCTCACCTTGGCTGCTCACTGCTTGTCAGCTCTATTCTCCCAGGCTTTATCTATACCAGGGAATATGGCCACCTGCAGCTCTGAGGTGCAATCTTTACAACTCCAACCACATAGAGCAAGGCCTATCTTGGGCCACTTATCTACCCCTTTAACCAAACTAGCTAGGAGGTGCAGAGCCCTGACTGGACAAGCGTAGGTCATGTGGCCACCCCCAGGTCAGGAAAAGGAAGGAAGGAAGCCAAGGGAGCCACCACCAAAACTACTTGGTTGGAATCAAGGAGAAGGTTCTCAAGGGAAGATGAGAGCTATTTCCAGAAGAATGGGGGAAAGTCGTAATTTTCAATGAAAACAAAAGATTGCAACTATAGAGAGCTTTTTTCTTCTACAAATATTGATTTTGAAATTATTACATATATGTCTTAGATTTAATTATCATTCAGTTCCATTAACTTTTGTTTTTCGTAAAATAACTAATATCTTGGGCTTCCCTGGTGGCGCAGTGGTTGAGAATCCGCCTGCCGATGCAGGGGACACGGGTTCGTGCCCTGGTCCGGGAAGATCCCACATGCCGCGGAGCGGCTGGGCCCGTGAGCCATGGCCGCTGAGCCTGTGCGTCCGGAGCCTGCGCTCCTCAATGGGAGAGGCCACAACAGTGAAAGGCCCACGTACCACAAAAAAAAAAAAAAAAAACACTAATATCTTTCCTTTACTTGCCATTTCACAACTGCTATCCTACTACAGTCCCTCAATATTTGACCCATTCATCTTCCCCCAGATGGCCAAACGACTGATTCCTCTTCATTCGACATCCTGAAGTGTCACTTTCACACTACCCTGCCTTAGCCAAAGCGGTCTCAGGAAAAGCTTTCTGACAAGTGTCATAGTTCTTGCATTTCTCAGGTCTTAGAATGCCCCTCCCTCCCCCACCTCTGTCTTCAACCCCTGAACCCTTCCTTTAGTTCTCTATCAAGTCCCAGTCTCCTGGGAAGTATTTCCCATTTAGTCAGCTCTTAGTAGTTTAACTCTTCTACTACTAGCACATATAATTGATGGCACATTATATAAATCTTTACTGTTGCAATTCTAAGGCACTAGATCGGGTGTCTGAGGAGAGGTGTCAGTTTTTACAATTTGTATCTGCTGCTGTAGCTCTCTGGTCTATAGCTCTTCAAGCTTTTATTGATTCTGAGTTTACTCTCACTATACCTTTCTTAGGTTTTATATCTGCCTTATATATTTCAGTTGTATTGTTCAAAGTTTTTCTCATACTTACTTCAATGAAATACTTCCTAATCCATGCAATATCTTAGCAAACCTTGGATAGCTGAATACAATTTCAATGCAAAGCTTAAAATGCTCTACTTTTTACATAGTATTTGCATTATCTGGATTATAGGTGTCTTTGTTTACTAAAGTACATTATTAAGACTTCAACCCTAGTTTACTGGGTGAGCACAATAATGTTTAATAAAGGAAATCATTTGAGAAAGAGAGAAATGGAAATATACAATAGTGGAATTTTATTGTACAGACCTGGATTTATTTCAGACCTAAGAATATAGAGGGAAATGAGATAATAATGAAAGGTAAACTATCTCAGTTGTGAGGGAAGGTAAAAGAGAACATGAAGAAGCCAGGGAAAAAAAAAGTAAAAAGGACCATAAGCCATTACCCATTCTTCAGCCTTTATGATATATCCACTTTGCACTTATAACTTAATGGCTCTTTCTTCTTTGAGCACTCTCCCACCTCAAAGTAGTTTCTGGATACTACATTTAAAATGAAAGTTAAATAGTGGGAGTGAATTAAACCACATGGGCCTTGCCCTTTAGTACATACAATTCTGATGATTGTTGCTATCTAGTAACTAGCTCTGCTATGACAGAGTCTTACAATTTCCCCGTGTTTATATAATTTCCTCTGTGAATTGGTGTAGGTATGCCCAAAACCCTACCAACAGGATATGTGCTAAGTATACCGCACATTGGACCCTCAAAAAATAAGACCTCCTAAGGCTCAGGCAAGCACAGCAGGTGAGCTTTTTTTTTTTTTCTTCCTCTTTCAGCCACCACACCAAACCAACCCTACTAGTGTTCAGGGCAGGGAAAATCATTCCCTTTGTTTTGCTTTTTATAATTATTCCCTCTGCCATTTAGAAACCAGGACAACATTTGTGGCATTCTTTTCTGAGGCAGAAAGCAGATGATACTCCAGTGCGTGTGGAATTGTAATATGACATTATTAAGAGACATAAAAGCATTTAGATCATTTAAGTCAAGTACCTTGTCCAGGACTTGCCTCCAACGATAATCACTGCTCTGTAGAGCATTTTGTTAGATGGGGAAGAAAAATCCATTACACCCATTATTTCAAATAGCTCTCACTGATGCGAATAAATTTGAAAAAGAGAAAAAAAGAAACCATCTCATGAAGAGATCTTACAGAATGCCATACTCTGCTGGTTTAGAATGCTGTGGTCTATAATGTGATTATGGATTTATGAAGTACGTAATCTACAGAGCTGACCACAGAAGTGTGAAGAGATCTTGGTATGACAGTATTAGGTGCCTTTAAAATATTTTTTTTGATGGCGTACAGTTCTTGCTGCAACATGTGACTACCTACCCTGTTTCCAGTGGGAAAAAAAAATAGAAGAAAAAAGTGCCGACACTGGTTGCTATGGCAGCAAGTGCAAAGAGTGAGCCTGAATTCTGTGCCAAGTTAATGAATTTAGCATTTACAGGAAAAGAAATGGATTTCCTGTCACACACTGTAAATCCACCACAGGAAATGAACACGTTGTAGACATTTTAGGATGTTTAAAACCCATTTAAGATGCGCAAAAGTGGTAGAGAAAGTGCATCAGATTACCTCAAGGGGCCCAGTCCTTCCGCATCAGTGTGTTTCCATCCATATCTGTAAGAGGGAAGAAGAAAGAACCTTCAATATTAATCTGGCAGTTTGTACACAGCAGGTCCCAAAGTAACAATGACATAGCCCCATTTTTCCTCTGGGCCTCATGGTTGCTCTGGACTCCTGAAAGCCTTCTCTCAGGGAATGCTCCTCAGAAGGACATTTCACCTCTTCCTTGGCACTTGATGATTCTCTTGTTCTGACTCTTGCCCATTTACAAGGTCATCCTTTAATGGGGCTTCCTGAGTCCACTCCTAGGCTCTCTCCCCCCGTCACAAAAATAGTTGTGATATGTTTGTCTCTGGGCTGCTAAGCTGGCAACCAAACAGGCCATTTTCAAAATACATATATATATGTTTGTGCATGTGTAAGTACAAATGCTGTATCTTATTGAACTGAGGAACAGACATAACATATAATTTAGAAAGTGCCAAATATTCAAAGATCCATGGGTAATCCCTCTTAAATAACATTCACTCTCACAGAAACAATCATAACTACCTAAGTAGGATTATACATTACACTTAGTAATGATGTTGAGATGCTTAATATGTGTGCTACAACAGACCTAAGTCTTAGAAATTTAATACTAAAAATATTTATTTTTTATTGATGGGCCTGCCTGATATAAGTAAAGAAGACCCTTTACATTGTAGCTTTGCCATCTAGAGCACTTGACCTCCAAGGCTGACCGGGGAGGGGAACAGAGAAGGCTGAAAGAACAGCCTTGGAAGTAGCATCCTTTACTTCTAACCACATCTCACATCTTGTGAGTAGTCAGACACCACTCACAAGGCAACCAGAACTGCAAGGCAGCATGGAAAACGTAGGTAAACATGAACCATTTCTACAACCCTAATTTTCTAACACAGACTTTGATGGACAGTATTTTCTATTTTGAACATTGGAGTGACCTTGGTTATTGATTGAGAAAGACAAGTCAAACTTAGGTAAAATGATACAGTGGCTCGAAAATCTACATAAGAAATGAATGACCTTCATTGGCAGCTGCAGTGAGCCTCTTTATGTCAACATTATTCCTTCTGTATGATTTCTTTATGCCTCACCTATTTTTTCTAAAACGTAAAGGTGCAGAAAATGATATCTAGATTTTATTAGAGGGCTTCCCTGGTGGCGCAGTGGTTGAGAGTCCGCCTGCCGATGCAGGAGACACGGGTTCGTGCCCTGGTCCGGGAAGATCCCACATGCCGCGGAGCAACTAAGCCCGTGAGCCATGGCCGCTGAGCCTGTGCGTCCGGAGCCTGTGCTCCGCAACGGGAGAGGCCACAACAGTGAGAGGCCCGCATACCGCAAAAAAAAAAAAAAAAAAAAAAAAAAAAATAGATTTTATTAGAGAAATATTTCTGTATTGACTAGAATATTTCTGTAAGGAACAAGAAACAAAGGTAATGATAATGACAGTCTTTCACTGTACTTTCAGGAAAAATTTAAAACTCTTACATTTCCAGGATCCTCTTTTCCACCTTTCAAGTATCCTTAGACTTAATTTTTAAAGAAGTCCACATGAAAGTGCTATTATCACAAAATATCTTCATATCACTTAGCAATCCAGTAACTGCATCCTGATGTCAGTAAAATTATAATTAAGTGCCTTCTCACCATTGTTACTTCTATTATCTCTGAGGATAGTTGGTGTAGTCAGAATAAAATAGAGCATCAAATCAAATACTGTTTATTTTTTATATTTCTTTATTAAACAAGGCAGAAAGCATGAGATGTCTCAGTCCATTTGGACGGAAAGCAAAGAAACAGAATTCCTAAGTATAAACTTGCCTGAACCCATTTGGAAGCCCAACTTTGCTATTGCTTTAGAAATTAATGGACTGCAGATGTTACTATACTTTAACAGCATATTGTACCCAGATCAGAGTCTATGCATGGTCCCAGTAGGACAGATGTTTTGTGCAGTCAGTGGAAAATTCAATCAAATAAGCTGTAATTGCAGAAGTAAAGTTCATTACTTACAGTAAATACACTCAGAAAGCTTCAACAGTTAAGGGAAAGCAACTTTCTTCTTTTACCATCACATCAGACAAAATTAAAAATGAAAGAATTTGCTCACTAGAGGCAAGGCAAAGGATTCTCTTCCAGTCCAGAGGTAAGTAAATAGATGCAAAGAAGTAATAAAAGAAGTTAAATTAAAATGCTCAGGGATGCTTCTTATAATAAATACTTGAGATGACAAAACTATGGGGCACAGAATATTATCAAGCACATTGATGGCAGATTTGGACATATAATAAACTTCAAAATAGTTATATAATTTCAAAATCGTACCATTGGGAGTATTATGTAAGAGGTTAAAAATATGGTAGATCTTGCCAGTTTCCTCCAAGCTCAATATCTGTCTGGTATTTTAGTATAGCTCTGAGGAGTGATTGGGGATTTCTTGTCCTTAAAAGTCCAGTGAAGTATCACCAATCACACATTTTATAATAGTATCACAACAGTTAACATTTTTTTATCTACTTCCTGTGTACCCGGCACTGTGCTAAGAACTTTAAAACAAACCGGTGAGAGAGGTTCTGTTATTTTCCCCATTTTACAGATGAAAATAATGAGATTAGAGAAGTTAGGAACATCTAAACATCATACGTAAATGGAGAAGTTGCGATGACAAACTAGGCAGTTATACTCCAGAGGCCATGCTCTTAAATACTTCATTATATTGATCAGAAAGTCAGCAATATGCATCTTACTCATTTAAACATTATTCATCTCCAATAACCATTTGAGGTAGCTACAACATTTTTTTAAATCACAGACTATTCATGAATATCTTAGAATCTCCCTTGAACTCATTTACATCTTCAGCCTCTCTGACTTATGTAAAATGTCCCCTTTGATCCTACTACTATTTCAAATTCAAAGAGAGCTGCTCTATTGTACATGTTTTGAATTTGAGAAATTAAAGATCTTGCTCACATTTTCCATGAATTAAAACATTTTAGATATGTCTTTATTTACTCTTGTGTTTCCTTTTAATTCTTTTTAGTAAGCCCTATTTTCTTCCCATTTGTACTAATATGGAACCCATTTACCCACATTATCAAATCATTATTATTCTTCAAATTATTCTATGTGATATTACAGTTCTTTTATCCTTTAAGATATGGCCAATTAGAATTACAAAAATTCTAACTTTGAGTAAGGCCAAGCTAATGTTTTCAGTTTTGCTCCTCTCCTGGTAATGCTTTTTAACCATAACTAACACCTTGGGGTTAGTTCAAGAAATAGGCAGTTACTTCTTCCTAGAAACCTTTCCTAGGCTGTAATTTGTAATACATTCATTTCCAATTATTATTTGCATTTTTTTCAGACTATCTCACATTTACCAATATTGAGTTTTAAAATTTCAAATTCTATTACCCTGAATTTTTTAAAATGCACTAATAAGAAGAGTTTTTAATGAAAATGCTAGCTTTTGATGATATTATTGATCTTTTATTAACAGATTCCTTTCTGCACATGGTAGCTTAGTAAACACTGAGACTGAGGTATCTGCTTTCAATTACATTTTGCTAGAAATAATTCCCTGCACTGGAGGTAATTTACAAATATAAGAAGAGAAAAAAACAAAATGCAAGTTAAGGAAATAGACTGAAAAATTAACTTCCAAAACCGTTCATATATAAAAGTCTGATTAATCTACAGCTTCTTAAATGATGGTTCTCAGAACACTAGCTCAATAACATTAAACTTAATGGGTCTATTGTCTTAGAAATCAGTAATTAAACAAGTTAAACAAGTTTTTATACCCCAGATATCAGTTCCTTAATTATACTTAAGTTCATTATGAATTTCCAAGAGAAAACATGATATGAACTATTTCCCGCATTCCTTTGGCCCCAGAGCCCTTTTATTCACAGACTTGCTCTCAGTTCATATACTCTATAAAGCACACACTGGGGAATGCAGAGGTAACTATTATGTTACACAACCTACTATTCGAAACTAGAATGATTTCAACTTATAAAATGTCTAGCAGTGGATAATCTAGGTACCATCATCATATAAGGATTTATTCCAATTAGAAGGACCCTGGAGATGGTCAACACAGAAAAGGACGTTGCTGAGGAGAGATGAAGCAGGGTGACAGGAAACACATGCAATTTATTATCAATATAACCTCAAAACTTAATTTCCTTAACTTTTCCCTTGTTTTTAGATTTTCATTCCCCTATAAGCATTTGAAATCAAGACACTTTTCTCACTAAAATTTAACTACTTTCATTTTACTGTTACATATGTTAACACAGATGTAAATAGTATGTAAAAAATTTTCCGGGGCTTCCCTGGTGGCGCAGTGGTTGCGAATCCGCCTGCCGAGGCAGGGGACACGGGTCCGTGCCCCGGTCCGGGAGGATCCCACGTGCCGCGGAGCGGCTGGGCCCGTCGTGAGCCATGGCCGCTGCGCCTGCGCGTCCGGAGCCTGTGCTCTGCAACGGGAGAGGCCACAACAGTGAGAGGCCCGCGTTCCGCAAAAAAAAAAAAAAAAAAAAAAAAAAAAATTTTCCGGTCCATTCAAAGTATTTAAGTTGTTAAAGCACAGTGTTAACAGTATCTATAACAAACAAACAAACAAAAACCCACCTGGCTTTCTTTAAATAGAGTAAGTCTCGAACGGGCTCACCAGGATTTTTTTCTACCAAAAGTTGTTAAGTTTCCTAAGATTTCTCAAAAGTCTATGGGAAATAGGAAACCTGCTAGTTTAAAAACAAAATCAAAAACAAAAATCACAGACACACACACACATCATTCTCACTTATATCAAATTGTTGAATTTGTATGAAATTTGCTTATACCATGTGCTGAGCAATAAAAATATGAACAAATGCTTATCTTTTGGTCACAATATGAAGGAACTTAAAAAACATAAATTATTAAAGATTTTTAATTTTTTAAATGTTAGCACTACTAGCAGCATTTTTTTTTTTTTTTTCTGGTACGCGGGCCTCTCACTGTTGTGCCCTCTCCCATTGCAGAGCACAGGCTCCGGGCGTGCAGGCTCACAGGCCCAGCCGCTCCAAGGCATGTGGGATCTTCCTGGACCAGGGACCCGTGTCCCCTGCATCGGCAGGCAGACTCTCAACCACTGCGCCACCAGGGAAGCCCTAACAGCTTTTCTTGTATAATATTGCAAGTGCTGCAAGGCTGAAACACCTTTTCTTGTCCAGTAAGGTCTTAGCTTCAACAAATATCTTCAATTACTAAGGTAAAATTTGATGTACCTCCTCCTTAAAGATATTTTTTTGGCCAAAGGAGAGAGGTATATCTAGATTGAAGGTGAGATTTGAGCAGTTCCGAGCAGTGTCACTGGAATTTGATCCCATTGCCCATTTCTTTACCATTATAAATAGCATCATTCCCTTGGATACTGAGTAATATTCTGTCTTGAAGCACATGCTATTAGATACACAAATGCTCTACAGTAGCAGTGACATCAAATGATAGAAGTCAACAATGAACAAGACCTTTTGCTTAGAAAGGGTGAGAGGGCGGAGGGGAGAAGGGAGAAATAATACAAAAGTGAAAAGTACACAGGAAAAATTTCACCTCTTTAGAAAATGTCTTCTCTGTGGATACAATAATTTTCAAACTACAGGACAAAAAGTGGCAAATAAGACTGCAGAAAAGACACAAGAGGGGGAGAGGGCAGACAGATGAAGCAAGAAGAACTACAATCCTGCAGCCTGTGGAACAAAAACCACATTCACAGAAAGATAGACAAGATGAAAAGTCAGAGGGCTATGTACCAGATGAAGGAACAAGATAAACCCCCAGAAAAACAATGAAATGAAGTGGAGATAGGTAACCTTCCAGAAAAAGAATTCAGAATAATGATACTGAAGATGATCCATGACCTCGGAAAAGAATGGAGGCAAAGGTTGAGAAGATGCAAGAAATGTTTAACAAAGACCTAGAAGAATTAAAGAACAAACAAACAGAGATGAACAATAAAATAACTGAAATGAAACTACACTAGAAGGAATCAATAGCAGAATAACTGAGGCAGAAGAACGGATAAGTGACCTGGAAGACAGAATGATGGAATTCACTGCTGTGGAACAGAATAAAGAAAAAAGAATGATAAGAAATGAAGACAGCCTAAGAGACCTCTGGAACAACATTAAACACAACAACATTCGCATTATAGGGGTCCCAGAAGGAGAAGAGAGAGAGAAAGGACCAGAGAAAATATTTGAAGAGATTATAGTCGAAAACTTCCCTAACATGGGAAAGGAAATAATTGTCCAAGTCCAGGAAGCTCAGAGAGTCCCATACAGGATAAACCGAAGGAGAAACACACCAAGACACACAGTAATCAAATTGGCAAAAATTAAAGACAAAGAAAAATTATGGAAAGCAGAAAGGGAAAAACGACAAATAACATACAAGGAAACTCCCATAAGGTTAACAGCTGATTTCTCAGCAGAAACTCTACAGGCCAGAAGAGAGTGGCATGATATACTTAAAGTGATGAAAGGGAAGAACCTACAACCAAGATTACTCTACACAGCAAGGATCTCATTCAGATTCGACAGAGAAATCAAAAGCTTTAGAGACAAGCAAACACTAAGAGAATTCAGCACCACCAAACCAGTTCTACAACAAATGCTAAAGGAACTTCTCTAAGTGGGAAACACAAGAGAAGGAAAGGACCTACATAAGCAAACCCAAAACAATTAAGAAAATGGTCGTAGGAACATACATATCGATAATTACCTTAAACGTGAATGTATTAAATGCTCCAACCAAAAGACACAGGCTTGCAGAATGGATACAAAAACAAGACCCATATATATGCTGTCTACAAGAGACCCACTTCAGACCTAGGGACACATACAGACTGAAAGGGAGGGGATGGAAAAAGATAGTCCATGCAAATGGAAATTAAAAGAAAGCTGGAGTAGCAATACTCATATCAGATAAAATAGACTTTAAAATAAAGAATGGTACAAGAGACAAGGAAGGACACTGCATAATGATCAAAGGATCAATCCAAGAAGAAGATATAACAATTATAAATATATATGCACCCAACATAGGAGCACCTCAATACATAAGGCAACTGCTAACAGCTATAAAAGAGGACATCGACACTAACAAAATGATAGTGGGGGACTTTAACACCTCACTTACACCAATGGACAGATCATACAAAATGAAAATAAATAAGGAAACAGAAACTTTCAATGACAGAACAGACCAGACAGATTTAATTGATATTTATAGGACATTCCATCCAAAAACAGCAGATTACACTTTCTTCTCAAGTGCGCACAGAACATTATCAAGGATAGATCACATCTTGGGTCACAGATCAAGCCTCAGTAAATTTAAGAAAATTGAAATCATATCAAGCATCTTTTCTGACCACAACACTAAGAGATTAAAAATGAATTACAAGGAAAAAAACGTAAAAAACACAAACACCTGGAGGCTAAACAATACGGTACTAAATAACCAAGAGATCATTGAAGAAATCAAAGAGGAAATCAAAAAATACCTAGAGACAAATGACAATGAAAACACGACGATCCAAAGCCTATGGGATTCAGCAAAAGCAGTTCTAAGAGGGAAGTTTATAGCTATACAAGTCTACCTTAAGAAACAAGAAAAATCTCAAATAAACAATCTAACCTTACACCTAAAGGAACTAGAGAAAGAAGAGCAAACAAAACCCAAAGTTAGCAGGAGGAAAGAAATCATAAAGATCAGAGCAGAAATAAATGAAATAGAAACACAGAAAACAATAGCAAAGATCAATAAAACTAAAAGCTGCTTCTCTGAGAAGATAAACAAACCATTAGCCAGATTCATCAAGAAAAAGAGGGAGAGGACTCAAATCAATAAAATTGGAAATGAAAAAGGAGAAGTTACAACAGATACCAGAGAAATACAAAGCAACCTAAGAGACTACTGCAAGCAACTCTATGCCAATAAAATGGACAACCTGGAAGAAATGGACAAATTCTTAGAAAGGTATAACCTTCCAAGACTGAACCAGGAAGAAACAGAAAATATGAACAGACCAATCACAAGTAATGAAATGGAAACTGTGATTAAAAATCTTCCAACAAACGAAAGTCCAGGACCACATGGCTTCACAGGGGAATTCTATCAAACATTTAGAAAAGAGCTAACACCCATCCTTCTCAAACTCTTCCAAAAAATTGCAGAGGAAGGAGCACTCCCAAACTCATTCTATGAGGCCAACATCACCCTGATACCAAAACCAGATAAAGATACTACAAAAAAAGAAAATTACAGACCAATATCACTTATGAATATAGATGCAAAAATCCTCAACAAAATACAAGCAAACAGAATCCAACAACACAATAAAAGGATCATACTCCATGATCAAGTGGGATTTATTCCAGGGATGCAAGAATTCCTCAATATACGCAGATCAATCAATGTGATACACTATATTAACAAATTGAAGAATAAAAACCATATGATAATCTCAATAGATGCAGGAAAAGCTTTTAACAAAATTCAACACCCATTTATGATAAAACCTCGCCAGAAAGTGGGCATAGAAGGAACCTACCTCAACATAATAAATGCCATATACAACAAACCCACAGCAAACATCATTCTCAGTGGTGAAAAAACTGAAACCATTTCCTCTAAAATCAGGAACAAGACAAGGATGTCCACTCTCACCACTATTATTCAACATAATTTTGGAAGTCCTAGCCATGGCAATCAGAGAAGAAAAAGAAATAAAAGGAATACAAATTGGAAAAGAAGAAGTAAAACTGTCACTGTTTGCAGATGACATGATATTATACATAGAGAATCCTAAAGATGCCACCAGAAAACTACTAGAGCTAATGAATGAATTTGGTAAAGTTACAGGATACAGAATTAATGCACAGAAATCTCTTGCATTCCTATAAACTAATGATGAAAAATCTGAAAGAGAAATTAAGGAAACACTCCCATTTACCACTGCAACAAAAAGAATAAAATACCTAGGAATAAACCTACCAAGGGAGACAAAAGACCTGTATGCAGAAAATTATAGGACACTGATGAAAGAAATTAAAGATGATACCAACAGACGGAGAGATATACCATGTTCTTGGATTGGAAGAGTCAATATTGTGAAAATGACTGTACTACCCTAAGCAAACTACAGATTCCTTGCAATCCCTATCAAATTACCAATGGCATTTTTTACAGAACTAGAACAAAACATCTTAAAATTCGTATGGAGACACAAAAGACCCCGAATAGCCAAAGCAGTCTTGAGGGAAAAAAATACGGAGCTGGAGGAATGAGACTCCCTGACTTCAGACTATACTACAAAGCTACAGTAATCAAGACAATATGGTACTGGCACAAAAACAGAAACATAGATAAGTAGAACAAGATAGAAAGCCCAGAGATAAACCCATGCACCTAGAATCAACTAATCTATGACAAAGGAAGCAAGGATATACAATGGAGAAAACACAGTCTCTTCAATAAGTGGTGCTGGGAAAACTGGACAGCTACATGTAAAAGAATGAAATTAGAACACTCCCTAACACCATGCAGAAAAATAAACTCATAATGGATTCGAGACCTAAATGTAAGACTGGACACTATAAAACTCTTAGAGGAAAGCATAGGAAGAACACTTTTTGACATAAATCACAGCAAGATCTTTCTTGATCCACATCCTAGAGTAATGAAAATAAAAACAAAAATAAACAAAAAGACCTAATGAAACTTCAAAGCTTTTGCACAGCAAAGGAAACCATAAGCAAGACGAAAAGACAACCCTCAGAATGGCAGAAAATATTTGCAAACGAATCAACGCACAAAGGATTAACCTCCAAAATATATAAAGAGCTCATGCAGCTCAATATTAAAGAAACAAACAACCCAATCCAAAACTGGGCAGAAGATCTAAATAGATATTTCTCCAAAGAAGACATACAGATGGCCAAGAAGCACATGAAAAGCTGCTCAACATCACTAATTATTAGAGAAATGCAAATCAAAACTACAATGAGGTATCACCTCATACCAGTTAGAATGGGCATCATCAGAATATCTACAAACAACAAATGCCGGAGAGGGTGTGGAGAAAAGGGAACCCTTTTGCACTGTTGGTGGGAATGTAAATTGATCTAGCCACTATGGAGTTCAGTATGGAGGTTCCTTAAAAAACTAAAAATAGAATTACCATATGATCCAGCAATCCCACTACTGGGCATATACCCAGAGAAAACCATAATTCAAAAAGATACATGCACTCCAATATTCACTGCAGCACTATTTACAATAGCCAGGTCATGGCAGCAACCTAAATGCCCATCGACAGACAAATGGATAAAGAAGATGTGGTACATATATACAATGGAATATTACTCAGCCATAAAAAGGAATGAAACTGAGTCATTTGTTGAGACATGGATGGATCTAGAGACTGTCATACAGAGTGAAGTAAGTCAGAAAGAGAAAAACAAATATCATAGATTAACACATGTATGTGAAACCTAGAAAAATGGTACAGATGAACCGGTTTGCAGGGCAGAAGCAGAGACACAGATGTAGAGAACAAACGTATGGACACCAAGGGGGGAAAACCTCAGGGGGGTGGGGATGGTGGTTTGCTGAATTGGGTGATTGGGATTGACAGGTATGCACTGATGTGTATAACATTGATTACTAATAAGAACCTGCTGTATAAAAAAATAAATAAAATTTTAAAAAATACACTAGAGGGGTAAACAGTGGGAAACAAGGGAAAGAGTCCCATTTTTTACTATGGGTACTATTATTTTTCATTTTTTAACAAGGAAAGTATTTTTAAATAAAACATTTTTTTTAACATTTTTAAGTTTGAGGGATTAAAATCTCAACCAAGGAAACACAAAGTAAAGGAGAAAGAAGATTATGAAGCCTCCCATCTCACGCAGCCCATCCAGAGGTCAGATGCCAGGCTAATTCCAAAAGCAGGACGTGACCAGTGGAGGCAGGATTAGACCCAACTTCACTCTTCCTACAACAAAGATCTGAAGGAGGGTTTCTTTTTCTTCCCAAATTTATTGCAAATTCCACAACTGTATAGATAATGAATGAAAGAAAATATAAAAATGAAAGTGCATTATCACTTCTTCTCAGGAATGGAAAACGCAAACAAAACACCTAAGTTAATGCATCAGCATTGAACACTGAAGTGAATACCAAAAAATCTTTCCTAATGTAATAGTAAAGTATTAGTATAATCAGTGGGACTCAAGTAGTAAGTAATGTGGCAAACAGTTTTAAACAAAATATCATCACTGCCAAAACTATAATTCAAAAAGATGCATGCATTCCGATGTTCGTAGCAGCACTATTCACAATAGCCAAGATATGGAAACAACCCAAATGTCCATCAACAGATGAATGGATAAAGAGGATGTGGTACATATACACAATGGAATATTACTCAGCCATAAAAAAGAATGAAATAATGCCATTCGCAGCAACATGGATGGGCCTAGAGATTATCATACTAAGTGAAGTAAATCAGAAAGAGAAAGACAATACCATATGATATCACTTATATGTGGAATCTAAAATATGATAAAATGAACTTATCTACAAAACAAAAACAGACTCACAGACATAGAGAACAGACTTGTGGTTGCCAAGGGGGCATGGGGGTGGGGGAGGGAAGGACTAGAAGTTTGGGATTAGTAGATGCAAACTATTATATACAGAATAGATAAACAACAAAGACCTACTGTATAGCACAGGGAACTATATTAAATATCCTGTGATGAACCATAATGGAAAAAATATTTAAAAGAATATATGCATATGTATAACTGAATCACTGTGCTGTACAGCAGAAACTCACACAACACTGTAAATCAACTAAACCTCAATCAAAAAAAGTTATCACTCCTTTAAATACAAGTCTTAGCAGAACACTTAAAAATGAGATTGATTTTTCCTTTTTGTAATGTACATCTTAAACCTGCAAAGTTGTATTACCCATAAATTTTCTCAACATACGAATGATATTTTTAAAAGTACACTTTTTATTGTTAATTTATATATATATATAAAATAACAGAACAACCACTGCCCATGGAACCACCACTCATAATTTTAAAATATTATTTGTCTGCCACATTTGACACTAATCTTTTTTCTTCACTAAAGGAAATAAAATATTAAAACTCAATTCACCTTTCCCCAGTTTTGTTTCCTACCCTTCCTGTCCCCAGAAAACCATTACCCAGAATTCATTATACATATATATATTTATATATATTTATAAATATATTTACATATATTTATATATGTATAACTCAAGGCATTTTTTAAAATAATCATGCTACACATATATACATCTATATGTAATTTGGGGGATTTTCTACTTAGTGCATTGCTAAATATTTTTGTGCAAGTTGGATTTTTATTAAATATTATTTTTCATCTAACCTATCCATATTGGTACATAGACCTAGTTTATCAATTGCAGCAGAATATTCAAATTTTATTTTTGATGTACTTCTTAAAGAATTTCACTACTTTAATAGTTTTCATAGAATGGCTTTTTCTTCTGTTTCCCTGTTTCCCTCCCCTTCTGGCCTTTCTGACCCAACACACACACACACACACACACACACACTCAGAATTTTTATTTTAGGGCTCTTAAACCCCAGATTCTGTTGGAAAATGTTCTGGTATCAGGTTCCCTGACTCTAAGTGTACAAAAGGCTGAGATGTAGAGTGTGGACAGGAAATACCTGAACTTTTGTCTGGACCCCCTTGGGTACAGTAATTATATACAGCTCAGAACCTGTTTGCAACTGAGTGTGAACATGTGGAAATTTAGCAACTATGTTTGGAATGTCATGTTAATTTTCCCAAATGGTTAAATGGCAGTTAAAATGGCACTTAAGGAACAAAAACTAGGGTAGGATAGGGTGTTATAGATCACTGACTTAACAGGGTGTTCCCATTGACAATGCTTTTCAGCTTTGCAATTTGGAAAGGAAAGTGAAAAGGAAGGGTGAGCTCATCAGCTCACTCAGAAAACTAAACTCTCTCATAAAGGTTTGCTCTTGAGATTGCTTTGAATGAAAGAATGCTGCAGCCTCCCTGTCCCCAGTTCCCATTCCCATTTCTTCCAATTCTGGATTTAATTAGTATTACATTCTTTTCCTACACACACACACATCTCCAAGGTCAAACTATAAACCTGAATATTCAAAATAATTTAACTATATTTTTATGAGTAAGATTATATTTGCCCCACATATTGTGACAAATCTTACTTCCACCTCATTTATGTTTCAGAATTGAATGTCAATCAATTAAAATAATTAAGTGCCTCAGAAAAGAGCAGCTCAAGCTAATTTTCATCTCCTCCCCTCAAAAATATCATATTTTACTTTATAACTACCCACAGGCTATTGATTACATTTATGGAACTTTATATATACAGTGATTCTGTATTGCACAATTAATGTGAGCAACACTGTGCTATGGATGCTATAAAATAAAATAAAAACAACAACAAATGCAAAAATGATCCTTTTCCTCAGGGAGTTTACATTCTAATAAGTGGAATGACACAGTCAGAAATAAGTAGCATTGACTATTAATATATTTTAATAGGGAAGAAGGGAAAATTTTACCTAGTAAGAAAGAAATGTGGCTGGAAGCCCAGGAAGAGTTTTGTCAACTATACTCATCAGGAAGCAAGGCACCATGGAACAGGACAGGATTGGAAACTGGGAATTGCAAAATGTTTGTCTCCACCCTGGCTCTACTCTTACTGACTTAGCATCATGCCTGACACACAGTAGGTGCCAATGAAAATTTGTTGACTTACTGTGTGGACTTGAGAGCAACACAGTTTCCCACAGTCTTTGTTCCTCTCCCAAAAATGGGGATAGGAGATAATTCATAAAGGTCTCATGAGGATCAAATAAAATAATATATATGAAAACATATATAGTAAGCTTAAAGGCACTAGAAATATATTGCTTACCATTCTTTGGGGAATTTTAAAGTGAGTCGCAGAATTTTTAAACCCTGTGCATCACAGTATGAAGGTAACTTTTCTGTGAAGAGCCCAGGGTTGGGAAAGGGAAAGAGAAACTTAGCTCACTGTTATCCTCTTCCTTTGGCCTCAGCCACCCCCCAGCCCACCTTCCCTCCTTCCCCTGGTCAAGAGGTGGCTAAACTTCCAAACTTGTGACTTCCTTTCCCATGGGTGAGTAGGACTTTTCCCAGAAGAATGTTAAACACAAACTACCTCCACACCCAAAACCAACCCCACGTTGAAGCCAATCAGTATCTCCTCTATGAGTCCCAGCGTAAAACAGTCTTAGAGAGGAAGATTTAACAACTGGGTTTTGTAAAGCTGTGGCGTTATCTGTGATTTTAAATTCCCATTCTAGGCCAAACTGCTTGCTAGAAACAACGGAAGACCTGTGTGTATACTATACTACCTGCAATTTCCATGTTCTGTGGTGGCCTGAGGAAAGATGCCCAGATCTGGAAATAAAACACAGCACAGTGTAGCCACGGTGATCAAGAGGTAATGAGGAACCCGCTCTCACAGGTTAGACGTCTAAATCACACCCTTGGAGATAACATTTCTTATCTGAAAATAGGAATGTTCTGAGCATTGTGGCATTGACCAAACCTTCTGTACAATTCCTCAAAACAGGCATTGTGTGAATACAGTATGTCAGGGGATTGTATGTCATGTGCTAATCTTTTCATGACATTCTCCTTCTACAGCATTTCAGTGATGGTGTAAAGAAAAAAAAATGAGTCAACCAAAAAGGGAGGTGATTAGGATTATCCCAAAAGAAAAAGAGACAGAGGGAAAGGAGGAAAAAGGAGGAAGGGGAGAAAAGAGGGAGGTAGGAGGGAAGAAAGAAGAAAGGAAGGAAGGAAATGGAAATAGGATGGTCCCTAGTGGAGCAGGTAAAACAGATTAGGCAAAACATAGGACAACATATGGTGCTCAATCTACCTTGGCATATTTGAGAGAGACTATTTTATTAGGGTATTTTACTATTGACAGACTTTCTATTAAAATGGAAATTGTGTACATATTAGTAGTAACCCTCCACATATAAATCAAATTGGTTCTAAGTACATGCCATTCTTCTCAAAGATGCCAATAAAATGTTGGGATTACAGCAAAAATAAGAGAACATAAGGTTCTATAAATTTCCATGAGTTGTATGATTCATTCCTTACCAATCTAACTAGTTAGAATCTTTTCAATCTTTTGTTTAAATTTCTTCTTCCTCCTATGTAAACACATTTAATACATTTATAAATATGATATTCTGCACAGTGTCCAACACACAGTATTTGTTCCCTTCCCCTTTTCCTCACATCTTTCTTTTTCTCTATGGTATCTGCCTAAACTGGTGTGTATGTGGTGCCATCAAACAAGGTGGCATGAGTAAGAAGAAGTGACTATGAAGAATAAATAGAGGTGATTTCAAAACTAGAAAAGTTCTTGGGTAGGTAGTTTTCAAAAAGGGTAAACTGACTTTCCGATGATATGTAAGTTGTTTCCCTCAAAGTATTTTCCTTCTTTTACCCCTCACGTGTCCCCATTTCTTTGCAATCTTTCTCTCTCTGTTCTCCTTTGCTTTCAGATGACTTTTTGTCTTTCTCTACTAGTTTTTTCTCTTCTTTTTCTGTTTTCCTCTCAACATTGGAGGCTACTGCTTTAAGTCTGTTTCCTCTCTTCTTTCCCATGGGATTTTTCCATGGGAGTCCATTTGTGGGTGAACCTCAGTATGTCGAGATGCAAACGGATGAATATATTGCCAGATTCTCACCACAATGCAGTTTTTTTTAAGAAAACGTGAAGAGACTGTTTTACAGATGCTTCATAGAGAAAACCTTCAGAAGCCCCCAGGTTTCGGGGTGGATCTCTATCTAAATGCGTACCAACGTATCAGGTGCAGCGTGGTGCAGTTTTCTTCAGCCACGTCCCTCACGCCCCACTTAAGGATGATGCCATCCATTGGCTCCTCCGTGGTTCAGGTTTTTACAAGCAGAGCCAAGTCCTCAGGCGTCTGCCCTTCTTTATCATCCTTTCCCCCAGGCCGGACAGCCCCACACCGGAACAGCCCCGAGCCAGCAGCGCACGTGTGGCTGGCAGCAGCGACGGAAGATCTGTGCAAGGTCAGCGGACGAGCAGCCTGAAAATTCGTCCTGCCCGCAGGCCACCGGACAGGCCACAGCCAATCCAGAGCTAAAGCGGGTTGTTCCACAAAAAAAGGAGTGCTGAATCCACATCTTAAAGGGAACCACTCTAAGCAGATGGCATTTTTCTATAGAACAATACGCTGTTTGGGGTTTTCATTCCTAACCGGCGTCAGCTTCAAATGAATCATAAACATGACCAGCAATGTCTTTAAAGTGAAGGTACAGTCATTGTAAACTACTAGAAAAGCTAGTGAAATTCCAAGTCCTAAGAAATAGATTTTAAGTGTATAATTTTCTTGGATGATTATGTTATAAATCCCTGTTATAAAGTGTCTCTCCAAAGACCGAGGACTCTCCTTAATTTAGTTTAAACCTAATGTTCTAGGCATAAAAAATACAGGCCAGAGGCTTCCCTGGTTGTGCAGTGGTTAAGATTCCACCTGCCAATGCAGGGGACAGGGGTTCAAGCCATGGTAGGGGAAGATCCCACATGCCGCTGAGCAGCTCAGCCTTTGCGCCAAAACTGCTGAGCCTGTGCTCTAGAGACCGCGAGCCACAGCTACTGAAGCCCGCGTGCCTAGAGCCCGTGCAAGAGAAGCCACCGTAATAATGAGAAGCCCGCCCACCGCAACGAAGAGTAGCCCCCACTCGCCGCAACTGGAGAAAGTCCACGCGCAGCAACGAAGACCCCAAAGCAGCCAAAAATAAATAAATAAAATAAATTTTTAAAAGAATACAGGCCAAAATTTCATCATATTACTAACCATAAGTTCAGCATAAACCCTCTTGTAAATAGGTGTTAAGCTGAATGTAAAAGAGAAATTGAAGGATTTTTCTGCAAGTATGTCTCAAGTATCTGCCCTCAAAGCTCTCTTTTAAAAGAAAATTAGCAAATAGGCTATTGAGTTTCACAAGCATCTTCACACAAATAGTTTCTCCCCGCTGGCCACAACCGCGCGTCTCAGACTCTGGAACAAAACTTCGAAAAAGATCCTTTATTTTTCAAACTGTAGTTTTGCTTTTGGAGATGCAACATTGCCTTGACGAAAGTATTGGGTTGGCCAAAATGTTCATTCAGGTTTTTCCATAAGATGTTACAGAAAAACCAAAACAAACTTTTTGGCCAACCCGATAATTTGGATTGGAATCCTATTTTTTTTGAATCTTAGTTTCACTAATTATTGGTCTTAAGCTAGAGCAGGTCCTGTGAGCCTCTGAGCCTGTTTACATACCTGTGAAATCATAATACAATAACACTGACCCATCCACCTCACAAAGGATGTTTAAAGCATCCACTATAATAATATATAAGAAAATAATTTGCAAACTTTGGTTATGATCCTTTTGGATATCACCCAAATACTGTCCTGATAGTGTTTTATAACAATTTTCACTCATAGTGTTTTTGTTTTATTTTTCCTAGCTACAAGATAACTCTATTAAGAACAAAGACTAGATTGTGTGAGAAATTCATATATGTTGCTATAAGGATCAAACTGTGACTGTCTCCTTAGTGAGGAGGTAAGTAAGTTCTACAAGGATGAACTGGAGATTTTCAACAAGTTCCTGCCTTTATTAAGGCAATTCTTGCCAACAGACTCTTCCATCAGGGCAGCTCTGGGTGCCAGCAGCTCCAGGGTGGTTGTTCTTAAAGCATTAACTCCTAGCAAAGACCTTCTATGTAATTCCCATTTGCTCCCCAGATGTCCCAACACCTTCCCTGAAGAGTGACTCTAGTCAGCTCTCTGAAGGACCTCCACCTTTCTTGGCAATTCCTAGTCCGGTGTCACTGTCTCAGTACCATCTGTCCAACAAGTATTTATTAAGTTCCCACAATTTGCCCAACACTGTGTTTAATGCTAGGGATAAAAGAATGCAAAGCAAAGGCTTCCCTGGTGGCGCAGTGGTTGAGAGTCCGCCTGCCGATGCAGGGGATACGGGTTCGTGCCCCGGTCCGGGAAGATCCCACGTGCCGCAGAGCGGCTCGGCCCGTGAGCCATGGCCGCTGAGCCTGCACGTCCAGAGCCTGTGCTCCGCAACGGGAGAGGCCACAACAGTGAGAGGCCCGCGTATCGGGGAAAAAAAAAAAAAAAAAAAAAAAGAATGCAAAGCAATACGAGAAATTTATAGGCTGGTGTTAGCTACAGACTCACCTCCAGAGACAGATATGCCTAGCTGACATTCATGTGACTGCCAACTCATAAGGATCCCAGCTAAAACCAGAACTAGAAGATTATGAGCTAAATAAATGTATATATTTTTAATTCACTACGTTTTGGGTTGGTTAGTTAAATGGCAAAATCTGATAAAATAATGATAAAATGAGGATGAAATAAATATTGTTCATAAGAAACGATGCTAATTATATTGCTGATGGTGATAGAAATGGTCATTACTATGGAGCAAATACAGGGCATCACACATGGCACATTTAAGCCAGAGATGTTTAGGTTTTACAGCAATGCATTTTTAGCTCTTATATTCATCAGCTCAGGCTGTCATAACAAAATACCATAGACAGGGTGGCTTAAACAACAGAAATTAATTTTCTCACAGTTCTGGAGTCTGGAAAGTTCAAGATCAAGGTGCCAGCTGATTCAGTTTCTGGTGAGAGCTCTCTTCCTGGCTTGCAGAGAGTTGTCTCTTCATTGTGTACTCACATGGCGGAATGAACTCTAGTGTCTCTGACTCTTCTTTATAAGGGCACTAGCCCTACTGGGTTATGGGCCCACCCATATGATCTCATTTAATCTTTATCACCTCCTCACAGGTCTTATCTCCAAATACAGTTACATTGGGGGTTCGGGCTTCAACATATGAATTTGGGGGGAACAAAAATGTTCAGTCCATAACAGCTCAAAAAGCACTATTATTGTTGAAATTCCTATAGAAAAATTCACTTTGTTATTGCAAGATTGGAACTTTTAGTCCTTAACTCCTTTTTCCCTGTTAAACAATTACTTTTAATAACAAAATTTCTTAGGAATGCAACTTTTGCAATATTAAGCTGAACATATAAAACTAATTCTCTCTAAAATTTTTGCTATAGAACCCAATACTTTATGAAGAAAAAGCATTATATTTGAAGAAATAACTTGAGCTTTAGTAGTTTTTTAGAAGTGAAGGTAGTCTTTAAAACAAGTAAATCAGGGACTTCCCTGGTGGCACAGTAGTTAAGAATCTGTCTGCCAATGCAGGGGATACTGGTTCGAGTCCTGGTTTGGGAGGATCCCACATGCTGTGGAGCAACTAAGCCCGTGCGCCACAACTACCAAGCCAGTGCCACAACTACTGAAGCCTGCATGCCTAGAACCCATGTTCCACAACAAGAGAAGCCACCGCAACGAGAAGCCTGTGCACCGCAATGAAAAGTAGCCCCCACTCACTGCAACTAGAGAAAGCCCGTGCACAGCAATGAAGACCCTATGCAGCCTAAATAAATAAATAAATAAATAAATTTATTTTAAAAATAGTAAAAATAAAACAAGTAAGTCATATTTGATGTTTTACTCCTTAGAAAAACAATTCTCCAAGGTCTAAAAACATATCTATCTCATTTGGCATTTTTATTATTTCCCTTTCTTCTCATATATTTTTATTTTTACATTTTAGAAATAAAATGTCAACTCGTGATATTATTTGAATAACAAAATAGAAATCAGTTATATTAAGTAAATGGCAAAGAATGTTTAAAGCCTGTTAGATATTTGTTTATGCTTAGTGCAATAAGGCAGACAGAGAAAGACAAATAATGTATATCACTTATAGATGGAATCTAAAAAATACAACAAACTAGTGAATATAACAAAAAAGAAACAGACTCACAGATATAGAGAACAAACTTGTGGTTACCAGTGGGGAGAGGGAAGGGGGGAGGGGCAAAATAGGTGTAGGGGATTAAGAGGTACAAACTACTATGTATAAAATAAATAAGCTACAAGGATGCATTGTACAGCACAGGGAATATAGCCAATATTTTATAATAAGTATAATTGAAATATAACCTTTAAAAATTGTGAATCACTACGTTTTACACCTGAAATTTATATAATATTGTAAATCAACTGTACCTCAATTTAAAAAAAGAAAAGTCTATTAGGTATTTGAATACTATAAGTTTACCACAATGCATCTAAAAAGACATTTTTGCAAATTTTGTATTTCTCATGGCACCATGCTACAAAAATATCACTGCTAAACTGTTTCACATTTGAAGTGTTTTGTATTTTATTAAGGAAAGAAAGCTAACGTATACAACATAGTGGCTACATCTTAAAACATAAAAGAATGGCCTATTCAATTCAATAAATATTGTTGGTTGTCTACTAGTATATTATTTCTTTTTTTTATACACCAACATGAAGTCAATAGATATAGATTATACCCTACCCTGATATCATGAAGATATTTTCCTATGTTTATAATTTTGCCTTTCACTTTCAGGTCTTTAATCAACTCAGGGTTCATTTTATATATGATGTAAAGTAGGATTTTGATTTGTTATTCATATGAATACAGGAGTCCTGAATAGAATTTATGAAAAAGATTGTTCATCCTCCACTAACCTTCCATGTCATTCCTGTCATACATATGTCTGTATGTGTGTGCATCTGCTCTTGGGCTCTCCATTTTATTTCATTAGCCGGTCTATAACCATATCCATGCTACATTATCTTAATTAATATAGCTTTATAATGTCTTCTTTTTTAAATCAAATTTCCCCTCTTCAGACCCCCCCAACTCTGGTAATTACAAATCTTATTTCTTTTTCTATGAGTTTGTTTGCTTGTTTGTTTGTTTGCTGAAGTGTAATTGACCTACAACACTAAGTTAGTTCCTGGTGCATAACACAGTGTTTCCATATTTCTATACATGTGTAGAGAAGAATTGCCTTATTAATGCAATAACTCTTAATATACAATAGAGCAATTCTTTGCAAGACTATTTATATGCAGTCTCTTGAATTTACATATGCATTTTTTTAGCAGCTTGTCAATTGTTATGGAAAAAAATGCTATGATTTTGACTAGGATTGCACTAAATCTATAAATCATTTGGAGATAAAATAAATAAATATAACTTATCTTTTCATTTATTTAGGTATTATTTAATATCTTTCAATTATTTTTTAAATCTCTTCATAGAGCTCTTGAACATTTCCTGTTAGATATGTTTTTATATAATTTGTATGCTTGGTGCTATTATAAATGGTATCTTTTTTTTGTCTGCATTCTTACTATTTATTACTGTTCCATAGGGATGTAATTATTTTACTATACAGACTTTCATTTAGCAACTTTGCCTTCCTCTTTTCTTAATTCAAATAATTAATTTGTAGGCACTTTGGGTTATTCCTTGTACAGTTATATGATTTGCAAATAAGTTTTCACATTTTTGTTCTTTTCTATCCTTAAACACATTTCTTTTTCTTGTCATACCACACTGTCTAGAAACACTGGTAAAATATTGAACAAAAAAGGTTGTCCTTAGAATCTTGGTCTTTTTCCCAAACTTAGAGGTCAAGCCTTCAGTTTGTTCTCACTGTATATAAAGTTTACTGTTGATTTTAAGTCAGATTAAGAAAGTTGCCTTCTGTTTCTAAGTTGCCAAGAACATCAACATCAATGAATATTATACTTTATAGAGTACTTTTTCTGCAACTCTCGAGGTAATTTTATGGTCTCCTTTAATCTTGTATTATGGCAAATTATATTAATTTACTTTTTAATATTAATACAAACTTATCTTCCTGAAATAAACTCAACTTTGTCATGGTGGATTATACCATTATGCCTTATAAATGTTCTAAATTCTTTTTGTAAGCATATTATTTATGATTTTTGCATCCTTGTCTCATAAATAAAATTTGCTCATGTCTTTGTTACCTTACTATCTTTGTTGCATTTTGGTATTGAAATTACACTAGCTTCATAAATAAATTTTTAATGCCCTGGAAGAGTATGATTAAGATTGAAATGATTTGTTCTGTGAACACTAGTTTGAACATATCAATAGAGAATCTGTGCTTGGAATTTTCTTAGAGGGAATATCTTTGGCTACTGATGCAATTTTTTAGTAATTATAGGATAATCCAGATCTTCCAACTGTTTTTTAGGTAAATTTGCTAATACATATATATATTTTTTAATAGAAAGTTGTCAATTTAGTTAATATTTTAAGTCAATTAAAGCATAAAGTTTATAGCATAAAGTTTTCATAAAACTGTCATAAATGTTAAAATTCCTGGAAATATCCAAATAAGTTATAAACTCATGTCCAGACAAAAAATGTGCACATGAATGTTTACAGCAGCTTTGTTCATAATTGCCGAGACTTGGAAGCAACCAAATGTCCTTCAATAGATGAATGGATAAGTAAATCATGGCACATCTGTATGATGGGATATTATTCAGCAATAAAAGTAAATGAGCTATCAAGCCATGAGAAGATGTGGAGGAACCTTAAATGCGTATTGTTAAGTGAAAGAATTCAATTTGAAAAGTCTACATACTGTATGATTCCACCTGTGTGACATTCTGGAAAAGGTGAAACGATGGAGACAGCATAAAGAGCAGTGGTTGCCAGGGGTCTGGAGAAAGGAAGATGGGATGACTAAGTGGAGCACAGAGGATTTTTCAGGGCAGTGAAACTATTCTGAAATATACTATGACAGTGAATAGGTGTCATTATACATTTGCCAAAACCCATAGAATATATCAATACAACACAAGGCATGAACCCTGATGTAAACTATAAATTTTGGTTGTTAATGTGTGAATAAAAGCTCATCAGTGATAACAAATGTTCCACACCAATGCAAAATGTTAATAATAAGGGAAACTGTTCAGGGAGGAAGGGCTATCTGGGAATTCTCTGTATGTTCTGCTCAATCTTCTGTAAATCTAAAACAGAATTTTAAAATAGTCCATTAAATAAGTTAATTAATAAATAAGTGTTACATTCATTTACTTTTTCCCATGTTTCCTAGTTTGCTTTAGAATTGCATTCATCTTTGAACATATGTTTCCATTACTATATTACATTTTTTTTTCTTTTTTCTTTTTTTGTGGCACGCGGGCCTCTCACTGTTGTGGCCTCTCCCGTTGCGGAGCACAGGCTCCGGACGCGCAGGCTCAGCGGCCATGGCTCACGGGCCCAGCCACTCCGCGGCATGTGGGATCTTCCCAGACCGGGGCACGAACCCGTGTCCCCTGCATCGGCAGGCGGACTCTCAACCACTGCGCCACCAGGGAAGCCCTATATTACATTTTTAAAAGGATGCAATCCAAAGCTGTCTAAGTCCTGGATCCAGTTTCCTCTTTTACAAACTCTTTCTGTGTAATGAAAACACCACATTTTCTTCCTAATTGACTCATTTTTATGAATATGTTACTTTGACAGACAGTTTTGAGAAATGCTCTCAAAACTGTAGGTTTCCTTCCTGAATAATGTTTTTTTAAAAAAATTAAAGTTTCATTATTGTTGGCAAACTGTGACATTTTTTTAAGGTCAATAACATTTGTTAAGCACCAGCTACACCAACTAAGATAATTCTTAGCTTAGCTTAGGGCACATTTGCCTGAAATGGTCAATTTAATAAATTTATTTATTTATATTAACATAGTGGTCACATAAATCCTTCAGAGCAGATATTCCACAACTTTAGGTAAGTTCCATAACTCTGATGGATTGATGATATCTTTCCAATGAGCACGGGAAACAGAAAGAACCAATTCAAGCAATTAAACAATGACATATGGCTCAGGACACACTGAATGTCCAATGCTCTCCTTCCTATTGAATGCAGCTTATCTGCACAAAGATGAAAGTTATGCATGTGGCCCTCTAACTGCCTGAGAGAATCTGGTTATGTTTTATTTGAGATGTTTAGCTAATATGATTTTCCTAAACTTCAGAATTTAATCCACTTTTTTCCTTTGGCATCTATTTTTCCCTCAAATTACAGATGATCTACAAAGTTGAAGGAAGTCATAAGTTTGATTCTTCTGCATTGACTTAAGCAGCAAGTTTGAAATATCAGGATTATTTTATGAGATTCCCTACAACTAAGCAGAAAATTTATTTGCTACTATTAGATATCTTTTTAAAAAATATCTGATTAGAACGAACTCTCTTTTGTTTATTCTTTCTTTCATTTATTTGATTTGGAGGAACTATAATGAATGAAGGACAGAGGAAAAATAAACTATCATAATACATAAAGATTGAGGTTTAGTTTATAATTCCAAGCTCTTTTATTTCGGATAAACTTGAAACTAATTGAACTATTTCTACTTCAAACTCCTAAATATCAGGAACTATGATACTAACAATAAGAATGAAGAAAATAAAGAATCTTTTTTCCATCCTCTAGGCATGTGGCTATGTGTTGGACTTCATTGTATTTTCTTACCTGTAAGTCTCAGGCACAGTATTTCTACTATATAGCTATTTGCTAACAAAATCAGTTAGTGATCAAAGTCTAGAGCAGGAATTTTTTATCTTTCTTGAATAAAGAAAGAAATGAATCACATTTCAATACTTATTTTTGTAAATGTCCTCTCAAAGGCAAAGCTCACTAAAAATCAAATTTCTACACTAGGTCAGTTGCTTAGTAAACAGCTGTGGCATCACCATGACTGAATCAGTCAGGTCTAATCAGCAGAAGAGCCCAGACCACGTAGTCCAATAGAGGTTATTAATAGAGGCCACTAGTTACAAAGGAAAAGGAGGAGCCAAAGACAGTGAGGGAATGGTGAGGATACTCAGAGTTTAGTGTCAACACGCAGAGATTAGTATCAGCTGAAATTTCTTCTAGATCTGGAGAGACAAAGGAGGTGATTCTACCAAAGGCTTGAATACAGAGCATCCAGACAGAAGCTGAACCCACAGAGGAGCAGTCACTCAGAGACCTGCCCGGTGGAAACTGTGACCACAGAGAGGTCGGCCAGAAAGAGATGAAATAATGGAGACTCAGATTATGCTAGAAATGCAGCCCAAAGCCAAGGGAGATGGCAAAGAAGTAACCCAGCTTCTCTCCCTTAGTCCTCCAGTTTCCCATTTTTGTCTCCCATTAGCCGTATCTTTTCAGAAAACAATTGGCAAAGGGGGTGTGGAAAATCAAGTTGGCAGAGATCAGTACTTTGAGACACTGAGTAGGAGTAGCAAACAAAGTGAAGTAGTCATAATTTGGCGGAATTTGGCAAAATATGCAGAAGCTTGGACTAGGAAAGAAGGAAGAAATGTAGGATTGGAAATTCCCATAATAACTCTAAGAGTGACATTGTAACAGACAGGAATATTCACATTATTAGTGTTTATATTAAGTTTTATAGCAAAGAACAAAGGTTTCAAAAATGATTTTAAATTATCTATGAGCTCTTGAATCATTAATAAATCTTGCTTATGAAATTGTTGCCAAATTTCTTGTAATAGCAACCATTTATTGAATGCTTATTATGGGCCAGGCATGATGCTATACATGCATGTTCTTATTTAATCCTCACAAGAACTCTATGAAGTAGATATCATTATCTATCTTCACTTTGTAGATAAAGGGACAAAGACCAAAAGAGGTTAAACAATTGTCTGAGTTTACAATGGTAGTAAGTGGGAGAGTTCCTATTCAAACCCAATGTTCCCGATCTCCAAGCTGTCATGATCACCATGCAATTCTGCCCCAATCAGTGCTGGCCAAATGAAGCTTCATTATGTTACCCATAACCACCTTTCCGGAGCAGATGGCTCTCTCCCACTTCCACAAGGCTGGCTCACAATAATGATGGTTAAAATTAAACAGGTGTTTTATATCCAACCCACACACAGAAGATGAAATCATTCTTACTTATATGACCAATGATTTGTTTAAAAGCTGTATGTACATTTTCTATCATCTCTGCACAGATGCAGGAAGGAAGCACCCATCTACTGGCAGTGATCACAAATCTTCTCCTCACCCAAAGCAGCCTTGCAGACCTCCCTGGACTCCAGGCCCTTGCTGGTTTTGCCCTGCCAGCACTGAAGTAGAAAGCATCTGGTGGTCAACACTGGCACGCACTGCTAGCTTGCCCTGGCCAAAGGAGGCTTATCTGATGACTGTGTCCTCATTCTGCCCATTGGACACTACCATTCAGTGGCAGAGCTTTGTCAGAGGTGGTGGTAGAGGTGAAGTATAATGCTACAATGGTGCAGTTCGTTAAGAGCCAAGGGAAACGGTGTGCTCTATTTGAGAGAGATCGTTGCCAAAGCTGCTCAAAACCCATCAACCCCCATCTTTAGCAGGAGTGTCCTTGCTCAAAACCTGCCAACTCCCCACCTTTAGCAGGAGTGAACATAAATCTTTAAGTTAAAGGGTCCAGAGATAAGAATAGAAGCTACACACAAAAAAAGAAAAAAAAAAAACAGAAGGAACCAGCTGGGACCAAGATGGCAATGAATCTGACCTTTAACAGATCCTGAATCTCATTATACATGGATTTTACTATATTAGCATATTAAATGACACACCTACCAGTGGCCACGACCAGACATTAAGGACCAAAAAAGGATAAAAATGGGGTGGTATACCACTCCCTCAAAATAGCCCTGTCCCTTCTCCAGCAGACTAATGCATATGCCTCCCCATCATTAGCCTCACTTCTCCTCCCTTTGTCTTTACTCTAAAGTTAAATCTCTCTTGCCAGGTGGGTAGGAAGTTGATCTGTGAACTGCTTCTCCATTCTTTGGCCACTGAATAAAGCTTGTGCTGTGTCCATCTCACCTTCGGTTTTGTTATTCACCTACTTCAACCTGAACAGAAAAAGAACCTTCCCCTTCCAAGGCAGAGAGCCTCGGCCAGGCTTGGGCCTAAGCAGGGTCCATATGACTTAATTCGGTAACAAGATGATAAGAGACATCACCTCCAGCACCAGGTCATTCTTCTGCCATCAGCCAGGACACCACTGATGACATTAGAAATGCCTTCATTCCCCGGGCACAGGAACAACAGATAGTGCTCTTGGACATCCCAGCACTCTGCCGTGAAGCAGGTGGCCCAGCCAGGAGCAGCAGCATATTTTTATGTTGTATTTGACTCAGGAGAGAAGCTTTTCCACAGAATTTAAAGGAATTTTCCTTTGCAGTTTGGAAGAGAGGGTCATGGCCAGTAAAGCCATCCTTAATATTCCTGACAAGTCTGACTGAAGGCAGAATCGGAGCAGCAAGGAAGAGGAAGAAAGCCTGACTCACCAGGCTTCATTCTGGATGACTAAGCAAAGGGAGAGGGACTTTATGAACTTCACAGGAAGTGACAGCAGCCTCTTTTAAAGAAACTACAGTCTCCCATGGGGACTGTGGCCCTGCTTCTTTTTCGTGCATTCCCATGAAAACTACCTGGGGCAAAAGGTCTGAGATTGAATGGTTTTCGGAAAAAGTCACATTCTCGGATAAAAATCCAATATGTTGAAAGCATGTCTGTCACCCAGCTCCAAGTACAGTTTGTATCTATTAACATTTTCAAAAACGTTTAAAGTATCAAAATCCAAATGCTTTTCCATGAAAAAAAAATATGTGTGATAGGTGGGAGCAACACAAATTCCGATATTTTTACTTTACAGTAAATTAGACAGGTATTTGGTTGGATATTTAAGCCTAAAGAGCTTGATTAATTAATACTTATTAACTTCTGATACACTATATAGGGTGTATGTGGGGAGTGTGTGTGTGTGTGTGTGTGTGTGTGTGTGTGTGTGGTATGTGTGTGTGTTTAGAAGGAAAGTGTGCAGTGTACTATACCAGAACTCTCTCAAAATTGGATAAGCCAATGGCATTTAAGAACCTTATTTTTAATGGGTATTACTATTCAGAATAATAGAATATATGCTATATAGTAATGAAATTTAATCCTTATATATATGTATATAATGCTACCCAGGTTACACTGGACATGTTTCTCAAAGAAATGTACTTCGAAAAAAGTAGTAAAGAGAAGAGTAGCATTATTCAGTTTCACCCATTGAGTATCATAAAAATATATTTTCTATCTCTGGGGCCAGCATGGCATTGGGTAAAGGAATTCAGGTGTCCCACCCATGCTCCTCCTTCTCCCTATAACCTTGGACATCTCACTTAGCCTTTCTTGTTCACAGTCATCTCTCCAAAGTGTGAGGCAATTACTTCCTCAAAATACATTCGAGGTAGGAAAATGTAAAACGAGATGGTTGATGTTAATGCACTTTGCAAATTATAAAATGCTATACAAATTTTTAAGTTACCACAAAAATTCTTCTGAGTTCTTATGTGCTGGTTTAGATATACAGACACATCTATTATAAATGATTTCAAGCATGTGCGCATGCATGCACGCACGCACACACACACCCCTAGAGGCCTGAGAACCAAGTGTCATGCCAAGTACGTGATGCACACTTTTATATGTTAGGATGCATGGATCATACGAGGTATGACAGACTGGAGCGACTGCCCTGGCCTCTATCCTACTGCTAATCTCTCTTACTATGTTAAACAAATAGAGAGAATGGTGTGACATTCATTGCTGGGAAAGGTATCTGTGGCAGAAAATCAATATATCTAATTATATTGTGGTCCCCTCAAGGTTTTCCTTAGTGAGACTGGAAAAAAACACATTGCCATCTCATCTCCATTTAGAAGAATATGGGATGGTACTTTCTCAGATAAATTACAAAAAGAACTTTCTCATGATTGACATCTAGAAAAATAATAAGAAACATCGATTGTCATAAAGAGCAGAACTGTATTCACTATTATTTTAAATAATATTTCTCTATACAAGATAATTCTACTAACTGAAAATTGGAGAAATGAGAAATTTTCAATTTGGGGGATTTAATTCCAGCCAATTTATTTTCTTTTTTTATCCAACACGAAAGTTCAAAATGACATGTCCTCTGGTTGAATTCTTAGGCCATCTTTTCTGTAGCTGTTGCCAAACAATTTATCATTATTAACTTTGCTTATTATTCCCTAGGTTTTTGTCTGTTTGTTTTAGATATGCCAGAGAGCAGTATTTCTGATTGTCTTTATTTCAGGAACTACTTCATGGAAAATTCCAATCTACTCATTTATGTGTTGGTCTTAACTTTCTTCTTGACTTTGTAAAGTTTTCAGTTATTATTTTTCCTAAATTCTGAAATAAAATATGTCACACACCAAGTAAGGGTCATAGTACAGAAGGAAAGCTGTATGTGAAAATACTTAAACTCTTAGACTTCAGAACATCTCTCACACATAATAGAGAAACATAATTAAATAGATTTGGCCACATGAAAATAATAGCTCCTAATTTGGAAGTGCTGATTATTATATTTTATTCTGGTTTATTTCCTAAAGCAGCAGAGGTTTGCATTTGTCTTTTGTAATCAACCTGAATTAATATTACAAATAAAACTGACAAACTTCTGGGCAGAATAACATGATTTATTTGGTACTGATACCAGGTTTCTAGATAGTGGGACTGGGAGGGTGTAATGGCTGACAATAAGGCTGGCCGTCTTTCAGTTTCAGATGACCAGGTGAAGCACAGATGAACCATTAATGGTTCTAAATATAGTTCTGTTCCCTATTTAATTAGTATAAAAAATGTTCACAGATCACCCAATAATTTGTCAATTTTTATTTTAGGTATTATTGAGTCTTTTTCTATATCTTCATAGACATTTGTGCTGCCAGAATGATGACTGAAATACAGATTCAAACAGAAATTATAGAAAAGAAAGTAAAATATTCTTGAAGAATGAGAAATTCCAGTTGAGAGATACAAGTAATTGTTTAACTTTAAAATGGGAAATTAAAGGCTCTAGTTACCTACTGTGGCATTTGAAAGGAATAAAACTGAGGCTTAAAATAACATTTATTGGCTCACAAATCTGCAGTTTGGGCTGCACTCCATTGAACAGTCTTTCTGCTAATCTCACCTGGGGTCACTCACGCAGTTTCTGGGATTGAGAGCTTTTCTGGGAATGGATGGTCCAAAATGCCTTCACTCATGTGTCTAGTGGTTATCCAAGACAGCCACCCAAGGCACCTCAATTATCCTATCCAAATTTTCTTATAGGGTAAAAGCAGATATTTTAAGGCCTCTCAGGATCCAGGCATACAAACCATACAAGGTCCCTTCTACTATTTTATTGGTCAAAACAAGACACAGGCCCATTCCAATCTAAGAGGTGGGAAAACAGATTCCATTTCTTGATGAAGAATAAGAAATTCACATTGCAAAGGGCCATGGACACAGGAGTATGATTCACTGGAGGGTCTTATTGTCCCAATCTATCAGTCTAGACATAAAACTACTTTTTCACAGTAATGATTATAACAACTTCTAATATGTATTGAAAAATTTACATGTGTCAAGCAACTTTTCTAAATAATTAACATATATTAGGGACTTCCCTGGTGGCACGGTGGTTAAGAATCTCCCTGCCAATGCAGGGGACACGGGTTCGAGCCCTGGTCCAGGAAGATCCCACATCGCAGAGCAACTAAGCCTGTGAGCCACAACTACTGAAGCCCGTGTGCCTAGAGCCCATGCTCTGCAACAAGAGAAGCCACGGCGATGAGAAGCCCGTGCACCGCAATGAAGAGTAGCCCCTGCTCGCTGCAACTAGAGAAAGCCTGAGTGCAGCAATGAAGACCCAATGCAGCCAAAAATAAATAAAATTTTTTAAAAAATATATATATATATTAAATTTCAAGCAACTCTCTGAGATAGGTACTGATATTTTCATAATTTTATGGATGAGAAAATAAGATCATGCAGACATAAATGTATTAAGATTGTTTCAATAATTAAATAGTAGTAACATGATCCCAATGCAGAAGTAGACAGACATAATTAGAACAAAACAGAGAGTCCAGAGTTAGGCTAAACTATATGTGAGAATTCAACTGAATACAAAGCAGGCATTTTGCAAATCAAATCTACAGTCAGAATGGCCATCATCAAAAAATCTACAAACAATAAATGCTGGAGAGGTTGTGAAGAAAAGGGAAACTTCTTGCACTGTCGGTAGGAATGTAAATTGATACAGCCACTATGGAGAACAGTATGGAGGTTCCTTAAAAACTAAAAATACCATATGACCCAGCAATCCCACTACTGGGCATATACCCTGAGAAAAACCATAATTCAAAAAGAGTCATGTACCACAATGTTCATTGCAGCTCTATTTACAACAGCCAGGACATGGAAACAACCTAAGTGTCCATCGACAGATGAATGGATAAAGAAGATGTGGCACATACATACAATGGAATACTACTCAGCCATAAAAAGAAACAAAATTGAGTTATTTGTAGTGAGGTGGATGGACCTAGAGACTGTCATACAGAGTGAAGTAAGTCAGAAAGAGAAAAACAAATACCGTATGCTAACACATATATATGGAATCTAAAAAAACAAGGTGGGGGTTCTGAAGAACCTAGGGACAGGACAAGAATAAAGACACAGATGTAGAGAATGGACTTGAGGACACGGGGAGGGGGGAGGGTAAACTGGGAAGAAGTGAGAGAGGGGTGTGGACATATATGCACTGCCAAATGTAAAATAGATAGCTAGTGGGAAGCAGCCACATAGCACAGGGAGATCAGCTCGGTGCTTTGTGTCCACCTAGAGGAGTGGGATAGGGAGGGTGTGAAGGAGACGCAAGAGGGAGGAGATATGGGGATATGTGTATATGTATACCTTATTCACTTTGTTGTGCAGCAGAAGATAGGACACCAGTGTGGAGCAATTATAAAACTAAAGATGGTAAAAAACTAAATAAAGATGGTAAAAAAAAAAAGCAGGCATTTCAAATTACTAAGATAAAGTGTACTATGCAACAAATTCTTAAATTATTTGGTAATTGTTTCATAAAATAGATGATCAACAAAATGGCCAGTCATTTGGAAAAAAAGTAAACTCCTGATAGACGTCTCATTCACCAAAATGAATACAAATAGATTGAATACATAAGTATATAAATATTAATGCTATAGAAGCACTGAAACAAAGTGTGCGTAAATATATCTAAAATCTTAGACTGCTCTAGAACAATTTTTTGAGTTTTTTTATTGACATATAGCTAATTTATAATATTATATTAGTTTCAAGTATACAATATCGTGTTTCAGTATTTTTATAGATTATACTCCATTTAAAGTTACTACAAAATAATGGCTATATTTCCTTGTGCTGTACAATATATCTTTGTTGCTTATTTATATGATACATAGTAGTTTGTTTCTCTTAATCCCATATCCCTATCTTGCCCCTTCCCCCTTCCCAAGCACATTTAGATCACAAAATTTTAGGGTAAGCCTGGCTATGAAAACCTGAACATCAGAAAAAAAATTATAGATTTTATTACATAGCAATAATAATAGCTAAGACTCATTAATACTCATAGGCAGTATTCAAAATGTTTTACAATTATTATAACATTTAACATTCACATAGTGTCTACAAGGTAGGTGCTAGCATAACTCACAATTTACATAGGAGGACACTGAGGCATAGAATCACTAATTTTCTATTGTCACATAGCTTATACTTGGCCAGCTAGAATTGGAACCTCAGCACTTTGACTACATAGCCTGCGCTCTGCCATAAAAATAAAGTCGTTTTTTTAAAAGGCAAAAATATATATATAAAGTTGAAGACATGAAAAAAGTGGGAAAGGGAAATAACAGATAAAATACATGGTAAATGAGAAGAAGTCCTAACAAAGACGAAAAATACCAATAGAAAAAAAAAATGGGCAAAGAATAGAAAATGGGAAATTCATACAGAAAAAGAAATACAAATATTCAATAGAAACAAAAAATGTTCAATAGCATTAGCAATCAAACACAAACAAAAGTAGGAATAAATTATCAATGCCAATTATTAGCTTGGGAAACAGGAATAATGAATAATGCCCAGAGCTTATGAATATTGCAAAATAGCTATATATATGCATTGATGGAAGGGATATAAATTGGAGGGTGATTTAAAGAAATATCCCCAAAGTCAGAATGATCACACCCTGAAAACTGATAATATTTCCTGTAAAAATTTATCCTGAGAAGATACCTAGACATTTGCACAAAGATGTACATTTATCACATTGTTGTTTGTAAAATGAGAAAGAAAAGAGGAAGCCATTTAAAAACTCTTCAGTAAGGGACTGGCTAATAAATTTTAGAACAATTGTGTCATAAAATGGAACCCTGTCCAGGCATTAAAAAGGATGATGTAAATCTATTCACACTGACACTGAAATACCTACCCACTATCTTGGTGAATGAAAAAGGCTGTAAAACATTCTGTAACGTGTGGTCCTCTTAATATAAAAGTACATGTTAATGCATTAAGAGAGTATGAACAACAATTGAGGATAATAGTAGCTGTAGTAAAGATACAGAGGAATTCATTTTTATTCTTTATCCCTCTATGCATTATTTAACTTTTTTATGAGAAGCAATTTTTTTTTTTTTTTTTTTTTTGTAAAACAGAAAGCTTGGCTTTCTGGATGTGGCAGCATGAAGACACTGAAGAATCCTCTCCCCCACCAAGAAAAGCATAAAACTGGACAAAGTTGTTAAAAACAAACATTTCAGGACCATAAAAAAGTTGACCAATGATAAAAAACAAATTGAGACATAATTTGGATTTAAAGACACAATTAGGTTGAAAGTAAAAGGGTGAAAAAAGATATACCATACATTTAGTAGCCATAAAAAAGCTGGAGTGGCTATACGAACATCAGGCAAAACAGAAGTTAAGACAAAAAATATTTCTAGTGACAAAGAAGGGCATTTCATGATACAAGGGTCAATATATATGGAAGTTATAAATGTATATATGCCTAATATTAGAGCCTCAAAATACATAAATATATACAGAACTGAAAGGAAAAATTGACAGTTCAATAATTACAGGTGGAGATTTCAATACCCTACATCTAGCAATTGATAGAACTGGGCAGAAAATCAATACTGATATAGGAGATTTGAACACCTCAATCAACTTCACCTGACATTTATAGAACACTCCACCCATAAACAGCAGAATACACATTCTTTTCAAGGACTAACGGAACATTTCCCAAAACAGACCATAGTCTAGGCCATAGAATGTCTCAATAAATTTAAAAGAATTGAAATCATATAAAATATGTTCTCTGAGCACAATTAAATTAAATTAGAAATTAACAACAGAAAAAATTTTTAGAGATCCCAAATATTTGGAAATTAAACAACACATTTATAAATAACACAAAGATGAGATAAGAAATCACAGTGAAAATAAGAAAATATCTTGAATTACTTGAAAAGGAAAACACAACATATCAAAAGGGGAATGCAGCTAAAGTAGTGCTTAGAGGGAAATTTAGTGCTCTGAACACTTACATTAGAAAGAAATAAAGATCTAAAATGACTAAGCTTCTAAACAAGGAAATAATAATACTAAAAACAAGGAAATAATAGAGATTACTGCTGAAAGCAATGAAAACAGAAAACCAATAGAGAAAATCAGTGGAACCAAAAGTTGGTTCTTTAAAAAGTTAAAATTTATAAAGAGTTGCACTGACAAAGGCAAGAAAGAGAGAAGCACAAATCAATAAAATCAGGAATGAATGAAGGGGCATTAGTAATTCTCCAACAGAAACTGAAACGATTATAAGAAAATATTGCAATCTACTTTATGTCAACAAATTAAACAACTTAGATGAAATGGACATACTGATACAAATATACTTATTACCAAAAGAGACACAAGAAGAAATAGAAAATCTGTATAAACCTATAACAAGTGAAGGAATAAAATTAGTAATTAAAAAGCCTCCCACAAAAAAAAAAAAAAAAAAAAAAAAAACAGATCCAGGTGACCTCACTATACATTCTACATAATATTTAAAGAGAAAAATGATACCAACCAAACACAAACTCTTTCAGAGAAGGAAGAAACACCTTCCAACTCATCCTGAAGCCAGAAAACTGTAAACAAATATCCTAAATAAATATATAGATACAAAAATCCTTTTATAAAATATTAGCAAATCTAGCCAACATAGCAAAAGGATTATATACCATGTCCAAGTGGGATTTTTCCCAAGGAATACAAAATTGGTTTAACATCCAAAAAAAATCAAATAGTGTAATACACAATATCAATGGAATAAAGGACAAAACCACTTGGCCATCTCAGTAGAATCAGAAAAGCATTTGAAAAAAATCCAATATCCACTTACGAGTTAAAAAATACTTTCAGCAAGTTAGGAATTGTAGGAAACATTGTCAGTGTCACAAAGGGCATCTAAGAAAAGCTGACAATTCTTAATAGTGAAGGATTGAATGATTTCACACTTAGATCAGGAACAAAGAGAAGATGTTTACTCTCATCACTTCTATTCAATACTGTGTGAGAGGTTCTAGACAGTGCAATCAGGCCAGAAAAATAAACTAAAAGCATATATCGAAAAAAAAAGAAGTAAAACTGTCTTCATTTGCAGACAACATGGTCCTGTGTGTAGAAAATCTTAAGGAACCTCAAAAAAAATAAGACAAAACAAAATCTAGAATTAGTTAACAAGTTTGAAAGGTCACAGGATATAAAATCAAAATTAAAAACACAATTATGTTTCATAATACTAGCAAAAACAATCAAAAACTGAAATTGAGAAAACAGTTTCATTCACAATAACATCAAAAAGAAATACTATACTTAGGAATAAATTTAATAAAAGAACTGAATGACCTGTAAACGGAAATCTAAAAAGATTACTGAAAGCATTTAAAGGAGTTCTATAACAAAATAGAAACCCATTCTATATTCATGGATTGTAAGACTCAATATTTTTAAGATATCAGGTCTCCCCAAATTGATGTATATATTTAATGTAATCTCTATTAAAATCTTTATAGTCTTTTTTGAAAAAGTTGACAAGGTGATCCAAAAATAAGTGGCAAAGCAAAAGGCCTGGAATACCAAAAAAGCTTCAAGAAAGAACAGAGTTGGAGGACTTATATTACCTGACTGCACAACTTTCTATAAAACTACATAATTAAGACAGTATGGTATTGCATTAGGAGACATATAGATCATGGATCAGAATAGAAAATCCCAAAATAAAGGCTTACATATATGGTCAATTGTTGTTTTGTTTCATTTTCTAGGCATGGGTATTTAAGTAAATGTTTATTTCCCTGGTTATGTTAAATTTTCTCAAAAGCCTTTTTTAAAAAAATAAATGTTTTGTTTAGAATAGTTTTAGATTTACAGATAGTACAGAGAGTTTCTGAATATGGTGGACCCATTTTCCCCTATGGTTAATATCTTACGTTACTGTGTTCATCTGTCACAACTAATAAACCAACCTTAATATAATATTATTACCTAGACTTAAAACTTTATTTGAATTTCCTCAGTTTGTACCTAATATCACTTTTCTGTTCCAGGATCCCATCTAGATATCACGTTGCATTTAGTCGTCACGTCTCGTTAAGCTCCTCTAGACTGTGACAGTTTGTCAAGCTTTCCTTGTTTTAATGACCTTGACAGTTTTGAGGACTACTGTTCAGGTATTTTGTAGAATGTCCCTCACATTAAGTATTTCCAATGCTTTTTCCCCATGGATGTACTGTGGTTATGTGTTTTGCGAAGAAAGATCGCAAAGGTAAAGTGTCCTTTTTATCACATCATATCAGGGATACATGCTATCAACATGACATCATGGACGATGTTGACCTTGATCACCTAGCTGTGCTAGTACCTGTCAGATTTCTATAGTGTAAAGTTCCTCTTTCACACCTTCCCACCCCCATCCATACTCTTTGGAAGGGAGTCACAATGTAGCCCTCACTGAAGGGGTGAGGAGTTATGCTCTACCAGAGTAAGCTGGCAAACTATTTGTTACTACTCATTAATTGTTTTCTAAAGAAAATTTATAGCAAGTTAGAGTAATTTTTATCTGCTAAATGTAGACTTGTGTTTTAATACATCTTTGTTTTATCACGTTATCATCTTTGTTTTATCACATAATCCTTTTTTATTGTATTTTAATTAGACATATGATAGGCTGAATATTAAAAAAAAAAACAACTTATTTACCAGAGTTGGAGAAGAAGTGATCTTTAACTAGGTGAGTAAGCATGAAAAACATCTGAAAGATATAATACTGAGTGAAAAGATAAAATTTGAAAATTATATGTACAGTATATCACCAATGATTTTACAAATAAATATATACTTGGTAAAATATTTGTTACATGTATAGTAAAATGAAATGGTAAAATATACACAATTGTATAGTAAAAAGTGTAAATATGTACTGATGAGCCATGCATGAGAATGATATACACCAACCTCTGAGTAGAGGTACCCTCTGCAGAAAGGAGGGAAGTGGGGAGGCAGATAGACTCGTGGAGGGGTGGAGGCTTCAACAGTATCTGCAGTATTTTGCTTCTTTTTAAAAATATATCTGGGGCTTCCCTGGTGGCGAAGTGGTTCAGAGTCCGCCTGCCAATGCACGGGACACGGGTTCATGGCCCTGTCCGGGAAGATTCCACATGCCGCGGAGCGGCTGTGCCCGTGAGCCATGGCCGCTGAGCCTGCACGTCCGGAGCCTGTGCTCCACAACGGGAGAGGCCACAACAGTGAGAGGCCCGCGTACCGCAAAAAAAAATATATATATATATATATTTTTTTTTAAATATATATATATTTTTATATATTTTATATATATATTATATATTTTTAATATATATTTATATATATATTTTATATATATTATATATATATATATATATCTGGGACTTCCCTGGTGGAGCAGAGGTTAAGAATCCACCTGCCAATGCAGGGGACACGGGTTCAATCCCTGGTCCAGGAAGATCCCACATGCCACAGAGAAGCTAAGCCCATGCGCCACAACTACTGAGCCCACGTGCTGCAACTATTGAAGTCCACGCACCTAGAGCCTGTGCTCCGCAACGAGAAGCCACCAAAATGAGAAGCCCATGCACCGCAACAAAGAGTAGCCCCACTCAACACAACTAGAGAAAGCCCACGCACAGCAACGAAGACCCAATGAGGCCAAAAATAAATAACAAATTATTTAATTAAAAAATAAAATAAAATAAAAAAATAAAAATATATCTAAAACAAACATGGCAAACTTTAAATTTTTTTAAAGCTTGCTTGTGGGTATGTGGGTATTCATTAAATTAGTCTCTCTACCTTTTATGTTTGAAATATTCTATAATAAAATACATAAAAGTAAATCAAAGTTTTTTTTCCAAATGCAATATAAATTTCAGATTGTTGGACATTTTCCATAAAAAAAAGGAAAGAGATCTAAGAGAAGATCAAAGTTTTTGGGAAGTATCTGACAAACTTTAACAGATTAGGTGTCTTTCCAAGGTCATTTATTGAATATCATCTATGTATGAAGAACTCTGCAAGGTATTAGAAGTAGAGAAAACTATGTGCTGAGGATATAGAAAAGACTATTTGAGAGAAACCTGAGACTAAACCAAGCCAGATGTCTTGATACATACCCAAAACAAAACTAGATCTGTATTTTAGATGGACAAGATTTTACCTTGAAAGGGACAAGATTCCCACTCTTATTACTTCATTTTGCCACATTACCATTATCTCATATTATACTGGTCTTAGCACTATCACCTGGTGAACTGGCATTTCTAGGAATACACAGTCTGAGGTTCGTAAGAGAGACAAAGTTTCTAACAACAGATGCTGGGCAGATGTTCTCCCCTCTTTTTCTTCTTTTTTCTTTTTCCTTTTCTTTCTAATTCGGAAGTTGGGCAAGCGTGATCTTTATGCTGTTGTTTAACTCTGCAGGCCAGCTGCCTCCACAGCATCCTCAGAACAAGTGGATTTCCTCTGTGTGTCTGAAATCATCCAACACCAGCTGTCAGCCTAGAGGTTCCCATCCCTCAAGAGTACTGCGCTGCCACATTACTGAGCACTGGGAATTATGTTTCAGAAACAGTGATTTCCTATCCCGTTTCATTAAATTGAATGTGAAGTGAGAGGGTATTTGACCTCCTTGAGAGAATGGTTTCTTTGACCTATGAGAAGTTTGCTGTTATGAAATGAAAATGCAATCACCGGAGAGACGTAAAATACGAAGCTAAGCTGGGCAGCTTGTAAATCATTTAAGAGACTGCATGTGATTTAATAGTAATAGGGTCGAGGTTTCCAGAGAAAATAATTTGATGCTGATTACATGATACTAAAAAGTAGAGATGCTTCCGTGTGTCACTGAACAATGAGGACACAGAACAGCAATAAACATTCTTTATTATGACTCTGCCCCTCTGGGGTCTGGTCACTTCAGATATCCTTCAATGGAAGCTTGAGCAATTAAGATGGCTGATTTCCCAGGGAGAGAGCTTTGTGTTAGCAAAGCACAACTGAGCACAAAAGCTGAGAAGACTGTCCTAAAATAGCAAACTCTATTGACTCTAAAATTCCTCCTCTTAATTTACAGCCTAAATTAAAACCGACCATTTCTCAGAACAAAGTATCCCAACTGTTAAAGTAATCTGAAAAAAAATCTGGATTGTTGACATGAATTTAGAAATTTGCCTTGCAGAATTTTGCAGGGCTCTTTTAGAGTCATTTTTCAGATCTAAAGAAAAAAAAATCAGATCCATTTTACTGATAAAAGGAAAATGAAATCTGCCGCAGGTAAAAGTTGGGAGCTATTCGTGACATTCTCTTTTTTATCCTCTGTCACGTTTAAGCAATAAAAGCTGAGGTAAAACCCCAGTCTGATAGAAACCTTGAGATCAATGGTTCCTAAGCTGGTTTTGTAGCACCACGGCGTATCTCCAACAGACCTCCGGATTTCCTAATTAATTTTCCACCAATTAAATGTTTATGTTAAAACAGAAATGCAGGAGCAGAGGAGCGTTTCAGGGAATTGCAAGCCCGTATCCATACTCTGTCCACTCTCGCCCTGTGGGCTCTCCATGGATGTTAAAAGCAATGACTCTCCAGCAGGCCTAGACTCTTGCTTCTGCTACATGATAGTAGCAAAATCACTCAAACCCTCTGCACCTCCTCTCCTCATCAATAAAATGGGAAATCACCTACATCACTATTCTGAAGAGTAAAAGGTTTATTTTAACATGTGGTAAGTACACAGTGCCTCTTATATGCAACATGTAAACATTAGCTACTCTATTATTGGCCTTAAAATTTTGTAAATATCTATCTGCATTTTAATATAGAGATATAGATATACATGTTTTAAAACAGAAGGGAAATGAGAAAATGTGGAGTGATTACAGGTATAGTGACATTATTTTTGATATGTTTTTCTATTTTCTAATTTTTAAATAATATCTCTTATTTTCCAAATTTTACTTTTGTAATACAAAAATAGAATTTCATGAGGAAATAAAAGATAATAAATTAAATTTCTAGCATTTGATACCTTGTCCTCCAGGACACCTGAATTCCATGTTCTTTTAACAAGCTGGACTCTGATGTCTATTTCCTAATTGAGGGACAACTTTCAACTTAAATATTTGATATTATTCCTCTAAGAAGAAATTTCCAGCTACTTTTTTTTTTTTTTTTGTGGTAGGCGGGCCTCTCACTGATGTGGCCTCTCCCGCTGCGGAGCACAGGCTTGGGACGTGCAGGCTCAGCGGCCATGGCTCACGGGCCCAGCCGCTCCGCGGCATGTGGGATCTTCCCGGACCGGGGCACGAACCCGCGTCCCCTGCATCGGCAGGCGGATTCTCAACCACTGCGCCACCAGGGAAGCCCCCAGCTACTTTTAAGATTGAACTCTATTGACAACAGCTCTAGGAATGGGTTTCTCGTTTAGTGCAATTATAACCATTTTGAGTTCTTCTTTTGTCTACATTAGAAACACCTACAAATATAATTGCAAATATTAGGGATTAGACTTGAAGCAGCCACTCTAGTATTTGGTACTGTATTCACTTTATTCACTCCTCTCTGAAGGAGCTGAGGCACCAGGTTAACAGGTGGCCTAAGTGAGGGCATAGGAAATTTGGTTTCTCTTCAGAACCACTCTGAGATCTTTTTTTAAACAAGGCTTCTCCCTCTCCAATCCTATTGAATTAGAAACTCTCAAGAAAGAAATGAGAAGGAAGGAAAGACCTGCATTTTTGAATGCCACTTAAGTGATGTTAGTAATTGGGCAACTTTGTAAACAGTTATAGTTTGGGACCAGGTAATATTAGGAGAAACGGTCAGTAATGATTGTATGTAGCTCTATTTTATATATGTGTTATGTACTATAACATACATATACTACATCTATACATGTTCTGTATATTTGATGTATTTTTTGATCTATATGATCAGTTCTCCGCCACCTTGAGTAAATGGAGATGTTCATAATTCCTGGTAGGTAAATAATCCTCACTCAAAATATTATCCTAGGTTCATTTATTTGGTCCAATATTTGGGTGGTTAGTCCTCTACAATTTCCCTCAGAAGATTTGTTTTAAGCCTTGTGGTTTTCAGTTACAGAAATGCAAAGAGATTTTCTGGCAGAACACTCCGTACTTTCGGCTCCTTGCATTTGGACCACTTCTGAAGTTGAAAGGTGTTTGGAAAATGGTTCAGAGGAAGTGCAAAGTGACTCTCTAATAAGGCATTAGGCTTCAGGTTTATGTGGACAGCAAATGAATGTTCAGTTATTTGTGAATTGTTTGGCTACCTTCCAGTCCAGCTATAATGTCAAAGCATTATAAAAGTATGTTGCGATACAGCTGTACTGATTTTAGGTGCTTCCGTTTGGGCTGAAAAGTTCTTTTTCAGTCAAGTTACAGACATTAATGTTACTTAAAGAGTGGCTGATATAATAATGAGAAATTCCCAAACATTTTGCCAATTCCTTTCCCCCAAAATTAACCTTCTGCTTTTTCCACTTAAGTTATGTAAATTTTATGGGTCTTGGGAAATAAATATAAAATTAAAATGCAAGCAATTTTTCCCCCACTGAGGGAGAAAGATGTGATGGATATAGAAATGTAGTAGTTTCCTGCACTCAGTTTTTACCATAAGAACAATTTGACCAGGCAGGTGACTTGCTGGACTATATCTCCTATACCTTGGAACTTGAATAGCATCAATCCTAGTGATTCAAGTCAGGGCTATTTGTTTCTAACCCTCATATTTAAAAAGTCATGTCTATTAAACTAAAGAGAAGATACTTGAAGGATTTTATCATCCCCCAAAATAAGTCCATAGTGATATTCTTGTTTCATAGGTTGAAATTGCTCTTTAACTAGGCCAAAAAATTTTCCAAGATTTAAATTTTAACATTCAACTTTTCAAGTAACCTGTCAGTATACATTCTGATGCCACATTCTCAAAATTAAAATGCCAAAATTTCAAACGAAGGAATTGAGAAAAACGAATGATGATTCATAGTGCTCTGGTATGCCGATTTTGATTGCTGTATCTTAAAAGTGATTCTAAGATAAAAGCTTAGTTTTTAATTACAAGATAATTTATCATGTCACTAAGGATGAGCTTTTTCCAGATGATGAACCAGGTTTGAAGAGATTCCAAGCCAATAATTGAAAAAACCCAAGTCTGAATCCAAAGATATTGAGTTGAAAGGATCACGCTTTGATAAATCTCACTTGAGAACGCTTTAGTCTGAGGACCTTGGGAGAAAGCAGCAAAGTGCACTATAATTCCTTTCCAAATCACTTTCACTGGAGAATAAGTAACCATCCAGACTGGGAGAGACCAAAAAGGGGTCCCTAGTAACTTCAAGAAACCAAAGGAAGGAGCAGATCAAAGGAAGTGATCTTTTTTCTCTCCTTGATAAAAAGCTGCTACTTTACAAAGTTGCCCCAAACCAAAGGCCTCTTGTGTTCCAATTTATTTAGTATTCTTTTTAATACCATGCATTCAAAGAATTCTTTCCTTCTCAGGGAAATTCAGAAAAAAATCATATTTAATTAACCAACCAAATGAATAAAAATTTCATTTGAAGTTAAATATTTTTGAAATATTTGGCTTAGTCCCATAATGCAATGCCCGAAGTGCCTTCAGAATTTTATTCCTAAGTGGGTTTTCAAGTTCAATTAAATTCTCTGGCTTCAAAGCTACTTAAGAAATATTCTGGGCCAAAGATATTTCAGTCACCTTTAAGCCCCCTGGGGAACACCCCTCCAAAAAAATCAGGTCATTTATTCTTGAAACTCATAAATGTCAATGCAAACATCTCCTGAAGTTTCATTTATCACACAGAGGTTGAGTGAACCTATGATTGGAAGTAGAAAGAATAGTAATAACTTCTGAATATGTTCCATATTTTTGCACACTCTGTAGTCTCCAGTATCAGTTTTCGTTTGGTACTGCAGAGCTGGAATTTATTAAGGTGTATTAGGGATAGGATCCAGATTCATATTTCAAATATTTCTGCCAATCTCTCATGCAAAAGTAAAAAATAAGTGTTCATTGATACTGATAATTCCCACCACTGTTGACAAGTTTCACTGTTTTTTCTTATTTTTCCCAGCTGAGAAAATACTTGCTGTTGAACATCTGGCTAAGGAATGTGGAAAAGTCCAAAGGCCCGGAGTATCATCTGAAGTGGACTTTTTGAAGAAAAGTAACATGGAGTATTAAGCAGTTTCCCAGAAAGGGATTTTCAGAAAAAAATGTCCAGTGACATTTCATGAAAGTCAGAACATCCTGACAATGGAAGGATGGAATAAAAGACTTTGATCAGTATGGTGAGTTATTGTGATGTGACTGTTGAAATGTGTAATCATGGGAGGCTCAGCTGAGAGCCATGTAACACACCAACAGCCACAGCTGACAGATCCAGACAAAGATAGCTCCAGGCTGGTACCGACGATGGCATCATCTACTGACATCTGTGCCTAGCAGGGAAGAACAGGCAAAGCTCTCAGGTTAGGATGAGAATGCTCTTCCCCACCTGTGTTAGCACTCACCCTGAGAACCAGGAGGAAAGTACATAAAGTTGCTCTCACTGAATCATCTGGTCAGGCACTTGACCATCCAGGGTTGAATTCAATATATCAATATTTTTGTGCTAGAGGGCTTCCCTGGTGGCGCAGTGGTTGAGAGTCCGCCTGCCGATGCGGGGGATACGGGTTCGTGCCCCGGTCCGGGAAGATTCCACATGCCGTGGAGTGGCTGGGCCCATGAGCCATGGCAGCTGAGCCTGCGCGTCCGGAGCCCGTGCTCCGCAACGGGAGAGGCCACAACAGTGAGAGCCCCGCGTACCGCAAAAAAAAAAAAAAAAAAAAAAAAAAAATTGTGCTGAAAATACATATATGGGTGGAAGGAGTGGTTGAGGGTACACTTCAGCGCTGGGAGAGCTTGTGGCAAATTAGAGTTTCTTTGCACATGTACAAACAAGCCTCCAAAAACTAATATCTTTTGAGTTACTCTGACACCCAACAGGTCAGCAGTGCAGGCTGAATGAACACTTATAACCTCACATCTACGTGCCTTATATCCACCAATGGCCCATACTGATTTGCATCTGCTTATATTTCACTGCAAAGCCTCTATATTGATTATATTAATGTGTTTCAGAAACAAGAAGCAAAAATGCTACTCCTTTTACACGAGTGTGAACCACTCATAGCATAATGTGAATTCTGCAAAAGTAAGGATCTTATCCCCAAAACCTGGCACTAAAAATATTTACTGTCTGAATTTAAATGTATACATTTAATACATAGAATTTTAAATCTGCAAAAGGACAGAGACATCATCTAGTCCAATCTTCTCATCTTGCTGAGTAAGAAACTGGGATAGGAAGTGGGATATTTCTCTAAAATTATAGAAAATAAGTAGCAGATTCAGAGTCACTACCTCTTTCTACCACACTGTAAGAATTCCTTTATGATCTTTGTCATGATATTTCTTGCCTTGATGATTAGAGGACAGTTTTGGTTTAGGTTTTCTACTAATTTCTGAAATTGTTAAATTCTTCTTCAGTGCATTCAGTGGAACTTTTTTTTTTTTAAATTCTGAAATGCTAATATGGAGAAGATGAGATGCATGCTAGAAAACTAAGGCCAACAAAAGGGGCTGAGTGCTGGTGTGGTGCAATGTCACAGCCCAGGACCTAAAAATAGGACTCTCGGGGGTCTATTACTTTCTCCCTTTCTTTCTCCCTTCCTTATTTTCTTTCTTCCTTCCTTTCCTTTTTCCTTTGTAATAGTTTAACAAATACAGTTATTACCATGACCAGGGAAATGATTCCTTCAGAAAGGTGCAGCCTGATACCCATTACATTAGAAATTGGAATTTTAACACTTTCTCTTGAAAAATGACCACTTATTTTGGAATGGTAATAATTTTCCCATTTACTTCTTGCTAAATTGCCTCTCTTTTTTATTTTTATTTTTTTGGCTGGGTGCTTTTTCTTTCTTATTTTATAAAGGCAGAAAATAAAAGTTCTCCCATAGTGCTTAGTGGTCTGGGTTTGGGTTGTGAGCTCTTCTGGGGGAGCAGAGAAGCATAAACTGCTGCCTTTGAAGCCTGATGTGGGGCCTCCTCTCCCTGTGGCTCCTACAGATTATTCACAGCCAAACAGTGGAACAACTGCAGGCCGATCCAGTTCCTGTTTTATTGATAGCTTTCACTCCCAGATCCAATTTTCCCTCATGAATCCTGTTGGAAACCCAGCATTCCCACACATGGGCTCACATTTTCTCATTTTTAACATGAACAAAGAATGCACTATTATTAACAGAACCAGAGAACTGGGAACAATGTCAGCCTCATCCATGTAACAAAACCAAAAACAAATAAGCAAACAGAGGCCCTGGTCTGTGGGAGGTGAGTCACTAACACCAGGAGATGACTGCCTTCTATCCCCTAGAGTCTTGTATTATTCAGTGACTTCTTGGACTATAATAAATTAGTTTGACAAATTATTCCTCTCACCAGACTTATCCATTATCAACCTTTCCGAGAGGGGTTTTAGCAAAGGAAGCTTTGTCTGCAAGTGACATGCTGAAGGCATCTGTTTAACAGATTCATTTTTTTTAAGGATCTGTGAAGGCTGCTTTCATCAGGGTAGAATGCAGGGTGCACCGGGCTCTTCATTCTTGCAGAGCTCACACCCCATGTGTCACTGTCAATCTTCCCGTCACATCTCTGATCTGTCCTTTCCTTGCCCTCTGGAGTAGTGTATCTGCTCTCAGAGGGACGGCTCAGCCCACATCAAATCCTGTTTTGCAGAACATGTACCTGCCACTCACATAGTTCACAAATGCATTTTTCTTTTATTGGGGGGAAATCTATTTCCCAAAGATCATAAAACAAAAGCCAATACATTTTAATCAATAAATGTGTTACCATGTTTCTCTTCAGCATAATCATTAAGATGTATTTTTCATCCTACCAGAGATGAACAGCAAGCAAATCCATTTACCATAACTCTTCAAAAAGGCATTGCCACAAATCCTGGGAAAATAAAAAGGCTGGTCTCTCTGTTTCCAGCCTTTCCCTCTCCGATCCATTCTTCACATTGCAGATAGAGTCATCTTTCTAAAAATACAGATCTGAGCACTTCATAGGCCTCAGATTAAAATCCCTGAATAATTCACCACTCCTCTTATAATAAGCCTAAATTCCTTAGCCAAATGTATAACACCCTTTATGATCTGGCTTCTGCCTCCGTCTGAGACCAGTTTTATCTTTCAGTGTATTACGCCACCACACTTGCAACCTGTACATCAACCCAGTAATGCCTTTAGTGCATCCAAGTGTGCCGTATATATTGACTTACCCTTCTTGCTCTCACCTCCTGCTCCTTGAACATGCAGTCCCCTCTGCTTGCAACATTCTTTCTCCTTGCCCTCCTCCTTTGGATGAATCCTAATATTTATGTCTCATCTTAGCTGCCATTCCCTTTGGGAAGATCCCTGGTCCTCCAAGATTGGGCTAAATGCCCATAGCTCCAACCAACTCAAATGCACGAATCAATCCAATTGCAGTGGCCTATTTTCTTCTTTTTTTCCATCAGTGCTTTAAGATAAGGAGTAAATCTAATAAGTCATTATAGTCCCAGCATCTAGAACAGCGTCTCATACAAAAAATGGCAACATGTAATAATTTGTTAAACGGTGGACCTACTACTGTAAAACAGGAACTTAACTATATGCCCTCCTAGTGGTGATGAAAACATAGCCTTTATTCTCAAGGAACTTGCTATTTATTGGGAATAATGAAAATTCATTTTAAAAAAAAATAATGAATAAAAGAAATGAGACACATGACTATTGGATACAAATGCTATATTAATAAAACAAAACAAAAACTATTGCTATAGTATTTGATAGGGAAAGGGCATCACAAACTATGTAGCCAGGGGGGCTCCTATGGGGGTGAGATTAGCCCTAAACTGTGAGAGCCTGGACTCCTTGAATAAAAAGAGAACAAGGGCAGAAATGAAGGATCAAAGAAAGGAAAGGTCCAGATGGAAAAGTGTACATATAAGACAAGTTCAACAACCAACGACTGACTGGTTAATCTGGAGAGAAAGATAGGAAGAGGATTGTGGGACTATTCCTTAATTCAAGCAATGTACATCGCACATGTATTACATGTCAGGCAGTGCTCTCAGCACCTAGAAAATGGCAGTGAGCTAAAGACCATGAACAACTGCCCTCGTGGAGTTCACCCTCCAGTGGAGGGAAGAAAACAGCAATTGTATACAAGTCCATAATCCCTTCATTGCAAAACAAGTCTAAACAGGTCTAAACATTTAAAGTTTTTCCTGAGTTTGTCAGTAAACTTGATCTGAACTGAACAACTACATATAGTCTTTATTCCAATGAATAAGCTTATTCCTGTGTTTTGCTTCAGAAATATGAATGTATTTGGTCACAGAACTTAGCTATGGGTGAGATGTAATATATGGTATGTACGTGGCATTCTCTACTAAAATCTGAAAAAGGCTAAATTCTGAAACGCATCATCCCAATGGTTCTGGATGGAATTGTGGACCTAGAGTGTTGTTAGGAACAGTGCCATGGGAAAAAGAAAATGTGGTGCAGGTTGAGGGAGATCTGGAGGGAGGGAGGTGGGGAGGGGAGCTGGTGCAGAATTAAATAGGGTGGTCAGGGGAGGCTCAAGAGGGAGGGGATATATGTGTAAATACAGCTGATTCACTTTGTTGTACAGCAGAAACTAACACAACATTGTAATGCAATTATACTCCAATAAAAATTAAAATAAATAAATAAGTAGGGTGGTCAGGGCAGGCCTCATCGGGAAGGTGAGATTTAAGCACCTTCACTTACAGAGGTGAGGAAGTTAGCTAAGCAGGGACCCAAGGCAAGAGTGTTTCAGGCAGCAGAAGCAGGAGAGCAAAGGCCCAGGAAGCAGGGGAATGCCTGGGCACCCCAGAGACCTGTAGGGAAACACAGACACATGACCAAGAAAAAGAGTAGAAAAGACAATCAGAGGAGTAATATGTGACAAAATCATGTCGGATCGCTAAGCCACTCCAGGGTTTTGAGTAGAGGAGTGACATGATATGACTTCGATTTTAAAAGTATCATTCCAGCTGCTGTGTGGAAAAAAAGTTGTAGGAAAACAAGCGTAGAATCATGGAGACCTATTAGCAGGATATTGTGATAATCCACATGAGACCACGGTGGTTCAGACAAGGGCGATGGGAATGGAGATGGTGCAAAGCAGTCAGATTCTGGATCGATTTTGAAGACAGAATCAATAGGATTTCTTAACATATTGGAGAGAGAGAAGTCACAGGTGACCCCAAGATTTGGGGCCTGAATAATCAGACAGCTGGAGATGTCACCATCAAAATGAGAGAAACTAAAGCTGCAGCAGGTTTGGAGGGGATGATTGGGAGTGGTTGGGCTTACGTTAAGATCAAGACATCTGTGGGTCTTCCAAGAGGTGATGTGGAGTAGACAGTTGGACATACAAGTCTGGAATTCAGAAGAGAAATCCAGCCTGGATATAAATTTGGGGATTATTAGCACAGGACTTGCATTTAAAGCCATGTGACTAGATGAGGACTATCAGGAAGCAGATGTAGCTAGAGAAGAGACATCCAAGGATTGAACTCGGAGAAAGGCAGAAGATAAACAGAGGAAAAAAATACCAGTGGAGAAGGTACACATGCATATCCCTAGAATTGAGTATTCATGCCTACTATCTGTCATCTCAAATAGTATTGAACTCAAAATAGTAGGAATGAGTCCAGTAATCCCTAGATGTAAGGTTGGGAGTTGTAAATAAGACACATTAGAAAATGAACATACATTTCCTGGCTCTTAAAGTATTGGCTGGAACTGGAAACGCAGCTCTCCAGTGCCTAATGTATTCCTGGCAGGATTCAAATCAACATAAAACCATGTCATTCAGACCTAATTTTTATTCCCACGGAGCTGGAAGAAATGTAATAAATGCTTTCAGTTACTATAATAATAAGCATCAATTATGGTAACAATGGTGTTTGCTGCTGTGGTGAGAGCTAATAGGCAGTCTTTAAAATGTGCCAGGCAGTGTTCTAAGTGCTTTATGCTTGTTAACTCATTAACTCTCACTGCAACTCTCTGAAATAAATAACATTATTAAGGTTTAAGAATACTGCCCAAGATCACACAGTTGTGAATGATAGAACTTGGATCTGAACTCCAGCATTTTGACTCCAGCGTCCACTTACTTTACCATCATGCTACACTTCTTGTTAGGATGAACACTCGCTACTTGGCGTCTGATTTCTGTAATAAGTTCTAAAAGTGAATCTATCTCTCCAGGGTGAGTTAAACCAAACAACTAACAGAATATCTGGGATTGACATCAGAACACAGACTCAAGTTTATGTTCTTTCATTCTCCAACCATGTGCCCTGACTTAATAATTTAACAGCCTTGAACCTGACCTCTCCTATGCAAATTAGGATAACAGTGGCACCTAATTCAACCTATCTAGGAGGGTTTAGGGCAGGTATATATGAAAATAGTGCTCTGAAGTGCACGTATGTTATTTTCTAGCACCTGACAAATGGGAGGAAACTCTCTGGGAAGAAAATGTCTTTTGATGCAATGACAGTCCCAACCCCACAAAGTGACAAGATACGATGCTCAGTCCCAGAGTGGGGAAGCCTCATTTTGTTATACTTTTCCCCAGAGGCCAGATTTGGTCCCTTCATTATGCCTCTTCCTCCCCTTTTCTTCTTTCATAATATGTTCTCATTACCCATTATAATTCTGGCCTATTGCACCCAAGGGCCAATTACCCCCAGCTGCCTACACCCAGAAGCTAGCCTTGACAAGTCTCTGAGCTGGAACTGGAAGACACTAGTATTAAGCTGCTTGCCTGGATTATGTGTCTTAGAGTCTTCCAGAGCAGAAAAGGCACAATTATTTTCGAGAAAGTGGAACTGTGACAAAGAGCTCCTTAACATATTAGTAATCTCTATAAAGGCTGATTTTGTGCATCAAGGAATTTCCGCTTCCTTGAAAATTTCACCTGAAGGTACTTGATCATTGAGAAAGCTCTATGCTTTGGCTGCAACGTGTAAGCAATAATTTCCTCCCATTGAGGGCTAAGCTGTTTAACAAGGAATATTCAGAAGTCACTCTGCTATGTTACAAGCTGTGAAACTGACTTAGACTGGTAGCCAATGACTAAACTCTCATAAATTAATTCATTTTTTTATGGATTATCAGGGGGTGAAATCTGTGGAGATAAATGTGAAAGCAATCAACATTGCTTAACTATCATATTTATCAGTCCTGTGACCTGTATAAATTCTACCTATTGCTCCCAAACTTACATTATGACCCTGAATGCTGTATCATTTTTCTGTATGGGACCCCATTAGGGAAACTCTCAGAAATGAAGGATAGAGCATCACTGCTACTGAAGCCACATTGACTTTTGGTATTTTCCAAGGCTGTATTCCACATGGGATGAAATCATCACCTCTGCCATCAGCACCTGTTTCAGGTCTCTGATCCCACAATAGTTGAAATGAATTCAAGCGTTTCTGAGAACACATCCAGAGGGATAGGAGAAGTAACACAGGAAAGAAACACTTATTTTTCTCTCTAAAATTTGCTGGAAAAATATTAAAAATTGAAGTAGAGCTGTTTTCTGCCTGATGCTTTGAAGTAGGCTAATTGTGGGGAGCTCTTCTTTCAGAAAAGCTCCTGAACGCTGTGTTTGAGAAAAACAAATGATGCAACTATTCCAACAAAATCTTTAAGACACCATCTGGCTCAGTTGGTGGTAAGACATTAAAGAATCCTACAAAGGGCTTCCCTGGTGGCGCAGTGGTTGGGGGTCTGCCTGCCGGTGCAGGGGACATGGGTTCATGACCCGGTCTGGGAGGATCCCGCATGCCCCGGAGCGGCTGGGCCCGTGAGCCATGGCCGCTGAGCCTGCGCGTCCGGAGCCTGTGCCCCGCAACGGGAGAGGCCACGACAGTGAGAGGCCCGCGTACCGCAAAAAAAAAAAAAAAAGATTGCATTTCATCACACTGTTATTTTTTGTAGGATTCTTTTTTTTTTTTTTGGCCCTACGCGGGCCTCCCACCGCCGCGGCCTCTCCCGTTGCGGAGCACAGGCTCTGGACGCGCAGGCTCAGCGGCCATGGCTCACGGGGCCAGCCGCTCCGCGGCATGAGGGATCCTCCCAGACCGGGTCACTAACCCGTGTCCCCTGCATCGGCAGGCAGACCCCCAACCATTTCGCCACCAGGGAAGCCCTGAAATGCAATCTTATGAAGAGGAAAGTGATCTGCTAAAAACTTATAAGCTCCTATTCTGTATTAAAGAAATCAAATTATAAATAATCTTTTAAATGTTCCTGATAGATCCAATTGCCAACCTCACCATTACTGGCCAAACACGTCCTTCCTCAAATACAAACTCAGAGTGTGCTTTTAATTATCCAGTAACAAGCAGAACGCTCTCAGGTATTTACCTGAAGGCATATCAGTAAGGGCAAAGGCAGGGTTTTAATAAAATAATTGGGATCTTTAATACCCATTCAGATCCTTCTTTGTTTTAGGACATATTCAGATTCGAATCTCTAAAAGACTTTGAAAATATTCTCTAGCCCTCCAGCCCCACTTTCACCCCCACCTTACATTTAAAAATTTACTGAGAAAAGTATGCAGTGGTCCACTTCTTTACCAAAAGACAATCTAGAGTTCTCTTAAATTCTACTCTTCATGTTTTACTTTTTAAAACAGCTTTATTGAAATATAGTTGGCATGCAATCAACTACATACAGAGTATACAATTTTATGAGTTTTAAAATATGTAAATACTAATCAAACCATCATTAAAATTAAGACAATGAAAATGTTCATCCCCCGCAAAAAGTTACTTCGTGACTCTTTGCAATTCCTCTCTTCCTCTTTGCTCTTCCCCTCCTCCTCCCAAAGCAGCTACTAGTCTGTTCTCTGCCACTACAGATTCATTTGCAATTTCTAGACTCTTATATAAATGAAATCATACAGTATGTAATTTCTTGTCTGGCTTTTTTCACACAACATAATTATTTTGAGATTCATTCATGCTGCATAGTTCACTCCTTTTTATTGCTGGGTAGTATTCTATTATATGGATATAGTATAATTTGTTTATCCATTCATTTATTTCTAGACATTTGGGTTCTTTCCAATTTTTCCTATTTGAAATAAAACTGCTATAAATATTTGTGTCTTTGTAGGGACATCTGATTCCATTTCTCCTGGTTAAATACTTCGGAGTGAAATGATAGTCACATGATTTGATTTTTAAGAGTCTGCCCAACTATTTACCAAAGTGATTGTACCATTTTATATTCCCACTAGGAGTGTATGAGAGTTCCAGTTTCTCCACATCCTCACCAACATTTGGTATGGTATTTTTAACTGTAGCCATTCTCATAAGTGTGTACTGGTATCTTATTATGATGAAGTGTGAATATTCTGCTCCACCAGACCTACCTTAGTGTAATCATTGAGTTGGGAGATATCATCCCTGCAAAGACTTTGAGCATGAAACTCCCAAGGATATATAATGCCTTTGGGGCATTTGGTCCCTCTGCTAGAAGACCTCCTGAAAACTTCTCACTTCTCACACCACATTTACCCTTGCCTCTCAGCTGCTCCTCCCTTTGCCCCACTGTTTTTCGGTCTCCCAAATGGGAAAAAGCTGTATATATGGCCTGATCTTTACTTTATATTGGACATATTTTCATATCAGCACACACAGATCCACCCCACCTTTCTTCAGAGCTGAATAATATTTCACTCTCTGGAGGCCTTTTAATGGATTTTTAAACCACTCCCTATTGATGGGCATTTCAATAGTTTCCATAATTTTGCTATTAAAAGAAACATGTTTGTGCTTTTTTACCTGCATGCAAGTTCCTGTTAGGAAAGCAGTGACCATTTGTTATTGGGATTGTTGCTGCATTTTCTATAGAGCACTTCCTTCTCAGTTTATGTCCTTGCTTTCCCAGTCTCTCATCCTGTGCATTTTTTTACATATAAAGAGTCACCAGTTAAATCCTCAGAATTAATAGCTATAGTGCCACTTTGTGAGGAGAAAAAGCAGCCAGCCAAGGGGAAGCGAGTGCTCTCTGACTTGCCCTAAATCTCTGTGACCCCGACTCTACTTCCGCAAGAGGTAGTGTGCTTAGTGGGAAAGGCTTGGAGTCAGACTGAAATTACAATTCAGCCCAGCCTCTAATTATCTTTGCCCCCTCCAGCAAGTCACTGTAATACTCTGGGACTTGCCTTACCTATTGTCAGTGGGATAACTTGGGTGGTAGTTGAATAAAGTTGGGTCTATGGGGGATATCCCTGCAAAGTTCTTAGGAGGCTGGGATAGAAGGACATACTCAAGGAGCTCAGGGCAGCAGTTATTTCCAACTGGTACAGAATCACATTTTAACCACCACTGCAGCCTGAATCATATCCACCTACAGAAGAACATCAGTGCAAAGCATTGTACCTGAAACTTGGTAGGGGCTTAATAAACATTTACTTCTTTCCCTGTATATTATAAAACTCATTTCTTTTCCATTTCTTTCATTAGCTGTTCTTTCCTAGCCATACATTTTTGGTTTGTCATGCTTCCGGTAAAGGAGAATAGCATCTTCATGGAAAGTTTTCTAATATCTTTGTGACGGAAATGGTAATATCAGCTGTCAATTTTTATAGAAAACCAATTCTATTACACATGCTAAAGAAATCATACTTGATCCATTATCTACCACCAGTATGACTAATGAGTAACTACATTAGGACTTTATATTAAGGCTAGTGTGGGCACGCTGTCCTTGTTTGAGTGAGGAACAGTAGTTACGACAAGCAGGGTAGCCAGCTCCAAGATGTGACAAAGGTCCTTGGGTACCGTTCAGTTAAAATGAAGAACCATTTATCTCTGCATCTCCCAGCACCATGCCTGATAGGAGGGGGCGCTCAAGAGAAGATGTGTTGAGGAAATTCCCTGGCGGTCCAGTGATTAGGACTCGGCACTTTCACTGCCGTGGCCTGGGTTCAATCCCTGGTCAGGGAACTAAGATTCCGCAAGCCATGCGGTGCGGCACAGAAAAAAATTAATTAATTAAAAAACAAAACAAACCACCCACGACTTGTTGAACTGAAGTGGACCTGTGACGGACCTTTGGTAGAGCTATGATACTAATTGGAATGCTTCCACCTGTTCCTGCTTTTTCTCTCTAGTATATGGAGGGGCCAAGGAAAACTGGAATGGGAGGCAGGCAGAAAAGAGCAGTAATGAAGAGCTCAGGGGTGAACTAACAAAACGCAGACTAGAAAATAATCATGCTACACTACAAGTTCTATATACAAAGCAACCTATGAAGACAGATGTCCAGCTGAAAACCTGCTGGTACCAACAAATCCTTGTTCGCACTCCCTCTCTTTCATTGTCTATGTCTTCATAAATTTAAGTCAATGCACACACCGCACAGCCCCACAGATGCCGCTGAAACTCTCAGGACCGGGTTGCTTCATTCATCATTACGGTCATAGGAACAGCATCAATAGCAAAGTATCAATGTGGAAACAAAATGGGTGTTTGTATTCATCTAACTAAGCTCTGGCAATGCTTCTATTGGAATCCCTTTTCCCTGCAAGGATTCTTGCTCTCATTCCCACTAACTCAGATTGCTCCTAACAGCTCTTGCTTCTCTAACTGGGCACGTTTCTTACTTCAGGGCTCATGTGGGCTTCTCATTGTCCCAGCTAATAGGTTTTTAATATTTTAACTTCTCAGCTATGTTTGTTTTACTTGGCCTCATTGCACTAAAATTAATCTTTCCTCGTGGCGTGTTTGCTGTTGTAGTGAATGAAGGCTGAGGCAAGACCCAGGTCTCCACTCAGAGATGAGCCAGCCCCAGGATGTGGCCTCTGGCCAAAGGAGTCCAGGTGTTTTGCATCAGCAGTGGAATGAACTGTGTTCCTGGCGTGGGACTCCCGGATCAGAATGAACCTTGGGCTAATGAAGTGAGAAGGGACTGTGTCCAGCAAGGTTAACCAAGCGGTGTCTGCCTCGGAGGTTGCTGTGACTGGCTAGAGAGCCCCTCCCTCGGTGTCACACATCTGAACAACCTCACACTTTTCTAGCCGCTATGAAAGTGATTCTCCAGGTCTCCTTCTCCGAGGCCCTTTCCTAGTTTTAACTCACGTGGCCTAAAGGACTGGAATGTAATAGGAAGTTGGCTACTCTCTGGACAACCCAAAGTCTAAAAAAGGGACTAAATGTTTCCAGGCACTTGGAGATACAAAACATGGATGTAAATGGTCTTCAATGAAAAGAGAACATTAAGTAGGAGCATATGCATTATGTCAAGTCAAGGGTATCATTATGCCCATTTCATAGCTAATGGAACAGAGAGTCAAGAGATTAAGTGCTTTTCCCAAAGATGATACAGTTAATTAATGATCAGGCTCAGAATAAAACAGGTTTCCTAGCTGCAAAACTATATTCTCTCATCCTCTTTCCCCTTTAAAAATCTTTCCAATTTCTCTGTTCTTTAATTCTGAAAACAACAGCAATACGAAACTGTAAATTAAAATCCTACTTCATTGTGATAATTTTTTTTTTTGTATAAGCTTTTGAGAAAAGCTCTTACTATATGTAGGATATAAACGGCTTTTGATATATAAAAAATTGGTATGCCAGTGGTATGCCTACACCAGAGTATACAACAGACTTTGTTTTAAGGGTTTCACAGACACTAACTCGCTTACTCTTCACAGATTCCAGTGGAGTAGGTACTATTATTACACCACCAAGAAGTGATGGAGCTGGGATTTGAACCCAGGCAGCCAAATGCCCAAGTTTGCATATTAAGTATTCTGCTTTATGCAGCTTCTTAATATTTAGTAAATAAAAACAGACACTAATGTCCGTTGCTCAAAGAAACACATTTTCTTTTCTTTCCATCCAACCAAAAAAATGCTACTAAGATTAAAATATGATACACTATGTACAAGATTTTCTGAATCTCTACCTACTCAAATTGTCTGTAACTTACCTCTCATGAGCATTAAAAATGGATATATAAATTAACACTTTCTATTGAATAACAGCTAGAGTCAACTTTAGCTAAAATCCTTGAATACACTTTAGCTGAATTCCTTGAATAAAATTAGGAGAGTTTGCCAAGATGTCAGTGGGTCCATCTAGCTAGTATTTTACAAATATTTTCAAAAATTATTCTCTTTCTTTGTTAAACTGATTCTTAGTCACTCTGTTGAATAACATACAGAGTTTAACATTAACTGGAATGAAATTTTAGCCATAAAGTAAATAGTGGGGTTTTTACATTTGGAATAGTATTGTTTCTAATGCTATCACTGTTTGTATCAACAAACTCATTAAAAATAATCAATCATGGATTATAAACTCTAGGAATATAGAATACACCCAATTTTCTTTTTTTAAATGGGCTGTTCCTTTGAGAGGTGAAATGATTCACTTAACAAAACCAGCAGCTATACCCTCAATCACTCAGTTAAAATAAAACTTACAGTGTCCTAGAAGAACAGAACAATGATTGTATTCTCATATTTCCAGGCTATGGCTCTGGTGGTGTTCAAGGAAAAGTCCTTTACGTCTGATGGAACCTTGTAAAAATGAGACTCATTTTTTAACGGTTCCTGCAAATGGTGAGCATTTCATTTCAGTTTTACTGAAGTTATCAGTGACAATGATTGATGCTCATAAAGAAGGAAAATTATTCTCTGACTTGAAATTTCATTATTTTTCAAAAAACTGATTTTTCTTTTGGGCATTTTGAAACCATTTTTCAAGATGCAAAAATAGATTTCCTATTATTGGTTGGGACCTTAACAAACTAATAATGATAACTTTCTTCTAAAGACACTGGTTTGTAACCCTTCTTGAATTTTAATGATTCTAGGGACTCATGCAATAAAGGAGAATCAAATACATGATTGAAAGAATGAAACAATTGTTCTATGTGTCAGTTATCTGGACTTATGCTACTTATGTCCACAGAAAATTTATCTGCTCCTTGCCTGTGTGGAGTATATTCAAAGCAATATAAACCATGGCCTTTTGCATTATTTTCTTCTTGTGATATTTTGTTAAACAAATAGATGAATCCACACAGACATATTAAGGCTTTATATCACTTTCTACTGAGAAACATGATGATTAGATAAGACATTGCAAATATAACTACACTCCTCTTCTCCAAAATGATAGGAGCTGTCACTTGATATAATGGGAAGAATAAAGCTTTTGAAAGTCAGACCTGAGTTCCAGTTGAGGTCTTTAACTTCCTAGCTGTATGACTTTTAACAGAGCCTAACCTCTTTGAGCTTCAGTTCCTGAGCTAAACACCTTCTAGTTGTTCACCCAGATGTACTATCCACTCCTCCACTCCATTCTCCGTCATCACAGCAGGCTGACCTCCAAGGACAATGTCATCAGATGACCTTGCCCACTGGCTTCCCTTCAAGTTCAGCTATGGGGAGCCTGGCAGAAAAATGGCAGGAGGGAAATGAGGTCCAGTATTCACACCCCAGCTCCCTTTCTGCAGAGCCCCTCCAGTCAGCCCTGTCATTTGACTAAAGGTCACAACATCACTCAAGGCATCCCGCTCTACCAGTCTCCTTCCAGTTTCCAGTGTGCACTCCCACTCCCTCCCCTTGTTCTTTGAGTTTGGGTGTGGGCATAGCTCTGTAACAACCAGCCCTAGGGGACTGCACTACCCCCTGTGGGTTCCTCGCCTGAGGACACCTTCATAAAGTGTCCTTTTATTAAGCCATACTTGATTTATCCTAATTCAAGCATCCCATCTGCTATCTACTAAAACCCTGATATAGTTCTCCCAACCCATACAAATAGGAATAAGCACACCTACCCCATAGTGTTATTATGAAGAGGGAAAAGATAAATGTGTGCAGGGCCAGGCCCTTCCTTGGCACTGAGTATACATTTGTTTTCCCTACAATTCTTTGGGTCAATTATGAATTTTCATTATGTGCAAAAGCAAATGTGTTATACGCTTTGGAATGGATCATCAGATTCCTCAGTTTAAAAATTGGTGTGATATCTGTGTGTTACAAAGACTTCAATAATAAAGTGCTAGAAACTCAAGGGGAATTCTACTTCACCACCATTTTGTTTTCTAGTCACGCAACACCCTGTAGTATACATAGATTCTTATTCCCACAGGCAGTCTCTGAACAGGAACATGAAGGAAAAATTACTCTATGAGGTATATTGTATCCAGATATGGATAACATCTTACTACAGATGTAACTAAGCTGCTTAAGTAACTGTCTAAGTAACATGTAAGTAACATATATTAAGTAAGTAACATCTTACTACAGGTGTAACTAAGCTGCTTAAGTAACTAAGTAACATGTAAGTAACATATATTAAGTAAGTAACATCTTACTAAGTTAAACAGGAAACTGGGTATTCTTTATGTTCAAGAAATATTATATGGGTTTTTTAAAGATAATTTCTGGCTTCGGAATTCAACCATGCTAGGCTTATTTCATTTAAAATCAAGTTAAACATATGCATGTTGTTTTACCATTTTATTGCAAAAGAAATGTCTAAAACTGCCCTTTTATACATCATATTATTTATTCAACCAGTTTGCCAGGTTTTGCAAACATTGCAATGATTTATGTATTTTTTAATTTATTGAGCCCATATATACAGCTGTTTATATATTTAGTTTCACCTAGCATACTTGATAATCACTTTTATAACTTTATAAATCATTCTGACTCTTAGAACAGCAATTATTCACTAACAATGACATGGTTGCATCAGTTCAAGAAACCTATTTAATATCTTCATTTCAAATACGGGCTGATTATGCTAATCACTTCCAGGAATTATGTTTAAATAGATTAGATATTTGAAGAACTCTGAATTGGTATGTATTTGCTGAGCTTAAGAGAAATATTTAAAAGGGGAATTTCAAGAGAGAGGGAAACATCCATTCTCTCTCTAGGTCAATGGTAAAGAACACTCCTTTATACTAAACTGATGTCATAGTAACCAAACATCTATCAAGCTTCTTTGTGTGTGCTGAGAATAGTACCAAGCATTTTAGATCTATTATCAAATCAATCTTCATAACTCTAGAAGATAGTATGTATATGAGGAATTGCTTTTGGTTGCACCTATTAGAAAATCAAAACAATGTTGACTTAACTAAATAATGGCACGTTTTTGCATGTAACAAGAGTCCTGAAGGAGGAGATGCCAGGCTGGTGGGGAAGCTTCACCATGCCCACAGCAACCCCATCTCCTTCCAGCTGCAGATGTAGTTTACAACCTCATGCTCACAAGATACCTTGGAGCTTCAACCATTGCATCCATCTCTTTGGCAGGAACAAGAGGAAGAGGAAGGAGCAAAGGCAAAGAGACACCAGTCATCTAAGTATACCACCTGTCAAAGCCCTTATTAAACAACCTCCACTCACATCTCTTGATCCAAGATATGACCAGCTCTCAAAGTATCCTCCAAAATGTAGTTATATAGCTGGGTACATTGCCAATGTCATTGAATTTACCATTATTTTAATAAGAAAGAATTCAAGAATCTATATTCAGTAAGCAGCCAGCCTGCCTCTATCATAGGTAAGTACTACTGTTATCTCCATTTTACAGACGAAGAATTTAAGCAACCTACCTTTGGATATACCACTAGGAAGCAGCATTAGTAGTACAATTATGACTGGAATCCTTGTTGGCCTTACTATGAAACTTATGCTTTATCTTGTTTAATTAAACTGAAAATACCAACTTACTATATTTGCCATAGGAAAAAAGATAATTTTCTTCTATTCCCTTCACACCAAGAGTAAACCTTCAAAGCTTTCCTCAAATTTATGTTAAACATTTTCAAACCTCCAGAAAAGTTGCAAGAATACCATAAGAAATACCATTATACCCTTCACCCAGATTTACAAATTATTATTTCACCATATTTGTTTTTGTCTCTTTCTGTTTATACACATACATGGATACACAAATATACACACATACATATGTTTATGTACATATATTATAGCTGGAGACGTTTAAGAATTACTAGCAAGGAGACATCATTACCCTTTATATCAAGTACTTTAGATTATATCTGATAAGAACAAGGACATTATCCTACATAACCAAATGCAGTTATCACCAGGAAATACTAATATTATAATATTATCTATTATACAAGCCATATCCAATTACCTTCACTACCCTGATAACGATCCAGGACTCCATCAAAGATCACACACTGCATTTTGTTTCTCTGTTTCTTTAGTCTTCTTTAATCAAGAATAGTTTCTCAACTTTATTGCCTTTCATTTTCATGCTATTGATACTTTTGGATACTTCAGGCAGTGGTTTTGCTGAATGCCACTTGATATGGATTTGTCTGACTTGTCCTCATGATTGGATACAGGTTAAATGCTTATGGGAAGAATATTCTATTTTTCTTAGTACTTTGCCTGGTGGTGGTGGGGATGGTGTTTGTCCCGCATTAACGATATTTTGATCACTTGGCTAAAGCAGTATCTGCCAAAGCTAGAAGTTGGTTTTGAGGCCTCTCTCCTTGGCTTGTAACTGGCTGCCTTCTTCCTGTGTCTTCACATCATCTTCACTACAGTTCTGCCTGTGTCCAAATTTCTTCTTTTTATAAGGTCACTAGTCTTACTGAATTCAGGCCCACCGTGATGACCTCATTTTAACTTAATTCAAAGACCCTATCTCCAAATACAGTCATATTCTGAGGTACTGGGGATTAGGACTTCAACGAATAGATGCGGAGGGGACACTATTCAGTCCACGACATGTAGGAGGTGAAATAGAATTCTTCAAGGGTTTCAAAACTTACTTTTGATGGGAAGGCTCCTCTCAATGAGATGATAATCCTACAGCTTTGCAAGTGAATGGGCAGAAATGCTCTAGTGCAAGGGCTTCTATTATAGTTGGAAAGAACATAAGGACTTTATTCTGGGGGTGGAGTAATTTAGGTTATTTCACTCCTGTGCATACAGCTATGCACAGCTACTTCCTTATGTTCTTTTTTCTCTTTTCTGTCCACGGTGAATGTCTGAAGTTACCAACTGCCATCTCTTCCGCTTGACTCCAGTGCTTATGTTAAACTTCACCCCCCCACCCCAATACACACACACAAACGCACACACACACACGCACACACACGTGCACATACATGCACACACGTGCACCCACATATGCACGTGTGCACATGCACACACACACACATGCACACACACACACAAACAATAAACCCCCACCCTCTTTATTGGGAGGTGCTATTCTCTCAGGCTTTATCTAGGGAAGAAACATAATAGCCAGTCCTTCTGTACACACAAAACGGATAACTGGTGCAGTTCTTTTAAAGTCCTTTTTTGTTGTTGTTGTTAGTTTCTGCTGTATAACAAAGTGAATCAGCTATACGTATACATATATCTCCATATCCCCTCCCTCTTGCGTCTCCCTCCCACCCTCCCTATCCCACCCCTCTAGGTGGTCAAAAAGTACCGAGCTGATCTCCCTGTGTTATGCGGCTGCTTCCCACTAGCTAGCTTACATTTGGTAGTGTATATACGTCCATGCCACTCTCTCACTTCATCCCAGCTTACCCTGCCTCTTCCCCGTGTCCTCAAGTCCATTCTCTACATCTGCGTCTTTATTCCTGTCCTGCCTCTAAGTTCTTCTGGATCTCTAGCCTACTTCCTGTCCTCACCCTTCCTGATCTCAAGCTTGTACTCCTATGAAAATCTCATTGAAAAAGACAGCTCTTAATTCTTTAGCAGCCTTCTCTCTACCATTTTCCTAGTCTCTGTTTCTTCAGCACTCTAAGAAACCTGTCTTTTTTTTCTTATATTTTTTCCTGTAGTTTAAGTACAAGTTGGGAAGCTAGAGGAGGGAAATCTGTGGCTCAATTAGCTATCTTGATCCAGAAGTCATGAACACCATTTTAAGTTGTTGCAAACCCTATATTTAATAATATATTCTGCAAATTTCCTGGAGATCAAGACCAAGCACTGCCTGAAGCTGATAGAGTATATTTTCCCTTACAGACAGAATAATATTTTTCACACCTCTCCTGTGTGCCATGATTTCTGCAGAATGATAAATGTTCACTCTGAGACCAAGTCTGTAACCTTTTCCATGCCCTGGCATGTACTTCTGCTTTTAAAGTTGCTGGGTGGTCTCTTCTTACCTCCTCACCTGCCTGGAACTTCTCTTTCCAACCTCCTACATTTTTTTAACCCTCCAGTTAGAAACACCTTCTAGTGAAGGAGCATGTCACTGTTTTACTGGCAATAACTCTTGACTCCATCTGAGGCTGTCACACAAGATGAAATCTTAACCTTATTTGACGGATGAAGACACCAAGATTCAGAGACAGCAGGAATCAAACCTGGTGGTAAGCTAGTGAAAAGTTTTGCACCTCTTTTTGTTAAACAACTCAAGGATGTGTGAATGATTGAGGTTTCTGAACAAGGAAGTTAAAGAGAGACTCTCCCTGATATCCACCTCATTTGGTCTTCTATACCTGGCCCAATTCCAGTAGAGACTTGAGATAGGCTTTAATGAAAAACACACAAGACATAGAATTCTTAAAATAGAGGTGAAAGAAAGATGCGTATATTAGAAATGAGAAGGGGATAGGACATTGTTATCACCACTCTACACTAGGATCTCAATAGTGTCTGTTGGTTTAAAAAAGTAACGACACACAGCTGGTTCCACTGGTGACTCTACATCTCAGAGATAAATGATATGAAATGGGCCTTCTTTTAAAATTCCGTAAGTTTGTCAAATACCCCTGTCTTGAGTAAAGCAGCAGTTGTTCAAGTTCTTATAATTTTTTTGCTGTAGAGGGTGTGGAGAGAAGGGAACCCTCCTACACTGTTGGTGGGAATGTAAACTGGTGCAGCCACTACAGAGAACAGTATGGAGGTTCCTCAAAAAACTAAAAATAGAGCTACCACATGACCCTGCAATCCCACTCCTGGGCATTTATCCAGAGAAAAACATGGTCCAAAAGAATACATACACCCCAATGTTCATTGCAGCACTGTTTACAATAGCCAAGACATGCAAGCAACCTAAACGTCCATCGACAGAGGGATGGATAAAGAAGATGTGGTACATATATACAATGGAATATTACTCAGCCATTAAAAAGAATGAAATAATGCCATTTGCAGCAACATGGATGGACCTAGAGATTGTCATACTGAGTGAAGTTAAGTCAGACAGAGAAAGAGAATTATCATATGATATCCCTTATATGCGGAATCTAAAAACAAATGATACAAATGAACTTATTTACAAAACAGAAACAGACACAAAGACCTAGAGAAAAAACTTATGGTTACCAGGGGGGAAGGGTAGGGGGAAGGGATAGTTAGGGAGTTTGGGATCGACACCTACACACTGCTCTATTTAAAATGGATAACCATCAAGGACGTACTGTATAGCACAGGGAACTCTCTGCTCAATGTTATGTGGCAGCCTGGATGGGAGGGGAGTTTGGGGGGAGAATGGATACATGTATATGTATGGCTGAGTTGCTTTGCTGTGCACCTGAAACTATCACAACATTGTTAATCAGCTATACTCCAAAATCAAATTAAAAGTTTTTTTTTAATTATTTTTATATTTAAGTCCTGAAATCTCATCAGGAACACAATACTGTAGCATATAACTGCAAGAACTCAAAAGGAACCAAAACAACAACATGAAACCACAGAATGTCAGAGGATGTCTAATAAAAAAAAAGATAATGAATTCAAAGTCTGTTTGGAAAGAAAAAGATTGAAAAATTTAAAAGTAGAGAAGGTAAACAGATGCCTTTAAAAACAACAGAGAAGGAAAAAAGAAAAAGAGAAAGAGCTTCCTATTTAAATCCTGAAGATTCCACCTGAGCTCTTAAAAAAGAAAAGGAAGGAATAGTATAGTATCTTGGACAATTAACATCAGGGGAAGGACACAGAGTCTCTCTACTCAAGAGTCCCAGAGGATCAATGTTAAGCAGATAGATAGGAGGTGGAGGAGGAAATACAAACTGAGGCAAAGAGAGCTACAAGTAGCAGTGGAGTCTGAGATGGAAGGAAAGAGAGAAAGGAGGTTATTCACAATAGCTCATTAAAGCCACACAAATATGTATTTGAAGAAACTGTAATGTAAATAGAAAAATATACAATATCAGAACTCGAAGAACAAAAACAAAACAAAACCCAAAAGGGCTTTTTGTAGATTGATCAAATTTTGGAAATTTTGTGGGAACCATGTGACCACCATTTAATAGTATATTTAAGAAAGACTATGTAGGGCTTCCCTGGTGGCGCAGTGGTTGAGAATTCTGCCTGCCGATGCAAGGGATGCGGGTTCATGCCCCGGTCCGGGAAGATCCCACATGCCGCGGAGCGGCTGGGCCCGTGAGCCATGGCCGCTGAGCCTGTGTGTCCGGAGCCTGTGCTCCGCGACGGGAGAGGCCACAACAGTGAGAGGTCCGTGTACCAAAAACCAAAAAAAAAGGAAAACTATGTAAATACAAAGGATCAGAAGAAGACTTTCTGAAAAGGCAAACATCTAAAAAACATCCTATCCTATCCATTACGATATCATGTATTGTATCACATACCTTTACAGAAGCAATGGACTAGGATCGTAATAAATTTGTTTCCATAAATGTGACAGAAAGTACTAACTGTCCCCCAGAACCCGTTGAGTGTTAGCTGGATATATAGCTGCCCAGATAAGACTGCATAATCCCTGCCCCCCTTGTAGCTAGACACAGCCAAGAGCCTAAGCTCTAGACAATGGGTTATGAGCAAAAGCAGTGTGTGCAACTTCTGGGTCTGGCTGTTCAAGGTCATTGCTTACCCTCCTGCTATGGTCTGAATGTTGTGTCCCCCCCAAATTCACATGTTGAATCCTAATGCCAATGTGATGGTGTTAGAAGGTAGGGCCTTTGGGAGGTGATTAGGTCATGAGGATGGAGCCCTTATGAGAGGGATTGGTGCTTTTTTGTGTGTGGTATATATTTTTCTTTCTTTATTTTTTTAATTGAAGTATAGTTGATTCACAATATTGTGTTAGTTTCAAGTGTACAGCAAAGTGATTTGGATATATATATTTTTTAATTTTCCATTATAGGTTATTACAAGATCTTGAATATAGTTCCCTGTGCTATACAGTAAGTCCTTGTTGTTTATTTATTTTATTTATGGTAGTGTGTATCTGTTAATCCCATATTCCTAATTTATCCCTCCCCCGTTTGGTAACCGTAGTTTGTTTTCTATGTCTGTTTCTGTTTTGTAAATAAGTTCACTTGTATTATTTTGGGTTTAGTGCTCTTACAAAAGAGACCCCTACAGCTCCTTGGCCCCTTCTGCCATATGAGCATACAACAAGAGGTCTACAACTCAGAAGTGGGCCCTCCCCCAACCTTGCTGGCACCCCAGTGTGGGACTTCCAGCCTCTAGAATTGTGAGCAATGAATTTTTATTTATAAGCCACCTCATCTGTGGTATTTTATTATAGCAGCTGCGACTAAGACACCTCCCCTTCCTCTTTATTATGGATAAGGAACTGCAACATAGACATGATGGCCATAAGCTGTCTTCAACCACACAGACAAGGGCAATGTCTTAGGAGGAGACAGAGTAACAAGATAGAAAGGACTTGGGTCCCTCAGCTACTTCATGGAGTAGAAACACCCTCATGCATATGGGAATAAAAAAACTACTATCTTATTTAATCACCATTATTTAGTCTCTTTTAAAACAGTCAAACAATAATCTGACATAGTAATCCCATCAGTACTACTTCTTACCATGTCTTTTAACAAATATTTTTGCTTCCTTAAGATGGAAAAAATGTGTTCAGTGATTTAAATATTTAACTATATCAAAACTAAAAGAAATCTGAAGAGTTCATTATAATCATCCATGAGGTAGTTTTCCTGTTCTTTTGTGTGTGTATGTGTGTGTTTATTGCTTGAAGAATAGAATAAATAGTAACGATAGTGAGAAATTAAACACACATGCTAACAGTGGAGAAAAAAGGTGGAGAGCAAAAATTTGTGGGCAAGGAACTTTCATTCAACTAACAAGCGGCATGTATCAATCAACTTACAAACTTAGATGAGCAGGAAATTTAACTTTGCTCATTTGGTTTTTTTTAACCAGACCAGATATTGAGCTGGTATGCACAAGCACAGGCAGAATAGATGTTAAATATTGAAATGCTTCATTATCAGTTCAAATGCCTCCCGTCCACTGCCACTGCCGCCCTCAGCCATACTCCATAAACTCCCAGCCATCTGAATATTCCGGCAATTTAAGAGATTTCACAGCAGGAGGACTCTGGGATTTTCAAGCCAACAGCTGTTCTTATTGGTTGGTACCAGTGTTAAATGGTTGCTAAATATTTAAGATTACCCTTGTCTTTATTTAATCTTGATTTTAGTTTTTAATGCCTATCCCATTGAATAGTAGGAACAATGTCAGTTACTTTAAGTTTCTCATCTCTTTTCCCAGGGATTTTTACCTACATTCCAGAAAGGTTAAGTAGTACAAAAGCATTTTGGACAGAAGGATGTGAAGATGGGTGTGGAGGGATCCTGCCCTGTAAGATTGGAAAAATGTTCTTTGGCAGTTTTCCACCTTATCTCCAATGTCACTGGCACTCAGCTGTCAACTAGTAGAAAACCCAGTCTCTGAAATGTTAATAGTACTTTTACCCTGTCCCACAAACGTCTTCTTAGCCAAGCAGGCACAGTTTAGTAGTTTATAGACAACCATTAATAACTAAACTTTTGAGTGCCAGGTTCACTCAGGGAGAAAATTAAGAGACTTTCGATGACTTTACACATCATGTGTCACTAAGGTTTGGAACTCAATAGCTGTAAGCTGCAAAACTGAGGCCAATTGAATTGAATAAAGCTATAAATAAACTGTGTAGATACTAATTTCAGAGGTGCATGGAGGTGCATCAGGAACGGGCAGGGCTGTGCACAGCAGAAGAGAATCAGTGGGCCAGTGAGTCATCAGATGGGGCTCTACTACATGAATAGGTAGGTGATAGTGGCTTCAAATAAGGGGCTTCGGTTGGAGAAGTAATGATAGACAATGTCGAGGGAAGAAACAGAGGAAGAAAAAAATATTTAAAGAAGAATATAGGGAGTAAATCTAGATAGTTGAAAATTTCACATAACAATGCTAAGAGAGAAATTTTAAAATATTAAAAGTCGCCTGGACTTGAGGGAGTTTAAATGAAGCATCACTAGCTTCAGTAAGGAAATAAACAAAATAAGGTTACTGCCCAGTTATTCCCCACCTGTAATCAAGGCAAAGAGAAGAAACGAGATTAAATTCAAGCAGCAGTTATCAGGTGGGGCATTAGAAATACTTTCTTCATAATAAAGACGAGGCTGGATTTTAAATACTTCATAACTATTAAGGATCCTCCTGCTATAGCTCAGAAAATAGACAGGAGGGAGACGGACCAGGGTGCTACTTGGGCACCCTGAACACTCTTATTTACTGCAGGGATCTGGCTGGCAGAAGAGAAGTGTTTATAAATATTACTACATGTGTGCTCCATTTCTTTCAATTATATTAAAAACAGCTGCTATCAAGGAACGAACATTTGGGCTGTTCTGGGGCTGTGATTTTCAATTCCAGAATTCACCAATAAATATGACATTTAAACACTGCTTTCAAAGCCTTAAATAAAACGTTTAAATGAAGGGAAGCCTTATTCCCCCACATTTTTCTTTCTCATTCTGGCATCACCTTTGACCCTGGTCATGTTCCCTCCAGACAGGACTGAAAAACCTAAATTATGTGGATGCTCTCCCCCCACTCAACCCAGTGCCTGCAGCCCCTCCACCCTCGCCCCCAGAGCCCCATACATCGACTTGGATTGAAATTCGCTTGCAATGATATGCTGATAAATCAAGTGGGCAGTGGGGAGCTCTGACCTGGTGTGTTTGCCGATTTTCGTTGGGTAAATAATTCCACCGTGGCCGATTTCAAAGATGGCTGTGTAACACACAGCTTGTAAAGTTCCTGAAAACATCACAGTGGGCTCTCATGAGCTGCTGTGGGCAGATCCTTCATACCATTAGCGAAGGAAGTCACCCTGAATCCAGTTCTCCGCCCCAGGCCAGAAATAGTCCAAACCTCTGAGCAGTCTCAGGTAAAACAACTATAAAAATAACAGCTACCTCTTGGTAATCACTCTTAACATGCAAAGCTTTGAAGTCCTTCAGGATAACGTCATTGATCTCCACATGAACCTTATGAAGTCATTATCATTACGTCCAAGGACAAAGGCTTAAAGAGGCTAAATAACCTGAACAAGGTCATGGATATTAGAAGCTACAGAAGCAGAATTCAAACCCAGGTATATCTGACTCCAAAATCCATAGGCTTATCCTCTACCCAATCCTGCTTACTTTACAGTGGAAACTATCTAGATGGTCTTCCAAAAGGCCTGCTGCCTCTCTTTAATACTTTCCTGCCATTTCTCCTTACCTTCACTGGGGGCCCTGTCACTTCCTCTCTTCCTCCATATAAAAGGATGTTTGCTACTGGAGGGCAGGGGCAGTGTCCCAGGCATCTTTGCATGCCACCAGCGCCCTGTGAGAGCTTTCAGTGTTTGCTGGATGAATGGATGGATGGATTGATTCAAATCAAATCCATGACTCAGCTTTACTCCTGTTGTTGAAAAGGCTGTGTCTCACGTCCCCCAGGCATCAGAGCCTCAGGATAGAAGCCCACTTCTAAGGTTAGAGCCGGAAAAAAGAAGATGCAGTGGAGCCTTAAGTTAAAGTTCAATCACAAGACATTGCTTACCACCTCCATTTGGTTTAGGTTTATTTGTTTTTAAGGTAAGAAAAGATGAAAGACTCTTAAGACAATATTCCCCATTCATAGGTGCCCTGGGCTGGTTTGCACCTGTATTTATATCTTATACACTCATTAAAATGCAAAACTTTCAAATGGTCATTTCATTGTCTTCCTGCCTCCTAAATGATTAAGTATCACCTCTCCAGACTTGAGGCTATAACTAGTCACCCAGACTCACAGCTCTTTGACCTATAAAATAGGCTCATAAAAATCACAGCCTGGAAAGCAACATCTGGAGCAGCCCATAGACAAGGGTGACAAATCATTTTATAAGTTCATAAAAACTTAAGAGCGTTTTCAATTGAATAATCACAATCACACTTCAAAAGAATCTCAGCAGGTCCTTTTTTAAATGAGGTACACTGGAGTTTTTAAGTAACAGTGTCTAATAGGGTATTTCTACATGCTTGACTTAGTTTCACAATGTGCGAATTAGTTAGGCAAATTAGCCTGCAGTTCTAAGGCCTGTGACACACGTCAGATACAAGAGATATTAAGTTTGATGTTGGTTAGAATGTGGAAATCTGACTCATTGAACTTCTTCCACACATACATGGGTGACAGATGATCATCCCCTTTTTAGTATAACCTCCAGGTTTTCTTTTTCTGAACCCAATGGCCCAAGGTAAGAATTTCATAGATAACCCAGTTTGGGTTTTTTTGGCATGGCTGGGAGTAACTTATTAAATTAAACCAGGAGATATTCTCTCCACATATACATATCTTTCAATATTTGGCACAGAATTATTTTAGCGAATTCCTTCTAAAAGACTATTTTTTATTTGCTTTCCTGAATTAGTCACAGTGCCTTGCGCAAAGAAGGCCCTCAGAAATATTGTCTGATTGCCTTACTGCCCTTTATTTCTGGTAGAACAGCAGGAGAAGGGGGACACAGGGCTTCAGTTGCTATTAGCTTAGACTATCTTTTCTGCTGACGGTGTTGACCATATCATCTTTAAATAAAAAGATGGTCCATTATTGGGTAATTTGCAACTTGGTCAGCTAGAAGAATCCCAATTTAATTCATATTTCAATATTTACTTCTGCCCTGATAAAGATATTAAAACCGGATTCTTTCCTTTTAATTAATTTATGAAACTATGGTTTTCAGAGATGACCTAAGCATTCTTAGACAACACATACCATGTATCTCATTTCACAGAGCCCATGATTCAGAACTCTACCCAGTTTTCCAGTCTTAAAGAACAATTTTGAATGTATGATGATAAGCTATTTTTGGTAATAATGCTTTACTTATTCTTTCTTCTGGTCAATTTTATTGTCATAAAAATGTTATCAATTTTTCAAATATTAGAAGCATTTAGAGAGAAAAAAGAAACATGGTAGGTGGGCTTCTTATCCTTTGTAGAATATTATTTATGAAGTATTTTATTTCCACAAAAATGAGAAACTGAAGTTTCCTGTCCTTCAATTAAATACAGTCTAACATGTTTTCTAAGTAGCAATGTCACATGTTACAAAAATTGTAGATTCAATTTATGGTTTCTATAAAATTAGATTCATACACATTCAAATTAAATAACTTAAAACTCATTTTCCTTTTTTCAGATTTTCTTTTTCTTAGTGTGGTGGGAAGGAGCGGCTGATTGGACAAGTAGTGGAGAAGCCACTTCTCGCTCATGGTTTTGAGTTTTTCTCCAGCGTCATTTAAAATCCTTGAGCGAAGGTGCTGAGTCCTGAAAGATGGGATTAGTTCACATGGGTGCTAAAGAGTTGAGAGTATATGCCAGGGATCATCACACTGATTGACGATGGAAACGAGGAGGTGAGGATATGAAGAGGTTAAAGAAGAGTAAAGAAAATATATTGCCAGAAAATTCCAGGGAAATAAGGGTCTGTGAGTTCTCAAGCCCTGAGTAGCTACCTGGGCTCCAAACCCAAACCAACAAGAGAACCATGAATAGGGTAACCAACCACACACCCAGTTTGCTGACCGTTCCATTTTATACACAGTCTCCTGGACTCATAGTCAATAGCACTCACTTTCACTTTCAAAATGTTCTCTTCTTGATAATAAGTCATGTGCTCTCCCTGCTGTGGAGGATGTACAGCCCACATCAAGTGTGTGCAAAAATAAACATGGTTGTGTTGTGAAGGAGAGAAGACCTAATATTTCTTAAATTCCTCCAATGAACCAGAGCACTGTGCTTGGTGATTTTCATGTTTAATGTATAATGCAATCTGATCTGGTCTTTAAATCTAACTTTGCTCTATGAAAGTAAAATTAGTATCCTGATTTTGCAAATGGAGATATGGAAAGCTAACCTAATACTTTGCCTAAGATACAGACTTAATAATCACTAAATCTGTAATTTCAACCCAGGTCTAACTGTCTCCAATTTTTAAAAGTAGAGTTTATAAGTGGTATATAGCAAGATAGGCAGAATAGACAAACGTATGTGTAACTTATTAAACTTTATATTTTAAAAATGTTTTCAAACATTTTCCCTTTTTGTTTAAAACTATTATTAAATTGTGCTATTGGAATGCTGGAATTTTTTTATGCAAAGAAAGTGGTAAACAGAGAATAACCCTTCTTGACACGCCTTGGATACTTTAAAACTGAACCATCATTTAACAGCTATCAACCAACAACTACGGTGGCAGCCTTGGTTTAGAAAATTTGATAGAAACCAGTTAGTTCTTTGCAGATTTTTGGCTGCAGTGAGTGACTCGCAGGGTAAAGAAAAGGATTAACAGTAAACATTATGAACAACCAATTCACAACTATATACAATATCCATGAAGAGAATTCTAAATAAAAGTGCAAACAGACAAAAATAAATACGGGAGGGAAGGAAGGGAGGGAGGGAGGGAGGGAAGGAAGGAGAAAAGGGGGAGGGAGAGAAGAGGCAGGAAGGGAGGGAGGGAGGGAAGGATCCAATCAAATTAACTTTTATTAAACCAAATAACTATCAATGTATTATAATCTTTTTAGTCTGATATTATTCATATGAGGGGCTTGTTATAGGGGAATTTTACTTGTACAGATTTCTAGCAAAATCTGACTTCTACAAATATAGACTGATCAGTAACAGCACCTGTGATGCCAATAGTCTTACAAAGGAAACCACTAAGCATCCGTCCTGCTGAGGTAACAGCCCCAGGGCTTCCTTCCAGGAAGGAAGGAACAGGTCCCTGAACCTGTTCTCTGCCTGAGTAATCCTGCCCATCAGCTATAGCTGTTTGGACCAAAGTAGGCACCTCACTACAGACTACCCCATGCAAAGGCTCTGCCCAACAGTAATCATGGTGATTATCCCAATCAAAGTATTGTGGCAGGAATTTTTGTGTGAAATACAGAAAAAGTTTAGTTAGTACATGGGTATTTAAAAACACCGAAAGCAGACATAAAGCTGAGGAATTATAAAGAAGACCAATTATAAGTAAGCAGAAACGTTGAATAAGCAGAAAATACACCAAAAAGTAAAGATACAAGTAGGGTAGAGAGGATGGTAAGTAAGCAGAATAGTAAAATCAGAGGGAACTCAACAGAGAATTAAAGAACTGCCAGCGAGGGCCCGTGAAATAATACTTGCTCCCCAGAGCTGCCTTGAATCCCGAATGACCCTTCCTTCTAGGATGGGATCTGTAAATCAAGGCTGAAGTATGGCTCCCGTTTCTTTCCTGTGACTCAGCTGTTGCAGTCTTATGAAGCCCCATCTCCCTTACTGTCACACAGGTAACCTCATAATAAATCCCCATCGTTAGAGACAGTCTCATATTCTTACAACCAAATATCTTAGCTATGCCCTCACTATTTTTGAATGGTTTCCCCCTTTCCATCAACAAATAATTAGCAATTGCAAATGTATGATAATCATATTTTGAGAGGGTGGGAAGTACAGAAATGGAGGAAAGGCTTATAAAGAAGGGGAATAATGGTGGGGAGCATGAAAGATGGGGCTTTAGGGTTTGGGATTGCAGGGGACTGATGGGGTTTATGGGATTATATTGCTTAATTGGGTTATCGTATACCCCCTACGTGACTTTTTTGGCTTTATAGCTAATTAACCCCTAGATGTTGGTACAGGTTGCCCCAAGTAGCAAGAGGGAAATCTAAGCTTTAAATGGAATTTGTGTGCCAAATCAAGGTGTTGGCACTGAATGGAGCATAAAGGATCTTCCTAATTTCTTTCCGTCCTACAGGTTTCCTTGGCATCCCAGTTGACATAAATGCCTAACTGTTTTCTCAATCTAGTTCCATTAGCCTCGTGGTGCTAGTCTTCACAGATTCTTACAATAAACTGATTGACAGTTCTAGTTTTCTGTGCAGTGAAATCCAGTATTTTAATAAAATATGTTTCTATATACACCCATATATAAACAATGTAGGTCTCTCGCTTTGCTTCTTTCTTCTTTTTTTTGTTCTCCTTGCTCTCCCTTTCTCTTTTTGAATGCATGGGGTGGGTTGGAGGTAGGGAGGGAGACAGTCAGTTAAATTAACCTTATTAATGTCTTCGTTTTTTTTTTTTACAGACAACACTTTTCTTTTTTTTTTTAATATTCAAATAATTCACACCCAAATTAGAAAATGTGATATATAGGAAAAACAGCAATACCAAATAATCATAATCATCATCATCAAGAAAATCATTTATAAAACAAAAAATGAAATAGTAGACTGAAACAAAATTATAACAACAGTCATTTCAAACTAATTATTACTTGCCTAAACAATCTATCAAATGGTAGAGATTACCAGAATGGGTTAAAAAAAAAAAGACATACTTATTAATGTCTTGATAATAAATATTCCTCTGGTCACTTGGCAGAAGCTAGGTATAGACCATCCCATTCTCATTCCAGGCAGGCACTGAGGCCCATCCAGCACAGTCAAGAGGAATTGAATGGAATCAGAAGGGGAGCTAAAGGGTGAGACCCTGCTGATTATCCCTGAGCTCCTGGTGGGGTGGAGATGGAACAACAGAGCCAGGTTGTTCCAGTCTTGTCCTCTGATGGAGGTTCTGGGGCAACCAGGAGCACTCTGCGATTAAAGATTCATGGCCACTCTCCGTCTCAGCAAGAGGTGTGTGATGCCAGGAAAACACCATCAAGGTCGAGTCTTAAAGGGATGCCTTTTTTCTCCTGGAGGAGTGGCTAACTCACCACAGCACATTGTTATTTTGGACCTCAAGTCTCTGGAATGGTGGCCCTTCGCCTCTTTCATTATTTGGGGTCACCTAGGACTCCAGCCTGGCAGCAGGACTCTAGCCCACATTTGTTAACTACAAGTGAAGTCAGATAGAGAAACTTGGAAATTTGGACATAGTTATTTACAGATCACTTCTATCATACATTAAGCTCTAAAAATGGTGTAGTTCCCTGAATTTGGTAGAACAAGGCCAGTGATGATGGAAAAATCTTTAAGAAAGTGATTATTCTTCCTGATAGACAGCTGACATATTTCACTGATATTGGACATATATCCCCTTAAGAAGGCATTGCTTGGGCTCCTCCAAAGCCATGCGAAGTACCAATATATCATCAAGGTTCATTTTCATCCCCAAATCCTCCACATCCCCAGTCACTCCCTCTGTCACCACAAATTAGGGGCACAGGAAATACTCCGAGGCATCTTGTCTGTACACCTACTTGTGTCAAATATCTGATAATACCCACTCCTAAAGCTTAATTCTGAAAACTACAGCCTGTCAATTAAATAGTCGTGAGCATCCAGCACTCACAACACAGGGCAATTGTACATTTTCAGGTCTTTACTACATGGGTTAATCCACCTCATTTAATCCAGCCTCATTTAGCCTAGTTTTTCCTATACCTGTACAGTTGGCTATGCATAGGGACTCTGAGAAATAGTTATAAATCATTCTTTAATATATCTGCTCAGGGCTTCCCTGGTGGCACAGTGGTTGAGAGTCCTCCTGACGATTCAGGGGACGCGGGTTCATGCCCCGGTCCGGGAAGATCCCATATGCCGCAGAGCGGCTGGGCCCGTGAGCCATGGCGGGAGAGGCCACAACAGTGAGAGGCCTGCGTACCGCAAAAAAAAAAAAAAAAAAAATTGCTGCTCAAGTCATTTATCTCTTACAAGTCATTCCCTCTGGAATTCTCCCTCTACAGCCAGGTGTGTTGTGACTTTATTTGAAGTCTCTCAGCTTTAACACAGCTTACATTCCACTCAGGACGGCAAAGTACAATACTCCCAGCTCATAGCATCTCTCTTAATCTCACCTTTCATTCCCTGGGCACTAGAAAGCCACTAAATTTAAGCTGCAACAGAAAAGGGAGAAGGTGCATCCTCATATGTTTGTATTTTTTCACACCCACCTTCTGTTTCATCCCTGAATGTTTTAAATTTCAGTGATTTGAATGTGAGTTGAAATGAATAAGATCCTAATGACTCTATCATCTCCATTTATATTAGACAAATATACAATCGAATCTACACAAATATACACGCATTCTTAAAAAGAGAATACTAATATATTGTACTAAGAATAGTATTTCAGAAGAGGTATTTTAAAATAATCTACCTAAATCTGCAACTACCTATCACACTTTACATATAGGCAAAATTATCTGGCATTATCAAGCAACTCTCTACAGTTGTGTTACCAAACCAAACTTGGGTCCGCTCACTGGGCACAGTGAAACCAACATACTGACACCGGGTTGTGGTGAAGGAGAGCGCAGCGTTTATTGCAGAGCCTCAAGCAAGGAGTCTAGGACAGCTAGTGCTCAAAACACCTGAACTCCCCATGGGTTTCAGCAAAACATTTTTAAAAGCCAGGTGTGGGAGGGGAGTCCCAGGGTGTGTGATCAGCTCATGCACAATTCTCTGATTGGTTGATGGTGAGGTAACAGGGCAGGGTCACAGGGGTTAACATTATCAATCCTCAGGTGCCATTAGGTCCGGGGGCTACATGCTCATGGTCAAGTAGTTAATTTCTTCCATTTGGTGGTGGTTTTAGTATCTGGAAATATGCATCAGACACTATTATCTACGCACTTCAGAGAGGAGCTAAAGCAGAGAATATCTGGGAGGGGTCTGTCCCAGAAAGGCCCCAGAGGGTCCTTATCATTACAATTGGAGTCAGAGTTTCCGAAATTTTGAAGCAGAGGAAATTATAACAGTAGGGTACACTTCTGACTATTCTACATTAATGTTTTTAAACCCTGCATTTATTAACTCAAAATATATTCCTTTTTAAAATCAGGCATTAATGGAAACACAAAAGACCCCGAATAGCCAAAGCAATCTTGAGAACGAAAAATGGAGCTGGAGGAATCAGGCTCCCTGACTTCAGACTATACTACAAGGCCACAGTAATCAAGACAGTATGGTACTGGCACAAAAACAGAAATATAGATCAATGGAACAGGATAGAAAGCCCAGAGATAAACCCACACACATATGGTCACCTTATCTTTGATAAAGGAGGCAAGAATATACATTGGAGAAAAGACAGCCTCTTCAATAAGTGGTGCTGGGAAAACTGGACAGCTACCTGTAGAAGTATGAAATTAGAACATTCCCTAACACCATACACAAAAATAAACTCAAAATGGGTTAAAGACCTAAATGTAAGGCCAGACACTATCAAACTCTTAGAGGAAAACATAGGCAGAACACTCTATGACATCAATCACAGCAAGATCCTTTTTGACCCATCTCCTAGAGAAATGGAAATAAAAACAAAAATAAACAAATGGGATCTAATGAAACTTAAAAGCTTTTGCACAGCAAAGGATACCATAAACAAGACCAAAAGACAACCCTCAGAATGGGAGAAAATATTTGCAAATGAAGCAACTGACAAAGGATTAATATCCAAAATTTATAAGCAACTCATGCAGCTCAATAACAAAAAACCAAACAGCCCAATCCAAAAATGGGCAGAAGAACTAAATAGACATTTCTCCAAAGAAGATATACAGATAGCCAACAAACACATGAAAGAATGCTCAACATCATTAATCATTAGAGAAATGCAAATCAAAACTACAATGAGATATCATCTCACACCGGCCAGATTGGCCATCATCAAAAACTCTAGAAACAATAAATGCTGGAGAGGGTGTGGAGAAAAGGGAACACTCTTGCACTGCTGGTGGGAATGTAAATTGATACAGCCACTATGGAGAACAGTATGGAGGTTCCTTAAAAAACTACAAATAGAACTACCATATGACCCAGCAATCCCACTACTGGGCATATACCCTGAGAAAACCATAATTCAAAAAGAGTCATGTACCAAAATGTTTATTGCAGCTCTATTTACGATAGCCAGGACATGGAAGCAACCTAAGTGTCCATCAACAGATGAATGGATAAGGAAGATGTGGCACATATATACAATGGAATATTACTCAGCCATAAAAAGAAATGAAACTGAGTTATTTGTAATGAGGTGGATAGACCTGGAATCTGTCATACAGAGTGAAGTAAGTCAGAAGGACAAAAACAAATACCGTATGCTAACACATATATATGGAATCTAAAAAAAAAAAAAAAATGTCATGAAGAGATTAGTGGTAGGAGGGAATAAAACACAGACCTACTAGAGCATGGACTTGAGGATATGGGGAGGGGGAAGGGTAAGCTGTGACGATGTGAGAGAATGGCAGGGACATATACACACTACCAAATGTAAATTAGATAGCTAGTGGGAAGCTACAGCATAGCAGAGGGAGTTCACCTCTGTACTTAGTGACCACCTAGAGGGGTGGGATAGGGAGGGTGGGAGGGAGGGTGACAAAAGAGGGAAGAGTTATGGGAACATATGTATATGTATAACTGATTCACTTTGTTGTAAAGGAGAAACTAACCCACTATTGTAAAACAGTTATACTCAAATAAAGATGTTAAAAAAAAAAAAAAAAAAAAATCAGGCATTAGTTCTCAGGAGACTTTCAACAATTATTAAGATGTGTTTTAAATTTTGCATATTCAGAGTGCTAATCTATGATTGAATATCATTACCAGCAGTAAATTAGGTCTACGGTATCTGCTCAGATACGCAAAGTAAATAATTCAATCTCCTTATATTCAGATTGCAGGGAAGTATAATTCAGTTTTGAGGTTTAATTAAAACAGGCTGTCTAATGTAAAGTGGAATTCTTGTATTTTTAAACAACCAGAATGTAAATGTCACTGAGTGGCAGCAAACCAATTGAAGGTTTCAATTTTATGTCAAATTCAAGTTTGTGTCAAGTCCTTTGAAAGACATCAGTAACTAGCTCTGATAAACTATACATGCTGAAACAAAATGAAGCCAATATTCCCTTTCAATTTATGTAATTTTATTAAACCATTCTATTATACATATAATGGATACATATATGTGTATATGTGTGTATGCACATATATACACATATGTATACTTTCAATTTATGTAATTTTATTAAATATATACATATATATTACACATATGTTACATATACATATATATATACCAGATTGCTAAAAATCACTTCAGTGCCTTATTTGAAAGCTATCTATCATGGTTCAAGTTGATTCTAATTCCAGGTTAAACATTTCACTACCACCAACATCCAAAATATTTATTGAGGTCTATTATGTTAAAAGTATCTTTCGTTCTAACATTCTTGACTCTCCTGCTTATAATTCAGGTCATCAATACTCCAAGAGTTTTCCTATTGAAAGTGTCAAAATCACTAAGTGCCGTCACATTTCTGATCTTAAAGTGAGCTATCAGCCTTGTCGTTATAAGCTGGTTATTTCAGAGTGAAAAAGAGTTACGGGTTTGAAATGACAATGCAAAATATATTCCCTTTGCCTCTAATAGCTACACTTTAAGTTGATGTGTACAAGGAACATGGTATTACACGTATTTTGAACTAAGAGTAAATTCTGCTCAAAACTCAAGGTTAGTTCATGGTGAATATCTAAGATACTCTCTTGCCAGCCCCAGCTCTTACTTTTCCAAGGATGTGCCACTGTCACCACAGCTACCCCATCCAGATGGCCCCTTGGGAGATGACACTCTTACCTGACTTCACCCCAGGACCCTAGCTGAGTGGCCCAGATGCGGATACTCATTCAAGTTGGGCCAAGTAAAGCCCTTCCTGGGGATTTGTTTGGACTGAAACTGAGAAAGTAGGTCAGTCTTTAGTGTTAGTGTTAAATTTAATATGGAAAACTCATGAACTATTGATGGCTTATATTCAACTCTGTGGAACAAACAAAAAGTGATGATGGTGACATACAGAACATCAGAGATGAGAGAGGTTATATCCTGATAGCATTCAAATCCCTGGTCACAAGCTGCTTGTGAGGACCAGCTACTTCTCTGAAGCTTGGTTGTTCAATTCTTCCATGGATTCTGGGAGGTGATTTTGAGTTTGATTATGGTTATTTACAACCCAGAGTCTGGTTCTTACAGGGATAGAACCTAAAATTTTGATATGGCTGAATCCAAGTAGGGTGGGAGTGAGTACCTTTTTGAAGGTCAGAGCTTTAGAATCCAACAGTTCAATATGTACGCTTTCATTAATATGTATATCTTATGAAGGTAGTGAAACAGTTGGTTAAACTACTACCTGTTACCTTTTGGATTCAGACCAAATAATCACAGAGGCTTGAGCCGTAGGCAACATGGTAGGTAAATGCTATCATCCCTATCATAGGATGTTGGCTACTTCTTTCAGCATTCATAAAATTGAGGCACAGAGAGACAACCTGAGTCATCTGAAAGTTGACAGGAAACAAAAGGAGAGGTGATGCAGCTTTGTCAAAGAAAGACAATTCCCCATGGACTGAGTAATCTGAGCTCTGAAGATCAGGTAGCAATACAGTTTGACGAATTGCCACAAACTCTGTCTCATCCTAAAGTAGCGAGCTGAAAGGCAAAATATTGGCTTCTAGCAATTGGAATGGGTATATTCCAGAAGACCCAGGATTTTTAGCAATATCTTATTCTTTGGCACTTCCCGTATACCTACTACAAGAAAAAGATGAAAAAACCTTCCATTAAAAAATTCATTTGAGTTCTAGTTAAACATGGCAAATTAACCCTAGGCTCCTCTTTGTCCTTGAACCCTACTAAAGTGATAGTTAACTGGGATAAAAAGATATAAACCAAAAGGCAAAGTGAATAGGAGACAAAACACCTGCAGAGAAAATATTTTTTTTTTTAATTTTCAAGGATAGAAAATGGATGGAGTAGTAGTAACTGACTTAACAGAGTTGAGAAACTTTTAGGAGCTTATAGAGGGACTTCCTGGTGGCACAGTGGTTAAGAATCCACCTGCCAATGTAGGGGACATGGGTTCGATCCCTGCTCCGGGAAGATCCAACAAGCCGCGGAGCAGCTAAGCCTGTGCGCCACAACTACTGAAGCCCACCGGCCTAGAGCCCGTGCTCCACAACAAGAGAAGCCACCACAATGAGAAGCCCACGCACCACAATGAAGAGTAGCCCCCGCTCGCTGCAATTAGAGAAAGCCTGCGTGCAGCAACGAAGACCCAGCACAGCCAAAAAAAAAAAAAAAAAGAGCTTATATAGAGAGAATAATGACAGAAAATGAGCCAACACCCTACATCACCACAAAAGGCTCATGGTTAGATGTGATGCCAGGTAAGTGTTAGGTGTGAATTGGAATTCAGGTGCATTTATTGACAGTCTAAATAGGGAGTAGGTGGACTTGCCAGCTCTCTTCCGCAATCAAGCAGAACAAGTAACTACCCCTTAGTACTTGCCCAAAAGAAGCTGAAAGATCTATTCTTTGAGGAAACCTAAGCAACAAGAGTCTAGATTGAAAGGTGCAATGACTATGGCAAACTGTAAGATTGAAATGGGGATTAATGAAAATGTACATACTGAGTTGTCAGACTCTAAAGCCTTTTACTGTGACCAGAATTCTTCTCTGGAGAAACTGAACAGCTAGAGACAGAAGATACCCACAGAGCAAGTTTTTTGCATCCTCTGACCAAAAGGTAGTTTCAATATCTGTCCATCCCACAGTGAACCCAGGAGTCAGAAGCTTGATGCACACATACAGAACTTCTAACCCACTTTCTAGTGACTCATTTTTAATTATGCACAAAAAGCCCAGGATCATCAGATTTGAGGCACTCTTCAAATATCTAAGATGAGCACCAAATTAAACAAAAGGAACTCAGAGGAAGGAAAGACAGTGAAACCAGAAAAAAAAGTTTATTCCTATAATTAAGAACCTCGAACAGTCCCAAAAGGCCACACTCCCCATTCCCTTCCCAGCTCAGAGAAAAGACAGTGGTGGCCTGAGAAACATTAAAGACTGAGAAACCCTATCACATCTTTTCTTATTTGTGTTAATTCCTTGTATTAACCAACCACTTACACTGAAAATGATGACATGGAAGTTAAGGGGGAAAAGGGAAAGACAGAGAAGCCCATCTTTTGCATACATCAAGAAGTGAAATAAAAACAGTTGAGTTAGTTTTTTCCCTCATCTGGTAAGAACAAATTACACATGCCTGTATGAAATACAAATTATATAATTTCAATGATTCTGCATACAAATTAAGTGTTCTTAGATTTACATTTAGAGCTGGCTTTGTATAATATAAAGATGAATGATAAAACTTATGCTAACAATTAAAAATTATATATACATTTATACTTACTATGACACTAAATAGCAAATTAAAAACACTGACAATTTGAGAGAGAGACTACGGAACACAGGGAAAGCTTATATTTTAGTACCTCTAATGGCACTTTTTTGAGCAATTCTCTATGCACCAAGTGATTTTAGTAGAATGAGAATTAGGAGAATTTTTCTAACTTCGCAATCAGGTTTTCTTGCATTTTTATATTTCAATAGCATGATACCCAGACACTCTGACTTGCTTTTCTGTGAGAAGAGTGTCTCTCCAAACTTCACCCCTTCTCTAACATTTTACAAAGGGCAGTGGGGTAAAGCAGCAAGCACTCCACTGCACCCTACACACACACACACACACACACACACACACACACACACACACACACACACACACACACACACACACACACCTACCTCTCCAGCCATTCTGTTCTGTTCTTCGGGTCCTGTGCTTAAGCCTTCAGACTCCTTTTGTTACCACAAAGGCAGCAACCACTAACTTACAGATGAAAGGGTGCCAAGACTGTGTAATGCTGCTACCATGAACTGACCCAATCCTGACCTGTTTTGCACAAACAGGCTATGCCAGTTCTGAAATTATCCACTAGAGTGTGCACTATTTACTTCCAATTCATTGAGGATGACTCATATTCATGACATTTAAAGGCAATCTATTCCAACCCTCCAAATTCACCCAAATGCTCCACCTAAATTAAGCACTCAGTATTAGGGATCTCAGAAACAAAACAGAAGAGTTGTATGCAGTGGGTCGAGTGGCCAATGTTGAAGCAGCAACAACTACCTACCTTAGTCCAATGACAGGATCATTTCTTAATCTAAGAACTGTCAACCTCAGGATGAATGTGATGGACAGCATATGCACCGTGATTTATCTGTGTTACCTACACACACACATACAATCCCCACTTCCGGGAAAAGATGAACCTCAGGTCAGTAACCAGGAAGGAGAGATGTGACACAAGCAGTAGTCCTGTCTGACCACCAGAGCTGAGCCCTTCTTATGGCAGCCCTTGTCTCTCTGCTGCTGTGTATCAGAGCAAGGCAACTGCTTGAGTTTGTTAACTCAAAAGCAGGCTTACTTGTCAATGATGAATAAATAGGGTGAGCTATTAACTGTGTGTCTTAATATACAGAGAAACCATGCAGCCACCAAGAGTGAGGAGTTACCATCAGGAGATCAGCCTGCCTGTGACTCCACACAACCTTCCATAGGGAGAGTTGGGGAGGAACAAACACCTAATCTGGACAGCTGAGATTACTGATGTTATTAAGGAAATACAAATGGACTTTTCTCAGTAGTAATTTATGTGCAATGCTCATAATGTCATTCGTTCAATATATTATCTTTTCCTCAACTGAAATTCGTGTGTTTAGTACAGTTGTCTTTCCATAGTCTGTTGTGAGCACACTTAATGTCACCTTTTTTTTTTAAGTATTATGAAACCAAAATTTCTGTACAAACTCAACCTGTTTCACTGTATGGTAGTAACTGACTTGTTCACTTCTGTAGGGCTGGCCTCTTTTCCCCTCTCAATACTAACCCCAGAAATCTCTGAAACTATCATTGTTTCCCCATCAGCTAAGACGTTCCAGACCTATCTTGCTTTTCCCCCCACATTTAGCAGTAGACACCCTCAGTGAGACCTAGTGCATATTGGAGAAACAGTACAAAATTCCTGAAATCTGGGTCTTAGTCTGCATTTTATAACATTCATATCACCATTGGCAGTAAACTGCTCAATGTTAGAAGCTGTGTAAGTGATTTTAGTAGCTCAGGAGTAGACTTCCGAAGTCAGTACTTCAGCTACCTATGTGAACTAACTAGTGTGCACCAGGATTGTCACAACAGTGGGTGTTTACTGCAATGCACATTAACCTCTAGTGTAGGTACTCTGGTGGTAGAAAACTTAGTTAAATACAAAAACTTTTTCCTCTAAAATGGTAGAAACCCATAATGTGTCCAAATCTATACACAGCCAAGCACAGGTCCATTTCTGGTTGATTTTTCCTACATTATCAAAGACAGGATAGAAAATTTTATTAACACACTCTGGCAAAATGTCCCTTGGCTCTTGGTCTCAGTTAACAAAGAAGCAATTCAATGAAATGAAGTCCATCTACTTCACCGCTCTTATGAGCACTGCCCTTGGGGATGAAATACATATTCTGTACAGGTGACCAACGTATAGAGGGGTTGGGGTTTCCTTTGACTTTTCCTTTGTCCTAAATAGGATATTTTACTGCAACTTTCTTAATTTTTTGTACCTGTTACATATCAGTTATGAATGTAGTAGTTAAATTTGTAATTTCATCCATAGGTTACAGACAAACCCTTTTCTTTATAAAGAATATCTTTTTTTTTTTTAAGTTAAGCTTTTGAGTTGATTTCTGTTACTTCGTACCAAAGGGTCTTAATTTTTAAAGGTTGTCTCAAGTAATCAGCTACTTGAATATAGAACATCCTTAGCATTTTAATCAAGGAAGTTCACGGATGGAAAAGCTGCTATTTTCTGACAAAAACCTACAGGATTCAAAATTCATTGGCACATTTTTTAGCAAGCTAAATTGGAAACTTTAATCAGGGACTGAAAGTCTGACCATTTCCAAAGTATACAAAAGTCAAAGGTGAGAAGATGCGCGCCTGGTCTGTGCTCTTCACAGGTCTCTTGCCTGATTTATTAATGATGAGAGAAGACAGTACTCTCTTATAAAAACTTCTTTATGGGCTTTGTTTACAATTATTTCTCTGTCTATCTGGATCTTCTGAGGGACCCTGCCTAGGGTGAATATTGACTTTAGGGCCTCTAAAATCTTCTGAGCTGCTTGTCTTTGGGATTCTCAGCCCAGAGAACTCAACAGCACAGCAACAGCTTTTAGGATAAACTAACTCACCCTGTTAGGCTTACGAAACTGGTCCATGCCCACGAGGTCTCCTGCTCCTGAGATCCCCATCTGGAACAAAGCTCTGTAGAGCAGAGGCCTTAATACAGATGCTTGCAGAGGCCAGAGAGCGATGTAAATTGATGCACCTGACTGCTGAAAAACAGTAAGGGAGGTGAGCTGTGGAGGACTGCTCCACATCTACCCACCTCCTGGCTCCCACCAAGCCAGATCTTAGGTTGTCAAACCTTCTTGCTTCTCAAGAGGAACTGGTTTATTGCAGAAATGTCAGATGAGTAGTATGGGACATATCATGCCATCAACTCATGACGGATGATCTTCATTTGTTCTTTATTTTATTTTAGAGTTTTATCCCCTTCATCCCATATAATCCAATTTCTCTCCCCCTCCATATGCTTCCAACCTAAAGTATGTAATATTTGTACTTTCAATCCAACTTCAATATTTTTATTTGTATACGTATGTGTGAGAATCTTTAAAATACAAATATTACTACTTGGGTATGTTTAACTTACATAAACAGTATAGGACTACAAAAATTATATTTTAGAGATCTATCCATGTGGCTAAATGTCTGCTTGGGTTATTCCTTGTGACTGCTATATACAGGTCAATAATTCGACCCAATTATTCCCTGCTTTTTTTTGCTACCAGATGCTGTGTTAACATCTGTTAATGCTGTGTTAAACATCTTCATAAAAACCTCATGGTGCGCCATTGTGAGGGTTCCCTAGAGTTGAAAGTCTATATGGTAATTACTTAATTCCATTAGGTTATTACTTTATTGCTTTCAAAGTGACCATACTGTCTACACGCTCCCCAGCAGGGCCAAACTCTCCACCTCCCCACATCCTCAGCAGCACTTGATATCTGCCTTTTTATATTTTGCTCTTCTGTAAACACTATCTCAGACTTTTAATTTGTGTTTTGTTGATTACTGTGAGGTTAACATCTCTTCTCTGTATATTTTTAACTAGTAGGGTATCTCCTAATCATAATTTTGCCATTTTTCTAGTTTCTTCTTCTTGCTTCCTATAGGAATTTATCCTGTTTTAACAAAGATATTAATCTTAGTCCTAAATATTCTATACATCTTCTCCTGAAATATCACTATTTCCCAAATTTGTCAATGGCATCCTTTACTATCTGTCATTAAGCGCTGACTGGAAAGCTGAAGTGCACACCTTCCAGACTGCATTGCAGTTGTGAATGGCCAGATAACTAATTTTGATGTAATAAAATACACTCAAACTACTATGTGTAAAATAAATAAGCTACAAGGACATATTGTATAACATGGGGAATATAAACAATATTTAATAATAACTATAAATGGAATATAACCTTTAAGAATTGTGAATCACTATGTTGTACACCTGAAACCCATGTAATATTAAACATCAACCATACTGCAATGAAAAGAAGTATGACAAAGTTCAACCTCAGTGACAAATAAATGCACATTAAAACAAACAACAAAAAAAGATGGAGTTCTCCAAAATTTTTACCGATTTAGAAGTCTCTCCAATTCAAAGGATCAAAGGAGCGAGCCCTACAAATATTTTCTCCAGCTAGCCTAATTTTAGAGAAGAGAAAACAACTCATACCACTCTTGTTTCCAGTAGACCCTACAGGCAAGGATCCAGGAGGGTGACTGACATGGTAGGAACTTACCTTCCACCAGCCTTAACTGCACTTGCAAAAATCGGTTTTTGAAAGCCAAAAAAACAGAGCCCCATCTTAGCCATTTCAGGGCAAGATTTCCTTTAATTCCCAATTAAGTAAGCTCATGCTACCATATATAAACCCAGCTGCTGTCCCCATAGGTGGCTGTCCATCTGGGAGCTGCTCAGCCTTTGAGGCACAATTTCCCATGATTAATTTGGTAGTCTAATTCAGATAGGAGATATGATCTGAACTTTCTGAGGACAGTGTGGTGGATCGCATGTGTGCTGCTTCTGAGTCTAGCTCCCCAAGGAGTTACCCTTGGGTTGGTTCAGCTCTTTTACATGGCTCAGTTTCTCCCTCCAACAGTCTAGAACTTCCTCTGACAGTGCTCAGAGGACTGGATGATCAGGACTTATCTCCTGTATCCCTGGAAGAGCAGTATTTACTGAATAGTTGTAGTGGGATTCCCCTATAGAACCACTGCACATCTTCAGCAAGTGGTGTTGGGAAAGTTGGGCAGCCACATGTAAATCAGTGAAGCTAGAACATACCCTCACACCATACACAAAAGTAAACTCAAAATGTCTTAAAGACTTAAATGTAAGACAAGACACAATAAAACTCCTAGAAGAGAACATAGGCAATACTTTCTCTGACATAAATCATACCAATGTTTTCTTAGGCCAGCCAAAATAACAAATGGGACCTAATCAAACTTATAAGCTTTTGCACAGCAAAGGAAACCATAAACAAAACAAAAAGACATCCTATGGACTGGGAGAAAATATTTGCAAATGATGCAGCCAACAAGGGCTTATTTCCAAAATATACAAACAGCTCCTACAATTCAATAACAAAAAAACAAACAACCCAATCAAAAAATGGGCAGAAGACTTAAATAGACATTTTTCCTAAGAAGACACACAGATGGCCAAGTATGCCCATGAAAAGATGCTAACCATTGCTAATTATTAGAGAAATGCAAGTCAAAACTACAATGAGGTCCAGCTTACACCAGTCAGAATTGCCATCATTAAAAAGTCTACAAATAACAAATGCTGAAGACGGTGTGGAGAGAAGGGAACCCTCTTACACTGTTGGCAGGGATGTAAATTGGTTCAGTCCCTATGGAAAACAGTATGGAGGTTCCTCAAAAAATAAAAATAGATTTGCCACATGATCCAGCAATCCCACTCCTGGGTATATACCCAAAACTGTAATTCAAAAAGATACATGCATCCCTATGTTCATAGCAGCACTATTTACAACAGACAAGACATGGAAACAACCTAAATGTCCATTGACAGAGGAATAGATAAAGAAGATGTACATATATACAATGGACTACTACTCAGCCATTAAAAAGAATGAAATAATGCCATTTGCAGCAACATGGGTAGACCGAGAGATTGTCACACCAAGTGAAGTAAGTCAGAAAGAGAAAGACAAATACCATATGATATCACTTATTTGTGGAATCTAAAATATGACACAAATGAAACAAAAACAGACTTACACATATAGAGAACAGACTTGTGGTTGCCAAGGGGGAGGGCGAGCAGGGGAGGAAAGGACTGGGAGTTTGGGATTAGCAGATGCACACTATTATATATAGGATGGATAAATAACAAGGTCCTGTATAGCATAGGGAACTATATTTAATATCCTGTGATAAACCATAATGGAAAAGAATATGAAAAGAATATATATATGTATAACTCAGTCACTTTGCTGTACAGCAGAAATTAAACACATTGTAAATCAACTATACTTCAATAAAATTTTAAAAATAGAAAAAAAAGGAACCACTGCATGTCACGAGGATTGATCCTCAGACACTTCTAGTAGGTTCTCAGTCACATGAGAACACCCTGTGGCCAGACGGAGCAAATGTCCCTTGTTCTTCAGAACTGAATAATTCAGTCTCATTTCCCTAGCAAAAGGTTTGTTTACACCATATATTAAGTGTTTTTTTTTTTCAATTTAAGGCAAATTTAGCAAAATCCCAACCATTTATATTTCCCTGGGCCTCCTGCCCAGATCCCCCTAGGTCCCTGCCTAGGAAATGTACCAGTGTCCCTTAAAACTCTAAGTCTTAAGTGAAAACAGCTCAAATAAAATTCATCACTTAAAAGCAAGGAGATCCAGATATCAGGAGAACTCTCTGGAACACCTGAGGAGTACTGAGAAGCCGGTGGGGTTCAACAGGGCCCATGTTGGTACTCAGTGCAAGTTGGGAGTAGACACCAGGTGTCCTCTGGTGGATATCTCTAATATCCTGCTGGCTATATCATGCATATGTTAACAAAATTAGTCAGTAGTCAGTCTAAGAAAAAAATGGAAAATTTTATTTGAGCCAACCTGAGGATTATAACCCTAATGGCCCCTTACAAGATTATGTAGGAAAATTATCTCCTAAGGAGGTCTGGTTTATCCAGATGCACAATACACACTAAAGGGGAGGGAGGAGGTCCAAACTGGCAGAGTAAAATTATATGTTTACATTTTTCTTGTTTTGCTATAAAATATAAATTTTATTTCATCAGTTTCCAGCTCCCCAGATGAAGGAACAAGATCAAACCCCAGAAAAACAACAAAGTGGAGTGGAGATAGGTAACCTTACAGAAAAAGAATTCAGAATAATGACAGTGAAGATGATCCAGAACCTTGGAAAAAGAATGGAGGCAAAGATCGAGAAGATGCAAAAAATGTGTTACAAAGACCTAGAAGAATTAAAGAACAAACAACTAGAAGAATTAAAGAACAAACAAGCAGAGATGAACAATACAATAACTGAAATGAAAAATACACTAGAAGGAATCAATAGCATAATAACTGAGGCAGAAGAAAGGATAAGTGACCTGGAAGAAAGAATGGTGGAATGCACTGCCATGGAACAGAATAAAGAAAAAAGAATGAAACGAAATGAAGACAGCCCAACAGACCTCTGGGACAACATTAAATGCAAAATCATTTGCATTATAGGGGTCCGAGAAGGAGAAGAGAGAGAGAGAGAAAGGACCGAGAAAATATTAGAAGAGATTATAGTAGAAAATTTCCCAAACATGGGAAAGGAAATAGCCACCCCAGTCCAGGAAGCACAGAGAGTCCCAGGCAGGATAAATCCAAGGAGAAACAGGCCGAGACACATAGCAATCAAATTGACAAAAATTAAAGACAAAGAAAAATTACTGAAAGCAACAAGGGAAAAATGACAAATAACATACAAGGGAACTCCCATAAGATTAACAGCTGATTTTTCAGAAGAAACTCTACAAGCCAGAAGGGAGTGCCATGATATATTTAATGTGATGAAAGGGAAGAACCTACAACCAAGATTACTCTACTTGGCAAGGATCTCATTGAGATTCGACAGATAAATCAAAAGCTTTACAGACAGACAAAAGCTAACAGAATTCAGCACCAAGAAACCAGCTTTACAACAAATGCTACAGGAACTTCTCTAAGCGGAAAACAGAAGAGGAGAAAAAGACCAACAAAAACAAACCCAAATCAGTTAAGAAAATGGTAATAGGAGAATACATGTCAATAATCACCTTGAATGTAAATGGGTCAAATGTTCCAACCAAAAGACACAGACTGGCTAAATGAATACAAAAATAAGACCAGCAATATATGCTGTCTATATGAAACCCACTTCGGACCTAGGGACACATACAGACTGAAAGTGAAGGGCTAGAAAAAGATATTCCATGCAAATGGAAATCACAAGAAAGCTGGAGTAGCAATACTCATATCAGAAAAAATAGACTTTAAAATAAAGAACGGTACAAGAGACAAAGAAAGACACTACATAATGATCAAGGGATCAATTCAAGAAGAAGATATAACAATTATAAATATATATGCACCCAACATAGGAGCACCTCAATACATAAGGCAACTGCTAACAGCTATAAAACAGGAAATCGACAGTAACACAATAATAGTGGGGGACTTTAACACCTCACTTACACCAATGGACAGATCATCCAAACAGAAAATTAATAAGGAAACACAAGCTTTAAATGACACAATACCAGATAGATTTAATTGATATTTACAGGACATTCCATCCAAAAACAGCAGATTACACTTTCTTCTCAAGTGCACAGGGAACATTCTCCAGGATAGACCACATCCTGGGTCACAAATCAAGCCTTGGTAAATTTAAGAAAATTGAAATCATATCAAGCATCTTTTCTGACCACAACGCTATGACATTATAAATCAATTACAGGGAAAAAAACGTAGAAAATACAAACACATGGCGGCTAAACAAGATGTTACTAATAACCAAGAGATCACTGAATAAATCAAGGAGGAAATCACAAAATATCTACAGACAAATTACAGTGAAAACATGATGATTCAAAACCAATGGGATGCAGCAAAAGCAGCTCTAAAAGAGAAGTTTATAACAATACAAGCCTACCTCAAGAAACATGAAAAATCTCAAATAAAATCTAACCTTACACCTAAAGGAAAAAGAGAAAGAAGAAAAAACAAAACCCAAAGTTAGTAGAAGGAAAGAAATAATAAAGATCAGAGCAGAAATAAATGACATAGAAACAAATAAAACAATAGCAAAGATCAATAAAACTAAAAGCTGCTTCTTTGAGAAGATAAACAAAATTGATAAACCATTAGCCAGATTCATCAAGAAAAAGAGGGAGAGGACTCAAATCAATAAAATTAGAAATGAAAAAGGAGAAGTTACAACAGACACCAGAGAAATACAAAGCATCATAAGAGACTACGACAAGCAACTCTATGCCAATAAAATGGACAACCTGGAAGAAAGGGACAAATTCTTAGAAAGGTAAAACTTTCCAAGACTGAACCAGGAAGAAATAGAAAATACAAACAATCACAAGTAATGAATTGAACCTGTGATTAAAAATCTTCCAACAAACAAAAGTCCAGGACCAGATGGCTTCACAGGTGAGTTTTATCAAACATTTAGAAAAGAGCTAACACCCATCCTTCTCAAATTCTTCCAAAAAATTTCAGAGGAAGGAACCCTCCCAAACTCATTCTATGAGGCCACCATCACCCTGATACCAAAACCAGACAAAGATACTACAAAAAAAAAAAAGAAAATTACAGACCAATATCACTGATGAATACGGATGCAAAAATCCTCAACAAAATGCTAGCAAACAGAATTCAACAACACATGAAAAGGATCATACTCCATGATCAAGTGGGATTTATCCCAGGGGTGCAAGGATTCTTCAATATATGCAAACTGATCAATGTGATACACCATATTAACAAATTGAAGAATAAAAACCATATGATCATCTAAATAGATGCAGAAAAAGCTTTTGACAAAATTCAACACCCATTTATGATAAAAACTCTCCAGAAAGTGGGCACAGAACGAAACTACCTTAACATAATAAAGGCCATATATGATAAACCCAGAGCAAATGTCATTCTCAATGGTGAAAAATTGAAAGCATTTCCTCTAAGATCAGGAACAAAACAAGGTTGCCCACTCTCACGACTATTATTCAACACAGTTTTGGAAGTCCTAGCCACGGCAATCAGAGAAGAAAAAGAAAGGAAAGGAATACAAATTGGAAAAGAAGAAGTAAAACTGTCACTGTTTGCAGATGACTTGATACTAGACATAGAGAATCCTAAATATGCCACCAGAAAACTACTAGAGCTAATCAATGAATTTGGTAAAGTTGCAGGATACAAAATTAATGCACAGAAATCTCTTGCATTCCTATACACTAACAACAAAAGATCAGAAAGAGAAATTAAGGAAACAATCCTATTCACCATTGCAAAAAAACGAATAAAATACCTAGAAATATACCTACCTAAGGAGGTAAGAGACCCGTACTCAGAAAACTATGACACTGATGAAAGAAATCAAAGATGACACAAATAGATGGAGAGATATACCATGTTCTTAGATTGGAAGAATCAATATTGTGAAGATGACTATACTACCCAAAGCACTGTACAGATTCAGTGCAATCCCTATCAAACTACCAATGGCATTTTTCACAGAACTAGAACAAAAAATCTTAAAATTTGTATGGAGACACAAAAGACCCCGAATAGCCAAAGCAGTCTTGAGGGAATAAATGGAGTTGGAGGAATCAGACTCCCTGACTTCAGACTATACTACAAAGCTACAGTAATCAAGACAATATGGTACTGGCACAAAAACAGAAATATAGATCATGGAACAGGATAGAAAGCCCAGAGATAAACCCATACACCTATTGTCAACTAATCTATCACAAAGGAGGCAAGGATATACAATGGAGAAAAGACAGTCTGTTCAATAAGTGGTGCTGGGAAAACTGGACAGCTACATGTAAAAGAATGAAATTAGAACATTCCCGAACACCATATACAAAAATAAACTCAAAATGGATTAGAGACCTAAATGTAAGACCTGACATTATAAAGCTCTTAAAGGAAAACATAGGAAGAACACTCTTTGACATAAATCACAGCAAGATCTTTTTTGATCCACCTGCTAGAGTAATGGAAATAAAAACAAAAATAAACAAACGGGACCTAATGAAACTTCAAAGCTTTTGCACAGCAAAGGAAACTACAAACAAGATGAAAAGACAACCCTCAGAATGGGAGAAAATATTTGCAAACAAATCAACGGACAAAGGATTAATCTCCAAAATGTATAAACAGCTCATGCAGGTCAATATCAAAAAAAAACAAACAACCCAATCTAAAAATGGGCAGAAGACCTAAATAGCCATTTTTCCAAAGAAGACATACAGATCACCAAGATGCTCATGAAAAGCTGCTCAACATCACTAATTATTAGAGAAATGCAAGTCAAATCTACAATGAGGTATCACCTCACACCACTTAGAATGGGCATCATCAGAAAATCTACAAACAACAAATGCTGGAGAGGGTGTGGAGAAACGGCAATGTAAATTGATACAACCACTATGGAGAACAGTATGGAGGTTCCTTAAAAAACTAAAAATAGAATTATCATATGACCCAGCAATCCCACTCCTGGGCATATACCCAGAGAAAACCATAATTTAAAAAGACACATGCACCCCAATGTTCATTACAGCACTATTTACAATAGCCAGGTCTTGTAAGCAACCTAAATGCCCATCAACTGATGAATTGATAAAGAAGATGTGGTACATATATAAAATGGAATATTACTCAGCCACAAAAAGGAACAAAACTGCATCATTTGTAGAGACGTGGATGGATCTAGAGACTGTCATACAGAGTGAAGCAAGTCAGAAAGAGAAAAACAAATATTGTATATTAACGCATATATGTGGAACCTAGAAAAATGGTACAGATGAACCAGTTTGCAGGGCAGAAATAAAGACACATATGTAGAGAACAAATGTATGGACACCAAGGGGGGGAAATGGCAGGGTGCAGGGGTTTGGTGTGGTGGTGGTGGTGGTGGTGGTGGTGGTGGGATGAATTGGGAGATTGGGATTGACATATATACAGTAATATGTGTAAAATAGATAACTAATAAGAACCTTCTGTATAAAAATAAATAAAATAAAATCCAAAAAAAAAAAGAAAGAAATCACATCATAACACAGGCTTAAAATGGAAAGCTGTTTTTTTCTGTATCACATTGGTCAAGTCAGAGGTGAAGTTCCAAGGCAAGCAGAGAGGCTCTGCAGCCGTCAGGGGTCCCTGTACACTTCATGGGCACAGGCTTCTCTCAGGCCCTGAGGCAGCCCTTTACCCTTATGGTCCAAGAGAGTAGAGCATCAGGATGAAGGAAGAGACCAAAAAGCGGGCAAAGACGGAGAGCCAGCTGTTTCTTAAGAAAGGCTCTTAGAAGCTTGACACGAGGAAGTCTAAGACCAGGCTGCATGTGGCACCCATACCTATCAGTACATTTTAGAGTCTGGGCAGAATCTGCCACCTATGAAAAACAAAGAACAGCACTCACCAAACTCTAAGCGAACATGTACGGACTGTCCAGAGACAGTAACCTCTTAAGAAGCAGAAAATCTCACCACTTTTTCCTGATTGCTTTCTATGGAAAAAAGGGGCCAGAAAGGCTTGAAAAAGAACCTTCTTCTTACAGAAAGCCCTAAAACCAAATATTAAGAAGAATACAGGCTTGGGTCATTATGGTGAACAGTCATTTTTATACACACTTTGGGGTATTATCAGGGTATCCGAATTGATGAAAATCTTGTGATCAATATGCAGAGGGGCTGGTGGTGGGCTAGAATGTCCGTAATGTTATCTGAGTTTTCTAAACACACTGATTTAATCCCAGCTAACGTCCCTCATTCCCCCTCCCTTCTCTTCAACTGTTCCAGGTTTTTCTAATTGTTTTGGTTTTTAATGCAAGAATTAAAGTTAAATTAAAACTAAAATGGAATTAAATTTTAAATTAATTAATGGACTTAATTCAAGAATGAAAATTAAAGTGCACTCTGTCCTCTAGTCCACTGGTTTCTAAGTGTGGTTCCCACCAGCATCACTTGGGAACTGATTACAAATGCAAATTTTGGGGCCCCACCCCAGACCTACTGAATTCATCCAAGAGATTCTGAGGCACAATAAACTTTTGGAACCAGTTCTTTAGTCCGGTGATTTTCAACCCTGGCTGCACACTGAAATCACCTAGAAAACCTGGAGAAGTACCACTGTCTGGGTCCCATCCCCGAGGTTCCAATTTGATTGGTTTAGGACGTGGTTTGGGGTCTGGGAACTTTTGAAATTCCTCACATGATTGTAAGGAGAAACCAGGGCTGAGAATCATTGCTCCGGCCGCTTATGTCATCTGAGCCTTTATGGCCAAATCAAGTCGTTCAAATCAACTATGTCTTGGAGTGGTGGGGGACTAGTCTTCCTCCCAAATAGAGATGTTGAGGGTAGTATAAGTTTTCCCCCCATCCCTGTGACTCAGGTGGGGAGGACTGAGTTCCTCCTTCACCATTAGCCTTGGTTGGAGCTCAGCCCGGCCCTCACCCTTCTTTCCCTGCATCTCCACAGCCTTTTCTTGTTCTCCTTCCCCACCTAGCCTGTAGTTTTAGTCAGTTATGCTAATTGAGGCAGGGTGGCCTAGGTACTTAATCAGTTTAGTCCAAGAAGACCACAGTGGAAAGAACATTACGTATAAAACGTATTGCTTGGAGGGACAGTGAGGGAGAGGCAGAGGTAGATATGAAAAAAAGAGTAAGGGGTATGATTCCGGCCAACTTTGGGTGGGGAGGTATTTTATTAAGGATTCCCAGATAGGGGGTAGCAAGGGCTGAGGGCTGGAAAGCTGAAATCTGAGAAGGGTTGTTGGAGGGGAGGTGGGAGGTGCAATAATAATTGATTGATATTATCCTAACATACCAATTAGATACAGAATTGTAATTATCCTCATACTACTATTGCTTTTTGAGGCAACCAGAGTTCTGTTCCCCATATTGACTCCACCTCTACCCCCAGAGCCAATTAAAACCTTTGCATCAGTCCACACCACAGTTTGCAACAGTGGGAGGGGTTAGCTGGGGGAGGGGAAGAAGGAGGGAAGGAACTTACACAGATGTGTGAGGGGGATGGGCACACCAAGATGCTTTCTTCTATCAATCCATAAGTAATACCAAACAATTGTTTCATTACTAAAAGTCTAGTCAAAATGCAATACCTCTTCCTGAATAAGTTTAAAGTATTTTAAAAACTGGGATTAAAAAGATGTTTCCAACATGAGAAGGAGTATGTTAAATAAATAGCCAACTTCACACGTCACCAAAGATACTAGATGATGTCATTAATTGGCAACAAATAACACAGTCTACAAGCAAGGCCCAGAGCTAAACAATCGAGGTGAATTATCAAATTTAATCCATATAACAATCCTAAAGGTTGGGTTTCTTATTAATCCCTCTTTACTAAGTAGGGAACTGAGGCATAGAGAAGTTGGATAACTTGTCCAAAATCACATAACTGAAAGTAACAAAAATAGGATTTGAGCCCTGGGAAGCTGGCTCTGGTGGAAAGAAAGCTAGTGCTCCTGGAGAGGAGTGAGGGGAGAGTGTGAGGGAGGGCATCTGAGAGAATTTATTCCCCCTGACCTATTAATCCTTGCAGGGTTTAAGATGGGAATGACCTGATGGATAGTTTAAAAGGATCATTTTGGTTCCCGGGTGGAAGTGAACTAAGGAAAGGCGGGGGTGGAGCAAGGAGGTTAGGAGGCTGTCACAACCGTCCAGATGGGATACGTGTGAGGTTTAGATTAGTGTTGTAGCAATAGACATGCTAAAGATTTGGATATGTGAAATATTTTGCTAAGGAAAAATACCGATTGGCAACAGGATGAGAATGTGACCCAGCCTTCATCATTTCCCCTGGGCCACAGTGATTCAGATAGGAAAAAAAGAAACAGGCCAATCATTGGCCACTGGCATTTTCCCTTAATGTTTGATGAAGAAAAAAATCACTCACGTCCTTTAGCTGGGATGAAGGAAAGCTTAGAACTTAAATCCCCCTGAAGAAGAGACAGAAAGTCCCTTAAAGCAAATGGTCCTTGAGAGAAGCTGAAATATGCAGATTATAACACATACTGTTACCTCTAGTCCTAGGAAACTGGGGCTGCCTTCTCTTTAGCACTCAAAGACATGAGAAGCCCAGGGACATTCCCAGCTTTTCAAATTGCAGTTCTAACCTACTGGTGAGTTCTGAAATCAAATTAGTGTGTGAGACCAGGATTTTTTCTAATAAAATATAATAAAAGAAAATTATAGTGTATCACTCGTCATAGGTATTGTCTCAGAAAACTTTTGTTTCAACAATACAAACACCTGTTAATGTGGATTGGGGTGGTCCCCACCTAGACCCAGTGTCAGAGAAGGGCAAGGAGACTCCTGAAATAAAATCATATGGATCAAAAGGGAATAACAACAACAACAAAACACCACACTGGGCCGTCCCTCATCTCCAGTGGATGTTGGAAAGAAACAGGAGATGACAATTCTGTTAGGGAACGGTTGACCGAAACCGCTCGCACTGGCCAGGCACGATGAGTTGTCTCACCACAAGAGGTCCCGATAAAGAACATGGTGCTGCCACTGAAAACTAACCAGGCGAATTCGAGAAGGGCCAAAAAGAAGGAGGAGACGCGATCCCATAATATTGTCCTACCAACCTCCCAGAATCCTTTGCTCTAGACTCCAGCTTGACTGAGAGATATTGGCGCCACCAGGAAGGACCCTGAGTCAGACCAAATATGGGTCAAGCAAGATGATTGGCCAGAGACAACCCTATTACCATAAAAGCTGAGACTGAGAGCCACGTGGCAGAGCAGTTCTCCTGGGTGCCCTTACCCTGCAGCTCTCCGCCCAGCCACAGCCCCTTCCCAATACAGTAAGTCCCCTACATACGAACGAGTTCTGTTCTGAGAGCGTGTTCGTAAGTCCAATTTGTTTGTAAGTCCAACAAAGTTAGCCTAGGTACCCAACTAACACAATCGGCTATACAGTAATGTACTGTAATAGGTTTATAATACTTTTCACACAAATAATACATAAAAAACAGACACTCAGAATAAAGAAAACATTTTTAATCCTACAGTACAGTACCTTGAAAAGTACAGTAGTACAGTACAACAGCTGGCATAGAGGGGCTGGCATCGAGTGAACAGGCAAGAAGAGTTACTGGCTGGAGGAGGGAGAGGAGGTGGAAGATGGTAGAGCTGAAGGATGGTCAGCAATAGAAGATGGAGGGCAAGCTGCAGTTTCACTCACACCTGATGTGGATGGCACAGATCTGGTTCCTTGCTGGATTCAATTCTATCTACCCTCTTGAAAAAACGATCCAGTGATGTCTGGGTAGTAGCTCTTTTTTTCTCGTCATAGATGACATGGTAGTGCTGGATTACATTCTGATCGGCTGCTGCAACCTTCATGTACCGTTCTACGTTCGGGCCCTATGACTCAAAAACTAATAGTGCCTCCTCAACTAAAGAAAATCCCCTTGCCATTTCCTGTCTTGTGAATCTCTTTGGTTCTTCAGTTACTTCTTCTTCCTATTGTCTCTCTTTGTCCCTTCTCTGGGCCTCCAGTTCCATCAGGACTTCATTAGTAAGCTCCTCATGTTGCACGGCAAGTTCCATCATTATTGCTTGGTGCTTCTTAGCAGTACCAACTATATCACCGCTGCTTTTACGCTTGCTTCTGGACAACTTGGGCTTGAAATAAAGATACTGTACTCTATACGGTACTGTACAGTAAAATACACAAAAGCACAACCACTTGTAGAGGATGCACGTACGTGACAATGTATGCCAGACATGTGAACTAACTTACGTGATTGGACATGCGAACCTACATTCGCATCTTTGAAAGTTTACAACTTGAAGGTTCTTATGTAGGGGACTTACTGTAAAGTCTTTGCTTTGTCAGTACATGTGTCTCCTCAGGCAATTCATTTCTGAGTGTTAGACAAGAGCCCACTCTTGGGCCCTGGAAGGGGTCCCTCTTCCTGTAACAATTCTGGGTCTCTTTGGAAAGGAAGTCAAAGTCAGAGTCCAGAACATGTCCCAACCCAGCATTCCTAGGACAGATGCCACCTTGGAAGTGGCTGACTCAGTAAAATTTTTAAAATACAACCCAAAAGCCCCTGAGTGGTTTGAAAAGGAGCCATCATGAGCATTTAAGACTGGGGTGTGGGAAACTGCAGTCTAAAACAGTGTGGGTGTGATGGAGGGGAGGGGCACAAACTACAGATAGGTTGTGAGAGGATCCAATGTTCCAAACAGTCATTTCCCTCCTTATATAATTGATTCCAGAAGGTCCAGAATCTTAGAGAAACTGTTACTGGACCAAACTTGGGTCTGCTCACCCATGTGCAGTAAAGCTAATCTACTGACAATGAGTTGTGGTAGAGGAAAGTGCAACATTAACTGAAGGGCCCCAAGCAAGGAGTCCAGGACAGATACTCTCTGACTGACCCTATTGGCACCTTTTTGGCCATCATATATACAATACCACTTTGACAACCAACCAATATGCCAATTATTGAACATTCTCATTAGGACAAACATGAATCACCACTAACTATAGCCACCTCAGTGAAAGGTTCTTTGTCTTTCAAGAAAATAAAAATAAAAAACAGTTCTTTCCCAGTACATTTGTAGAGAGCTCATTTAAATTTCATGTCAAAATATCTCATTCTGGCATCTCATTCTTCTTTTTCCCCAGACAGTTATCATTATCAGGAATTATACTATAGAAAAGGCATGAAATAATGAAAAAGGCATTGTTCCTATCCACAAAATGTAATAATTTAATTTATAATCTAAAACTCCCCATTGTATATACTACAGAATAAATGCACAGTGTAGTCTCTGATCATCACAGCTGTTTGGCTGAGAGATATAATTATCCCCAAGTAAAGACCAAAAAAACTGAGGCTTTAAAGTGCTTAATAACACCCCCTACACCCCATAGTTATTTAGCTGCAAGGTCTACAAAATACACCCTCAAATCAATAAAAATTGCTTAGCTACAAAGTCTACAAAATTGTCTCTTCTTGGGTCATTCTGACGTTTCTCACATCAGAGATCTCATTCACCTCACAGGACGTTTCTAGGAAGGGATGAGTTCCTGATGGACAGATGGTTAGGGGGCCACCATTATCACCTTCTCCAGGGAACTCAGGACTAAAGAACGGACACAAAGGCTCCAAACAGGAGAAATTACTGTGTATGTAGATGAGGGCATCATTGCTAACATCAAAAAACTTGATTTCTTCCAACTCAATATCTAGAAAAATTCCTACTTGGCTAAGGCCAGGGTTTGCAGGAATTCTGGTTTCTGGGATGGAGCAGGTATAGATTATTCCCGCCTTCATGCTGATGATCCAGAAGCCATGTTCAGAGGAAAAACTGCTCTTCCTCTTCCTGTCAACCGATTTTTTGCAGACCCCCAGAGCCCACTCATTCCCCTCTCCCACTTCTACCACCCAGTAATGACAGCCAGAGGAGAAGCACGGAGTGCCCAGGATACAAGCCCAGTATGCAAATCTCTGGGGATCTTCCATCAGGTTCTGGCAGATCTTCCCACACTGGACACTCCTTAGGTCATCAGAGAGGATAAGAAAGGGGTTGGCGGTGGCTGCATCCAGAGTTATGTCCTCCCAGAACTTCAGGTACTCATCATTCACATGCAGACCCTGCTCCAGTTGGGAACTATGCTGTGTGATGAGAAGAATCAGTTCTCCAACTTGCCATTCCTCCAAAGGAGGACTCTCATTGACGCCTCGACATATGGGACAGATCAATTTCAGATCCTTCTGTTCTTCCATCCAAGTTTGCATGCAATGAAAGCAGAAAGTGTGGGCACAGGAGAGAGCAATGGGGTTCAGGAAGACCTCCTGACAGACTGGACAGGCTGCCTCCTCTTGCAGATGGTTGGCCATGGTCCCTGAAGTTCGCTCTTTAGCAGAACTGAGCTACAGAAGCCCTTTATTAGCTTCTGGGAGCCATTGGGAGCCTTCAGTACCTGATCTGCTCTTCAATAGTCAGGATGTACCTAAATCGAATACAAAAATTAAATAATGTAAATCTTTCTGTAGTTTAGACATGAAAGTGACACTAAGTCAACAGAGAATCATAGCAAAGGCGCTGTCTGTGAGGAAAACTATCCAAAATTTAAGTGATCACAAGAAAGAGGACAGTTGGACATTGTCTTTTCATGGGGGACAGCTTACCTTGTCTGGAGACTTCTGGGTGAAGTCTTGTCTGCTCTGACCACAGCTTCTCCCCATAGGAGGTAAGTCCAACTGGGTCTTTTTTTTTTTTTTTTTTTCCCAACTGGGTCTTTAACAGGAACCAGGAGCACAGTCTTTACCCCCTAAACAGCATTACTTTGTAAGTCACTTGCAGTGAAGAAAAAGAATTTCCACACCTAAATACAATCATTAAAAAAAGAAAAGGCCACATACTGAATGGGAGAAGGCATTTTATATATCTGATAAAGAGTTAACATCCAAAAATACAAAGAACTCATACAATTCAACATCAAAACAAACAAACAAACAAACAAAACCCAGTTTAAAAAATGGGCAGAGGATCTGAATAGACATTTTTCCAAAGAAGACATAAAAATGACCAACAGGCACATGAAAATATGCTCAACATTGCTAATCATCAGGGAAATGCAAATCAAAACCACAATATCACCTCACACCTGTTCAAATGGCAATCATCAAAAAATCTACAAATATGGTACAGCCACTATGGAAAACACTATGTAGATTCCTTAAAAAATTAAAAATAGAGCTACAATATGATCCAGCAATCCCACTCCTGGACATATATTCAGAGAAAAATGTGGTTCAAAAGGATACATGTACCCCAATGTTCACTGCAGCACTGTTTACAGTAGCCAAGGCATGCGAGCAACCTAAATGTCCATCAACAGATGAATGGATAAAGAAGATGTGGTACATAAACACAATGGAATATTACTCAGCCATTAAAAAGAATGAAATAATGCCATTTGCAGCAACATGGATGGACCTGGAGATTATCATACTAAGTGAAGTAAGTCAGACAGAAAGACAGACATCATATGATATCGCTTATATGTGGAATCTAAAAAAAAAAAAAGATACAAATGAACTTACTTACAAAACAGAAGCAAATTCATAGACTTAGAGAATGAACTTATGGTTACCAAGGGAATGGATTGGGGGAGAGATAGATTGGGAGTTTGCTATTGACATGTACACACTGCTGTATTTAAAATAGATAACCAACAAGGACCTACAGTAATAAATAAATAAATAAATAATCTACAAACAACAAATGTTGGTGAGGATGTGGAGAAAAGGGAACACTTGTGCACTCTTGGTGGGAATGTAAATTGGTGCAGCCATTATGGAAAACAGTATGGCGGTTCCTCAAACAATTAAAAATAAAACTACCGTATGATCCAGCAATTCCACTCCTGGGTATTCAAAAGATAATTATAAAAATATATATATATATATATTTTTTTAAAAAGATAATTATAGCTAATGAGAGAGAAATGGGATAGTGGAAACAACCCAGACAGAAATGATTGCTTACATTGATTTGGAGACTTCCAGCTGATGCCCTGAAGCTCTGAAGTCTTCACTTTTACCTCTCCAGGCTTCTTGGTGAAGTGAATGGGAGCTCAGACAATCTGGCTTTTTATAGTGCCTGGGGCACAGTCCCCGCCCACAATCAGGATCCAAGTCCAGGCCTCAAATCTTATCAAGTGAACTTACTCTTCCGGGGCAAGATGATGGCGTGAAATCACATGCCAAATTTCACAGTACTACAGTTATCCTCTTTGAGTTCAACTAGGGAACCTACTGCCATCTGAATGAGATTATCTAATTTCAGAGCTCAACTTTGAATAACAAAATGTGTTAGAGATCAAATACAGAAACGCACTACTGAAATCTAATCAAGTCCTGCCTAATGTAATCACATCTCTAGTACAGCTGTTAGTGAACAGGATCTAGAAGAGTTTTCATATCCTTTGATTCAGCGATTCCTCTCTTGGAGGGTAGTTATTGACCAGGATAAGAAAGAGAGCAGCCAGGTAAGTCTGTTGCTCTGCCATATTAATAAAACCTCCCTTTACTTTAAGAGAGTTCTAGTTTAAACAATAAATTATATAGTGTCTGTACTGGAAGTAGAAAGAGCAATGAAAATCAAAATGAAGGAGAGCTAAGACACAATCATCAAAAAAGATGAAAACTCTAATTTGAAAAAATACATGTACCCCAATATTCATGGCAGCACTATCTACAATAGCCAAGACATGGAAGCAACCGAAGTGCCCATCAACTGATGATTGGTTTAAGACGATGTGATATATACATATATATATATACTGGAATATTAGTCATAAAAAAGAATGAAATAATGCCATTTGCAACAACATGGATGGACCTAGAGATTATCATACAAAGTGAAGTCAGACAGAGAAAGACAAATATCATATGAAATGGCTTATATGTAGATTCTTAAAAAAAAAAAAGGATACAAATGAACTTATTTACAAAACAGAAATAGACTCACAGACATAGAAAACAAACATATGGTTAGCAAAGAAGAAAGGGAGTAGCGGAGGGATAAATTAAGAGTATGGGATTAACAGATACAAAACTACTATATGTAAAATAGATAACAGATAAACAATAAAGATTTACTGTCTAGCACAGAGAACTCTATTCAATATCTTATGATAAGCTACCATGGAAAATAATCTGAAAAAAGTATATATATATAACTGAATCACTTTGCTGTACACCTGAAACACAATATTGTAAATCAACTATACTTCAATTCTTAAAAAATTAATTAAAGGGAGTTGGAAGGTCAATGAATTCCTGTTGCTAAGGGCAATCTAAGTGTAAACACTTCCCTGCAATACACGCATTCTGAATAACCTCCCGTTTCCCAGAAGTTTCTTGTCCTTCTTGCAAGGGCGAATGAACATCTTTCATTGTATTTTTATCTGTTGGCTGATTCCATTTTCATAAGTTAAACATTTACAGCAGTGGGTCTCAAACTTTTAAAAATCTTAATCTCAAGACCCTTGACACTTTTAAACCTGAGAACCCCCAAAATCTTTGTGTATATATGAATTTTATTTCTCCATATACACACCATTAGAAATTAAAACTGAGGGAAATTTTTAAAGAATTTATTTAATTCATTTAAAATAAAACCATTACATGTTAACATAAGTAGCACAATTTTATGAAAAAAATAACTTTATTTTCCCTCCAAAAAAAATAATAATTAGTGAGTAGAATACCACTCTTTTGCATGTTTGCAAATCACTGTAATTCCTGCTTAACAGAAGACAGATGGATTCTCACATCTGCCTCTGCTGATCTGCTGTGATATGTTGTTTTGGTTGAACTATGTGAAGAAAATTTGGCTTCCCACAGATATTTAGTTGGAAAGTGAAGAACTTGTCCTAATTAGTATTAGATGTCCTAATAGGGTCTCTAATGGTCAGGACCCCTCTGACCATTATTGGAGGACCATTGCTCTACATCAAATTTCATAACTCCAAGAGACAGCCCCAAATCTTAGTTTCTTGGCAACCAAAGACCCTAAGGACAAACCCAACCATCTTTTTGTATGGCTTCTGCAATCTCAGAACTAATTCATATGATGTAGCTAAATATGAATCATTTTCCTACCTTTGCCCAATTATGATAAGTTTCCTTTCTTTTTTTTTTTCTATTTAAATTATTTAACTGCGATGACGATGCCAAATCAGGTTGTTCTCTATAGCACTGTCTGATATCTAACAGGCCCTCAACAGATGCTTAACTATGACAAAAAGCATCATCTCTCATTGATGTACATTTTTCAGCCAGCTCTGATCGCAGCTTGATTATACACGACTCGCTGCTGCCTCTGAGTCTTTGTCTGCTGGGAGAAATATTTCTTCCCCAGAAATACTTTAATTCCAGATTCTTCATTACTACCATAATGCTGAGTTCAGGAAGAAATGTCATTTTTAAAATTTTCAGGTACTGGAAATATTTGGAGCCACTTATCTGTAATGTCTTAATATGCTCATGACAACATATCAAAAATGTGCATGAAGACTTTTTTTAATTTTTAGAATAATTTTTAATTATCATTAGTGCTTCTACAAGTTAAGATTAAATCACAAAATGAGCTTGCTTCTGTAGCTCCCTGATTAAAAAAGAAATTGACTTTCACACATGCTAGTTAGATAAGATGCAGCCTCTGGTGAGGGAGGGGGACATAGCCCTGTCGGGAATCTAACATCCCTACAAGAAGATGAAGTGTTTGCTTAAACCACAGTTTATATTTTTCATAAGGCAGCAGCTGTAGTGGGGCAACTTTTCGCAATTAGCTTCCATCCCCTGGTGTGGGACTTGACTCCTCTCTTCTCTGCAGCCCTGTTATTCATTAAAGTGGACCCTTCTGTATACCTGAAAGAAGATGGAGGGCACCTCTCTGAATTATTAACGCCACTAAAGCCCACTAATGGTGCTCCGTGCTCTCCTCTTCAAAAGGAGCCATGCTTTACAGACCCGGTGAGCTCCATGAAGAGAATATTTTAGGCATTTTAGAACATGTAGAATGTTGCACTTCTGCACTTACTGTAAAGGACAGACTCTACAAAAAACGTCAAGGATGATGAGACTCCATAGTTATATACTTGATAATATGTAATCCGTACTCTAGTCCTATTCAGGACCTCTTATATTTTGTTCCTCTGGTGGGTTTTTTTGTCAAAAATATTGAGAAAAAAATTGAATAATGTTTATGTGTTTTATTCACAAAGTGTGTTCCTATCTGGATAAGAACTGGCCACAGAGTTGCTTATCTACAGCAAATTATCTATAAAAATAGCAAGTTGTAATCTGGGTCTCTATGTAAATTTCAATGACCCTAGGCCACCCACCCTCAACTAAAGAAGTAATGCTTATCACCCCAAGTAGCCTCACCCTTCTGTCACCTTGTAGGTACCAGAGTCTGAGCAGAGGCCATAGGGGGTCAGTGTGAATTTGCGTGAGCGCTGAGTGTGCAGGAGCAATGACAAACATGTGACCCTGCCTCCGGTGCTGTTTATCTTTGCGATTTCTAGAGCCAAGTATAAGTGTTTTCAGATTATCCATATGTTTTCTCCTCTGGTTTAGGGCTGTCGAAATATTTTTATGTAGGTGAGGAAGCCCGAGTCAAAATAAATTTCCTTTCCCCCTAACTATCTTATGTTCAATGTTTTGATATTATTGAACGCAGCCTGCAAATCTCTTCAAAAGACCTGAGCGGGCCCCGCCCCGCCCTGCCCTCGGGAAATCCAGGTAGTCAAGGCAAGCCGAAGGCAGTCCCGACCCGGGCAGGGCTCATCAGCCTCCCGGAGGTCAGAGACTGCAAATCAGGCTCAGGAATAAGGCGAAGATACAGCCTCGATAACTCCGTCCTCCCCCAAGGCATCCTCCTTGGTGGCTGCCCACTGCTGTTCGGATACAGACCAAAATGCTGCCCCTCTCTCTAGCCTCATCTGAAATCCACAAACCCTCCTTTCAGTCCTTTCTCCGTGCTCCCTGCTAATTCAGGACAGGTCAGTTCTCTCTGGCTGGAACCAGGTTCAGCCAGCCACCTGGCTAACACCTAGTCATGGTTCAGATGCAGCTGGTGTCAGTTCTTCTGGGGAGTGTTCCCCAGACTAGGTCAGACCCAGTTTTTGTTTGTTTGTTTTTCTTGGCTGCAGGCAGGATTTTAGTTCCCCGACCAGGGATTGAACCATGCTCCCTGCAGTGGAGGCACAGTCTTAACCACTGGACTGTCAGGGAAGTCAGCCCAATTATATCCTCTCATAATACCCTGCATCCTTCCTCCAAGTAAGTTATCACTATGTTAGGTTTCATTTATGGATGTGATCTCTTGATTCATCTGAGGTCCCTCACATTATTAAATAACACTTACTGAGCACTTTTACTGTGTTGCCAGGCGTTTTACTAAGTGTGTCGCGTTTTCTAGCATTGAATCCTTGCAGCTCAGAAGGTAGGTGCTGTTGTCATTTTAACTTCTCAGATGATGAATGTAAAGTTCTACTGTCACCAAGCTGTGTGACCCTGGTGTGTTACTAAACTTCTCTTGATCGCCTACCTCTAGTCTTTCACACGAGACAGAAATAAACTTCTACCCTGTTAAAATTGGTGTATTTTATGCATGCAATCCAATCCAATTGAAGCTCAATTTAAAAAGGTGTTAACCTAATTCTTTAGCTTCTGCAACTATATGGATCCATGCTATCTTGATAGTCTTATCAGACTTCATCCGGGGATTGAAAACCCTGGATCCCAGCTATATTTTCTACCATATTTGCATTTTACTGATAGTTTATCACCTAACTGAAGAGACGAGTGTGACTCATTGGCTTATCTATACTTCTAAATGTGCTTGTCTGCTTGGACATTAGCTCTTCAGTTTTTTTACAGTTCTATTAGTGAGTTCTTTGGCATGGTATCATTGCAAGACAAGAAATGGCAATGACTAATTAGCAGAGTCAGCCCAGTTCTGTGTACGCAGTGTAGGATGCCTTATGCAGTCCGATGTTTCAATTACTATAAACACAACACGCTGTGCTGCCCGTTGTCATGAGGTAAGTCCAGATAAACTAACCAAAATAACTATCCTTCTTCAGAAGAGCCAGCTGCACCCTAAGCCTTGCACACAAACATCCAATGATTGCCTGCCATCTTTGAGATATGCATGCGGTTAAATACTGAGGCGATCCCAAAACAGGAATCACACTGCTGATGCCCTATATGTTACAGCACCATTAAGGGAGGTAAGACAAATATATGAAAAAGTAAATAAATGAAGTGAATTAGATAAGACGGTCTGTGGTATGTACTGGACTGCTGGTTACTCATACATCTTTAAACCATATCTACATATAGATAATAGAGGACAACATATTTTGGTCTGTTTTTAGACATCTTTTCTTCAGAACCTTCATACCAATTAATGCTCATTTCTTAAAGTAGCATCAAAGACTTTTGAAAGCAATATCAACTAATCTATCCTACATGAAGGTTAGGGAGGTAATTGGTATAGCTTTATTTCCTAACCAAGCTCTCCTCCTACCCTAAAATAATTCCAATTATCCATGACTGTCCACAGGAAGTGTCCAACAAGTATTATAGATTAGACAGTTTGTAATGAATTTCTTTATTGATTCATGTACTCCTACCACAAATAATGTACTACTATACCTCTGTCTCCCATGCCCCTACCATAGGTGCCAGGGAGACATCTAAGTGTCTCTATAGATTTGAGGTATCTACAGTTCTGGATCTCAAGGGAAGGATGTGGGCTGCAGACTTGGACATAGAAGGGGTTAGCATGGACATGTAAATGGTAACTGGAAGACAGGGAGTGATTGGGATTGCTCACAAAAGCCGTGCAGAATAGAAAGGAGGGCCTAGAGAAGAACCCTGAGAAACACCAGCAATTAAGGAAGGGGAAAAGCAACCCCCAAAAGAGATTATGTTGAAGACACTGAGGAAAGAGATCCCTGCAATTGACAACACAATTCTGGAATCCAAAGGCCTCCAGTCCAATGGAAGCAACTCTGAGAAGGCCTAGCAGTTTAGCCTAACTGGGGCCAGAAGAGTGAGTCAGGCCACGGAAAGCCAAAGCTAGGTGTTCCAGGGGACGGTGTAATTGGACGCAGGTCTGAACTCTAAACGGACAAAGAGGTCTGGACTAAAGAATATTAATCCAAGTGAAAAAGCCCAGGCGGCCACACACGCTGCAAAACAGAGGTCAGAGCAAAGCTCCCAATTCAAGGACACAAATCCAGATAGGAGGAAAGGGTGGGAAAGTGTGATCGTAGATATGTGTCTACTTAAGTAATTAAATCTCAGTGTAATAAAGTGCTGTACACAATTTATGCATAACATCTCTCCTTTCCTCTAAGAACTTCTATTCTGGGGAAATTCTTTTTAAAAAAGAAAAAAAAAAAAATCTCTTACTGGTATTGACCAAGGTCTCCTCTGCTAGTGTTTAAGGATGAGCAGCATACTAGAAATTATCTATTTCCTTATTAATGAAATAGTCACAGTTTTAAAATCTTCAACAAAACTATCCCAGATGTCTGTCTCTTCTGTAATAAAACATTTAAATTATCTTACATATATTTTAGGGCTATTGGGAAATAATAAGTTTTAGGGGGGATATTATGCAAAAAAACTTTAAAATAACCCAAGAACATTCACCTAATTAAACATGGCTTTGAGGGTATACACTGATGCTCAAATTAGTCTAGTTATGATGTTGAAAAGTCAAATCACAAAGTATATCCAGCTTGTGCTTATGAAATGTCCAGAGGACTTATCTGTAGGTTGCCCAGAGTGAACTTGTGTCAGAGATTAATAAAAACTGACGCACAGGGAGGTCAGCACATCATATAACTGAAAGATTATTCCATGCACTGAAGAAGAATTTTGAAGTGCAGATTTTTTTCAGGCTTAAATTAAAGAAGATTAAGATTCTTTGGTGTCAGTATAATTCAAGTAACTTCAGTTTACTGATTCGGCAAAACCAAGTTTATGTAGGGAAATCATTTCCTAGGAGGATAACCTCTTCCTCCGACTGGGCTGGAAAAAACAACACTCCTGTCCAGAGATTCCTTCTCTTCCCAGTCAGTTGCCCCTGCAAGGCTGAGAGGCAGGAATCTTCATCGCACACTGCCATCTACCGTGTCCCTGGGGGAACTGGAGCCCCGGACTGCAATATTTTTTATTCTAACCCTGAAGGCAAGCAGGAAACCAATCGATGAGCATCACTTTCCTTTCACTTGTGGGAGGTTTTATGACTATAAGAAAAAGTTATAAAATGAGAGATGTGCACTTATGCAGTTAGATTCATTGAGATCCATAGCTCGATGATTTTAGGAACGATGGGGTAAAATTAGACAAGAAATTGTCCCACTGAGGGGAATTCAGTTTATAAAATCTGTGATCACTTTTCTTGGCATCACAGAGAACAGGCAAAATGGCATTCTGTTTTGGCTTTTTTATTCTTTTTTTTTTTTTTTTTTGCGGTATGCGGGCCTCATTGTTGTGGCCTCTCCCGTTGCGGAGCACAGGCTCCGGACGCGCAGGCTCAGCGGCCATGGCTCACGGGCCCAGCCGCTCCGCTGCATGTGGGATCCTCCCGGACCGGGAAACGAACCCGTGTCCCCTGCATCGGCAGGCGGACTCTCAACCACTGCGCCACCAGGGAAGCCCTGTTTTGGCTTTTTAAAAAAATCAAATCCTGAAGCACACAACTCTGAGATGACTGAATTATGTACATGTAGAAAAAAAGAAAATCTTCATGTAGGTCTGTTTTATTTGCCCTTCCGAGGATTATCAGAAATCAGTTGTTCAAAGCTCAACAGTCTATATTTGGTCCATCCTCTCCTATTTTTCATCTTGGTACCTAATTTCTGGTCCTTTCTCTGCAGTAGTGAGGTAGTAGCGAGGAAAGAGACAATGTGTAACACTGAACTGTCACACATAGGCTTGTTAGCTGAGATTGTCAGCATTTCTGGTGGGTCAGTGAGGAAAGAGATTTTGAAATTCAAATAGAATTTCATCATGGATTTAATTCACCAAATCACCAATGCTACTAATACCTGAATACTGGGTGAATTTCAATTCAATAGTTAATTATAATCTGTGCCTAGTACATGGTTGGCATACAACTAGTAGCTAATACTAGTGACCCCCAGTAAGACCAGCTTTGCAAGGAGTTGGCTGGCTACTGAGAAGTCCTGTGCATTAGGAGAGGGCTTGAAATGCCACGATTCCAAATACATTTTTTTCCCCCTAACATGTTAGGCATGGTCTTGTAAAAACTACTCTGGGGAGAATAATAATGTAGGATGACTCCTTGAGTGGGCAAGTAAGAATTCAGTCCCTGGGAAACAAGCATCTGAAAAGAAAGAGAAGTCACAGCAGCACAGTGTGGAAAAGAGCAAGGGAGAGGGGACTCCCGCCGTGTGATTTTGTTCAGTGATGGTTCTTACCCTCTTGTTCCTCAATTCAAAAGACTGAGAGGGCTCCAGCATGATTTTAAGTTAATTATATCAAAGGAATGGGTGGCTTTGTTTTGCTTTGTTTTGTTTTCTGGCAACCAGTTTTACTGAAAGAACTTTTGCAAGAAAGACTCGCTTTGGGGCCTTCTGATATCTACAGGTCTTCCAGAAACGGTCTAAAGTCGCTTATCAAGGAAAGGTTAACAGTGCAAAGACACAATCTCTCAATTAAGGGGGAATTCAGCACAAATTCTGCACTTCAGCTCTTCTAGCCATTCCTTTCTCCTGAAGGCTGATGTGACAGTTCAAAACAGCCCAGCTCCTTGGAGTTAGACAAGGCTTCAAACCTCTAACTGTGAGCACCCACCCACCACGGCTCTCACTGCTCGAGGGACTAAACAAGATCACCAGTTTCTCTCTGCCCCTGAGTGAGATGCGTTTGTAGAAGAGGGAAGCTTTTCATCCTTTCTCGTGATCCAAATATAATTTCCAGGAAGGCCAAAGCCAAGCAAAATGTCATTTGGACCCCTAATTTAAGCACCTGCCAGTATCATGTTCAAACAAGTTTGGCCAGAAACTTTCCAAGCCTCTGCTTTCCCCTCCTCTCTGCGTGTGCTTGTCCTAGGTGCTCACCTCTCACAGCCAGACATACCTCCCACCGCCTCGGCCATTGCCCCAGGCTAAGCCACCCTTATCTCTGGCCCCAACTGCCAACAACAGCCTCCTAACTGGTGGCCCTGCATCACTGTGTCCTCCTTCCAGTCTCTCTGTGACTCACACCCACCACTCCCTGCCTCTTGGTTAAAACTCTTCAGCGCATCCCCATTGTCCCTAAGATAAAGACCAAAATCCTTAGCCAGGCCCACACAGCATGTATTGCCCAGTGTCTGGACACTGTCTACCTCTATGGTCTCAATTCCCACCACTCTCCCCCTGTATTCTCTATACACGGCCCTTCCTCCAGTTCTATGGTGTGCTAAGCCCCTCCCCGAAGTGCCGGAGCATGTGCTGATGAAATGCTCTTTGGGCCTCAAAGGGGTCCTTTCTCATTTAAACATTACTTCTCCTGCAACGCTTTCCCTGGGCTCAGGCCCAAGCCTCATGCCTTTGATAAACTATCTTATTGAACCTCATTCATTTCCTTTGGAGCACTTATCCTAGTATAGAATTATTATTAATATTGTATCTTTACTACTACCAAATAATCAAATTATTGAACGTGATTATTCATTTATAATCCAGCTCTCCTAGTAGACTATGAGTTCCATGATGAAGAGCAGTTTCTGCTCACCTTTATATCCCGAGCGCCTTGCCAGTGTCAGCTTCACAGGTGTGTGATCTATTTAGACTCTTGAATTTCCTGTGCAATGGGAAGATCTCCAAAATATATATGTCTCTTGTTAACTTATATCAGAGATTCTTGTAACATGATTAAAACATTTTACTAACAATTAGAGGAAAGCTAAAACTTCCAGTGTTCTTGAGATGGGTTAAAAAAAAAACAACAAACTTAAGGTCACTCAGGTATATAGATCTGATGTGGTGAATTTCATCAAGACAAGAATTGTTGAAAGAAGATGGAGAGAATGGTGGCCAAATCCTGTACTGCAGACCATGGAAAGGCTTGTTGACTGAAAAAAAAAAAAGCACAACATAAAAGGTGAGAATTATGTTTTATTTGGCATTTTTTCTGAGGACTTAAGCCTGGAAGACAGCCTCTCAGATCACTCTGAGGGACTGCTCCAAAGAGGTAAGGGAGAAGCCAGGATATATAGGAGTTTTTGCAAAACAACAACAACAAAAAACAGGTAGTTGGAACATCAAAAGATTACTCTTAATTAAGGAAAACCAGACATCTCAAGTTAATGAATTTAGTGTTTTTCTATGTATGCAAAGATGCAAGAGTCTGGGCTGAATGAAATCATTCCTTTTATATGCACCTTAACTATCTAGGGCCAGTATCATTTTCTCCATCCTGAATCCTCTCAGGGTACAGTCAGGAGTGGCTGCAGTGGCTACTGGCTTAATGGCTGCAACATCCTTTGTTTACAGATGTGACAGGCGACATTCTTAGTCCACAGGCTAGAAGTCCTGAAGCCACACCTGGCTTTATGTGGAAGCTGCACTACCACCTGTCAAGCTTCTACCACTAAATTCCTTGAGTAAGTCAATGTCGAACATTCATATTATTGATTTCTTAAGTTCATGTGTATATTTTATTCATGGATTGAGATAGATCTGGGTTTGGTTTCCAGGAGCCCCTTCCTAGCTGTGTGACCCAGGGAAAGTTATTAAACCTCTCTGAGACCCAGTTTCCTCATCTGTAAATGAGGGGAAATAGAGCCTACCTTTCAGTGCTGTGAGTCAGAGATAATGTATGGAGAGCGCCTATCATTCTGGCATTTAGTTCACTCTAATCATCTAAATGGTTATACCAAGAAGAGTCAGAAGCTACCAGTGGAATTTATATATTTACTGCCATTTACTTAACATTTACTCAACTAAGAAAAAGTATATTTTCTTTATTTCCTTTACCATCCACTCACTGTATTGAATACCAGGATTTATGTCATTTAATAGTTTAACCTCTTGATATTTAATTTAAGCTATCTCAGTATTATACAAATGATGTTACTATGAACCCAAATAGTTTGAAAGTGAGTTAGTCCTTCCTGCTCCTGTCCAGTAATCAGATAGACTCAAACCTCTTTATACTTTAAAAACTCTTCAAAGTTTTTTTATAACACTGGAAAAGGTATGTCCATTGAACCTAGACTTTATTTCGACTTACTAATGAGTGCTGGGTTACAGTCTCCTCATGAACTAGTAGAGATGATTTCTGTGGTCCCAGAAATGAATTACTGACCAAGGATAGGGCTTGTCTTAGGGGGAAGTGGTAAGAAAATTATAAAACTGGGCCAGAAATTGAGCAAGTACTCAGTGGAAGTACAGAAGCTAGTTTCTAAGATCATGGTGGTAGAGAGGAAGATTTGCTCTGGTATTCTATTTGCTACAAGGGAAGAGTAACAGTACAAGATACACATGAGACAAGTGAACTCCTTTTCGTTGTCCTCATAGTGGTGTTTTATTTCTGAGTTCACAAAACAAAATCAGTAACAGATTGAAGGCAAAGGCCTCCAGACCCTGAAGCTTACATCAATCTGATCACAGAAAAACTTATGGACATCCAGGCTTTTGTGTGACCATTCATCAACTATCCATCCATCCATTCATTTTAGTCAACGATAATTTTCAAAGCCCTACCATATACCACAAACTTTGATAGGTACTAAAGGTATTGAATGAATGTCATGGAATTGGCTCAAGAACTTACGTTCTGGGCTGGTAACCCAATTAACCACAACATAATGTGCAGCTGCCCTACTTTTGGAGTAGAGGGAAAAATACATTTGAATCATGAGGAAGATGCCTCTAATTATGCTAGAAAAATGAATAAGTGAAGCCAGGACAATACTTTGTTTATAACTCGCATATGCAATATGCCATACTCTAGCTGATGTGAGGATAAGGTATACACATGTCTTCTATTCCTGCTGAATCTCTCCCTAGAAAACAGGAGGGCACATCTTACTCCTCCATCTCTCCCCTGCATTACACAGCAGAGTGCCCAGCACAGCATTATTAAAGTTCCAATTGAAAGGAATTGAATTACAGAATGTTTTTTGAGAAAACAGTACAAGTGGCAAAGTACTGAGTAATGGACAGAGAGGTGAGTCTTTCAGAGGTATCAAAGAATTGGGGCAGAATTTTGAAGTTATACATCTTGCCAATGAGCTGCTGAAAACCAATCTTTACGGACCCAGGTGCTAACTGTCAGATGCTCAAAAATGATGACCCAGCAAAATTGGAGAATGGTCAAATCTGTGACTGAGGAGTCTTTAAAAAAAATCAAGCTACCCTTGATATTCTTAAAGTAAGAAGCCCCAAAGATTTGTTTTAAAACCATGTTCAAAAACTGCTACACGTGTATATGCCCAGTCCCTAGGCTATATGACCTATTAAGACACAATGATTTTCCACCAGCTCACATAATCATGGAATTTTTCTTTCAAATTTATGAATCAAGCCCTTAGTGTGAGTAGACAGTGAGGGAATTTTTTTATGAATAGCCTCCCTATTATCATGGTTCATGACTTTTTAACAATGCAATTATTGTGGCACATATCATAACATAATTGAGACTCTAGAAATGAAAATGGGTGGTAATTGAAGGGACATAGTCAAGAAAATGCAAATACCATTTTATTTGCAAATTAAATTAAAAATATAGTGAAGTGGGCATAGAAATTGATTGAAAAATTAATTGAGAGAAACGAACTTGGAATACTTTGTAAGGGACATCTGTAAGAAATTCCTCACTCTAACACACGTTTTTCAGAGAGTAAAGCTTTTCCTGTAAGCTAAAACCTTAATTGAAGCCAGACTAAAGACAGATCATTAGAAGATGTCTGAGTAGCCGAACTTATACTCTGAGGCCAAATGGTGAACATGTGGACTTGCCGGGCCTGAGCAACAAGCAATAAGGAATTTTTCCAACATGAACTCCAAATCAATATTAGGCTAGAGTTTTTTGTTTTTTGTTTTAACATTTGCCTTCTTTTCTTTCTCTCGCTCTCTCCCTCTCTCTCAATCATCTCTGTCCTTGCTGGTTTAAAAAATAATAAGTTGGAGACATCAAGTCATTTTGCTCTAAATACTTTTTTAGCATGTGGCTCTTAAGAACAAAGGAATTCTCCTTCACAGTGACAATATCGTTATCACCATCAAGAATCAAGGTGTAAGGGTCTACATTCTATATGCTTGTCATATCTCTAAACTCTCCTGATTCTAGAACAGTCCACCACCACCACCACCACCACCACCACCTTCTTGTTTAAGCTTTTTAGGACACCAACATTTTGATAAGTCCATGCCAGTTGACTTGTAGAATGCCCCCCCATCTGGATCTGTCTAATTGTGTCCTCATGGTTAGGTTCAGGTCAAACTGCACCATTATTTTTAAAAGTGGATCACAATAGTGTTTACTGCTCATTGTATCTTACAGTGATAGACAATTCTTTAAAAGAAATAGAGACTATGAGTTGACCTTTTTGAATAAAGTATCAAAGAGGTAAAAAATTGTGGATTTGTTTGCTGCCAGATTCTTTAGTTTAGGTTAGGACAGTGTATTCATGAGATGCATGTGAATCTTGAAATTTCTGAGCATGTTTTCAAATGATTCATCCAGCCTTTAGAGATTTACTCAAAAACTCCCTTTTCTTCCTCTACTGAGAGATTTTTGAACTTGAAATTTAGAAAGTGATTGTTCATTATCCAAACTCTTTAAAAAGAGAAAAAGGAGTGGGCAGCACTGTAAAGGGAGAATCTTAGTTGCTGGGATAAGAGACAAAATTTCTGACTTTCCCACTGATTCCTTGGCCAATTTTGCCCCTCCTCTGTCCCCACTTCTCCAGAGATTAAAACATGCTTGAATTGGAGTAGTCGTTTCCTTCCTTCTGTTCAGTGCCAGTTCTCAGAGGAAAACATCCATTTTGCTCTTTGATTCTTGTAGCCCAGAGATGGCAATGAAAGAACCTGCTGCTTCCTCCAGTATCAGGATTTTATTTGGGGGGCTGCAAGGCAGGAAAGAGAATTAAAGGGTGTGTGTGCATCAAGCGTGGATATGAGAATGATTTTCCCCAGGGCCAGTTAGCTGGCCTGGAGCCAGAGGGAACCATTCATCCACCTTAAATTGGACCAGGAAACAGAGATGGCTGGAGGAAGTCACTAAATGGCCCTACCACTGGCTGCCTGTTTTCATTGTGTCTTTTTCATAGGGGATATCCTAGAAACGGATGCAGTTTTCTGACTCCTCCTATAGGGGGAGTAAAAGATGCACCTCTCAGTGGGTCAATGAGCTGTAAGAATGTAAATAATCTCCCATTAAAAGCCGAGAGTTGAATCTACTCTCATATTACTATGGCCCTATATAACCAGATACAAAGATAGAGTCATTAATCATAAGTTCTGTTTCTAAGTACTGAGTGGATGATGAAGATGAAAGGGCTCTAGATACAGACATGGAACCTATTCAGACATCTGACGCTCAAAATGTAGACTCAACTCAATCCATTTTGGTCTGAGAATGTTTACTTTTAACATTCAGCTTCAGGTTGTAAGAAAAAGAAACATGAAATAAAGCACATAAATAAAACTTTCTGAGCTCCTCACAACACGAAATCAATAAATTTGCTCTAATTTATGGTGACCTCCACACATAAGTTCAAAATCAACCTAATTTGGTTCAGTTATATATTATTATCCTATTTGTATAAAGGAGCCAACAGATCTCTGGTAATTGTACTATCTTCTCAGAAATAAAATTTGAACTTATCTTTTTTAAAAAACAAATATTGGCTCACTTTATAAGGACAAGTTAAACAAAAATTTTGTGATTCAAGAAATTCAAATGTGTTGAAATTTTGTATGTTTTTGAATCTTCTTTTTAGTTGTAATATTTTTATTTTTTAAAAATCTTTGGTAGCCATCAAAACTAGACATCTAGTTATTTTAAAACAGTCTTAGATGCCCTAAAATCTTGCTAAATATTCCTCTATTACTAAAAATTTGAATTGGCTCTGTCATGACAAATTCAGAAAAGCACCTTTTTTTCTTCATTTTTAAAATAACTCCTAGGACATTTATAGTTAGAAAAACCTAAAACATGATAAGATATTGGTGAGCTGCTACTGCAAATTGGAAAACTAATATTTCATTTGAGAATGCTTCTTTATATAATTAAGTTAGCTCATAGCAATTAAATTTTCTCTTTGAAATGAAAAATCCATACCAAGTACTTTACATGTGTTATCTGATTTAACCCTCATAACAATGAGAAATATTGTCAATCCCATTTTAAAAGGTGAGGAAACTGGGGCATAGAGGGGTTAAGAATCTATAGAAGCACAAATAGTAAGAGACAAGCTAACTCAAAAGTCCTTACGCTTTAACACCCAGTCCTGCCTTCAACAAACTTTTAAGTGATGGTAGAGGGAGAGGAGCCCACGTGAGAGGGAAGTACAACCAGGTTAAGGAGAGAACCGGAGGACACAGTGTTGGAGGAACCAAGGAAATACATAGAGCGTTCTAAGAAAGAGAGTGTGGTCAGCTTTGCCAAGTGCAGCACACACACCCTCAGAGATAAAGACTAAGAAAGGTCAATTGTATCTGAGTTGTGAGGTCATTGTTGGTGACCTCATTGAGAACAGTTAAGGAATAGTGGGTTCCAAGGTCCGATGCCTGTATGAGGTAAGAAAGCAGAGTTAGGGGTCTAGCCCACTCCTTTGAAAATTTTATATTCTCAAAGAAAAGAGAGACTTGATGATGGCTAGAGAGAAATGGCCTCAAAGCCAGTTTACTTTTTTAGATATCTGTGGAGAAGGAAGGTTGGAGAGTGAGGAGGGTAGGGCAATGACTGTAGGAATAAAATGCCAGAGAGTTCCACAGTGGCCTGTGGGTCACTGATTTAGGTCACTGACTTAGGTCAGTGGCCTAGAGGACTTGGACTTGAGAGGGAGAAAGCCATCCTCTGAGACAGGAAGACACTGCATGGGAGCCAGTGTGGATGTGGACAGAGGGAGCGTGTGGACACCTAGCTGGAGGCTGATGGAGGGCTTACCTGGGACCCAAATGTCCTCAGTATAGGGACAGCAAGTTCATATCTGGAGACAGAGGAAGAGGGCAGTAAAAGGTGTCAGAAGGAGCCTGGTGAATTTGTGGGGAATAATTAAGGTAACTGGAAGGCAGCAACTCTGAACAAGTAAAAGCACTGAGAGAAACTTCTGAGGACCCAGCTAAGATTGGAGACCAATTGTCTGCAGTGGCCCCAATCTGTCAGGTGTCATGGCTTTTCATCCAGAGTGTTTATTCTCCTGAGCATGGGAGCAGAGGAGGCAGACAGACTCAGGATTCAGCTGTGCTGTGCAGAAGCAGTGAAATTATGTAGTGATCAAGAAGTAAGACGACTGGCAAAAGTCATTACGATTCTCAACTACGCTATTCAGTCTAGAAATAAAATGAGTTGCTGGTGAGGTCCTTTCTCCCTGTTCCGTATTTTCCAGTTGCTCCATTCAAGACCTAGGGAGCCAGAAGTTAAATCATATGCCCAGGATATTTCCTAGAGAGTTCAAGGATTTCAGAGTTTGGGAGCCTGACCTACAAACACTGCTCCTGTTGTGTAAGGAAATGAACTTTTAAATCAGATCCTTACATCAAAACATCAGAAACCAAGCAATGCACACTAACCTCTACACAGCCTGTGGAGAAAATGGATGGGTATGCCTCTGAATTCAAGACAATATTTGGAGTGTGGTCCTAAGTAGGAATTTCTCCCCTGGACTGTCTCAGTCAAGAATGTGTCCAGTTTTGACAATCACACTGATGTAACAAAAGTCTTCCCTTGGTTCACATCAGTGACAGAAATGTCATATTTCCTTATCAAAATAAAAGAATCTTAGAGTTGGAAGAGAGGTTTAAGATCATTTAAGTCACTTTTTTTAGTTTCCAGAAACAGAAACTGCAGTTCAAGAGAGTAACACATTTTGTAAAACAAAAAAAAAAGTCAGAATAAGAACCTCATCCTGCTCTCCCTCAAATTGGAACTTAACTTTTTGTTTCCTTTTTAAAAAATTATTTATATGTCTTATTCTTATAAACTTAAAAATAAGCATTTTAAAGCATTTTAGAAGCCACCTAGAGATATTGTTCAGGAAGTAATTTGCAGGCACTGATAAATTAGACTGAGTAAGAGATTGTAATTTTTGCAGATTTTATATAACTGAGAGCAGGGATTCATAAAGAGGTAGTATGTCACAGACTAAAATCCTTATTCCAAAACTTACTGAGTAACAAAGTTATTGTTAACTTCTCTACATCTCTATTTTCTTTTCTGCAAAATAGGTAAAATAATACTGTTTTACAAGGTTTTTATAAAAACTCTATGTAGAGTACCTAACAGAGAATATGAAACGCAGGGAGTATTTAAAAGAACGGCTATGGCTGTTGTTAGGAAAGGCTTTGCTGAAATTCTCTGTGATTACAGAGAAAACAAACAGTGATTACTCTTCAGATCAAAAGCCGTCCTGGGGCTCAGAGCTGGCTTCCTCTGAATCAGCAGGAAAAACTCCATCTCTGAGCACATATTCTTTGCATTTCAGACTCAAGGACATCCAGTCTGTAACATCTCCAAATGCCAAGGTTTAAATTAAAGATGTTTTATTTGCGTTTTAACCACCAGATGGTGGGGGCGGCTCCCTCAGCGTGCCTGCCTCTCATCTCAGTCTGGGGGACCCGGAATGCACGCTGCTCCCAGCCCAGGCTCCGTTAGCACTCACGCCTTGCCTCTTCCATAGCACTTAGCACAGTGTTGATTTTTGTCTGTCCTCCTCAATACATCATGAATGCCTTAAGGGCAAAAAATTAATCTCACTCCGATTAGTATTCCCAGTCATTAGATAACAAATATTTGTTGAGTAATGAATAAGTAAGACTTGCCCCAGTCTTGCCTTGTCTTCAGCTCTTCAGAACACTCAAGTTCTTCAATAACTAATGGGCACTTCAGCTGATTGAACTGAGGTGTCTTCACTTACATCAGAGAATGAGCCCAACAACTGCATGCTCTGCTTCTCTTCCATCCAACATGTCCTGGTTTCCGGCTGGTTCCGTGAGCTTCCCTGTCCAGTGAGAAGCTTTGAATAGGAAAGGAATTATAAAAGAACTAGGTTGCCTAGCGCATATCCCAGTAAAATTTAGGTGTTTGGAACAGAATAGAGTTAGTGTTAAAGAAACTCAAATTCTTCAATATGCCAAAAGGTAAATAAGTTGATAGGTCAGCATGTACAAGTTGATAGGTCAGCATGTACATTCTAACTCAGGATAAGTTAGCCAAAAACAATTCAGTCTCCCCCCATAAGTGAGTATGTACACTTAGGAAAGCTTTCAAAGGTATCAGCATGTCAGGACCTGTTCTGCAAATGTCAAAATAGGGCACTGGCTTTATCTACAAACAGACAGATAATAAAGGAAGGACCTGCTCACTATCTCATAGCAATTTGTCCGGATAGTTTCTAATCTACCTAATGCTGTCACAATCCCAATTTTATATTTACTTCACATTAATACTTTGTAAATCATTTTTGGTAGATCATTGATATTTCTCAAGGGATTCTTCTGGAGGTCATCTAGAATCTTCAAATTCTGGAATATAATTACAAGTAATTATTTTCCCTCTCTTTCCTCTGTGAGAAGCTGAGTAGATCTGTGCACACAGTCTTTAAATGCCCTTGACAGGTGACCAATTAGGCTCACTCTCACTAAGAGATTTGTTCCCACAATCCTGCCTTTGTAAAAACCAGTGAAATTCAAATTGATTACAAATGGTAGGCCCTCAGAGGTAACCTGTGAATACTGAAAACCTCAGTGTTCACCCTGACAAGGCCCTGAGTAATACCCAGATCAGAGTGGCTGTCTTTGAGATTCCTTTGTGAACTACTTTACCTAAGAAAAACTATGAGAGCTCACAAGAAATCTATAGTGTGCTTTTGTCTCTAGCTTGGAGCCATTGAGAAACATTGGTGCAATCTGATAGTTGTGGGAAAGGACAAATAAAAAAATAAAACAAATTGTTATAATGACTTACATTGTATACTATTGGGTTGGTCAAAAAGTGACTTCGGTTTTTAAGTAAAAATAAAGGACACATTTTTCATTTTCACTAAGAACTTTATTGAACAACATATTTACCCTTTTGTTCCACTACCTTCTGCCATTTTTCAGGCAACTTCATAATTCTGTCTTCCCAAAACTTTTTATCTTTTTGAGCAAAGAATTGTTCCAGGTGCCTTTTACAGTCTTCCAGAGAATTGAAATTTTTTCCATTAAGAGAATTTTGTAAAGACCTAAATAAATGGAAATCCAAAGGTGCAGTGTCTGGTGAATACGGTGGATGAATCAGAACTTCCCAGCCAAGCTTTTTGCTTGGTCATCAAAGAAACAAGCAGTCTTGTGTTATCCTGATGGAAGATTATGCATTTTCTGTTGACTAATTCTGGATGCTTTTCTTTGAGTGCTGCTTTCGGTTGGTCTAATTGGGACCAACCGAAAGCAGCACTTGTTGGAATTACTCATTTGGTTTTCCGGAAGGAGCTCATAATACAGGACTCCCTTCCAATCCCATCATATACACAACAACATCTTCTTTGGATGAAGACCGGCCTTTGGTGTGGTTGGTGGTGGTTCATTTCACTTGCCCCACGATCTCTTCCATTCTACATTTTTGTACAGTATCCACTTTTCATCGCCCATCACAATTTGTTTTAAAAACGGAATGTTTTCGTTACGTTTAAGTAGAGAATCGCATACAGAAACACTGTCAAGGAGGTTTTTTTCACTTAACTTATGTGGAACCCAAACATCAAAACAATGAACATAACCAAGCTGGTGCAAATGATTTTCAACTCTTGATTTGGATATTTTGAGTATGTCTGCTATCTCCCGCGTGGTATAACGTTGATTGTTCTCAGTTAATGTCTCAATTTGATCGCTATCAACTTCAACTGGTCTACTCGACTGTGGAGCATCGTCCAGCAAGAAATCCCCAGCACGAAACTTCGCAAATCATTTTTGACACGTTTGATCAGTCACAGCACCTTCTCCATACACTGCACAAATCTTTTTTGTGTTTTTACCTTTCTTGAAATAATAAAGCATAAATATGCTGAAAATGTTGTTTTCTTCTATCTTCAATATTAAAATGGCTACACAAAAATTCACCAATTTTGATGTCTTTTTAAAAATGCACACTTATATGACAGCTGTCACATACAATCTAACAAAATTGTTTCAAGTGAAGTTAAAACAACTGAGTCTACTAGAGCCATCTTATGGAAAAAACCTAACGAAACTTTGGCCAGCCCAATACTTTCTACATAACAGCTTTATTGAGATATAATTCATAGACATACTATACATATTACTCATTTGAAGTGTACAATAGTTGTTACTATATTCACAAAGTTGTCCAATGATTACAACCAATTTTAGAACATTTTTATCTTCTCCCCCAAAAACCCCAGACCCATTAGCTGTCACTCCCCATTTTCTCCCAACCCTCTCAGCCACAGGCAACCATCAACCTACTTTCTGTCTCTATAGAGTTGCCTATTCTGGACATTTCATATAAATGTGATCCTCTGTGACTGGCTTCTTTAACCTAGCACATTTTCAAGATTCATCCACACAATAGCATGTATTAGTACTTCTTTTCTTTTTTTTGTCAAATAATATTCTGTTGTATGAATATACATTTTATTTGTCTATTCATCCGCTGATGGACATTTAGGTTGCTTCTACTTTTGGGCTATTATGAATAATGCCTATGAACACTCACATGCAAGTTTTTATATGGACATGTATTTTTATTTCTTTCAGGTATATAACCAGATGTGAAATTGCTGAATCATATGGTATTAAGCTCTAAAGAAACTGCCAGGCTATTTTACAGAGAATCTGCACCATTTTACATTCCCACCAGCAGGGCATGAGGGTCCCTATTTCTCCACAGCCTCACCAACACTTGTTATCATCTGACTTCTTAACTATAGCTATCCTAGTGGGTATGAAGTGATATCTTACCATGTTTTTAATGACTATGATGTTGAGCATTTTTTCATGTAGTTATTGGCCATGTGTATGTATGTACTGTTTGAAGAAATGTATATTCAGGCCCTTTGCCCATTTTAAATTATTTGTCTTTGTATACAATACTTTTAAAGTTACAAGATGCTGTAGTGCATACTATTTCAAATATCTTGCACAACCCAGTGCTATGGATATTATTATTATCATAATTCAAGGAAAGAGAACTGAGACTCAGAGATGTCAACTGACTTGCCCAGGTCACTTGCTATCAAGTAGCAAAGCCAAAATTTGAACCCAGCAGAGGCGTATCCCCTTATAACTATGAGCTCTGGAAAAAAAAGAAAGACAATTTTCCTTGTATCCCACCTGGTCCTGACTGGGCAAATCACAGTGTCCAAATGTTACTAAATCAAATAACATTAGAAGGTCTACACTAAAGATAATTGCCCAAGAGAGAGTTGAGCCAGAGCACGCAATATGGACTGCATAATGACCATTCAGGAACATTCCCGAGCAAGAATTCTTTACAGGACTTTGTCATGAACCCCACTGGAAACTCAGCATACAACATAAACTTCCCATACGGCAGGTCATCTTGATGTGACCATCACTAGCTCTAAAATCACACTGCCAAATGAGGTCCAATAGATGCCTTGTTTTATTTTTCATTTCAGGATGGGAGGTCTTCAACTTTCTCATGATTGGTAAGAACTTTCAGATGCTTCCAGATGCAGTAGGTAAATCATTCTATGGAGTCTGGAAACCATCAGAAACAGTTCTCACAATCTGCAAAGTTCCAAAGAACTTTACATGGAACACAAATCAAATACTACTGAAAGCACATGGTAAGCCTTGTGTTCATTTTAACATGAACATGGTATGAAAATTACAGATCTGGAAGGAAACATTAAAAAATGAGGTAAGGTGGGAAAACATGGGCTCTGCAATCAGACAGACTTGATTTCAATTGCAAGTAGGCCTCTTAGTGGCTGTGTGAACCTTAAATAAGTTATTTATTTTATCTGAGACACAGGTTCTAGTTATTTTCTATAAAATGTTAAAAAAAAGGGGCTTCCCTGGTGGCACAGTGGTTGAGAGTCCGCCTGCCGATGCAGGGGACACGGGTTTGTGCCCCGGTCCGGGAAGATCCCACATGCCGCAGAGCAGCTAGGCCCGTGAGCCATGGCCACTGAGCCTGCGCGTCCAGAGCCTGTGCTCCGCAATGGGAGAGGCCACAGCAGTGAGAGGCCCGCGTACCACAAACAAACAAAAAAATTTTTTTAAACCTATCATATCCCCCAGGATTGTCACAAAGCTAAATGAATAGTGTGTGTAAAGTGCCTGGCACATTACACCCAGTAATGGCTCCTGGCTTGTGCAAGCCGAAGAGAACATCTGTAGGATCGTGGCAATGTATGTTCCATTTGAAAAGAGTAGCTCTAAAAGAAGGCATACTTTTCTAGTATACATCCCACAGGGCATATTTTAATATAGTGGGGGAAAAAGATTGTTCAAGGCAATAAGCAAGTTCTTGGCAACATGGTATATGATTTTATGTCTGGCAGCTACTGTATCACTGGGAAGATATTCTATAACCTTGAACCAAGGAAACAAACCTACAATATTGCCACAGAACAGTGTTTAGATGGAAATGAAGACATTCTTTGTTCTTTGCCTTCTTAAACAACTCATCACTCACTCTTTCAACAAGACCTCACAGGATTTTGTCTGTCTCTTAGATTCTGTTCTTTATTGGATGAGAGACGGCAACTTTATTAATGACATAACTTGATGTAAACATGACATTGCAAGCTAGTGCTATTTTCAGGATAGGTATTATGGTACACAGGCCCCATTACATTCCTGGAAAATAGAAAGCTTATGCCCAGCTGATACCCTCAAGCAAGCATAGTGGGGACAGCCCACCATTTCGGGCTCAACGTGAAGAATTCCGGGCAGGTTAATCAGAATTTTTTTATGGAATATATTTGAAAGAAGTTTCATATAATTCTGAAACAGTTCAAAAGGAAAAAGATGGGACCTAAAACTGGCCACTGACTTTGGTTATTAGTGAAGTTGAATATTACATGTGTAATATTTGTATTTTCTCTTCTGTGATTTGTATATTCATGACTTTTGCCCACTTTCCTATTACAGTGTTTGTCTTTTTCCATATTGTTTGGATGTTTTAATATGAGGAACATTAATATGATTGTCAAATACATAGCAAATATTTTCTAAGTTTTTTTTTTTTTTTTTTGTTTGTTTTTTTTTGTGATAATGAGGGCCTCTCACTGTTGTGGTCTCTCCCGCTGTGGAGCACAGGCTCCGGACGCGCAGGCTCAGCGGCCACAGCCCACAGGCCCAGCCGCTCCGCGGCATGTGGGATCTTCCCGGACCGGGGCACGAACCCGCGTCCCCTGCATCGGCAGACGGACTCTCAACCCCTGCGCCACCAGGGAAGCCCTTTTCTAAGTTTTTGTTTGCCTTTTCATTTAGTTTATGACGTTATTGATGTAGAGATGCCTTCCATTATAATGTAGTCAAATCTGCCATTTCCTTTGTGATCTCTTGCCTTGAAACATCTCCCTCTTTATTCAAACCTGATTTTACAACTGCTTAATGTCACCTGATGATACAGAGAGGTCTAGGAAGGTGAAGACTGAAGGGTAGGTTGGATTAAACAATTAGAATGCCTTTGATCAATTTTAGGGAGTAATTTCTGTACACTTGTGAGTTTTGACCCCAGATTGCTAGAGTATAAACAGTAAGTACAGACTAAAAACTAAGATTTCGAGAGCCTTTATGTAAATGAAAATAGACACTATCAAAGTCTGTGGATGGGGGAATGAGGAGCTGTGTTGAGGAGACTGACTCAACCTTTACTATGGCAGATCTGATATGCCTTCAAAGAGACAGTATCCTTTCCTCACGATGGCTGTGACCCTCTTTGGTGATTAACTCTATCCTCAGAAAGAAATTCCATGACTCTATATTGGATGATGTCTCAGAAAAAAGAGGAGGGAGGTTATGTATCATCATAATAGTGGTAAAAAAATGAGTTTGAAAGCTTTAAAGCATTTCTCCATGTTATTTCATTTTAGCCTTAAGTGTCAAAATGAAATAGGTAGAGAGCTATCATTATCTCCATTTTACAGAAGAAGAAAATGAATTCCAGAGAGTTCAAGTAATTGACTAAGCCTAGGGTGGTACCTGGTGTGAAATATCAGACTATATTCTTATCCTCATAAATGTATAGTTTTGTGAGTGAGACAAGATATATTAAAGGAACAGTTAAGAGTATCCAAGAGAGTACACACCAGCATCAAATTAAATTAAACACTGTAATGAGTGGAGCTAATAATAATTGCCAAACAAATAGCTGAGAAAGGGTTATATCAATGTTGTCTCATTATTAGAGAAGATTTGATGGAAACATTAGTATTTCAAATGGGAGTTGGATTTTGGCAGGTAGAAAGAAAACATTTCAGGCAGGAACATAATAAGAAAGCATTAAGCTAGGAATGTGAGGTCTGGTGTAGGGAAGAAAAGGAGGCTGGCCTGTTGGAATAGGCTTGTTAGGAGCAGGATATTAGGATGGAAAGGAAAAGTCAAAATTTTAAAGGCCTAGAATAACAGGGAGAGATATTTGAAACAGAAACTGTAAGCAAGAGAAGCATTGCAGATATTTTCAAAGGGGAGGGAAATAAAGAGTTCTTTAGGAAGAGTGATATGATGAGAACATTCAGAGCAGATAGAAGGAAAAGATGCTAGAGCCTAGAAAGAGAGTTAAAATGCTAAAACTGCCATCCAGATGTGAGGTGATGAGGTCTTTATAATGGTAGTGGGGATAGAAAAGCACAGAGGTAAATTCAGAATCACAGTAGCTGAAGAAACTTCTTCCCAAGAGCTGAGTCCCAGGGAGTGAAGATAGTCTGATGCCAGTGAAAAAAAAGACAGGCAAATAGATACATTTTTTATATCCATATTTGTATATCTTTTGTGTATATATATATATATATATATATATATATATATATATATATATAGAGAGAGAGAGAGAGAGAGAGAGAGAGAGACAGACTACTGTGATCATGTAGCAGGCACCCAATAAATGCCTACTCCCTGCTCCCCTCTCCAGGGCCCTGCAGATGACACTGCTTAAGAGGTTATTAGTTTAGACATAATGACTAGGATTGTGAGAATAGATGAGCCCTCCGATGCAACAAATGCAGAAATTAAAAAAAAAAAAAATTAAAGGTCCACGGAGTAAGATTCAAGGAGCATTCACAGTTAATGGATGAGAGAAACTAACAAAGATGATTAAAGGAACAGGGGAGAGTGTAGCTCCCTCTGACAACAGCACAATCACCTTCTAAAGCATTAGGTTTAAAGCCTCGTATGCACTGTAAAGGGTGTGAACGGTAAAGTTAATAGAGAAAGCAGAGTTATTCTGCCGAAGAGACCCATTTGAAAGTGAAATAGAGGTCAAAACCCCACTCTAACATGGAAATTGGAAACCACCAGATGTTCCAATGCTGTGGTATAGTTCAAAAAGGGCAGGATTGATGGATTATTAACCGTGCCAGCTGGCATCATGGAATTTATGTTTTCTTTGTTATGTGAAATGTACAATCATAACAGAAACATTAAAAACCTGAGTAGGTTCAAGGAAGGGCACAAAACAATATAAATCAAATTTTGCTGTAATAAATATAACGAACAGCAGAGGGCTCCCTTCCACATATGGCAAATTCTCAAGGCAGACAAACTCCAAATGTTTGGAGAAGCTTTTTATTTTCTGGTAACTTCTGCTAGCAATTGAACATTTTCATACATAAGGGGGAAAAAAACTATGCATCTGTAAATAAATTACAAACACAATATTTAGATCACAAGGTCCTAAGGCTCTTTTCTTTAAATTTTTTTCCACTGTGCTTTTGCTAATGAGAAACTTTATCTGAAGTCATTAATAAAAGGATTCAGGGTGGTCTAGTTATAAAATGCCTCAAGACAGAAGAGTGACAAGAAGTTACAATCCAGAATAGTCAAATACTTAGCAATTATGATCTTGAATCATCTGACAGGATTTCTTTTTAAATGAAAGTAATGATTTGGGGAATTAATGGTAATATATGCACAGTATGGGAAATAAAAATAGAAAGAGGAAAAAATCAGTAAGCTTATCCTCCAGGTATACCTTTAGTTAATATTTTGGTTTTTTTCAATCTCTTTTATGTATAACTTTGTTTCCATGTTAATACATAGTCAGATTGATTATTATATTATGTATAGAAATTATAATTTTCATCTTGCTTCAATAATTAACATTTCAATAAAACATGTCATAGTCCATTAAAAATTTATTAGTATACATAACTTAAAAATTACATGACATTCAGTAATGTGAACATATATACTAAAAGGAATTTAACCAAATATAGTTGGATATTTAAGCACATTCTAAATTTTCTTTTCACATAAGTGTAATATCTTTTTGCCTAAAATCTCTTTTCTGTATTGTAAATGAGCTCCTTAAGCTAGTTTTCCAGATAAAAATTTTTGACAACAGAGTATGAAATAAGTGGCCAGTTTAAACATAACTTCTGTTTAAGTGGGGATGAAACAGTTAAACTCTAAAACCTTAGTGAAGCAGCAAAATGACCATTTTTAGCCACACTGCTGCCCCTGAAGGACAACTGATAACAACACGTGGTAAATACCCACAGCATAGAATAGAAGAGACCACTCAGGCTTGATAATTCGCATCAGAAGCACACTACAGTCATATCGACATTTGTGTATTTTTAATATTGCTTTTAAACCTATTCACATTTTTTTACACTTACCTGGGAAAACGGACATAGTACATTCTGAAATATTGGTATAATTATTTTCTTAATTTATCATATTATTGTTTTAAAATCCTGTATTAATGGAAACAGTAGGCATTATTAAAAAGAGATATGTCAGCCAGTTAGTACTCACTGACACTTCGAGTGAAAATTCTGGTGTTTGGATAGCAGACCCAAATGCACACCCTTTAAAACACACTGCCTGCAGGGGTGGACTTTTGGCTTTGCAGTGACCATGAAGTGTGAGTGCTATGATGGACTAAACACAAAATCTGCAGTCAGATGATTTGGGTTCAAGTTTCACCCCAATCGTTACCAGATGTATGATTTTGGACTAGTGAATCCTTGGAATTCACTTAGGGGATTTAAAAAAAAAAAAGAAAAGACAGTAGAGTGATTTCTCTAACCCCTCTTATGTAACTCAGACTATTTACCTGATGACACAGACAGTATTTCCATAAAATTGCAATTTTGGGCCTGTTATTCCTGTATCCAAACGCACAAACTAGAATCACAAGAGGGCTGCCCTCTGCAACCAGGACTCTAACAAATTAGAGCCGAGAGAGAACCAATATCTGGTTAAGCACTAAGATATTTTAAAATCAAATCAAAACCCTATTTATATTTTTTATAAGATATTTTTAAAGTATTTTGAATCATTCATAAAGCACACTATGTAGTAGACTATGTAATCTGTCCATATTTTCAATCAGCTTTTTAAAATTTATTATGAAAAATAAGGATAAAAGTAGATTTTGCCCCAAACATATTGTCATGCAATTTGCACATTGTCCTTAGAAAGGACAATGATTTTTCAAAGGCCAGTTTTACCACTAGTTAAGTAAGGGCACTCATTTAAATACTGATATTTTTATTTAAATGCATATGTTTGACAGCTTCTTTGGATTCATCAAAGCATATCATTAACTACATCAGGAGTCAACAAATTTCAACCGTTCAACTCAGGGGCCAAATTCAATTGGCTGCCTGTTCTTCATAGCCCACGAGTGACGAATGATTTTACATTTTTAAAGGACAGAAAAAAATAAAAGGAAATATAATATTTAATAACACATAGAAATTATATGAAATTTAAGGTGTGTCCATAAAGTTTTTAATTTCATTAATAGAAAATTTCTTTTCTATTAATGTGGAAATTCTTCTCTCTTGTTATGTAAGTACTTACATAATACCCTTAATTTTGCCTCTTGGCCCACAAAGCTTAAAATATTTTATTTACTATCTGGCTCTAAACAGAAGAAGTTTGCCAAACCCTGAACAATGCCAAAACCCCAAACCATTTTTTAATGTTCCCTGGGCTCCTTATAAATAATTAAATCCTTTTCCCCTTTAGCATTAGAAGCAAAGAGTCTATAACAATTTTTTTTTTTTGGTTCCCCAAATTATATGACTTTGGAATTACCAGGGTACCTTCAAAAACTATTGATCTTTGTGTCCCAGCCCCAGAGAAGGTGATTTAATTGGTCTGGGGTATGCCCTCAGCTTTGAAAGTTTTAAAAGATGCACAAGTGATTCAAATGTGGAGTTTGAGAACCACTGATTTAGCACACTGCAAATCTAATCTACCGGCTTCACCTGGGCCCTCCCTTCCTCAGACAGCCCTCTTGCTCCTGCTAATTCCCCAGCACAGGGCCCAGGGGGCAGCTGCCCCAAACCCTCCAAACTCTCCTTAAGCCATCCATTTCCACTGCCCCAGGCTTCATTTCTAATAGCAAGTGACCTCCTCCCCAACTTGATTGAAAAGATCAAGGCCAATTCATCACCAAATTTGCCTGTCTTACTTCCTGAATGGAATTCCTTCCTTAAGTCCATTCTCTTCTGTCCAACCCTTCTAGAGGGAATATACTATGGTGATTAAAAAGAGATATTGAATCAGGGAGACCTATGAGTTCCTGTTCCTCTACTTACAAGATATGTGACCTTGAACAAATTATTTAATCAATTTGACCATCAGTTTTCTCATTCATAGAGTAGGAGTAAAAACAATCCTTACCTAATAGGGATCTGCTCGAGAATTAAATGAGATATGCTTGCTACTTAAAGTGCAGTCCTTAGATCATTGCCATCACCTAAGCACTTGTTAGAGATACAGAATCTCACATTCCACCCAGACCTTCTGAATCAGAATCTGCATTTTAATGAGATTTGTTTGTGATTAGTGTACACATTAAACTTTAAGAATCATGGTGCTAGGAAGCTTTTCATTTCACTGCATGCCCAAGCTGAGTCTCTTTTCAGCCCTTCGACAACATATATATATATAAATAAATAAATAAATAAATAAATAAATATATATATATATATATATATATATATGAGATGGTGGTGGTTCCCTTGAGTGTGGTTTTTATGTCCAAAAAGAGATTTGCTTAATTAAAAAGCAAATTGATCTGTCAGCCATGTACAAGATAATTTGAAACCAGGAGTAACTAGTGTGAGGGAAAGGGACGGTTAAAAAGTGCAGGGTTACCTTCACGCAACTTAGGAAAAGATACTCCCTCTGAGCATTTATGACCCCACAGGTGTGCACCTGATGAGCTAACAGAGTCCCTGCACAATTTAGAAAAACATACTCCTCTGGGTTCCTGCTGCCGTGTTTCAGAGCACATAACTTGCCAAATACAGCAGGGGATATGCCAGTTGGCCATGGGTAGGGTAGTATGTGGCAACGCTTTAGACGTGAGATTAGTTGAGGTCCTGAACTAGCATGCGGTCAAATGGAATGAAAATGATGGATTCCAGAAAATGCCAAAATGGTGGAGGGCAATGGGGAAAAGGTAGGGTGGAAAGTGGGGTTGTTAAGGAAGACTTCTGGGATGAGGTAGAATTTGACACAAGGGCTTGTATAACCGGGGTGTGGGGGAGGGGGAATGAAATATTTAGTATGTTATGGACAGTATGAGAGAGATAACATTTGGAAAGTGGCAGCCAGTGGGCACCATATAGCAGGAAGAACAATGGACTAGGAGGCAAGAGGGGGTTATTGAAGAGTCTCAACTCTTAAGCTATGAATTTGAAACTACATTATTTTCTTCCAATAACTGCACACAACTATGCTAGACCAAGCCACTGCCAACAACATCTTAGCCCAAGTTTATGCTTTTAGTCACTTTACTTGATTAAGATTTAATATTATAGCCAATTTATCACATTCTCTCCTTTCCTCTAGCCAGGGGTGTGGTCTTTGTTAGATGCCAGCCCCCTTCCTCCTCTTCCCTGAAATATCTCCTTTAGAGTTGGGGCAGGACAGAGTGAGCTTGCATGCTTCCCCTTAACCCCCATCCCTACTTGTCTGTGGCTACAACATGCTTTACCTCACCAACACTCCCTCTAAGCCATAACTCTAGGCACTGGCAGTTCCTTATGAAATTTGGTCACATGTCTGGCTGACCTCAGCTAGCACTGTTGTTTCACATTCTTTTGTCCCTCATTATGAGATTCTTCTAGAGACATATGACCCCAAACTCTAACTTCCTTGGCCAGTTGGTAGGCCTACAACATGTATACGTAGGAGCCCTCTCAGCATCTCTTAAAAGGGGGCACATGTCAATGGGGGAGGTAAGAAATCTTAGTGGCCTCTCCACTGAAGAGTTCCTTCCCCAACATGCAAGTACCTATACTTTCACATCTGTGACTTCTCTCTCTCTCTCTCTCTCTCTCTCTCTCTCTCTCTCTCTCTCTCTCTCAGCTAGCAGCTCAGATGTAGTTCATCAGCTCTGCTAACTAAGCAGACATTCAACCAGGAAATGAAATGTCAGTAGGCCTTTCATTAGCTACCCCCAAATATATGAATGATTCTCTTAGACTTCCTTCTCTTGTCTTCAGTGAAAGAGAAGAGAGGAAATGAGTACTTCACTCCCTCAAAAGGTTTTCTTCTCCGTTTTCATACATCAGCAGGGGATAAGAGATAGTGGAATGATAATGCCTGGTCTGTTGGAATAATCCTTCTCAGTTACACGTGCAAAAAGATAGCAGGTCCCACTAGCTGCAGTTTTCAGGGTTTAGAATTTGGGGGACCATTTCAGCTCTGGGTCTTACTGATGATTCTGAGTCAACAGAGAAAATCCTACTCACCCCCTCTTGTTGCCCTGTTACAAGATTGAGATACTAATTCTCAGAGAAGGGAATATGTTTGCCCGATAATTTAGAGGTGAGATTTAAATACCAACACCATGCTCCTCCCACTGGTTCTTTTTTTATATAAGTTTTTTTTTTATTTTATTTTTGTCTGCTTTGGGTCTTTGTTGCTGTGTGTGGGCTTTCTCTAGTTGCAGTGAGCGGGGGCTACTCTTCGTTGTGGGGTGCAGGCTTCTCACTGTGGTGGCTTCTCTTGTTGCGGAGCACAGGCTCTAGGCACGTGGGCTTCAGTAGTTGTGGCATGCTGGCTCAGTAGTTGTTGCGCACGGGCTTAACTGCTCTGCAGCATGTGGGATCTTCCCAGACCAGGGCTCCAACCTGTGTCCCCTGCATTGGTAGGCAGACTCTTAACTACTGTGCCACAGTGAAGTCCCCTCCACTGGTTCTTTTTTTTTTGGGGGGGGGGGGAATCTTTTATATTTTTATACACATGACAAGATTTTACACCAATAGTCAGTTAAATAGTACAAATTTACATTCATGAGGAATGTTAAAAAAAAATTCAACTAAAAAACCCACTTCTTCCTGTGACCCAAAATCCCAACATTTTATAGTGCAGGGGAGAAGCGGGCTGGGGGGGAGTATCCAAAACAAGTCTCTCCCAAAAGAAATGACTTAAATTTCACATTTCCTCTCCACACAGGATCCAAATGGTGACAGTGTAATTTACAGTTCATCTTTTTCAGCTGTAGATTTCTTTGCTGTTTCTTGTTCTTCCTCATCCGTTCCTGCATCCATTTCTTCGTCGTCGTCTTGCTCTGTGTCTTCTGCGGTATCCTCTGTTGTTTCTTCAGGTTCTTCTTCTGGCTCTTCTTCCACCTTTGCATCAGGGTCAATGTTTAAGCTGAGGCAAAGCATTCTTTCTATTCTATCTCCATATGCTTTAGTGTCTGGTAAAAGATATCCTGACCGCAGTGTTGCTGTTTCAAACAAAACCACAGCAAGATCTGAAACTGTTTTGTCATCTTCCATCTTCCTTAACTCTTCGAAGCATGTCTCTGATCAGTGGGTGTCTGGGGTTAGTTTCAAATGTTTTCTTCTGGCTGGCGTAATAATTTGTAGAGATGTCCTTGCCGGTCTGGTATGCTTGGGCTTTCATAATTCTCTCCATGTTGCCAGACCATCCGTACTGGCTGGCCACAAGAGCACATGGGGACTCTGTCAGGCGCTGAGAGACCACAGCCTTTTCAATCTTGTCCTTGAGGGCTTTATCTTTCATCCAATTGAGCAGAGGCTCAAATTCTTTCTCAACTGCTTCACGACTCTCCTTACTTTTCTCACTTTCATCAAACTTCACTCCTTCCTTGGCAACATTCTGGAACCTCTTCCTGTCGAACTCAGGAAAAGCCTGAATGCAGTATTCGTCCATAGGTTCTGTGAGATAAATTACTTCATATCCCTTTTTCAGAAGTCGCTCAACAAATGGAGAAGATTCAGCCTCTTTTCTGCTGGACCCAGCCATGAAGTAGATTTTGTCTTGCTTCTCCTTCATTCTTTCCACATACTGGTCTAGACTAGTAATGTCACTTGGATGATGAGAAGACTGGAATCTAAGCAGTTTAGCAAGACGTGTTCGATTTGAGTGGTCTTCTATCACACCAAGCTTGATGTTGGTACCAAATTCTTTCCAAAAAGTATCATTGAATTTCTCATCAGCAATCTTCTTGATCATGTCCAGGGTTTTACGGACAAGTTTCTTTCTAATCACCTTAAGCAGTTTATGTTGCTGAAGAGTCTCACAGGAAACATTCAAGGGGAGATCATCTGAGTCTACAACACCCTTGACAAAATTCAGGTACTTGGGCATCATATCATGGAAGTCGTCTGTGATGAATACTCAGCGCACATACAGCTTAATGTAATCGCTCTTCTTAGATCCATATTCATCAAACAGACCACGTAGTGCAGATGTGGGTACAAATAAAATTGACTTGGAGGTAACTTCCCCTTCAGCAGTAAAGTGGATATATTCCATGGGGTCATCGCTTTCCTTTGAAAATGATTTGTAGAAAGCTTTGTATTCATCATCCTCCACTTCTTTCGATGGTCTCTGCCATATTGGTTTGATATCATTCATAAGTTCCCAATCCCAGACAGTTTTTTCAACCTTTTTAGTTTTTGGTTTTTCTTCCCCTTCTCCTTCCCCTTCCCCTTCCCCTTCCCCTTCCCCCCACCTCCTCCTCCTCCTCCTCCTCCTCCTCCTTCTTCTTCTTTTCTCCTTCCCCTTCTCCTTCCCCTTCCCCTTCCCCTTCCCCTTCGCCTTCCCCTTCCCCTTCCCCTAGGAAAGTTTATGAACTGTGAATATTTTTTCACGAGACTTTTAATTGCATCCAGTTCAAGGTAATCAGATGCTTCTTTTAAAACAAGGGTAATTGTCGTTCCCCGTCCTAGAGTGTTTCCTCTGGGGTCAGCAATTACAGAAAATTCATTGGAGTCGGACTCCCAGATGTGCTGGGTGTCGTTGTTGTGTTTAGACGTGACAATAACTTTATCTGCTACAAGGAAGGCAGAATAGAAACCGACACCAAACTGGCCAATCAGTTCTGAACTTGACTGGCCATCTTCTTGTGCCTCAGTCATTTTGTTTAAAAACTCGCTCGTCCCAGATTTGGCTATGGTACCAAGGTTTTTAACCAACTCTTCCCGGGTCATTCCTACATCAGTGTCTGTGACATGGAGCAGGTTCTTCTCCTTGTCACACTTAATTTTAACCGTTAATTCCTCATTTCCAGCAAGAGCATTTTCATCAGTCAGTGATATTAGCCTTATCTAAAGCATCAGAAGCATTTGAAATCAGTTCTCTCAGGAAAATCTCTTTATTTTTATACAATGAATTGATAATAAGTTTCATCATTCTGGTAACTTTGGCTTGGAAGGCAAACTTTTCTGATTTCTCTCTAAGTTCTCTTATTTGGGATGCATTTAATCCATCCAACCGAATAGCTTCTTCCTCTCTCTGTACTACTTCATCATCTGTCCTTGAGCCTTCTCTACTTTTACCCAGATCTTCTTCCACTGTCCCATCCACATCCACTTCATCATCAGCCTGGACAGACCCGAAGGTCAGCAGGACACAGCAGAGGCCCAGCACCCACAGGGCCCTCATGGCACACGGCCGGTGAGTCTCAAGTCCCCTTTGATCGCAGGAGCCACCTCTGCCCCCACCACGCCAGGCTCCCATACTCACACCTCAAGCCTTGCGATCCGCCCACCCACTGGTTCTTGATAAGTCAGCTTACTCATCCATAACTTGAAAGTTTTTAAGCTAGATGACTCCAGGAAAATGAGACTGAACAGCCACATTTTATAAGCATAGCCATCATTTTATCCCAGTGAGTACCTCTACGTGCTTTTTACAAATTGATATGATTAGCCATAGTGTTGAATGCTGAGCCTAACTCGCTCATCAGTTACAAGCATCTCAATGTGTTACGTTGGTTTAAGAGGGAAAAAACCCACTCCTCATTATCCACTGTATCCATTACTCCATAGATTTTGACTTGTTGAACACTGGGACATTAATACAACCAACGAGGAAATGGGGAAGAACTTTCCTTGGAAAAACTGTTCTTCCTGCGTCAAGATATTCCAACCTGTAGCCATGGACAGCTGCAGTTAAGCCAGCTTCCTGTGCCTTCAGAAAGGTCAAGCTGGAAATCGTCTTAAGGAAACATTTATTTTTAAGTTAGGCCAGGTGTATACAAGCAAAGGGAGAGAGAATGTTCCATCATTAACTAAAGCATTTGGTTCATCTCCAAGGAGCAAACCAAGATCCTTTGCAGACATGTTTAGAGGTTGGACACTGAGCATTTACCTAAATCTTCAAGTCACTGAATATTTATGCAGTCTTTCATTTTACTGGGGATTAGAAGGTTTCCCTGAATGGAGATACTACTCCGAGAAAGCCAGTGCAGGGCTGTGACCAGGAGGTCCATAAATACCACTGGGTCAGATGAAGGTGCTTTAGTGGCAGTTGGAGACAAACATTATTTCAGCTAACAAGTATTTAGTGAGCACCTGCTCTGTGTTGAGATCTGTGTGGGGACTGTAAATCATGACTCAACATAACTTCTCTGTGAACCAGAGATATTTTCTATTCATTTTTTTCTAAAGGTACAACACAGAGATATTATGGTTTGGCTAAATTCTCAAGGCTTTGTTCATCCTTACTGCACTGAATCATGCTTCTAGGTTCAAGATCTTTGGTGCTTTCCAGATGGGAAATATGCTTTCCCTCCTTTGATATAATCCATTTTGAGTTGGCAACAGCTGGGAAATCCTTGCTTGTCTCACTTAATTGAGCTGTCAGTCCAGTTACCAATCTACATTTTTAAAAAATAAATAAAGGAGGAAAGGGAAAAAGGAAGGGAGGAAGGGAAGCTAGGTTTGTAGTCTTAACCCATGGCTTTTGGAAGTGGAATTAACATGCCATTCTCCAGATGCTCTGTTTTGTAGAGTTAGGAGCCCCAAAGAAATGTTTAAGCACTACTGTTAAAGAGCCAACAAGTATCTCATTGTGGTTAGATGATGCATTTCCCTCATTTATATGTGTATTATCTTCCCCTTTGATAAGAGGTGATCAATAAATATTTAATGGATGAATGGAAAAATAAATACGTGTCCAAAGGGAATGTGAGGGAGACCATGGACACCTAAGGGTTATGGTTCTCTTTTACCTTGTTGTTGTTGATTCGTTCATATTTTAACTTTTTTAATAAATCTTTTATTTTTCTAATTTTATTTTATTCTTTTTTTTTTTTTTTTTTTTTTTTTTTTTTTTTTTGTTTATTTTGTGGTACGCGGGCCTCTCACTGTTGTGGCCTCTCCCGTTGCGGAACACAGGCTCCGGACGTGCAGGCTCAGCGGCCACGGCTCATGGGCCCAGCCGCTCCACGGCATGTGGGATCTTCCCAGACTCGGGCACGAACCCGTGTCTCCAGCATTGGCAGGCGGATTCTCAACCACTGCGCCACCAGGGAAGCCCCTCTAATTTTATTTTATTCTTTATACTTTGTTATTGTTCTGCTTCTTTTGGTTTGTTCCCTTTTTTATTTTTTATTTATTTATTTTTTATTGTGGTTCTGTTTTACCTTGTAGTTGTTTCAATTATATATATTTTTCTAACATATTTTTTAATCTTTCTAATTTTATTTTATTTTTTATTCATTGTTATTGTACTGCTCCTTTTTCTTCTTTGCTTTTGCTGTGCCACACAACTTGCTGGATCTTGGTTCCCATGGGGTCCAGGAGTCAGGCCTGAGCTCCTGTGGTGGGAGCACCAAGTTAAACCCCTGGACTAACAGAGAACCTCAGACCCCAGGGAATATCAATCGGAGTGAGGCCTCCCAGAGGTCCTCATCTCAGCACCAAGACCTGGTTCTACCCAACTGCTTGCTAAACTCCAGTGCTGGGTGCCTCAGGCCAAACAACCAGTAAGACAGGAATATGGCCCCACCCACCATAAAAAATGAGATGACAAAAAAATAGGTTACAGATGAAGGAGCAAGGTAAAAACCTACAAGACCAAATAAATGAAGAGGAAATAGGCAAGCTACCTGAAAAAGAATTCAGAATAATGATCGTAAAGATGATCCAAAATCTCAGAAATAGAATGGAGAAAATACGAGAAACGTTTAACAAGGATCTAGAAGAAATAAAGAGCAACAGTGATGAACAACACAATAAATGAAATTAAAAATACTCTAGAAGGAATCAATAGCAGAATAACTGAGGCAGAAGAACAGATAAGTGAGGTGGAAGTTAAAATGGTGGAAATAACTGCCATGGAGCAGAATAAAGAAAAAAGAATGAAAAGAACTGAGGACAGTCTCAGAGACCTCTGGGAAAACATTAAACACACCAACATTCGAATTATAGGGGTCCCAGAAGAAGAAGAGAAATAGAAAGGGTCTGAGAAAATATTTGAAGAGATTATAGTCGAAAACTTCCCTAACATGGGAAAGGAAATAGCCACTCAAGTCCAGGAAGCACAGAGAGTCCCATACAGGAAAAACCTAGGAGAAACACAACAAGACATGTATTAATCAAACTAATAAAAAATAAATACAAAGAAATATTAAAAGCAGCAAGGGAAAAGCAACAAATAACATACAAAGGAATCCCCATAAGGTTATCAGTTGATTTCTCAGCAGACACTCTGCAGGCCAGAAGGGAGTGGCAGGATATATTTAAAGTGATGAAAGGAAAAAACCTACAACCAAGGTTACTCTGCCCAGCAAGGATCTCACTCAGATTCAATGGAGAAATCAAAAGCTTTACAGACAAGCAAAAGCTAAGAGAATTCATCACCACCAAACCATCTTTACAACAAATGCTACAGGAACTTCTCTAACCGGGAAACACAAGAGAAGAAAAAGACCTACAAAAACAAACCCAAATCAATTAAGAAAATGGTAATAGGAGCATACATGTCGATATTCACCTTGAATGTAAAAGGGTCAAATGCTCCAACCAAAAGACACAGACAGGCTGAATGAATACAAAAACAAGACCAGTATATATGCTGTCTAGAAGAAACCCACTTCAGACCTAGGGACACATACAGACTGAAAGTGAGGGGCTAGAAAAAGATATTCCATGCAAATATAAATCACAAGAAAGCTGGAGTAGCAATACTCAGATCAGACAAGATAGACTTTAAAATAAAGACTGTAACAAGAGATACGGAAGGACACTACATAATGATCGAGGAATCAATCCAAGAAGAAAACATAACAATTATAAATATTTATGCACCCAACATAGGAGCACCTCAATACATAAGGCAAATGCTAACAGCCATAAAAGGCGAAATCAACAGTAACACAATAATAGCGGGGGACTTTAACACCCCACTTACACCAATAGACAGATCATCCAGACAGAAAATAAATAAGGAAACACAAGCTTTAAATGACATAATAGACCAGGTAGACTTAATTGATATTTATTGGAAATCCTACTTGAAAGCAGAAGAATACACTTTCTTCTCAAGTGCACATGGAACATTCTTCAGAATAGATCACATCTTGGGTCACAAATCAAGCCTTGAAAAATTTAAGAAAATTGAAACCTTATCAAGCATCTTTTCCAACCACAGTGCTATGAGATTAAAAATCAATTAAAGGGGGGCTTCCCTGGTGGCACAGTGGTTGAGGGTCCGCCTGCCGATGCAGGAGACACAGGTTCGTGCCCCAGTCCGGGAAGATCCCACATGCCGCGGAGCAGCTGGGCCCGTGAGCCATGGCTGCTGAGCCTACGTGTCCGGAGCCTGTGCTCCACAACACGACAGGTCACAACAGTGAGAGGCCCGCGTACCGCAAAAAAAAAAAAAAAAAAAAAAAATCAATTACAGGGAAAAAAATGTTAAAACCACAAACACATGGAGGCTAAACAGTGCACTGCTAAATAACCAAGGCTCACTGAAGAAATCAAAGAAAAAGAAAAAATAAATACCTAGAAACAAATGACAATGAAAACACGATGATCCAAAACCTATGGGATGCAGTAAAAGCAGTTCTAAGAGGGAAGTTTATAGCAATTCAAGTTCACCTCAACAAACAAGAAACATCTCAAATAGACAATCTAACCTTACACATAAAGCAACTAGAAAAAGCACAACGAAAACCCAAAGTTAGTAGAAGGAAAGAAATAATAAAGGTCAGAGCAGAAATAAATGAAATAGAAACAATAGCAAAGATCAATAAAACTACAGGTCAGTTCTTGGAGAAGATAAACAAAACTGATAAACCTTTAGGCAGACTCATCAAGAAAAAAAGGGAGAGGACCCAAATCAATAAAATTAGAAATGAAAAAAGGAGAGATTACAACTGACACTGCAGAAATACAAAGGATCATAAGAGAATATTACAAGCAACTATATGCCAACAAAATGGAAAACCTGGAAGAAATGGACAAATTCTTGGAAAGGTACAACTTTCCAAGACTGAAACAGGAAGATTTACAAAATGTAAACAGACCAATCACAGGTAATGAAATTGAAACTGTGATTAAAAATCTTCCAACAAACAAAAGTCCAGGATCCGATGACTTCACAGGCGAATTCTATCAAACATTTAGAGAAGAGTTAACATCTATCCTTCTCAAACTTTTTCAAAAAATTGCAAAGGGGGGAACACTCCCAAAGCTGTTCTACAAGGCCACCACCACCCTGATACCAAAACCAGACAAAGATATCACAAAATAGAAAATTACAGACCAATATCACTGATGAACATAGACCCAAAAATCCTCAACAAAATACTAGCAAACAGAATCCAACAACACATTAAAAAGATCATACATCATGATCAAGTGGGATTTATCCCAGGGATGCAACGATTCTTCAATATATGCAAGACAATGTGACACCATATTAACGAATTAAAGAATAAAAACCATATGATCATCTCAATAGAAGCAGAAAGAGCCTTTGACAAAATTCAACACCATTTATCATAAACACTCTCCAAGAAGTGGGCATACAGGGAAACTACCTCAATGTAATAAAGGCCAAATATGACAAACCCACAGCAAACATCATTCTCAATGGTGGAAAACTGAAAGCATTTCTTCTAAGATCAGGAAAAAGACAAGGATGTCCATTCTCACCACTACTATTCAACATAGTTTTGGAAGTCCTAGCCATGGCAATCAGAGAAGAAAAAGAAAGGAAAGGAATACAAATTGGAAAAGCAGAAATAAAACTGTCACTGTTTGCAGGTGACTTGATACTGTACATAGAAAATCCTAAATATGTCATCAGAAAAGTACTAGAACTAATCAATGAATTTGGTAAAGTTGCAGTATACAAAATTAGTGCACAGAAATCTCTTGCATTCCTATACACTAACAACAAAAGACCTTAAAGAGAAATTAAGGAAACACTCCCATTTACCATTGCAACAAAAAGAATAAAATACCTAGGAATAAACCTACCTAAGGAGGCAAAAGACCTGTACTCAGAAAACTATAAAACACTGATGAAAGAAATCAAAGATGACACAAACAGATGGAGAGATATACCATGCTTCTGGATTGGAAGAACCAATATTGTGAAAATGACTATACTACCCAAAGCAATCTATAGGTTCAATGCAATTCCTATCAAAGTACCAATGGTATTTTTCACAGAATTAGAACAAAAAAAATATACAATTTGTATGGAAACACAAAAGATCCCAAATAGCCAAAGCAAATTTGAGAAAGAAAAACAGAGCTGGAGGAATCAGGCTCCCTGACTTCAGACTATACTACAAAGCTACAATAATCAAGACAGTATGGTACTGGAACAAAAACAGAAATATAGATCAATGGTACAGGATAGAAAGCCCACAGATAAATCCATGCACCAATGGTCACCTAATCTATGACAAAGGAGGCAAGAATATACAATGGAGAAAAGGCAGCCTCTTCAATAAGTGGTGCTGGGGAAACTGGACAGCTACATGTGAAAGAATGAAATTAGAACACTTCCTAACATCATACACAAAGATAAACTCAAAATGGATTAAAGACCTAAATGTAAGGCCAGACACTATAAAACTCTTAGAGGAAAACATAGGAAAAACACTCTTTGACATAAATCACAGCAAGATCTTTTATGACCCACCTCCTTGAGTAGTAAAAATAAAAACAAAAATAAGTGAATGGGGCCTAATTAAACTTAAAAGCTTTTGCACAGCAAAGAAAATCATAAACAAGATGAAAAGACAACCCACAGAATGGGAGAAAATAATCACAAATGAAGCAACAGACAAAGGATTAATCTCCAAAATATACAAAGAGCTCATGCAGCTCAATATCACAAAAAACAAACAACCCAATCAAAAACTGGGCAGAAGACCTAAATAGACATTTCTCCAAAGAAGACATACAGATGACAAAGAGACACATGAAAAGATGCTCAACAGCACTAATTATTAAAGAAATGCAAATCAAAACTACAATGAGGTATCACCTCACACCATTCAGAATGGCCATCATCAGAAAATCTACAAACAATAAATGCTGGAGAAGGTGTGGAGAAAAGGGAACCCTCCTACACTGTTGGTGGGAATGTAAATTGGTACAACCATATGGAGAACAGTATGGAGGTTCCTTAAAAACTAAAAATAGAGCTACCATATTATCCAGCAATCCCACTCCTGGGCATATATCCGGAGAAAACCATAATTCAAAAATACACATGTACCCCAGTGTTCATTGTGGCACTATTTACAATAGCCAGGACAAGGAAGCAACCTAAACGTCCATTGACAGATGAATGGATAAAGAAGATGTGATACATATATATATAATGCAATATTACTCAGCCATAAAAAGAAATGAAATTGGGTCATTTGTAGAGATGTGGATGGACCTAGAGTCTGTCATACAGAGTGAAGTAAGTCAGAAAGAAAAACAAATATCTATATTAATGTATATAGGTGGAATCTAGAAAAATGGTACAGATGAACCTATTTTCAGGGCAGGAATAGAAAGGCAGACATAGAGAATGTACGTGTGGACAAGGTCGGGGGGAAGAGGAAGGTGGGATGAATTGGGAGATTAGGTTTGACATAAATACAGTACCATGTGTACAATAGATAGCTAGTGGGAACCTGCTATATAGCGCGGGGAGCTCAGCTTGGTGCTCTATGATTGCCGAGTTGGGTGGCGGGGGCGGGGGGAGGGAGGTCCAAGGGGGAGGGGATGTGCATATGCATATGGTTGATTCACTTCCATGTGGGCAAAAACTAACACAAATTGTAAAGCAATTATACTCCAATTAAAAAAAACAAAAACAAACAAAAAAGGCAACCTGAGTGTTTAACAGCCTGCCAGTAGGAACTAATGATCCATGACACCTCGTAAAAGGAGACAAAGGCACCAAGAAAAGGCTCAGAAGAGAGGTAGAGTTACCCAGACACAATGTTATTGGCCATGGGATAATCTGTAGATTTGCAACATTTAAAACATGTAGCAGAAACAGCAGAAGTTGTGATACCTAGAAGATCTTTCTTATGCCCTAGAATAATGAAAATCTAACCAACTTCCTTTGTAGAAGTAGCTCAGTCCTGTTTAATACACAGAACCAAGCAATCAATTAACTTATTAGAAGAGATCAAAAAATAACACAGAAAGTAGAAGAGAGAAGACAGGCAATGGGGAAAGAGAAAGGTAGATGGGAGGAAGGGGAGAGGAGGGAGGAAGGGAGGGAGGGAGGGGTAGGAGAGAGAGAGAGAGAGAGAGTAATTTTTTCCCTCAGAGCTAACCTGGGGGTGTAGACTCATTAAATAAACAGCATGTCTTTACTTGAGAGATGGCATTAGGCTCAAACTAATGCCATGAATAAGACATCAATTTTCTGCTAGTGCCACTGAGAAGAGATGAAGAGCTTCCAATGGTTTGGGGCAGCTTAGTGATAACCAGGAGCCTGCAGTCTGTTTGCCAAGTTTATTTCAGAAATGGACAAAGAATGAAGTGAAACAACAAAATTTATGTTCCCTTTTGGTCCACAGCTGAAATATCAAGCTCCAATGTGAGAGATGAATGCAGTATCATCCCCTCAAGTGTTTTGTTCTCAATAATATGTGCTTGCCTGCTCCAGGAGAACAATATTTGTCAGAAAATGCAACCGTACGTAATCCAACTAATGGACATTGTTACCATGCCTATGTTTTGCTTTAAAATACTTCAGCATAAATACCATGTGTTAGTTTAAGTAAAGCCTTAGGTGTAGTGTGTTGTCCTAAGCAGAAATTCCCATCCCAGGGATGGTCAGTAAGCTACTTAGTTATAGTTAATTGGGAAGCCCACACTCCAGAGGAGGCTAGCACAGCCTTCAGGTATCTTTTTCTCCATCCACACCAGAGGCTTAGGAAATTAGCATAAAGAATATTAGAAATGGGCTCTCAGTGATGAAATTAATGACACCCCGGATATATAGAGGAGGTAAAATAACATAGTTTCAAAAGACTCCCCACCCTATAATAAAAATTTAACCTGACCTGTAGCCTGTGCCTGCTGTCCTGTATCCAGCTGGGAGGTCAGAAGACTTCTGTTTGCCTGATGTCACCTGTCAGGGTAACAGAATCCTGTCTCAGGAAATCGGTGTGTCTGCCTCAACTAAACCTTCCATGTAATGGGTAGTTAAATCACCTAAAGTCAGAGACCTAAGACCTCCTCGGCCTTAAAGAGTAGAACAAGCTAGCCTGGCCCTGCTTAGTAATAAATGTTAATGAATGTCTATATGTGACTCATAATTTTGTTTGAGAATTTCTTTCATCATCACTTCATATCAAGGTGATGAGAGAGGAGCATCAAACCGTTGAAATCTCCTATTTACCAAAACTAACTTAAGAGTTGTGCATTTCCAAAATGGCCTGAGTCAATTTGCTATAGATAAACAATTAAGTTTAACAGGAACTGCTGCTTTCAAATTTGCCTTTCAAGTGTTGGAAAGTTCAGCTCGAAAGAGAGTTCCTGGAGCATCAGGCCACTCAAGCCTAGATACTGACAATTTTAGCTGCTGATTGGAGCATCAGGCCACTCAAGCCTAGATACTGACAATTCTAGCTGCTGATTATAGCATCTATCCCTGCTGTGACTTTGGCTTAACCCTTCTGATTACTGAAACACGTTGCCTCATGTTACACTGGCCAGTTGGTTCCCAGTTATGAATGCTGTTCTCAGCACTTAAAGATTTGCTGTGATTTTCTACACCACAAGATTTATGTGTCCAATGTCTCTCTCTCTCCCCCCCCACCTCTCTGTATATATATGTTTATATGCCTAGGATATTAATGTGGAAGATCAATATAATGAGGAAGATTAGTGTATACTTTAGACGGAATGTATTCCACTAAAGTGAGCACTGGTTCACGAAAATGTCTAACGTACAATTAACAAATCAACATTAAGCCATTTAAAATATAAGGCATCAGGGTTTCCCTGGTGGCACAGTGGTTAAGAATCCATCTGCCAACACTCTATGATATAAATCACAGTAAGATCCCTTTTGACCCACCTCCTAGAGAAATGGAAATAAAAACAAAAATAAACAAATGGGACCTAATGAAACTTCAAAGCTTTTGCACAGCAAAGGAAAACATAAACAAGACGAAAAGACAGCCCTCAGAATGGGAGAAAATATTTGCAAATGAAGCGACTGACAAAGGATTAATGTCCAAAATTTACAAGCAGCTCATGCAGCTCAATATCAAAAAAACAAACAACCCAATCCAAAAATGGGCAGAAGACCTAAATAGACATTTCTCCAAAGAAGACATACAGATTGCCAACAAACACATGAAAGGATGCTCAACATCACTAATCATTAGAGAAATGCAAATCAAAACTACAATGAGGTATCACCTCACACCAGTCAGAATGGCCATCATCAGAAAATCTACAAACAATAAATGCTGGAGAGGGTGTGGAGAAAAGGGAACCCTCTTGCACTGTTGGTGGGAATGTAATTTGATACAGCCACTATGGAGAACAGTATGGAGGTTCCTTAAAAAACTAAAAATAGAACTACCATACAACCCAGCAATCCCACTACTGGGCATATACCCTGAGAAAATCATAATTCAAAGAGTCATGTACCACCATGTTCATTGCAGCTCTATTTATAGTAGCCAGGACATGAAAGCAACCTAAGTGTCCATCGACAGATGAATGGATAAAGAAGATGTGGCACATATATACAATGGAATATTACTCAGCCATAAAAAGAAACGAAATTGAGTTATTTGTAGTGAGGTGGATGGACCTAGAGTCTGTCATACAGAGTGAAGTAAGTCAGAAAGAGAAAAACAAATACATATGTTAACATATATATATGGAACCTAAAAATAAATATGGTTCTGAAGAACCTAGGGGCAGGACAGGAATAAAGACGCAGATGTAGAGAATGGCCTTGAGGACACGGGGAGGGCGAAGGGTAAGCTGGGACGAAGTGAGAGAGTGGCATGGACATACATACACTACCAAATGTAAAATAGATAGCTAGTGGGAAGCAGCTGCATAGCACAGGGAGATCAGCTCAGTGCTTTGTGTCCACCTAGAGGGGTGGGATAGGGAGGGTGTGAAGGAGACGCAAGAGGCAGGAGATATGGGGATATGTGTATATGTATAGCTGATTCACTTTGTTACAAAGCAGAAACTAACACACCATTGTAAAGCAATTAGACTTCAATAAAGATGTTTAAAAAAAATTTTTTTTAATAAATAAATAAATAAAGTGGGTTTCTTTCAGGAAAAAAAAAGAATCTGCCTGCCAATGCAGGGGACATGGGTTCGAGCCCTGGTCCAGAAAGATACCACATGCTGCAGAGCAACTAAGCCCATGCACCACAACTACTGAGGCTGCACTCTAGAGCCCACAAGCCACAACTACTGAGCCCATGCACCGCAACTACTGAAGCCTGCGTGCCTAAAGCCCGAGCTCCACAACAAGAGAAACCACTGCAATGAGAAGCCCGCGCACCACAATGAAGAGTAGCCCCCACTCGCCACAACTAGAGAAAGCCTGCGCACAGCAACCAAGACCCAATGCAGCCGAAAAATAAATAAATTTTTTAAAAAAACAACAAGGCATAAATGCAGCTTATGTTCAACAAATACATTTTCAGCTGAGACTGAATTGTAGCTTTGGAATATAAATAACTTAGACAAAGAGTATTTGACTCAAAATATAGAAGGTTTGATGATGGCAAACTGGCCCATCACAACTAACATTTTAGGCATGTTTCCTTACAAGGTCTCAAAACATTTTACCAAGAGTTTTCATTTCTTAATTTCGAAAGCATTGCTGTGCTCACTTAGCAGTGCTCACTTAGCAGATGAATAAACTGAAGAACACAAATTCCTTTGTTTGGTCCTCCAGTAGCATACGAAAAGTCAAAGACCAAAGGAAAGTGACTCTTTGAGCATATCTTCCCTCAAATCCAAATCATACAGGTAGGTATTCTGTCCTACAAATGAGTCCTACAAAGACTATAAAGAAAAATAGCAGTGACCTTCCTCACCCTTGCCCATACCCAGTCCTGCTTTCCAGTGGCACCCAGTTTTTAATCTTTTAACTATTTCCTCTAGTATTCATTCACATTTTAAAATAAGATATGCATGCTGCTATTCTTCGTTTATGAATTTTACATGGTAACCTATTGGTTCCCTATGGTGGAAATTGAAGACTCTATCTCTTGAGTTCACTGGCAAGATTAAATTTACACAAAGAAGTCAGAAGATGAAGAAGAAAGAAAATTTGAGGAGAATTCTTTGAAGAAATTTATGCTGTGATAACCAGGTCTTTTTCCGCCAAAAGGGCAGGGACGAAATGTCAGTTTCAACTTCCTTAGCTTCAAGTCCAAAGAAAATGGGCTTCAAAGTGACCACCAGAGGGAATCACACATCGTCCTCTAGTGGAACACAGGAGAAATGTCTCTAACTCCTGCCCAGGAAATCTTGAAGGAAAGAGAAGCCAGTAGGCTGCTTTGGTGGGAAGACAGAGAGAAACCTGGGTCTGTGTTGAGAACTGTGCTTCCCTCTGATGGTGGGTCAAACATCTGTGAAACTCAGGATCCAGATGTAGAACCTGTAGAGGGTATGGCGGACACAACCTAAGATGACCTCCAATGAGTCACAACAATCCCATAGAATTCCCTCCTCTAGAACATGGGCAGAACCTCTGACTGGCCTCTAGCTGATAGAACATGGCAAAAGTGATTGGATGTCGCTTCTTTGATTATGCTACACTGTGTGGTGAAGTGTTGGAGTGTCCCTCCCTTGAGTAGGCAAAGAGGATGGGATAGTCACGTGTGTCATGTTACATTCCATTGCATTAAGACTTCCTCTTTGCAACCAGGCTAGAGATTCAACTTCTGTCTTTGAAAGAGTAGTTGCCATGCTGTCAAAGTGCCTTGAGAGGGACTATGACAGAGAACTGCATGTTCTAGGAGCTAAGAGCAGTCCCTGGTTGATGACCAGCAAGAAAATATGGACCCCAATCCTACAACCACTAGGAAATGAGTTCTGCCATCAATCTCATGAGCTTGGAAGAGGAGCCTGAGCTCCAGAAAGAAATGCATCCCATGTGAACCTTGACTGTAGCCTTGTGAGACCTTAAGCAGACAACCCAGCTAAGTTGTGCCCAGACTCCTGACCCATGGAAACTGAGATAAGAAATATGTGTGATTTCAAGCCACCAGGTTTCTGGTAATTTTGTTATGCAACAAAATAAAATGAGTACAATAGAAATGCTGTTCTGAGGTAGTATCAGAAAGGATCCTGCCCAGAGCACAAAAAGACCTCTGACAACAGGAATCCATGGATTGATTATCTAAAACCAGAAGCTGATTGAGCGTTGGGAGTGGCCTGTCGAAGGACAATATGCACTGCCCATCACAAAGAGGTACCTGACGATGGGAGCCTCCAAAAGAACTCACAGGTCAGGGGAGAAGAGGTGAACTGTCTGACAAGTCTAGAGAGCACACAGCCACCGTAAACAAAGAATGCTCTTAACAGGGCCTAATCCAGAAATAGCACATGGAGTGGCCTATCAACAGAATCCTTGCCTGACCTAGGAATGAGCCTTCCTAGCACCGTGAGACAAATTGGTCATGAATTGCCTCCTAAACCTGGGTCAAATGTATGACCAGTAAGGGGCATTGTAAACAAAGAATGTTCCCTGCCATTGCAGTTCTACGAAGATCAGATCATTAGCCACTGCAGTTACTGACCTACAAGTACACCCTGAAAGGAATTCAGGGTGAAGCATTCTGTCTTTTGGATATATGGGCCCCTAGGTAGTTAAAATGAATATCTAAGGAAGAATTTCCATGACCCCAGATTCTTGCATCTCCCCATACATAGAAAAGCACTAAAAGCATTGAGATGTTTGATCCTCGTGACTAGCAGTAACCTTTCACTGAGATCTTGAAAGCATGTATATATACTGGCTCCTCCTATACCTCTTTGGAACAGTTTCTCAGAGCTATCTGAGAGGCTGCCTTCTGTCTCCTAGGCTATAGTCTTCAGTAAGACACAGCTCTTAATGTTGTGTTGTTTTCAAGTTGAAACCACCGAGGGCCAGGGCAAATTCCCCATTTCCTGACCCATAGTGTGTTAGTAAAACAGCTATCCAGAGAGGGAAAAGTCCTGATTTATAACACTTGCCAATTTCTGTGGTGTAAACATACCCACCATGACTGATTTCAAGCTACCAATAGCTTAACAGTCTTCTCATAATTTTCCTGATAGTTAACAACTGGCTCTTGGGAGCCAGTGCTCTAATACACCAGGGCTGCCTCTACTTCCTCCACCCTCGAGGGATCAGCCAGCCTCCAGGAGTAGGGGCTGAAGGGAGAGAACAGAAGTCTGACCTTCAACAATAGGTCTTCAGTCAGGGGGAGAGTGAGAAGAGACTTAACCTTGATTGGAGATTGATGTGTTGGTTCATACCTCAGACTGGACTGTTAGAAAGTTGAGACTCCATGTTCATGACTTAAGAAGAGGTAGAACTGCCTATTTTACATGGGTGAATGAAAGGTCGCAGGACCTACCCAGATTTTCATATAAATACTCACATGCACGCACACACACACACACACACACATATATATAATGTGCCAACAAAATATGTAAATTAATTATCTCTGTAGGGTAACTAACCAAGATAGAGATAAAAATTGCAGAGCTACCATTTTCTTTCTTTCTCTTAAAACTATTTCCTAATATTCCCCTTTTCTCAAAATGCCTTTCTAAATGAGATGACTCATAAATTCCAAAGTTCTAAATAGACGAATGAATGATTAAATGACTAAAGTAGATTTCCTAATGTGTTTGTCTGTTTAAAAGTGCTGTCACCATCTCAGGAAGCCCCCTGCTTAAATGCTCATTCAGTTAAGGCATGCACAAAGGTGCTCTGCTGTGGGGGGATCTCGGGAGATGTCAGGGAAAAAAAACCATCTGATTTTAAAAGCAGTGCGATGTGAGTGGCTTTTCATACCTAAATGGACCTGACATTTAAGTGTGGCTAACATGAATATTTGCTTCAGGAAACTCAGAGCACAGAAGAGGAAACGACACTTCAACTTGGGTGGAGCTAGACCTCTGGGGTCAAGATGAATCTGTCTGCACTGTTTCTACTGGATTTCCACTCACAAGTCCTTGGGTGAGTCATCTGGGAGCAGTTTGTACAGTTGTCATGGGTTACCCTCCTCTGAGAATATTCTCCAAGGGATTGAAGCCCCGAAATTTCCCACCAAGTATACTAAGTTCTGGAAGGATATCATTTTGAGTCTTACGTCAAAGAGCAAGACATGAGTTGCCCATACAGCTATTCTTTGTACACACTGTTATGGTACTTCTCAAACTGAACTCTTGCCTCCATTGATTCTGTTCAAGTGAAACTAGCAAACAATGCTTAATAGAAAGAGCCCAAAAGTAAAGAGTCTCCTTGACATATTTATATCTTCATAGAACTTTTGGACTATCCTTGCTCTCAGCTGGTGACCTTAATTCTCACTTCACAGGGAAAATAGAAGCAATTAGAAGAAAATTTCCATAGGCATCTACTAAAGTATCTACCTACATTTTCTGCATACTCACCTCTTCCATGGATGAAATTTCCATTCTCCAAAGTGTCAGCCCCTCTCTGTGTGTACTACATCCCATCCCTCTTGCCTAATCAAGGATGTCGATCTACCATTTCTCTATCTCCTACACCATTATTTTCCACTGTCTGTTGGATCATTTCTATCAGGATTCAAACATGCTATTATGTGTTCCATCTTAAAAAGGAATTTAAAAAGCACTTGTTCTGACCCTACTTTCCCTACCAATGCCCTTCCTTTATTCCCGTTTGCAGCAAATTGCCTGGCTATTCTCTTGTTCCTTTTCTCCATCCTGTTTTGAATCCATTCAGTCAGGATTTTGCCCTCACCCCTCCACTGAGACTGCTCTTGACAAAGTCGTAATTTCCATGCTACTAAATCCAGTGGTCAATTCTCACTGACTGTCAACTCAGCATGTGACAAGGTTAATCACTGACTCTTTTTTTTTTAAGGTATATTGTGGTCTGTATTATTTTTTTAATAAATTTATTTATTTATTTATTTATTTTTGGCTGTGTTGGGTCTCCGTTGCTGCGCACGGGCTTTCTCTAGTTGCGGCGAGCGGGGGCTACTCTTCGTTGTGGTGCGTGGGCTTCTCACTGCGGTGGTTTCTCTTTGTTGCAGAGCATGGGCTCTAGGCGTGCGGGCTTCAGTAGTTGTGGCACAGGGCCTCAGTAGTTGTGGTTCACAGGCTCTAGAGTGCAGGCTCAGTGGTTGTGGCGCACGGGCTTAGTTGCTCCACAGCATGTGGGATCTTCCTGGACCAGGGCTCGAACCCATGTCCCCTGCATTGGCAGGCAGTTTGTTTCTATGGTTTCCAGGATGACACACTCCCAGTTTTCCTTCTTCCTCACTGCTCACTCTTTCCCTGTCTCCTGAATTGGTCCTTCTAATTCTCCCTGAAGATTAGTGTTGGAGAGCCCCAAGCTCGGTCCTTGGCCTCTTCTCTTCTCCATCTACCCTCACTCCCTTAGTGATCTCATCAGGGCCCCTGACTTCCTCATTATTTATACGCTAATAACTTCCAAATATTGATATTCACTTTGGACCTCTCTCCCAAATTCTAGACTTGTATAGCCAACTGCTTCCTTCATATCTTCAGTAGGATGTCTAACCTCTCAAATTTAACATGTCCAAAACTGAGCTCCTGAGCTCCCAAAACCTGTTCCAGCTGCAGCTTTCTCCACCTCATCTGGGGAAAACTCCATCCTTCTATTTTCTCAGGCCAAAAACTTTAGCGTTATCCTTGATTCTTCTCTTTCCCCGATACATACAACCAGTCAGAAGATTGTACTGGCTTTATCTTCAGACTCTGACTACTTCTTACCATGCCCCCTGCTCCCTGATGGTCCACGCACTGTCCTCTCTCATCTGAATCACTACAATGGCCTTCTATAAGTCTCCCAGCATCCATCATTGCCTTCTAGTGTCTTTTGCAATATAACAGCCATTAATTTGAAACATAAACTCTGTTATCTCCTGCAAGGCAGTTGCCTCAAGGGAGGCCACTGCAGAGTCTTCAGGCTGAAAGATACTAGCTTACTTAGTCAGAGAGGAATAGATGCTTCTACTGACAAAGTAAACAGAGTTTCGAGGTGCATTCTACAGCTACATTAGATTCTACATGTTCCCATCCCTATTTTCAGGGTCCATTACTTCAACATCAATACCATCACTTCAACATAAGAGATCCTGAAAGGTTCTGAATTCAGTTTACTGCTTCAGGTTACCACCATACTGACTATGGTGCATAGGTTTCAGTATACAGTGTTTTTCTTGTCACTACTTTCCCCCTAGTTTGTAATTGGGTTTGATATCCTTGTTACACCAAGAGTTCTTTGAAAGACTGCTTTTAAATTTCTAAATGCATATTTTTAAAAACTATTCTACTCTTGTTAATTCCTACTTTTGTTGCACCTATGTGAGATAGTATGTTATGTATGGTTTCTTCTTTCTTGAAAGTATAAAGATTTTATAAGTGTTCTAATACATGGACAGTGAGTATAACTATTCCTTGTGTTTGAAAAATGACTGTATTCTCTACTTTTACATCTGGTTAATATGTTAATTTTGTTTATCAAATTCCCTCTAGCCTTTCATATTCTGTATTGACTCGATTTGTCAATTTCTGACAAAGGTACATTAAGGTTTATACTTTTGAATCTATAAAAACAAAACAGAGGGGAGAAAAATACCTGTAGTGGCTCCCATCATGTGCAGAGAAAAACACCTAAGTCTTTACAGCGGCTGCAAAGCTCCCGCTGCCTCATCACGTCTCTGGCCTCTTTTCCTATTTTTCTTCTCCTCCTCCCTCACTTTTAGCTCCATTCCAGCCAGAAGCCTCTTTGCTGCTCCCCCAACATGACCTTTGCTCTGAGTGTTCCCTCTGCCTGGAATGCTCTTCCCCAGGATCCACCCAGCTAACTCCCTCACTGCCTTCAAATCTTTGCTCAAATCTCACCACTTCAATGAGAGCTACCCTCTCACCTTATTTAATATACAACTGTCCCCACCCCCAATTGGCAGTTTCAATCCCCCTTACCCTACTCTATTTTTCTCTTTTTCATAGCATTTATATCACCTTTTAACATACTATGTAACTTACTTATTTTGCTTATTCTTTATTGTCTATCTTCCCTACTTGAAAGTAAACTGTGAGAGACAGATGTTTGCCTGTTTTGTCAGCTAGTTTATTTCAAAACCCTAGAACTGTGCCTGGCACATGGTAAAGACTTTGTAAACATCTGATAAATGAATGCCCTATCCTTAGATGGAGGCTTTCATTTTTGTCATTCTTTCTGAGAATGTTCGTTGCATTGCAAGACCTTTCTCAACTCTCTACTGGGAAAAATAAATAAGATTGTATTTGTGTTCCAGTAGGTCATTAGCAATAGGTCTTGTTATGAGATCAGATCACAGTACAACTATTTGCCAGTTACTTAATTGAAAAGTGTAGTAATTTAGTTATTATAAATGTATGTTACTGTTACCCAAAAGACTACCCATGGCCAGCATTTCTTAACTCTTTTTGGCTTATTGTTCTCATTAAGAATCCCCAGAAAAAATGTACATATATATTTTTTTCTTCAATTTCAGAGAGTCTAAGAAACCCCTGACACTTCCTCATGAATCTCTAGGCATTCACAGACCTCTGTAAAAGGCTCCATGAACACATACACTCACAGAGACATGTACGAACACTTTGGATATAATTTACATGGACTCTCTGATTTCAATCTTTTTTTCCAGTACATTTTATTTTAACTTTTCTCTACCTCTTACCAAGTTGTTGTGTTTTTTTTTTTTCTGTTTATTGAAATAACTTTAGAGTGTTTCAGTTTCACAAAAAGCTTGCAAGTATAGGACAACCACATGAAAATCCTGCTGGAAAGATATCATGTGTGAATTTCCACTTCAAAGTGAATGAAATGCAAAATGAAGATGTGGAAATAATTTCCTGGCTCATAAATATTTAATAAGCTTTTGGGTTGATGGGTGGCAAACTTATAATGTACTGTGTTTAGAAATGAAATACACAGTCTCATGGAGTTCTTTGTGTGACAAACCATTCAATCTACCAATTATATTCCTTATACTCAGAATCATTTATGCCTTATTAGTTAGTATATTCTTAATTATAATTATAAAAGGCAGTTCTGGTTGTGGTTTCTGAGCAACTTTTACTACAAAAAGTTTAAAAGTCTATAGGGGAAATGGCATAGGCAGGCTCTGTTTGCAAAACCACAGACAAGTGCCCAGGCACATACTTTTGAAAAACTTCCAGATGAGTTTTTCAAGACAAGTTGAGAAGCCCTGCACAGGCCATGAGATGTTTTTTTGTTTGTTTGTTTAGTTTTTATTTTGGGGTAATATTTGATTTATAGAAAAGTTGCTAAAATCGAACAGTGTTCCCATATACTTTCATCCAGCTTCTCCTAATCTTAATATTTTACAAACCCATGGATCATTTGTCAAAACTAAGAAATTAACAGTAATACATTACCTTTATTTAAGCTACAGACTTCATTTGGATTTCACCAGTTTTTCCACTAATGTTCTTTCTCTGTCCCAGGATCCAAGGGACCACATTACATTTAAGCATCATGTCTCCTTAGTCTCCTCTATCTGTGAAAGTTTCTTAGTCTTTCTTGTTTTTCATGACCTTGATACTTTTGAAGAGTACTGGTCAGATATTTTGTAGAACATCCCTGAATTTTAGTTTATCTGTTGTTTTCTCATGATTTGGGGGAAGAATACCCCAGAGGTGATGTGCCCCACTCCTCCCCTCATAAGGGGGAACACAATGTTAAAATCACTAATCACTGGTGTGGTGATGGCATGGTTAAGGTGCTGTCTGCTCGTTTTCTCCACTGTACGGGGACAAGTTTTCCCTTTTTTTCTAACAACATTCATTAGAGGAGTGGCACTAAGTCTACCTTACACTAAAGGAGAAGAGAATTAAGCTCTACCCCCCCAGAGAGGGGAGTGGTATCTACATAAATTATTTGGAATTCTTCTGTAAGAAAGATTTGCCTCTTCTCCCCCACATAGTTATTTATTCAACCATTTATTTATGTTAGTATAAAAGTAGGATTTTTTTAAAAATTATTTGGGTTATAATTCAATTCTCTCTCTCTCTCTCTCTCTTTTGTTTTGCTCAAATTGTTTCACCTTTTAGCATTTCAAGCTCTTTCAGGTTGGTTCCTATGTCCTTTTGACATGCTCCATCTTTTTTAAAAAAACGCATTTCCTCTCAATCTGGCACTAGGAGTGCTCCAGGCTCATCTTTGATTTTCTGTGACCCAGGACTAGAATCAGATATTTCTCCAAGGAGCTTTGGTTCTTGATGTTGGAAAATGACTTCTGGAAACCAAGTCCAGGTGCTGGTGTGCTTGTTGCTATTCTTGGCCCTCTCAAAGGACAGAGCTAGGAAATATATACATGTGTACTAACCCATGAACACACACATATCAATAATTGTTTTGTATCCATCTATCTGTTCAAATATTAAATTAAACATGCGTTTGTACTGATGTTTCCAGCTCTAATCTACCACCAGGTTTATTTCAGCCTTCCCCACTCGCTTATTTGTAACTTCTGTCCCTCTCAGTGAGAAACTTGACTCTCATTATCTGCAACTTATTTACATATTTGTTTATTGCTTGTATACTTGTAAAGCAGTTTCACAATTGCCAACGCATAACCCTGTAAGAAATGAATTTACCAACAAGAGTACAGTGTTTATGTATAGTTCTTTTCATTTTTAGCTTTATAGCATCTAGTAAAAACACTATTTTCCAAAGTTACTTAGGTCAGCTCTTTTTTACTCCATCAGTTTGTTTTGTTTTGTTTTGTTTTTAAATAAATTTATTTATTTATTTATTTTTGGCTGTGGGCTTTCTCCAGTTGCGGCGAGTGGGGGCCACTCTTCATCGCGGTGCGCGGGCCTCTCACTGTCGCGGCCTCTCCTGTTGCGGAGCACAGGCTCCAGACGTGCAGGCTCAGTAGTTATGGTTCATGGGCTTAGTTGCTCCGTGGCATATGGGATCTTCCCAGACCAGGGCTCGAACCCGAGTCCCCTGCATCGGCAGGCAGACTCTCAACCACTGCGCCTCCAGGGAAGCCCCATCAGTTTGTTTTTAAATAATAATTTTGCCTCGTTATGCAAGTAACATATTCTCGTTGTCGAGATAAGAGCAAGCAAAAAAAATATTATGACTTAACAATAACAAGATAACCACAGCTTACATTTTGGTGGACAGTGTGTATGTGTGTTATTTTTACTAATATTGAAATTATTCTTTATATTCTTTTGTATGATTTTTTTAATCTAATATTATGGATCCTTAAGGAACTATAAGTTTATAGACAGAAGCATCTGCCATTAAGATTCATGTTATAAAGTCCACTCTGGTGTCATGGAGAGAATACAGTGGAGGTGAAGGGAAGGAAGGAGATATTGAAATCAGAAACAGTAGTTAGGCAGATAGAATTACCTAGACTGAGAGATGGTATGTGACATACTTCGAGTAACAGTGGGAATAGCTGGATTTGAGAGGCATTCAGGATAGAACTGCCAGGATTTTAGCAAATTATTGGATACTGGAGTGAGGCAGAAAGAAGAGTTGAAGACATCTGACATTTTAAGATGGAATGGACCCAGAAGCAGTGATGACATTTACCAATGTCCATGAAGAACACAAAGGATGGGTTTTACAAAGAAGGTGATAGTTTTATTTTTATACGTATTGAGTTTGAGATGCTTCAGGTCTTCCAGCTGCAGCAGGTCAAAGATTAGTTGGAAGTTTGTGTCTGGTGCTCACATAAGAGGATCAAGCTGGAGGCAGAACTTGTAGAGAAAATACTGGAGTTCACACCAAGAGATTGGGTGAAATCAGTCAGGGTGATGTGGAAAGCTGAAGAAAAGAACAACAAACAGAGTTGGAAATTTAGATAACATTTAATATTTGGTCAAAGGAAGAGGAATCAGCAAAGGAAAGAGAAGGAAGGGAAAAGTGGTCCAAGAGCTAAGAAGAGAACCAAAGGTGAGTTGTATCTAGAAAGTAAGAAGTATGCAGAGTTCAGAGAATGGAGTGGTCAACTGTGCCAGTGCTGCAGTCACAAAGACGAGGAGGTTTCCAAGGACTGAAGGAGGCAAGGACATTGAAGTAACACGTGTCAACTCTCCTTCCAAGAATGTGAAGGTGAAAAAAAGCAGAATCAGAGTGGTATCTTGAGGAGAATTTAGGGTAGATGAGAGGCATTGTTTCCTTTTTTTCTCTCCTTATTAGGACTGGGGACACTGACAGGGCAAAGGTTGAAGGTGAGGAGGCTCTCCAAAGTCTGACGGCCAAGTGGGTCTCCTGTCCTTTAAGTTACCCTTATATCCCAAAGGCCTAGTGAGCAGTTACTGCCAAAATGTGAAGAAAGCAGAAATTCTTAGTGTGGGTTATGTGAGGGCAGGGCTGACAAAAAATATTATGAGTCTTCACTGTTTATACACACACAAGGAGAAGGCCAAAAGAAATAATAAAAAAAGATTACTTGTTTAAAATGGTGTTTGGGAGAGTTATTGTATAACACAGTTAAAGCTATAGTTAGAAATTCTGGGATTCCTTGAAGAAAACCATAATAACACAATTTTGTGCTTTTCACCCATGATGTGCTTTTTAAACTCAGTCAATCTACAATGCTCAAGTGGTTCAAGAACAATAATACAATGTGTTTCCTGAGGGTTTCAGATATGTAATGACCTTGAGCGTGAGTGGAACTCCAGTGAACCACTATAATACTGTGAGAAAAATCTAAGCCTCAAAAGAAAAATCTACATTTCATTGCTTGTGTGGGAGTAAATGTTTTAGATTTGTCTAAACAAACATTTCAACTTATTTATTTATGCTACATTTTATAGAAGAATCCACTGAAAACATCAACAACCCTGAACTGAAATATGGGCTGCTTATTTATTGAATGGCTCTTTTTAAAGATAATAATCATGTGAGTCACAGAAGTTAACTGTTCCCTTTTGTAACACAATGTGGAATTTCTTTTTATGTGAACAAAGACACAATTATTTACAAGTAAAATAAAAAGAATTTCTTTTTAATTTTTGAAATTAAGAACACGGATCTATATCAAACTTTGACTGAATATAGACAGAAATTCTACTCTATGCTCTGCACTTACTATACCACTCTACTCTACTCTAGACTTATTACAATGTAAGTATATTCTGAAGAAGAGCCTTCATGGTGAGGAGTGAGAAATAGAGCCATGAGTGCCAACTCCAGTTCTGTTGCCAAATGGCAAGTCACTTGCTATCTCTGGATTTTGATCAGAGCACATTTTGCCAATTCTCTGATTCCAGGCTCCTATATGAAACATGTAATTCCATTCTCACCTCTGGAAATCAGAGAGGTAAAATCTTCTGATGAGGTGACTAAGGCAAAAAGAAACTCATTGACTTACTGAAGACAAAGAACAAAGACATCAAAAGAACCAGAAGTAAGATAGAAAGTCCCAGTTCACACCAGCATAGTACAGTGGCTAACAGCAAAGGCTTGGGATTGGGACTGCCTGAGCTGGAGCCCTAGGTAAGTCATTTAACCTCAGTATCCCCATACTAAAAATGGGCTAAAAATAGACCTAGTGCTTAGGGTTGTTGTGAGTTGAAGAGTTAGAATAAGAAAAATGCTTAAAACAGTACCTACTGCATGTACAAGACTCAAGAAATGTTAGTTATTCATATTACTTGCACTACCTTCCTCATATTTAGCCTTCAAGGGCTTGAATTTCTTAGTCAAACACAATGTAAATTAAACTACTCCTCAAAAAGTCACTCAACCAGGGCCAGACCCAAGTATTAAGTGGCCTGAAGATTATACAAGTTGGGAGGCCATTTTTAAGATTATACAATCTGGGAGAATTATGAATTATGAATGCAGCAGAGGCCCCTGTCAGAACCCAGGCATTTGAGGAGCTTGAAGTGTAAACATCATCAGCATCCTTTTCTATCCAGCCTCCTCTGCTCTCCACCATCACATTATAGAATACAGCATGTTGCTTTGACTTGGAAACTCTCTCTTGTTGTAAAACAGAACAAATGTAGGAAGGAATTCTACAAATCAGCCACAGCCTAGTCCTGACTCCACTGAGAGGTTCTTGGATCCCCTACAACTCACAGCTGAGAGACTCACAGAATGTTTGAAGTTGGAAGAGACCAACTGGATGTTTTATTACAAAGGCATGCTTTACGTGCAGGTTCAGAGGCCAGTTCTGTAACTGCTGGGTCCTGACAGATGGGGATGGTGAGGCTGCCAAAGAGCAGGGCCCCAAGCAGCTGCACGTGGTGTGTGTTGAGAGCCAGCTTTCTCAGACAATGCTCGAGATGGCTCAAGTTACCCAATGCCTGAGTGAAGTTAGCTGTTATTTATTCTAAAAGAATACAGCTGAGGAGGGAAAAGAAGAGGATGAGGGTAAAAGAGAAAGAAAGCAAAAGAGGTTTCCTGCTTGTCCTCTGAAAAGGCGGTGAGACCTTTTCCTTAATGGCTTCACTCGGACAGGACAAGCCTCCCTTGAATGCTTCACTGTTAGGCAGTGAAGGGAGAGCAGGAGCATTTGAAGGCAAACAACTAGGGAGAGAGTTTTCTTTTCTTTTTTTTTTTTTTAATTTTCCTATCAAACCATCCAAAACCCCTGCAGTTATCATTATTTATCTATACTAAGCAAGCTTAACCATGAATATACTAATAGAATTTCCTCTGCCTTGCGGGGGTCCAGGCAGGGGTAGTATTATGGAAGAAGAAAAAGAGGAATATTGGAATTATCTTTATAGCTCATCTGTAAAACTCCTTCTCTTTTGAAGAAGGCAGTACAGCTCAGTGATTAACATGGCCTGGCTCCATTTCTTTTCAGCTGCATCCTGGATTATAGGTAAACCTTTCTTAACCTTAATTTCCTCGAATGTGAAATGGAGAGGAACATGGCGCCTATCTCATGGGAGTGCTGGGGAGGCTGAATGAGACAAGACAAACCAAACTCCCGTAACAAGGCACCTATTAAGTGCTCTAAAAGTGCAGCTATGATTATCTGACTATTAGACGTGACTCGATCTTTTCTTAATCCAACGTACCAATCACTTCACCGGTCAAAGGAAATATGATCTGAAGCTTTCTTGAAAGTAACAATTACTAAACCCTTCTTTCTTTTTCTTGATTGTTAACTTGTTGTTTCCCAAATTATAGCTTTGTTCTTTTAACTTTTAAAATGTGAAAAATCACCAACCGAAGGCCTCTAAGTTGAACACTTCCACAGAACACTGGCTGAGGCTGAAACTGCTTTAAGAAATAATGCTCTCAATGAGAACACAATGTTTGGAAGCTAGTCATTAACATCTTATTAAAGCAGTACTATATGTTCAAGTTTCAGCCTTCCTGAAATCTATTCTTGGGAGGATACCCGGATCCTCGGATCTGTTGCAGAAGTAGAGAGTGAAGTCCTTGGCCCTGAGGAGTTTATCATTTATGGAGCAACTGGCTGTAGACAGAATCACATAAATAAATGTAGCAGAAGCACATAAGCAAATATTTATACATAGCTGAGCACAGCTGCTTAGGTTTACACAGGTGCAAAATAATATATCAGGGAAATATTTTTTAATGGTTATTACAGTACTTGGCAACTAGAATACAGAGCAATGTAAGTTTTGCAATTGCACAGAACTATATACACATGGTCTTCATGGTTGCTAAAAAGTATGTGGAGCCTAAGGAAGCTCAGAGATTAGTGAAGAAGAAAGAAATTCCAAATTCAGGGAAGAGCAAGTACAATGAATTGGAAACGAGTGGGGCTGAATTGTTGCTGTTTTTTTTGTTGTTGTTGTTGTTGACAGTTATTCATGACTGATACTTGAGCACTTCCACCGTGCCAGGAATAAGGCTTTAAGTGAATCTCACAACAATCCAAAGAGGTTGTGTCCTTGTTACTCACATTTCACAAACGAGGAAACTGAGGCTCAGGGAAATTCAGTGCCTTGACCAAAATGTGTGTTTCCGTGACCAAAATTTGTGTTTTAAGTGTCTGCAAGTGCCGACACTGGCATTTGAACCTGGATCTGTCTGATTTTAAACCTGCCCTCTTAAGCTATTACTCCACTTCCTTGCTGTCATGAACTGAAAAGAGTGGTAAAAGGGATCAGTGGAATAGAAGACTGTTAACTAAGCCCCTTAAAGCCCCAAATGAAGATCATGACAGGACAAGACTGTGTAGAAGAAAGAGGTGGTCATGGGAAGGGGAGCCTTGGGTGAGGAGACGGCAGCAAGAGGAGCGCCAATGGCACACATCTATCTACCACCCAAAGCATTACTGACAAACTCTTCCCTTACTACTAAGCAAATTGTTTTTACCTGAAAACTTTAACTTCCTAACAAACACTGCAGCATCACAATACCACACAGCAAAAAGCAGGTCATCCCAAACATGCATATAGGTAACCAGAGAAAGAGAGTACTGGTTATCCACTTGGTGACCTGGCCAATTGGTAAACGAACTGGAAAAATATCTGTTGCCTTAATAACTACTCCACGAAGTAACCTTCTCTCAATGAGTTTCTTGTACAGCATTCTCTGTTAACCTATCCATCAGGGTAAGAGTGAATCTCTCAGGAGGGATGCACCTGGACTCGGGTCCAGACTCAAACACCTATTGGCTTTGTGACCCTACTAGACAAGCTTTGTAAGAGCCCTAGGCATCATCTCTAACATATGCCTAGTAGATCTATCCTAGGTTTATGGAGAGGATTAACTGAGATGATACACGTAAAACACTTAGTACAATGCTTAGCCCATAGTATGTGCTCAAACATCTTAGCTGTTGTTATTAAAGATGTTATAACACAGGTAAAGTGCTTTATAAGCTCTTCAAGGCAGTTAGAGGCATCCTTTCTCTTTGCTACTTAATTAGCAATGATATTCTTCTGTTGGGGATACAAAAATCTGCCATTTAGTGCCTCTGTATCAGGCAAGCACATTTCTGCTGTGGGTGGTACCACTTACTGATGTGGGATAGAGATCTAATTAAGAGCAATACATTGGAACTCCAGGAGTCAAATCCTAGAGCTGCAGTGGTCCGGGGGGTGGGGGTGGCACCACTGCTAATTGAACATTTCCTCTAGGGCTTTTTGTTTCCCTCTGGCTTCCTGTGAAGCTGCTCACCGGGTTCAAGCGCAGCCAGGGTTTGCAGTGCAGTTAAATGACGCCCCAGTTGCACGGTTGCACAAGGCTTTGTTTGGGTATTGCTCCGTCAAAATGATGTAGGAGCTGGGTGGTCGGGGGAGTGCAATCTACTGCAACTGTCCATCGTTACCCAGATAAGCTTGAGAAGCCTCCCAGTTAACCTTCATGTGTAATAAAGCCAATCAGTACCGAAGACAAGAATTTCTCATTTACTGAAATGATATTTGGCTTGTGATAGCTGTCTGGGAATGTTGAACCAGGTAGAAAACATGGAGAAAATCGCCCTCCTCCCCGCAAGTTTAAGCTTGGTTATTATTTAAAAAAAAAAAAAAAAAAGACCAATAATTTCATTTGGTAGCCTAAGCTGTTTTTGTCCTGATTTCAAGGTAAGAATAGAAATATATATTATGTCTTCTGCTGTAAAATAATATACTAAAACATACCTGCAGCTTAAAACCTGATATAAATGTATGAGGCATATCAATGTTTTCCTAAGTTCTTGTGGCTTAAAAATCTAAATAGCAGAAATTAATTTGGAAACATATTTTCCTTACAGATATGTTTCATCTTTTCAGAGAAAGAAAACAGAGTAAAGAAAACGCAGCATTTATGTAAATAAGAGAAGGACACATCGCTATAAAAATTAATATGGCCAGTCAAATGATACTATTTTTTGAGATCTTGCTGTGTCCACATTACTGTGCTATACTGGAGGGTCAATATAATATTAAGGGTGAGGAGAATAAACCGCACTAATTTTGTGTCTAATAGGCCCTCAAATGTTTATGGAAATGAATTCAATTTAACTTCATTGAACTGATTTATACTGACTTGAATTAAGACAATTATAATACACTGTCACTATATTTAAATCTCTAATCTAGCTAAGGAATTAAATATAAATGCATGAAATTTTAAATAATACAAATAATGAATAACAATACATGACTATAATGTTTTTAAATAATGGCTATTCTCCAGAAGAGTAGTTGTTTACCTCTGTCCACCTCCTCTCCCACCTAAACATGTGCCACCAACCTCATGGAAAACTCAGTGGATGTGGGTGGTCCCAGAACTATCTTTTTGGTTGTCAACAAACATTATCACTTTAAAGTGGATAATGATGAAAGTGAGCACCAGTTACCTTTAAGAACAGTCAGTTTAGGAGCTGGTGCAAAGGATGAATTGCATACTGTTGAAGCAGAGGCAGTGAATTATGAAGGCAGTCCAATTAAAGTAACACTGGCAACTTTGAAAATGTCTGTATAGCCAACAGTTTCCCATGAGAGCTTTGAAATTACACCACCTGTAATCTTACAGTTTAAGTGTGGTTCAGGGCCTGTGCATATTAGTGTACACAGTAGCTGTGGAGGAAGATACAGATTCAGAAGATGAAGAGGAGGAGGACGCAAAACTCTTAAGTATATCTGGAAAACTTTCTGCCCCTGTAAGTGATAGCAAGTTTCCACAGAAAAAAAAGTAGAACATGCTGCTGATGAAGATGAAGATGATGATGATGATGTTGATTTTGGTAATGAGGAAGCTAAAGAAAAAAGCTCCAGTAAAGAAATCTATATAAAATACTCCAGCCAAAAATGCACAAAAATCAAACCAGAATGGAAAAAACTTGAAACCTTCAACACCGAGATCAAAGGTCAAGAATCCTTAAAACAAAATAGGAAAGAACTCCTAAAACACCAAAAGAACCTAGTTCTATAGAAGACATTAAAGCAAAAATGCAAACAAGTATAGAAAAAGATTGTTCTCGTCCCAAAGTGGAAGCCAAGTTCATCAATTATGTGAAGGATTCTTTCCAGATGACTGACCAGGAGTCTATTCAAGATCTCTGCAGTGGAAGCGGAGGAAGTCTCTTTAAGAAAATAGTTTAAATGGTTTGTTAAAATGTTCTGTCTTTTTCATTTCCGTAACTGTTGACATGTGGCAGTCCTTTTTATAATGCAGAATGAGAACTTTCCCTACCATTTCTGATAAATGTTGTCCAGGTTCCACTGCCAAGAATGTGTTGTCCAAAATGCCTGTTTAGTTTTTAAAAATGAAACTCCACCCTTTGCTTGGTTTTAAGTATGTATGGAATGTTATAGGGCATAGTAATAGTGGTGGTCAGACAAATGGAAATGGTGGGGAGACAAAACTATACATGTGAAATAAATTCAATATGTTAATAAAGTAAACAGATAAATAAGTATAATTAATAAATAATGGTAGACACATAGGAAGTTGCAAAAATGATACACAGAAGCCCATGAATCCTTTACCCAGCTTCCATGGTGCCATTTTATTTGACTGTAGTATAATATCAAAATCAGGGAACTGACATTGGTACCATACTGATAACTAGACTACAGACTTTATTTGGTTTTCCCCAGTTTTTGCCTGCACTCAACTGTATGTGTACATGTGTGTGTGCTTATAATAGCATGTAGTTCTATGTGATTTAATCCCCTGTATAGATTTGTGTAACCACCACCACAATCAGGACACAGAACTATCCCCTCACTCCAAAGGGACTCCTTCAGTTTACCACTTTGTAATCTCACCCACCCCCAATCACATTCACCAATCTGTTCTCCATTTCTATTGCTTTGCCATTCTAAGAATGTTATGTAAGTAGAATCATATAGTATGTAACCTTTTGAGATTGGTTTTTTTTCACTAAGCATAATGCCCCTGAGGTCTATCTAAGTTGTTCCATTTGTCAATAGTTTGTTCTTTTTTTATGGCTGAGTGGTATTCCATGATATGGACATACCAGTGTCTGTTTAACTATTCACCCATTAAAGGACATTTAGGTTGTTCCAATTTAGGGCTATTACAATTAAAACTGCTATGAACATTCATGTATACATGTTTTTGTCAATCTAAGTTTCCATTTCCCTGGGATGAATGCCCAGGAGTACAAATATTGGGTTGTACAGTAGTTACATTGTGAGCTTTGAAGAAACTGCAACACATTCCCACCAGCAGGTATATGAGAGATCAGGCTGCTCCACATGCTCTCCAGTATTTAGTTTCCTACTATTTTTCATTTCACCCATTCTGGAAGGTGGGTAGTAATATCTTATTTTGGTTTTAAATTTACTTTTCCTCAACACACGACTACAATTTGAGATGTCACATGAGAGTTAATTGGTTGCCAAATTGTATGGACAACTTTTCTCTTCTACTTTGGTGGTTTTCAGTATTGACTTTATGTTAGAATCACCTGGGGAGATTTAAAAACAACTCCAAGCCCAAGCTATACCTCAGACCAATTAAATTTGAATCTCTCAGGGTAGACCCAGGCATCATTATTTATTTGTTATTATTTGTTAATTGCCCCGATAATTATAATATGCAACCAAGGTTGAGAACCAATGTTGAATCTAATTTCTACACAGACACCAGAAGTCTAATCATAAAGCTTTTTGCTGACTCCCCCATAAGTTGTGCTGTAGATAAAACCCAAGCTCATTGACTGGCTCCTCCAAATCTTGCTCCCCACCTTACCTCCAGCCCCAATAACCTCTATTTTCTGTCTACATTTTATGCTCTGGTAGTAACAAATTATTTGTAGCTGGCCACAGATATCACTGTGTTTCATGCAAAATTCCTGCAGTTAGAACCTGAGGATGTACATTTTTGTCAAGCATTCTAAGTGATCCTGATGCACAATAATATTTGAAAGACACTGTATTTCCACTAATCGCAGTGATTTACTTATTCTTATTACTCTATTCTTCATTTATTCATTCATCAAAAAAATATTAATTGAGGACCTAATATGTAGAAGGCACTGGAGAGAATAACTTATGGTACAGTGATGGAATGTCCTCGCAGACAAGTAAAAAATGCGACAAGTACCAGGGTGGGTAAGCACAAGGGTTTAGGGAGCTCACAGGGGTGGCACCCCACCCAGTTATAGTAGATGTAGCTTGAACCTTGAGTAGGAATTAGCTAGGCAAAGAGAGGCAAAGGAGAGGATACAGTTTTTCTGAAAGAGAAAACAACATGTTTAAAGGCTAACAATAGAATAACATGGCTTGTTCAGACAATTTTAAGATCTTTGGTATGGCTGGAGCAGGAAGGAAAAGGAATAAACATAGATGTCTAATATTCAAATGTTTTAATCATATTACTTTAATGTCTCTAATAAAGTAATATCAATAAATAAGAATCAGTGGCTATGAATGGGTGAAGTCATTTTTCTTAAGCAAAGAGTAATTGCCAATTGCAGCTTGAAGGGCTTTTGAAGATTCAATTGGAAATAGCCTTCACCTCATTAAACTCTATTAACAGCATTTTTTTAAGTTTCCGACCCTGCCCAAGAGTAGTTGACCTCAACTTCAGGGTCAAGAGATTTGCTTCGAGCACTTATTTCAGACCCTAAATGTTATGGGAACTAAGTACTCTCTCTTAATCCAAGTGTTCATCTCTGATGGATGATATTGCTCTGCTCTCTAAATGACACTAACACTTCACTTTTCAAATACATGTCAACTGTGTTGCTGAGCATCTACAGCAGTTGTCATTCTGCTGCCTGAGTCAGTGACTCAGAGAAGCTGCCCTCCCAGTAGTGTGTGTGTGTTTGGAGAGCGTGATGGGGATTAAAACATAAGATCCCAACTAAAGCACTTTAAATTGCAAAAATTGCTACAGTAGCCCATTGGAACCAAAAGGTGATGAATTCTTCAACTGAACTGTTGAAAAAGTTATCAAGGAAACTGAAAAGGAAAAGAAAAGTAAAATTTCATTTCAAAGAGTAGCTTAAAAAAAAAAAAGCAAGTTTCATCTCACCAGGGAGCTTTGCTGTTCCGAATGATTTTAAGTTCACTTAGGGATATTTTAGTTTTATTCATGTTTTGGCAAAATTCATGAGCTGCAGATCATTTCCTTAAAAAAGACATTCATACTGTCACTGCCGACACTCGAGTAAATTTCACTTTATGAAGCAATATTGTTCACTCTCACAATTAAAAAAAAATTTATCCCGGATGCTATGGAGGGAGTGTTCTCCTTCCTCTGGACCTCTGAGAGCAATAAAACCATGGTGTCAACTCTTGGGAGCAATTCTGCATCAGAAGACTCTGGCCTGGGGCTTCCATGGTGGAGCAGTGGTTAAGAATCTGCCTGCCAATGCAGGGGACACGGGCTTGAGCCCTGATCTGGGAAGATCCCACATGCCCTGGAGCAACTAAGCCCGTGAGCCACAACTACTGAGCCTGCGTGTCTGGAGCCTGTGCTCCGCAACCAGAGAGGCCCGGACAGTGAGAGGCCCACGCACCGTGATGAAGAGTGGCCCCAGCTCGCCGCAACTGGAGAAAGCCCTCGCACAGAAACGAAGACCCAACACAGACAAAAATAAATAAATTAATTAATTAAATAAATTTTTTTAAAAAAGTTGAGAAGACTCTGGCCTGGATGTCACCACTGACCAGCTATGAATTAGGACTAGCCACTGCCATCACAACAAACTTTTAATTAAGAACCTAGTCTGCCACGTAGACAGACTAGCTATGGGGCAGATTTTCTAATAAATTTGAGGGTATTTCAAGAGCCCACAGAGTGGAACATCTGAAATCAGGGCTATCTTAGAAAATCTAGGGCATGTCAGGACTGTGCCTACCCTCAATTGACTTACCATATAAACCCTGTTGGCATGGATGAAGACCAAACCAAAGAAATAAAAACATGTAGTAAGCATGGTTAAGAATTAATATTCTCAACCAATTATCCTTTTTCACTGTCAGCAGTTTGCAAATCCTTTGAAGGCTCAAAACTCTGTAATGGAAGGGGACATCATAAAGGCCCCACTGGCCAGCTTCTCAAGCTACTCATCTTTGCCACTTTATGTAACAAAACTAAAAACAACACTCTCTCTTAACCAGAGTTGAGGCTAGGGAGGGGTGTGTGTGTGGGTGTGTGTGTGCTGGGAGAGGCCAGAGCTTGAATACAACACTAAAGAGACTTACCATGTCCCTCCATTTGTGACTGCTCTCTTCAGAAAGTAACTCTGAGAGAGGCCAGCCCTTAGAATATCAGCAGCCCTGGTACTTCCCTGAGGACAGCCCGAGAGTAGAAGGGTCTTTCTCTCCTGCCTTGAGTACATGTTTACCCAACTTCGGCTCTTTGGTTAAAGGAGCATTCAATATGAAAATAAATAAAAATGTCCTCCAAATCACTGCCAACATTGAGGCAACTGGTCTTCCCCAAACTCCTACATTATGTGCTTGTTTCCCACCCATCTCAAAAATTAAATAGGACAGGCAGAGGAGCAGCAAATTTCAGACTTTTTCCTCCCTTCCTCCCCTCCCCCCACTCCAGTCCTTGAGTCTTTGTCCTCTGCCCTAAAAGTGTCTTATTTTTTCCCCTCTTATCATCTGGCAGCCAAGAATATTGAATGCAGCTTGAAGAAATAACATCATATTATAGAAACACCCTCTTATTAAGACAGCTGACAACATATGTTAGTGCATGTACTCATTCTTTAGATTGCTATGCCATTTTAGGGCAGAGAGAGGGTTTAGATGCAGTCTTCACGCTATTTTTCAAATTTCATGTGCTGTGGAAAAAAGGCAAACCTTGCCATTTTTCATTTTGCAAGGTTATGAGGATTAGGGAGTATTTTCTTTTTTCATTGCATGATTTAACATGACTTTGAAAATTGCACATTAACTCCCAACAAGATTTTGATATTGTAAAGCCTGAACAATCTTTAAAAAGCAAAAGCAAAATATAGCTAATTAACAAGGAAACAAAGATTCCTTTCAAGGAATGACATGGTACATTTCCAGGGTCTGGCCCAGCAAAGATGGGAACGGTGATCCTCACAAACATGGCAAGTTCAGGCCTTTAGGCACCATTGTCCTTCTGCAAGTGTGAGCTTTCTTTCAAGCTCACATATGAAACCCTGGCATGCTTATAAGCTGGCTGTTCCTTCCTTGCCCTTCTTCCCTCTCTGTCTCTTTTATAACCCTAACTCTTCTCTTCTGTAAGAACTAGTTGCAGGATGGTAAAAGGAAATGATTTCATTTGGGTGGAGAAAGGAAAAGACATAGATTTAGTCCCAAATCTTGTAAGTTAAATGTGCTGTGCAAGAAAAACAGCTGCCGATCCACCAGCTGAGTCTCCTTAAGTGGCAGGGCCTGGCTGTAGCAGAGTCCCCAAGGGCGGGAGCAGCGCAGGTGGAGACAGGGAAGAGACAGAACCAAGACTTAAATCTTGGTTCCATGTTCATAATTCTCCCTATCCTGCCGTCCTTTCCCTCTTTATTTTAGTAGGAACAGTCCTCTCCAGAGATCTAGAGTGCTATGCTGGCGGCCATAACTTCTCTCTCACACACTGCGGGGAAAGGTGAAAGGACAACTAATCTTCTCTACCCTGGATTGTGCAAAATGTCTATTTCTTAGATCATTGCATAATGTGCTCATGCTGAAAACTAATCTAGAAATACATTCAGAAAGCAAGATGCTATTAAAAACTTGGATTTAAGATTCTATCCCAAACTAGAAAAGCACAGTTAATCCTCAGGGGGAAAATATTGCAAGGCATGTGCTAATTACACTTACTCTCGCTCATCCTGTCATGCCGTAACTCCAGTGTGCTTCAGCGAGGAGCGGATGAAGAATTCATTAAAATGGCCTGGGTTTTTGGGTGACAATCACACCCAGAATGGATGTTGGTGGGCTTCCTACAGGCAGTAGAGGAAATTGGCTCATCAATCCAGCCTCTGGGGGGCTCAGATTTGGGAATGGCTGTGAACTTACTCCTTTAAATGTCAATTTTATTTTGTGTGTCTATCTATTAATCCTTCTTGGATGGAAATCTGAACATTCGCATTTATCTCTGTCCTCATAAAGAGAGGATATTTAAATTATTTTAATTGTTTGGTGACCGGGGTCTTTTTTATTAAAGTCCACCATCTGACCCACCTCTTTCCCTTTGTCAACTCACTTCCTTTCTAACTCTTTCACAAGGGGAAGGCCTTGTTAAACTGATCCAGCATATTGTTAAGACAATGACTGGGCGACAATTCACTAGGAAGCAGGGTCAATGTTCGTCGACAGGTTCCAGCTCTCTTGCACTTCTTATGGTCCTTCTAGGGACCTGCCCAGATGTATTTGTTCTCTTTAACATCCTTTGGCCATGCACCTATTAAGAGGGTACCTTACAATCTACTGGCTGGGCACTACAAATACTACCCTATTAGATCTTATCACTAAGCCTTCATGGTAACCCATGAGGTATGCACTAATATTATTTCCATTTTACAGATGGGAAGAATGAGTCTCAAAGAATGTCAGTAACATGTACAAGATAACTAGAGAGATAGCATCTAAAAGAAGGCAGTCTATCTTCAGCCCTTGCTCTTGACCTCTGAACTATGCAGCATTTCATCTCAGCCCTGACTGCTGGACCTGCCACATGAGCCCTGATATCCTGCCAAGGGTGCTCATGCCCAGTGCTCCCAAAGTGGGAAGCGGTGGGTGGGTGGGGGTCCTTCTACAGGCCATGCACAGCTGTGTTCTAAGTGGAGGCAGGAAGAAAGCCACGATCATCACTCAGTTTAACACCCAGTCATGTGCGTGCCAAAGCAGCCGCGCTTGGATCCTTGTTTTTTAAACTTCTTCACGAAAACCATCCTTCAGTTCTGCCATAACCATTCTTTCTAAGGGCAAGGCACATATCTGTAGACCCCAATTTTATCCCCCAGTCTCCCAACAGCAGGCATTTGGACTGGGTTTTTTTTTGGTTTTTTGGGGTTTTTTTTGCTGTACGCAGGCCTCTCACTGTTGTGGCCTCTCCCGTTGCGGAGCACAGGCTCTGGACGCGCAGGCTCAGCGGCCATGGCTCACGGGCCCAGCCGCTCCGCGGCATGTGGGATCTTCCTGGACCAGGGCACAAACCTGTGCTCCCTGCATTGGCAGGCGGACTCTCAACCACTGCGCCACCAGGGAAGCCCATGGAACTGTTTTCATTTTCAAGAAAGAATCCAAATTCTGTATTTTTTTCTCTGATTTTAATTTTTTTAAGTTTTCTCTCTTCTCCCTTCTGCCAAATGATTAGACACATTTCACTTTCTCTTATAATTGTGCCTGTTTTCCCCCTTATGAAATAGTCTTATAATCCACTGTGGGCTTAGAAACCACTAGCCAAACTTGTTATCATTGTGGGTAACATAAGAGTAAACGGGGTCCAAGAAAGAGTCTGAAGAGGCTCTCTTCCAAGTAAAGTGAATTTCATGGACTTAACTTTTAAGGGCTAAAGACCTCTTTTGCTCACTTTCTTGTTTTCAGTTCTGTTTTGAGTGGGAGAGGTAACTAAATGGCCAAATTCCAACTATTTAAGATAACTGAGCAAAGGATTCAGACCACAATTAAGGTTCTATTTCAATTCTGATATTTGACTTCAATGTGATAAGCACAGCCTTAATCATCCTTTAGCTCTCTTAGTTTATGAAACTAGAAAATGGAAATGGCCACCTCTCTTCAGATATAGAAAGGCTTAATTGTCACCATGTACCTGAATCTTCAACTGGATGGCATTGCCACAGCATAGGCATTATCCTAATGAATTAAGATTTCCTTAGCATATGTTGACCTCTGTTTAGAAATCTCAAGGAAAGAGTCCCAAGTTTCTAAGCCTTTCATCAGGCAAAGAGTCAACTAGCTGAGCTTTCCTAACAGATACTCTAGCTGGTGCAAAAACATCATACCAGGCCGAAAGAAGATATTTTATATAGTTGAAGAGAAAAAATCCAAAATATTGGATATCTAGAAATCTAAGTTTTTCTTAAACCATTATATAAAGTAGTGTTGTACCGAAGTGGATCAAGTAAAAGAAGAAGGCAAGGAGAATGGTATATTTTTTCTTCTAATTATTTTTGACTAAAATTTGCCAAAGCAGATGACAGCAAGCTCAGTGTGGTATATTGCAAATATGATCACAAACTCATCACTTTTGGCCAGTAGGACATTAGCAAACTGGACACATGCAGAAGCTGAACTTACCCTTGCACGCTGGAACATGTCTTTTTATTGTTCTTAGAACCTGCCTCCACCATGTAAAGAAGCCTAGACTAGCCTGCTGGAAAATGAGAGAATTTTTGCAGGAGAAGCATGTGCCCTCAGCCAGCCAACCCTCCAAAGTAAAGCCACTAGTCCACCCATACCTGACTTCAGACACATGTGGGTCTGAAATTCAAAAACAAATGAAAGAACCATCCAGATGAGCCCAGCCTAAATTGCTAACCCCCAAATCATACGCTGAATAAATGGTGATTATTTTAAGCACTAAGTTTTGAGGTGGTTTGTTACTCCATAATAAACAGTTGGTACACTGAACATCTATTCCTCCTTTCTTGCTGTCAGACTTCAAATCAGTCAAGTGATTTAGAAGATGGTTACCTAATCCCCTCCTCTAAGAATGAGTCTTGATTGATCTAGGCCATTGATCTATTATCTTGCCATTTATAGTTTATTGTCTATGCCATTAATATCTCCAAGTTGTAAATGATCAATTGCCACTGATTGGTGAGTAATGAAATCTGAGGGGGCGATCTGTTGGGGGGGCTGGATATTTCTCTGCTTCTAAGATAATATCTAGTATGGCTATGAGACCTGGAATTGCTACCGGCCCAAGGATAACCAACATACAGAGGAAAGAAGAACCAACAGATTCGCAGAAAAGCAGAGCTGGAGCCCTCACACCCTGTGCCTGTGGCTACAGCCCCTGCTTCTCGACCTCTTGTGATGGAAGAACCTGAATTTCTCTATCGTCTGTGCCAGTTGGAGTAGGAGTTTTCAGTTTCTTGCCTGCCTTGAATACTCACTCCCTGTACAGCAGCTAAACTGACAGCTAGAAATGTGTCACTTGCAATAAACATTTTACAGCTATTGCATAAAACTGTTCATCTTTTAAAAATAGAAACACATAAATAAAATATTTACTTTCCATGTTTCCACACACTTTGATCTTATTACATTCTGGAAATATTCTTTGATGTGCAAAGAAACAAAATTATGCTATCAAAGCAGTGAATATAGTTACAGGAACATAATTTCAGAGCTACGTACAGGCTCGGGCAGTTATAACCAAAGTCAGTTCTAAGACTTAAAGAAAAATGTAATGTATTTGTTTATCTGTTATCAAATAAACTGATAAATTTGGCGTCTATAAAATGCTAACTATAATAGCACAGTTTTTCCACTTGGAGATACATGGAAATAGTAGTTTTCAATGGAAATTAGTAGATACCATTTAAAAGACAACTCTTTGTAAACCCAAGCAAGACCAAATGAGAGACAAAGTGAGATGTCTGCTGACCACTTAAAAGAATTTTGAGCCAGAGTAATATTGAGTAAGTATGAAATTGTTTTTTCATCTATTTTTAAAAACGTGTGCATCTCTGATTACTTTCACACTGATATGGAATTGCCTGCAATGAACTGCCAAATGTTTACTTTCTGGAATCAGAAACAATGTCAGGCAAAAAGCTCACCATCCGTTCTGCATGGCTCTCACCAAACTTGGCCCTCACATATAGCTTACTCCTGAATGAATTCAATGAAATGACACATCAAAACGCTTCTTTTAGAGAATGATTTCTTTTCTCTACGCGTGAATTTGCCAAATGCATTCCTTTACTTCCAAAGATTCCTCAATAGGTTTCTTTTGAAAAGAAGTGTCCCTTGGGGCTTCCCTGGTGGCGGAGTAGTTAAGAATCCATCTGCCAATGCAGGGGACGCAGGTTCAAGCCCTGGTCTGGGAAGATCCCACATGCTGCGGAGCAACTAAGCCTGTGAGCCACAACTACTGAGCCTGCACTCTAGAGCCCGTGAGCCACAACTACTGAGCCTGCGTGCCACAGCTACTGAAGCCCACGTGCCTAGAGCCCATGCTCCGCAACAAGAGAAGCCACGGCAATGAGAAGCCTGCACACTACAGTGAAGAGTAGCCCCCACTCACCACAACTAGAGAAAGCCTGCATGCAGCAATGAAGACCCAACACAGCCAAAAATAAATAAATTTAAAAGAAAGAAAAGAAATGTACTTATAACAACAACAACAAAAAAGAAGTGTTCCTTGGTCTAATATGTGGAGAAATGCATAGGACCAGTGACTCACAATACAAGGCTCTGAGAAGTATTGCTGTTTGTTTTTTTTTTAGCTCTTGTTTATCCCATTATCTGTAAGATGCTCCTTTGTGAAATGCTGCTTTAGTATAATCTATTGACTTGGCAATAGATAGGAAATGAGGTTCAAAAATGAGACAGTCGTAAAAATTGTGTTTACATGTTGAGGCTGGCTGATTGGAAAAACGATGGTTCTTTTAGTAAGAAAGGAAGCATGAAGAAGTTTTCAGGTGTGGCAGAATGAGGAGTTCCATTCTGAGCATACTAAGTTTGATGTGAAGATCCCTTTTGGGGTATAACTGTCCATCAGTTGGAAATTCAGGATTAGAGCTTACTAGAATGGTCCTGACCAGAGATGAAGATTTCATAGTCATATACAGAAGCAACAATTAAAGCCAGGGCAATAGATTAAGTTGGGAAGGAACTGATAAAAGAGAGGAAAGAGTGCCAAAGGCAGAATGTCTCACTGTATTTAGGAAGTCTAATCAGAGAGTTTAGAAGAGAACAAGAGATATATGTTCCTTTAGAAGCAAGAAGAGGAGACAGTCTTAACGAGGAAGAAATGTCACCCAGAGATTGAAAAGATGAAGACCAGAGATAATAAGGTCATTGAATGATGTGATCTGAGGTGACTGAGGACCTTCTAGAGACCAGGGATGGTGTTATGGTGAGAACCTAAGCCTTATAAAAAAGACTAAGAATTGAAGGGGTACCGAGGAACGTATGGCCAAGGAGCACTGACTTAGTATGTCAGTGATGAAAGGAATGAGAAAGATAGGTTGGTAACTTAAGAAAGAGAATACAGGGAATATTCACATTTTTAAGATGTAGGATAGCCTAAGCTTTTTTGTAGGCAAAGGAAGTGACTCCAGATGTAAGTTAAAAGGGAGATAGGTGATAAAGTAACATTTCAAAGAAGCTGGGGGACTGAGGTCAGAAGTCTGATTGCTGTTGATAGAAGATAAATTGATAAAGTCTTTTTAGAGAGCAATGTGACAATATCTGTCAAAATTATATGTGTGCATACCATTCAACCCAGCAATTTCACTAATATGATTCTGACCCACAGAAAAACTAAAGCAGGTATGCAAGGATATTCATTGTAATACTAATTGTAATAGCAAGAAATGGAGAACCTGAATGCCCTTCAATAAAGAAACATTTAAATAAATCACGGTAGACCTCTTGTATAGGATACCACACAGCCATTAGAAACAATGAGCAAAATACATATATACCGAAATGGAATGAAGCTCAGTATCTTTCCACGGCGGAAAGATACTTTCCACAGTATCTTTCTTGCTCTACTGGAGCAAGAACTATGTCTGTTTTCTCAGCTTGTATATCCATGCCCTAGCATAGAGCTTGACCCAGAGTAGGTGCTCAATAAATATTTGATAAATGGAATGTTGAGTTTTAAAAAATATGTTGCAGAATAAAAAGTAAAATGTGAAAAGATTCACATTTGTTTTATATATACATATATGCATAAAATATATATGTATAGGTTTGCATGTTCATAGAAAAAAATTCTGGAAGACTACTCAGGAAATTAGTTATCTTTGGAGAGTAGGATTGGATGAGTGGTGCAGCAAGAGAAGTAAGTACATATGCTTTTAATTACTTCTGTATTCTTAAATTCTTAAGTTCAAACATAGATTTCTTTCATAATTTCAGTATGTCAATAAAAGATATAAAATCACTGGAGAAAAGGGAAGACAAGTGCAATAGAATGGGCTAGCCTTGAACAGGGTCAAACCCCCCTCTTCCTGAAAGAAGGTAGTGAACCATGGCAACATTACAGAAAGGAGGAAAAAACAGGGAACCCAAACATGTTGCTCAATAAAGCAGGAGCCAGTGTCATCCCTAAGAGTGAGGGCAGTGGTGACTGGCATCTGCGAAAGGTTGAGAAGGTTCAGAACGTGGACTCGGTTCTAGAGCTCGGGGGGCCTTGGAGACGATTCAATCTAACCACCCATTTTAAACAAGGATTTGCCAAAAAACACACATTTTTGTGAGCGATGACGCCAGTCCAGTACAACAGCCTCTAAAACTATGCAAAAATAACTCGAAACAGATGAATAAATGGATTGCCAGGCATTTGTGAGGACTCCGATAAAGTTAAGAGGGAGGCAATGTGTGGAGTCTATGCTATACTATGGCATTCTGCGTCAAGGCCAGGCAGTCTGTAAGCTGGAGCAGAGGCAGGCAGTGAGTGGAGAATGGGCGAGATGGTGATGAGTCCTGGCAGATAACAAATATTTCAACCAATAAATACATAAAGACACAGAGGCAGGAAGTGAGTGGAGAATGGGCAAGCTGGGGGGTGGGGAGACGGTGATGAGTTCTGGCAGATAAAAAATGTTTTAAACAATAAATACATAAAGAAGCAGAATGAGGAGCTGGAACTTGTAAGCTAATGAGAAAAATTCTTTCTGAGCTTAGGAAAACGGTATCAGAATGGGAGACAGCGGCATTGATAAATGACAGATTGGAGTTTAGATTGACTGACTCAAACGAGCGATAGGCCACTGGATTGTTCCACTTTCATCCAAAGAATCATATCTATGCTAGTGCCATGTGAGTAGATAAGTGGACGGAGCTGTGGCTTCAATTGTAAACGCAATACCCACTTGCTTAATAAAACATAAAAGCATGCCAGTGAATCAAAATGTCTGCTGGTTCCCAGAATCCTCAAGGTGGATCCTGACCTACCACTTTGAACAGGTTTAGCTAGCAGTTCAGCCCTTCATGAAGGCAGTGGCTGATTAAGGCTAAACATCCTGGCAGTTGTATCTGGCTGTATAATAGAGGGGTGAATTAAGGACAGGAGACATATTTTTAAATTCTTTTCCTTTTGTGGTCTCCAGTGGCCTTACTTCTTTTCTGGTCTACAGGTCTGAATCTGGCAGAGCTTAAAATAATAACTCATCTTTCTCTCCCCTTTGTTGCACTTGATTTATTACATGAACTGTCTACAGGCTTTCCTGAGGTACCTAAAATATAGCTTCAGGCACAAATTACTAGACCCTGGGTTTTATTATTCCATCAGGAATGGCCATGGAACAGTGCTCTCAACCTTGCTTTCTAAACCATCCATCTGTTCCCGCCGTGGCCAGAATGGTCACAGTATCTGGGGATAGGTCCTTTTCTAGAACATGGGAGCCCTGAAGCTGGGTGGGGCCCCAGGCTCATCCTGTCTCACTTTTTATTTTATAGAGGGAAGAAGTGAAGGCCAGGGAGCTTGCGAGACTAGCTCAAGACTGTGACTAGTGAGGGGCAGCCCTGGGATGGAAACACAAGGTCTCCAGCCCCCAGGCCAGGGCCTCTTCTCCCCCCTGTGCTCTTCCCTAGGCCCTCTACGGATCTGCTTGTCAGCACTCATCATAACACCAGGTTAAAAACCACACTAAACCTTTCCCAAAGGCGATCCCACTGAATTAAGCACAGAAATGTCACGGGCTCATCTTCAGTAGCTAGCTGGAAGAAATGCTTATTTCAAGGTCTTTAGTACATTATCATTTTCACCCAGAAGATCTCTTCCCTTAGAATACAAGCCAGAGCCATGATAAGCCCAGTCCTTAAATTGTCTGTGCTCAGATATCCCAGTTCACAAAGAAAGAGAATAAGCCTTCATTTTTATTCAGCTGTTTAATGATGAAATGTGTCTCCTTCCAAACATATGTTCCTTCTCGCTGATCCCACAACCAATTTTTCCTCAATGGTATTTTTGTTTTCCAATAAATACTAATTTAAGAGTAATAATAAGTGAACTGTTTCTCAAAATCTAATGGACAGCAATCTTGAACGCTGCTATTTTTGTGTCCTTGCTGCTCAGCTATGACTTAATTGGGGTTGTACAAGTTAAAAATGTCCAAGACCAATGACGTCAGGAGCCCAGTGGAATGGGAAGAGACCACTCCAGGCTGAGAACTTGAAAACCAGCCTTGGGGTCTTGGTCTGCTACCCGCTGATGTTTCCCTTTCTCTCGGTTTCAAGTTGGGTGATGATGCTTACCCCACAGAGGTGTCAGGAGAGTTATTCGGGACATTGTAGGCGTCAGCATTCCGCATGCTCAAAATGAAGAGACGTGAAGACCTATGTAAAATGCCATAATTCTAAAATGTTTTAGTAATTATAGACTCTGAATTTGACTGCCTGAGAATATCAGACAGGAAACTGTCCCCTAAATTATGGTCTAGTCCCCTAGAAAATCCTGTTCACTTCTAGGAACTTATTCCTATGGAATTTTATGATATCTAAGTCTACAAATGAACATTCAAATAGAGAACTGAGTCAGGTAAGGACATGATTCATACTAAAATCACTTTGGACTGAAAGAGCCAAGTAATTAAGGACAGAGTAGTTGGAGCCATGAATTATCTGGATGGTGCTAAGGAGTAAGATGGGACCTATAATGAAGGGCTAGATGTTATCTTAGGTTGATAATGAGACCACAGCCATGTGATAGGCTGAGTAGCAGCCTCCATGAAAAATGTTAACAAATATTAGATACCATGTTGATAATAAAGCATCTATAATTAAGTTATAGCTTCTGAATATTAAAATGACTAAAAGAAAAGTGAATGCTTACTGAATTGCTATAGACAACAGAGAATTTTATTAACTTTATCATCAACCTCTCTCTCTGTCTTCTAGTTTACTCCAGAACATATTATTCATATAACAACTGGAATAATGCAAATATTAGTAGTAATGATAATAGTGGCTAAAGTTTACTGAGTGCTCGCTATGTGCCAGGCGTCATTCTGGGCAATTTATATGCATTATATCTTATTCCACCCTCACAAAAACTCTATGAGGTTGGTACACTCCCCATTTTACAGACGTGGCAGCTGAGGCTTTGAGAATGAAATAACATCCCAAGATCACACAGCTGGCAAGTAGGAAAATTGAGGAAAACAGACAATCTGAATCTGTAGACTGGGTTTTTAACAACTACATCTAAATTATCTTTTAATAAATGTCTCCAAACTGACAAACTTATAGAAAATCAATATATTGCATATACAGGTTTTGCTTTTCTGTTGACTCCTTCCAGAAGACTAACATCCCTGTTAGTGGCTCTGCCAGCCATCTCCTATTTCTCACTGATACACTCATCACAGTCCTTTTCAAAATCACATTTCTTAAATTCCTACTGTTCTTGTATCAGAATCCTTTTGGTTTTCAGTAACAGAAAATCTAACTCAAATTGACATTAAAAGGTATTCCCTGGCCCATGAAACTGTAAAGTTTAGAGTTCAGTTTGATTTCACAGCTGAACAACTTCTTCCAAGACCCATTTTCTTCCTCTCCTCACACTGTCTTCCATGGGGTCAGTTTCTCCTAAAGGTGGCTTCCCTTGGGACTGCTAATGACTGCAAAGGCAAAAAAGTCCCTCTTCCATATGCAAGAGATAAGAGCTGCCCACCTCTAGTGGCTCTCTCCAAACAAAAGAGAAAGCCTCTTTCCAGAAGACCCTAGCACTTCTCTCCTTCCACACGATTGGCCTGTGTCAGTCACATAACTATCTCTGACCCTATTATTATGCTCCAGGATGGAATGGGATTCCACTGAATCATTTAGATCTGAACCAAGTTCCCCACCTCTAGAGCAATGAGACACTAGCACAGGTACTGTGTTGGGGAGTAAAATAAGAGTAGTTACCAAGAGCTCTCTTAATTTCTCCTAGAGTTCTCATCAGTATCTCTAGGGTCCCAGCGATATTAGAGTGAAAACTAGTTTAGAAATCCCAATAGAAGGACTTCCTTGGTGGTCCAGTGGTAAAGAATCTGCCTTCCAATGCAGGGGACGCCAGTTCGATCCCTGGCCAGGGAACTAAGATCCCACATGCCACCAGGCAACTAAGCCTGCGTGCCACAACTAATGAGCTCATGTGCCTCAACTAGAGAGCCTGCGTGCCACAAACTACAGAGCCCACGGGCTCTGGAACCCATGCACCACAACTACAGAGCCCAGGTGCCCTGGAGCCTGCATGCCACAACGAGAAGAGAAAACCTGCATGCCACAACTAGAGAGAAGCCCTTGTGCCGCAATGAAAGATCCCACATGCCTCACTGAAGATCCCGCGTGCTGCAACTAAGACCAAATGTAGCCATAAATAAATAAATAAAATGAAATCCCAAAAGAGAAATGTGGCTGTACTTGAAGGTGAGAACCTATATTAATGGGTCACTTTATTAGTAAGAAACTACATGAACTACAATCCCAAATATCATAATTGTTTGTTTTTACATATTCTTCTTTAATTATTAAAAAGAAAAGAGGTCTTGGGAGCTGATTTAATAGGAAAGATTATCTTTTTATTAAATAAAGGAAATATGTACTTAGCTTGAGATAAATATAATTTAAGACAGTGTGGGACTTTTGAGAAAGCAAATGGGGACTAAAAAATGAGAAGAAGAAAAGAAAGCAAGAACGAAAGAGAGAGGAAGGGAGAAAACCATTAGTGGCCATTTGGAAGTAGTCAATATAGTCAAAGTAAACCCAGGGCCAGTAATTAATCAACTTTACTTAAGGATGATGCATATGATGGATAGAAGCTATCTCAAGGAATTACCGTCAAGCAACACCTTCCACTGGCTTGGCAAATTCATGATGGTGTGTGCTGGCTGAGAAACACAAGTTTCAAACATTGCTTTCTTTCTGGCCTATCCGTTCCCTCCAAGGGTAGGCGGTGGGGGGCAGGGGCAGGGGGCTGACTCTATTCAAGCTAAAACTCACCTCAGTTTCAAGGAAATATTGGTTTTACAAATTGAGATGTCTGTGATGCAACTGGATTGGCCCAAGGATGGGGAGTTGTGTTTGGGGGACACAGTGACAGTTCATAAACATTATTCTATTTGTCAGCTGAGGCCTAGACTATTATTGCAACAGTCTCCCAACTGGTCCCCCAGGCTCCAGTCTCTCCACTTCAGTGCTCTCTCCACATGGTTATTTGATTAACCCCTCTGTGAGCCTCTCACTCTCTTCTACTAGTAAACTAGTAATCAGCTCCATACCTATCCATACCATATTACCTCCCATTATTCACCCAAAAAATCTTCTCACAATGACTCAGCCAGTCTGCCCTTGCCTGAATGTGCATGTATTTTCACTCTCCTATTCCTGTGTCTATGCTGTTCCATTTGCGTAACATTCCCTTCTCCATGACCTTCCCCCACCAGTCTTTCCATATCTAATTCCTATACCTGTGTGGAGATGCAGCTCAAATCTATAACACCTTCTCTTCTTATTGAGCTCAAAGGGGTCCCTTCCTGCTTAAAGCAATGGATTTATGCCCATCTTGACCACCTGATGTTACCTACATGCTACAAACCTCCCTTACTAGACTGTAAGGTCATCCCATAGTACTATCTACAGTATTACCCACAGCGCTTTGTAGATCCCAAGTAAAAAGATAGTTTGCGCCTGATGCATTATGTATTACGAATTTATAATGTTTTAAAAACAAATATTTAAAAAACGGAAGGAATACAATGTAAGAATCCGATCTAAGAAACATCTCAAAAACAACTTGTCTAAAACTAAACCTTCATCATCTCCATTGCCAACTTGCACCTCCAATTTTCCTTCCCATGTTAGTAATGGCAAATCAATCATTTAAGTCTGTTCAGGCCAAACAACATGGACTTCAGCCTTGAGTCCTTTCTCACTCTCATTCTTCATATCCAGCAAATGTCATTGGTTCTACGTTCAAAATAAATCCAGAATTTGAAGGCTTCTCACATCTATTGCTAACATTATGGACCAAGCCGCCATCATCTCTCACCTGTATTATTGCAAGAACCTCTGAATAGTCTCCCTACTTCCTCCCTCATCTCTTTCCCTAAAGTCTATTTCCCACATGGCAGACAAAATAAGTCAAATCATATCACTTGTGTGCAAAGAACATCCAAATACTTCCCATCTCACTCAGGACGGAAGCCAGAATTGTTAAAATGATCTCAAAGGTCCTACATAACCCACCCCAGTGGCCCCCTGACTTTCTGACACTGTCTCCAACCACTCTTTACCTCCATCACTTCATTCTAGCCTCTTCCTCAACAAGGCCAGCACCTTCCCCCTCTGCAGCTTTCACTCTCTATCCCACAGCAACTTCATTTTTCTCCGTAGCACTTACCATTTGACAGAATGTATTCCATGCATACATATTTCTCTCGTTTGTTTATTCTTTCTCCTACCCGTGCCTCAGTTAGAATGTAAACTTCATGAAGGCAGAAATTTTTATCTGATTTCTCCTTTGCTCTTTGCCAGAGCCTATATAAAAGTGCCAATGGCAAAGGAGACAGAAAATATTTGTTGAATTAATGGGTGATGAATAAATCTTATTTAGAGTGTTAAATATTCAGGGGCTGTAGACCACCTCAGGGATGTGGTGGACAGTGACTTGAGAATCTTTCTTCTAAAGGTCAGAATCTGTACAATTGAACTTTTAGAATCAGATCAGTTTCTCACTTGTTAGAGGAGCAGTAACTGTACTTCAATTCCAAACTATAAGGCACCGTGCAAACATAAGGCATTGTTATGGTTATGTGCTCCCTATTCTGAAATATTTCTTCCAAAGTCAGTTGATTTCCCAAGATGAGCATGTCCAGTATGTGTTTTCTAGAGGATAATGCAAGGGATGCAGAGCTAGACTGTGGAGCTTTTGAGTTAGCCTCTTACAGCCTGGTCTGCAGCTGCTCACGCAAAGCAGGTTAGAAAATATTTTAGCCCTCCGCCCTGCTTATATGCCCACCATGGTGACAGCAAGCCTTCTCTTAAAGAATCTTCTCCTCCTTTGGTGGTGCTGGGGGTGGAGTGTGTGCAAGGACACAAAAAGCCCGTTTGTCAGACCTCCTCTTTTGAAGGTTGCCCAATTCTCCTTAATTGTATCATTTCATTATCAAGTCCCAGGTGCTCCTATTTTCTACTGATCTCATTACTGAGTTACCGGATGCTGATGCCTCTGTACTCAGTTGACTACACTACCACAGAGCATCCATCACTTCACTTTAGCCTGATGAAGTAATTATTCCAGCAGACCTAAAGGAAGGTCACAGCTGAGGCAGTTGATAATCTTTATTAGGACCATTCTCTCTCACCTGTTGGTTTCACCCTTTCTCCATCAGGGTGAACGACTTGGATCACAACATCCTCATTCTATTATCATTCCCAAATGCTCTCTGAGCCCCCTCTTCACTGGTACAGTCCCTGCCCTTGGAGCTGACAGAGCCAGTGTGAGAAGAAACGGCTTCCCAACCTCCTACTGGTCCCTCAGCACTGCCCTTATCCACACTAGCCAGTCCTCCCAAAGTGCCAATCCGAACACTGTGAGCTATTCACAGTAACACTGGAGTTACAGTGACGTGGAGAAAAAGTTTAAAATATTATATACAGTTTGATTCATTTCTGCAAGAAAAAAGGAGGTGGAATCTGTAAAATGGATATATATTAACATATATTTTACACGCACAAAAATATATGTATATATAACTGAATACATAAAATATAAAAATAGATGGAATCCGTTAACACAGATGTAACAAAAGCCTGAAGGTATTTACACCCATTTTCGGTGTTGTCAGTCATTGCCCCAGAATGCTATGATTCCTGGTACCCCTCACTTCCTTCTTGTGTGATAACTGTAATTTCCTATTTTACTGTAATTATTATATTTGGTACTTTTAAAATTCTTTAAATGAAAATATGAGCATGTCATTCCTGGGCTTAAATGTCTTCACTTAAAAGCAATGATCACAATTTTATGATGGGATTGGTCAGAGAAGCAAGCATGAGCTCTCCCTGCCATGAGGTCTCCAGCTGACCATCAAGGGGCAGGAAGTGAAGGTGGGAGATGGCGTCTCCTTCTGCTCTCGCCCCTCTCCGGCAACACGTCTCCGAGCGATTGTGGGGGGAGTTCAGGCCACAGCAAGAGCGCTAGGAGAGGATGGAGCTTTTAAAAGTGGTTCTTCCCTGTCAATAAAATACCACATTGTACCCTTCAAAACTGGTGAAGAGGGTAGGTCTCCTGTTGTGTTCTCACCACAATGAAATATTTTACATGTTTTTATTTTTAAAGAAGTTGTTCTTCCTCACAATAGTTTTCTCGGGCTTTTGAGCAGGATGTGGGTAGGACTGTGAACGGCTCCCCCGCCTTCAGATCTGCATTTTGGGAGGGTCCCTCTGTGGCAGTGAGAGACCAGTAGGAGGCGGGGAAGCTGTTTCTTCTCACCGGGCTCCGTCTCACAGCCCTGAAGGCCATGACAACGTGCTGTGAAGAGGGAGGCTCAAAGAGCCTTTGGAAATCCCACGGCCTTCTCACCCTCCTGTGGCATCGGGGCTCTGGCACATTTGTCCCTCTGTACATACAGTTCTTCCCCCTGGACCACCATTCTTCCCCTCCTCCCCTCAGTTACGACAACACAGTTTCCCCCTTCTGGAGCCTTCTCCCACACTCCCTAGCCGAGCTCCAGTAAAGGGCTTGTTCTAGATGCTCAGTTACCAGCATGTCTGGACTTCTGCTTTCAATTCATGTTCATCACTTTGCATTGCTTACAGGGTCTACTCATGGTCTGTCCCACCAGACTGTGAACTCCTTGAGAGTAAGGATCATGTTTCTATTATTTTACCTCCAGCATCTCACATGCCATACTGAAGTGCTCAATAAATGCTGATTAAATAAATGAATAAGTGAATTAATGAATACATTAATTAAATAAATAATGGATGGATGGATGGAAAGGATGCAGGTGGCACACGGTAAAAGCCAGGTGAGGCTGTGACAAGTGTCACAGTCAGGAGACAAAGCATAGGGAGCACATACTACCCACACCCCGAACAAAAGCCTGAACCAACTGATGGGAAAAGAACCACTTTAGATAGAAGACTTATCCTCTCCCAGCATTCTCACTGTTGCTCCCCCTCAGGTGGCCTGAACTCCCCACAGAGTCATTCACAGAGGAGGCTCATGGCTGGAGAGGAGAGGAGTGTGAGCAGAAAAAGAGACCCCCATCTCCCTCCTTACTTTCCTGCCACTTCATAATCAGTTAGACACCTCACGGCAGGGAGAGCTCATCTTGCTTCTCTGACCAATCTCATCATAAAATTGTCACTAGTACACAGTCCCCACAACGATCCCCTGTCTAATTATGTCCAAGATTAGCACTTAACAATCCTAAATAGCGTCTGACGTGACTTTCTATTTGTAGAAGGGCACATGGGATACATTAACAACACCCTTGCCAGATCCTTGGACACTATGGACAGGCCCAACAACCAAGTGCTGAAGGGAGTGGGCAGCCTTGATCTGTTGATAACTGCAGCAGGGGACTCAGAAGAGAATTCCAGAACCCTCTGTTGATAAAGCCTCCAAACCACCAGATCTGCTGCTGCCAGAACTAAAAATAGCTTGGGCTGGTTGGGAAAGCATTGGTCTGGGAGTCAGAAGGCACGGGGCCCTCACCCTGCAGTAACCGGACTAGTGTCCTTGCCATTTAACCTCTTAGCCTATCATAATGCCATGCTCTCTTCTGTGCATTGGGAATGATGGAGCAGTACCTCTTCCATCATGGGGTAGGTGTGAGTCCCAAAGGAGAGATGGGACATGAAAGTACTTGCTGAATGCCTGGAGAGGGAGAGAAGGAGGGTCATGATAAGAAAGCAGCCATACTGGAGACACTCCGCAGTTGTAGTGTTAGCAGGAATAAAATCCTCCCACACTCAGGCCTTTGATGGTCTTAGGGTGGCCCTTTGGTGATGATTACCTTTGTTCTAGTGCCTTCCAACTTGCTATAAAATAGTCAGCCAGTCTCCTTCCTCGCCTGACTGCTCTGTCACTCTAAGATGCCTCATTCATGGTTAATACAAGAAAGTCCCAAGTAGTAGCCAGAAATGTGAATGGCTATTCTCAGCAAATAAGAGGTTACCCAAGTCACAGGATAAATAAACATGCTTATATTTTCTCTTTAAAAATAATAATTCTGTGCTTTTTTAAGACTTTAAAATACAGTTAGTTAAACAGTAAATATTGAGCAGTTGACTATATACCAGGCTGTGTTAATGCTTTATTCACATTATTTCATTTACTACTCACAAAAGAGGCATCATTATCCCATTTTACAGATGAGGAAACTGACACCCAGAGAGACTAAGTTCTGTCAAGCTCCCAGAACCACTGTAAACAGACTTAGGATTTGAAGCCTATTTTATTTCATACAAAACCCATGCTTCTTGTGTATTTTGCTGTTTTGCCTCAAAAATAATAATACTATCTGCAGAAAGATGAGGAGGAAGAGTTAGAAACATATATTAAATCAAGAAGTTTATATGTCTTGAATAAATGCATTCCTACCCCCATTGCTCAGGCCTCTCATAGAACCTGACACTGCCTGGCAAGCAGGGCAAAGAGGCGCTGGGTCAAATAAAAAGTGTGCGATTAATTGACATTTAACGAAGAACAGGACATAATATATCAGGAAGCAAATGTGAACAGCTTTTGTGTACTGACGAGGTCTATATCTGAAGTCAGAATATAATATGTACCTAAATCACTATTGTTATTATTAATTACTATTTAAAGTTTTTTAAAAGCGAGAGTAGGACAGGATATTTGAGCATCATTTTTTCCTCTTCAGAGTCTGGCCATCTTGTCTCCCAATGTAAGTCTCTTGAAGAACCAACCAAACCAAACATATATTTTTAAGTTATTTTACTTAGTTTAGTGGGTTAACCAGTTTATGTGGAAGAAGATGATCATAATTTAGCTTAATGGTTCATTGCAATACTATTTTTATATCTTGGATTGAAAACATTGCAGATGCTTTGGGAAATATGAAAACTTTTTGCTTCTTCCAGCTTTGGCACTTTTGTATTATACCAATTTGTTGTTGAAAACACCAATGACCTTAGCATCAGATTTACCTGTTTTAGTAGTACTTTTACCACATACCCATTACCAAATGTGTATAACAATGCCTATCTCATTATAGTGAAGAGGGAAATAAATGAGATAATTTATGCAAACTTTTTGGCACCTAGAAGGTACTCAAAAAATTGGGATTTTTGTGAATTTTTTAGTGCAATCTCTTCTATCTCTGAATGTGTGGCCTTTAGTTTGTGAGTTTCAGTGTGGTGTAAATGTGCAAGATAGTTTTGGAATCAGTGAGGAGTGGGGCCAGCTTTCTAGCAGTTGTGTGACTTGGGCAAATGTCTTAATCTCTCAGAACCTCCCTTTTTAATTCTATAAAAAGGAAATAATAGTCCTATTTTGCAAAAATGCTATGAGGCTTGTAAATAACACATGCAAAGTATCTGGCATATTGCAGGTGCAAAATAAATGGCTGCTTTGTTTATCCTTAGATTAAATTATTTTTGTCCTATAAATAGAGCTAATGATTAGACTTTATTGAAATGTTTTGTTGCATGATTGTGAGTGATTTCAAACATCTAGAAACTTAAGTGTTATTCTATGTTTGTCTCACTTAATCCTTTTTAAAACATGTTTGGGTCTTGTAGGAATGTTTAAAGCTCCTTAGGAAGCCAATGAATGCAAAGGTACGTATCAGCTGTAGTGGCCATTGACCCATCCACATGGGTACCCCACATAATTGTAGCTCAACTTCACCCCAAAGCCTTGGAAAGGTTACAAGACAGACAGATGTAGTGGGCATGAGATTACAGGCCAAGAGGAAGAGGTCGGAGCTGTGGGCAGTATATTTGACAGGCTCATACACTGCAAGCCTTGTTCCGGGCCCCTTACAAAGCACCTCTTTAGGACGAAAACAAGATGTTCTTTGTAAATAAAAGTTCATGCATTTGAGTAATGAAGTCATTTTCCAGTGTTGCAGTGAAAGATATTCTTCTCCCAAGCCCTCTGGGTGAGGACAGTCAGGGGGAAGAGGGTGGCCAGCCAGTCTCCAGGGAAGGTATGAGCACAAAGAGCGCAGCAGCCTGTCTCTAGAAAAAGAGAAACACTGCCCAAGAAAGTGGGTGCCCTCCCCCTCTGCCATCTGAGAGCATCCACCTCCGGCTCCAGCCCAGGAATCCCTTTTCCACCCACTTTACTGCAAACTGTCAGGGCCACATAAAAGATGTACATAAATATAGATAAGACATCCGGCACCTTGGCTAAATAAATAAGAGATGTGAGGAAGCCATCACAAAAGCTGAATATTCATCTGGGGCCCTTGGAGGGTGTCCAAACTGAGAGGGGAGGGGAGGCCGCCAGGAAAGGCCCGGCCACGGTGTCTGAAAGACCAGCTTGGAGGGGGAGGGCCTGGAAGTGAAGGTAAAAAGGGAGTGGTGAAAATGGGTGTGGGAAGGAAGCCAGGACAGCGCAGCCCTCAATCCCGACCGCCAGGGACAGGAGGTGGCCGGCGCTTGCGGGGCTCGCCCCAAACGCATCCGCCTCTTGATGCTGAGCTTTAAGCTCCATCCATCTGTACATTCTTCAGCCAGAGCCTCTAGGGAGAGAGAGAAAGTGAGGGAGAGAAACGGAGGGGGAAGACAAAAAGAGGGGAGAGAGAAGGGGGGGTGGGGCAGGCTCTGGCTTACTCTCTCACTCTTCCTTTTCCTACTAAGTTGCTCTCTGGGCTGCCTTGAGTTCCCACATCTGGATACTGCAGACGCACAGAAGGTAAAATAAGCGAGGCACCGCTGCACCACAGGGGGGACCGGCGAGGACCAACAGTGGCCGAGCCCCTGGAAGAGCCCTGTCAGATGTCAGCGGAGAGATGGCTTTGAGCTCAGCCTGCTACGCAGTCCTGCCCCTGTGGCTCCTCTGGGGCGCCGCCTGCTCCCGCGCCGCGTCTGGGGACGACAGCGCTTTTCCTTTTGACATTGAAGGGAGCTCAGCGGTCGGCCAACTAGACCCGCCTGAGACCATCGAGGCCCGCGTGGCTCCCGGAAGCCTGCCGCCTGCTGCCAAGGTACAGTGCCCATGCGATTGTCACCCTGCTGGGGCACCTGTGCCCCGTGTTGTGTGTGTCCCCCTCTCTCCCTCCCTCTTTCCCTTCCCCAGCCGCCTTATGAGTTTCACCTGGGCGGGTCAGTTCAGAAATTTGAAATAAAGAGTTTTACTTTGTACGTTGGATTTGGACTTTGTGATTTGAGAGCTGAGGCTTTGGAACACATCCCTGTTCAAGCTGGTAAAAGGGCATGTGTCCTGCATACTCTGAGTTAGTAGGCTAGACTCTCAGCTGGGGCTGCAGTAGCACGGCTGTGACTTTCCGCCGCTTCTTATGTCCCAATAGAGTCATTTTTGTCAAGCCACACCACTTAACGTGTGTGCCCTGTCACTGGCTTCCTGCTCCTCTGTGATGTTAGGACAGTGGGAACAATACTGCAGGACTAATCTTTTTGTCACAAATTAAACAGAAGGTCCTCTGCAACAGGGGAGGGTGAAGAGTGGGTGAGGGCACTAAAGAAGCTGTTAGGAAACTGCAGAGAAGATACCTTAAATAGACACAAGCCATTATATTCCAGAAACAAGAAGTCATGATGAAAGTCAAGCCCCATCCCAAATGTAAAAATGATGGAGATATGCTACTGATGATATGCTTATTCAAAGAGCTGCTGTTTGAATCTCTTGCAAAAGCGTTTATGTTAAAAGCATAACCAAAGTGTAGAAACTGGGTAAAGGTGGATGAATCCAGAGTAAGTGATTTAAGAACCCCCGAGCCGAGACGGACAACAGCATGTCCAGGGCGTGGGAGATGCTAAACAGGAGGAAAATGAAGTCACCTAAGTTCATGGGAAAGGAAACAGCAGTTGACCTAACACCACACACACACACACACACAGACACACGCACGCACACACACATGCACACACACACCCCCATAGCTATGATTACAGCAACTATAGAACCAAAGCAGTTATGTGGATTGATACATTTCTAATGCCATTGATGCATTTCTAGTGCCATTTCTAACAGCACTGAAGTCTGGATTATTGCTATTAGTCCTACTAATTGTTAGTATAACCATAGTTATTAATTAAACTACTGATAAGATAATATGCATGAAGATGGTCCTTCTCCAGGACTGAGCCCTACCCACACCCCAAAATGAGGGGAGGGTGGGTAGGGCCACAGCATACCAACTCCCATTGTGGTGTGAAATGTAATCCCCATGAGAAAGAGGGGCACGCCTTCTGGTCAACTTTATACTCAGACATGGGGAGAAGCCAGACCAGGAGACACTCCACACAATGAGAAGGCTTCACTTCTCTACAGGCTTGGAATCAACCCCCCAGGAAGCATTATCTCCACCTGTTGCTTTGAGTGGAAAGTTCCAGAATGAAACGCTTAAGAGTAGGATTGCCAGATAGAATACAGAACACCCAATGAAATTTGAATTTCAGATAAACAACAAATAGATCTTGGTTATGTCTCAAATATTTCATGGGATGTATTTATACTAAATTTTTTTTCACTGTTTATCTGAAATTCAGTTTATCTGGGCATCCTACCTTTTTACCTGCTAATTCTAAAAAGACAAGCACACATAACTTTTTCTAACTCTCATCTCACAAAAAGTAAGGAAATAATTATTTGATTTTTTAGGGAAGCTTAAATTTATTGCTGAAACCCTGAGCAATTGCTTATATACTCATCTGTTCAGTGAAATAATAAGAAGGCAGCACAGCAGAGGGTTTTAGATTGCAGGCTTTGCAGTCTGATGGTCCCAAGTTCAAATTTCAGCTTGCCTGCTCCTTACCTTGGGCAAACTACAGATGCCCAACTTGCAGATAAAGAAACTGAGACTTAGATAAGTTATTGATGTCTACTTCATATTTCATACAGTTACTATGATGAAATTAGATAAATACATAGAGGACTTAACACAGTGACTAACATGTATAAATGCTTTATACATCCTACGTGTTGTCTTTATTATTATTATAAAAAATACATGGCTAGTTGGATTAAAAGAAACCCTTATTTGGGAATATTTCTCAGAACTTTATTTTATGGTGCTATTTTACTTAATATTGCTTGTCTGTATCCTTCCAATCAAAAAATGTCATGTAGTGTGTTAAATTTGTAATACTGTTGGAGACTAATAGGTTCAGAATGCCCGTTGAGGCTTCTGGTTTAGGGAAACAGAAAGAATCTATCAGTCATTCCGGAGAGTCATATGATGTAGAAAGGGTGGGATGGGGGTAATTATGTTCCCACTGCATAGTTTCACATAATGCCCTCCAGTCAGCCTGCAGTCCCACAGCAATCCCAATGCCCCACCATCCGGGTTTCCCATGCTTTTTATAGCCAGTAAGGAGAACCTGAAAGCAAATACATTCTGGAGATTTAATAACATGGTACAACCACTCCGCTGAATTGGTTCAGGAGGTTATATTTCATCTGTAGAGAAAAAGAGAACAAGGACTCATACAAGACATTATTCGCGGGCGTTTGGAGAGGTGGATGGATGGATATTCTAAAAATACATTCATTTTATTTGAGTCGGATATATATATATATATATATATATATATATATATATATATATATATATATATATAAATGGTCATTCCTCAATTCTCCTTCAAAGGGAAGAAAGAAAACTAGTAAAGCAAGCATGGAGCAGTGGGAGGTGCTAGGCTGACGGCCTTCCTAAGGCTCTCCCATGCCCCTCCATAGCAGGACTGGCATCCTCTCCACCCTCAGCACAGACTAGGGCACACTGGTGCACAGTGTGGGGTAGGAGAACAAAAACATTCAATATGCACTGAATAAAAGGATGGGAAGCATGGGCTGACCAAGCAGGAAGGCCCCTCCTTTCCTTCTAAAATAAGCACAAGCTCCTCCAGCATGCAGAGAATTTGAAAAGAGAAGCACCATGGGTAACTCTGTGCTAGTTGCTAGGATTTTCCTACTATCTGCTTTTTTACAAGTAGATAATTTACTGAGTCCATTATTTCTGAGTATATGGTGAGAACAATGATTCTCAGCAGGTGGGGGTGGGCAAAGGGGAAACTAGGTAGTGTCAAAAAGTGTATTTAGTATTCTAATATTCCACATTTAAGAAAAGAAAGTCTTAATTTTATTATACACATTATAGCAAGTGAAACTAGGCAGAAGTCTTCTTGGCCAATATAGAGATGCAGAAGAATGGGAGGGGATGCAGGGATGGAGATGGGAACAGGCCCTCAGGAGAGGGTATCAGAGTGTCCTTAGGAAGAGTGACATTCTTGTCTATCAAAAAGAAGCAGGAGTTAAACAAGGTCAAGAACACAGGTTAGAGGTTGATTAAAAGAAACCCTTAGTTGGGAGTATTTCTCAGTACTTTATTTTACGGTGCTATTTTACTCAATATTGCCATATCTCTGTTGTCTATATCCTTCATGGCTGGAAAGAAGCCACCCAGACACTCAGAGAGGAGTGGGGACTTTGCTGGAAGGGCAAAGCGGGAGGTGGTGGAAGGTGACAGTGCTGTTACTGCCTTTGGTAGATTATTGAGAAAATAAGGGAAATAACTGAGCAAACTTCCCTGAGAGGAGAAACCAGGAGTTTATCTCCTGATAACCTGACTGGATTTTGCAGTTGCTGTTCTTAGCTTCCCTCCAAGAAGATTCATGCCCCAGGAACCACAAAGGTACCTCGCGCTAGACAAACTTGCTTGCTTAAAAAAAAAACAAAGCAATATGAACTAGACTAATTTTGAGGGACTTTTCTTCTAGACTCCCTTCATGGTTAATCTGTGATCCCATGCTCTAACACATAGTTAGGTGCCCTGCCACTAAAGGATTGTAGTATGTTTATCAAAAGACAGCTCAGATCCCTTTCACTGTCTGCTTTCCGTTGCCTTATCTTGCTCCCTTACTTTGAGAAAGGCTTTGTAGAACAACATCAAGACTTCCAGTCACTGGCCTGGGCCATCATTCTATACCGCTGTTCAACAGATCAGTTGGTAATTTAACACCCACACCCCACCCCCAGCCTGGCATGCAGTCATTATTTCACTCACTTAATACCATCCAAAGAGCAGGTTTGGAGACCTTCCATGTACACAGTAATAAAGCAGGCACCAGGCGGGACAGAAAGAAGGCAGAGTCACATCCCTACCCTCAAGGAGTAAGCAATCTAAGACAGAAAAATATACACGTAGCCACTATATAAAGCAGAATGAATTTATGTTCTGTAAGAGCGGCTATCAGCTAAGTGCCATGGGGCTAATGTGGAAAAAGTATTATTCCTGGGCTAGGCCAGTAGGGCACAGCCACTTACTCACCAAACACCAAAGAAAGTTCCCGGGAAACATTATTTTACAAGGACTGGAATACAGTAACGGTAATAATAATAATAGCGTGGCTTATTGATGACACTCATTGAGTATTTACCACGTGCCAGACACTGGTCTAAGCACTTTCCATGAGTTATTTCCTTTAGCCCTCATAATAGTTCAGTGGGATTGGTGTAGTTATTATCCCATTTTGCAAACGTGGAAACTGAGGCACAGAGCATTTGCTCAGGCAACCTGCCTGGTAAGTGGCCCAGCTAGGAAGGAGTTTATGAAAGTAATTCAACTGTGCAAGAATATCTAGAAAAATGTGGTGAGGTAAATAGAACTATCTGTAGGAACAATTTTAGTCAAAGTTTGGGAATTTCTTAAAGTGAAGATATATAAAATACCATTCCAAGACCATTTATGCAGTGCTTGCTAGATGAGTAGCATAAACTACATGGCCTATCTTACATAATTTATTATAAAACCGCTGGAAAACAGAGAATTCCATTTGCTGTAATTCCAGAGTTCTCAGATTTAACCAGAAGAAATTTTTTTTAAATTGTGGTAAAATATACACAAAATTTATTATTTTAACCATTTTTTTTTTTTTTTTTGCGGTATGCGGGCCTCTCACTGTTGTGGCCTCTCCCATTGCGGAGCACAGGCTCCGGACGCGCAGGCCTAGCGGCCATGGCTCACGGGCTTAGTTGCTCCGCGGCATGTGGGATCTTCCCGGACCAGGGCACGAACCCGTGTCTCCTGCATCGGCAGGCGGATTCTCAACCACTGCGCCACCAGGGAAGCCCTATTTTAACCATTTTTAAGTGACATTAGGTAATTCACCATTCATCACCATCCATCACCATCACTACCATCCATCTCGAAAACTTTCATCTTCCCAAACTCAAATTCAATACATATTAAACAATAATACCTGTTAGCCTTTTCCCCAGGCCCTGACAACCACCATTCTACTCTCCGTTTCTATGAATCTGACTACTCTAGGTATCTCATATAAGTGGAATCTACAGTATTTGTCACTTTGTGCCTGGCTTATTGCACTTAACATAATGTGTTCAAGGTTCATCTATGTGGTACCATTTGTCCAAATGTCATTCCTTTTTAAGGCTGAATAATATTCCATTGTATGTATATATCACAGTTTATTTATCCATTTGTCTGTTGATGGACATTGAGTTATTTCTACCTTTTGGCTGCCGTGAATAGTGCTGCTATGAACATTGTTCTACAATTATCCATTTGAGTCCCTGCCTTCAGTCCTTCGGGTATACACCTAGCAGTGGAATTGCTGATCTTATGGAACAGAGACAGTTTTAAAACTCACGATTTTTATGGAGGCCGAGCAAAAATTAACTGGGCAGGGTAAGGAACACATCCTGTGAGTGGTGGGGCCCAAACAACAGCAGAGGAAGGGATGCCTCTTCTAGAGGGCACCCACCTCTCTGTGTTGCCAGGCCTTCTGTTTTTTTACAAGAAGACAGAATCTGGATTCTTAAGTGAAATTGCTGACTCAGTTTTTTTAATGCCCTGTGGGAAGCACATCTGAGGACTGTTTATTTGCAGTCTATCTGCTTTACGACATTTGAAATTCACCTTTCATCAAAGGCGCAATGTGGGCATCTAGCCAGACAGATGTGCTATGAATCCAGCTCCCCTACTTTCTAGCTGTTTGACTTTAGGCAAATTAGTTCATTTTTCAGAGGCTCAGGTTGTTTGATTTTAAAATGAATACAAATGTATTTTCTTTGCAAGATATTTGTGAAATTTAAGTGAAATCGTGTGATAAGCTGCCTAACTCAAAGTCTGCCCTCATTTTCTCTTCTCTCCCTCCCTCCTCACCCTTTTTCTTCCATTATCTGTTTTTATCTACCTGCGAGTTCAGATTTGTAGTATCAGTCTATTTTCATCTAAATTTTTACTTATTCTGTAAATTTGATTACTTTCAACTTTTGCTTACAAATTTGCTGATTATCCAACATTGGACAAGAAGGAGACTAGTTTAACTATTAAAATCATTGTATCCCTAATGGTTCTTTAAACATAACCTTTCCCCAGAAATAGGCTAATCTGAGCAGTTAAGAGAAATGAATGAGTTTTCTCGAATACCCAAAAAACTAAACAAAAAACCCAGCATATTTGCTATGACAAGGACTATAACCTTGTTTTTTTCCCTTTCACAATTAAATTCTAAAATCTGACTTGTCATAGATTCTTGAAGCATATAATGCCAAAAACACTCCTCTCCTTTAGGGTTTTTCCTTGCTCAAAGTAACTACATAAATATAACGATGGCCAGACATAGTTATGAGACATTTGATTAGTTAGAAACCATTAAAATCAGATTGCCAGTACATGCTTTGAGTTCCAAAACTTAGCATTTCCAAACAATTACTTTTGTGTTTTCTAAAGTAAATAATCTGCTACTTGACTGAGATATAGTGACCACATAGAAGAATATTTAAATATCTATGCCAGCATTTGCCAAAAAGCAGCATTCTTTTTTCAATTGCTTTTTTTTTTTTGCTCCTAGTGTGGTAAAGTTAAATTCTGGGAAATGGTTTACTAAAGGGAAGTTTAACCACAGATGTTTGTAATTCCAACTTAAGTTTCCCATCAAAGTCTTAATGAAATTCAGCTGCCAAGCAGTCAGCTCTGAATCTGAGTCTTTTTATCATGAGAAACTTGGGGAAAACAGCATTCCAAGGCTGACTGGTAGTGGGAAACTGTCCATATTCAAGCCCAAATCCTCTACATAAAGGAAAAAAAGAATACATGAAGAAACAAATTCTCTTTAAAAAAAAAAAAGGAGTGGGGGGTGGTCAAATGTCCTTTAAGTAACATGTAATATGGCCCTCTTTTCACTCCAGGAATTTCTTAGTTTGTGTGTTGTGCTTTGTTGGAGGCTAGAGATCTAGTGTTTACCTAAATGGAGTGAAGTATCAATGTTTATGACTCCATGAGAACCAATGAGTTGGAGAAATCCCATAACATTAACAGCTGCATTAGCCCAAGCCCCTTGGAGACTAGAGCAGTGATCCATGCTGCATACTACAGCTAAAAGGATGCTTGAGCACAGTGCAGATTCTATATATTAATATTTATTTTGAAATTATGCCTTCCATTACATGGAGTGGCATGATTACTTTAAAGGAAATTGAGATGTCTAGAGATCAAAGATGTCTTCACTAAAACTCACCTTGGACGTGACTGTTACATGCAATACTGTTGTCTGTTTACAAAGTGAACTGCTGCATGGCACACTGCACTGAGCAGCTCTGTAAAGCCAAATGTCGACCCAAAGGAATGCGTAATACAGACACAAGCAGAAGGCAAGATAAATATCTAAAAAGTCTTGTACCGTGGGATGCCAGGGCTGTAGAACCATCTAGAATCACTGCAAGAGCCAGAGCACAAATTCAGGGTTTAAAATCATGGCTGGCTGCTTCTTCCACACAGAATTATTCCACAGTGCCTTTCAAGGTTCACAGCCACAGTGTGTATGTTTCCCTTTGATGATCAGTGATAAAATTTGACAAGCTAAGCGTGCCCTAAGTGTAACCTCTCTTCCTGCTGATATGCCATGAGTGCCTAGGAGCAGCAGAGCAGTTCTGTCATCTGTGATTCTGTTAAGCCCCAGGTCACACAGGTGAGGTGCTAAATGCCTGTTATTTGGAGACTGAACTGAGTCTGAATGCCTGGAGATGGGCCAGTGTTTCTTTGTGGTGCATGAATAACTGCCTCATTCTATATTGTTCCCTTGGAATTGTTGTCTGTCGTGATCAATGCCAGCAGACACCCTGAAATTCTTATCAGAGACAAGCCCTGAAGCCTCTATTGCAGCACAGAATTCAGCATAGAGGAGACGTGTTTGAATGCGGAGCCAGTGGGTGGTTATTATTGGATGTATAACTCTATTGGACCTTGCACTGGGAACCATAAAATCAAAGGGATCATAGGATGTTAGATCTAGAGAGTTTAGAGATTCAAACCCTCTCATTTTGTAGGTAAGGAAGCTTGGTCTCAGAGGGGTTGGGGTGCTTCACCCAAGGACACAAAGTTCATTAGCAGCAGTACCAGGAACTATGTCTTCTGACTTCCAGCCTTATTTTCTTTCAAATTATTTCAATCAGCTGAATCATCCTTAGCTTTAGAACTGGGGATCATTAAGTAAAATATATATTTTTTAATAAAATATATATATGTATACACACAGATATATATATATATATACACATATATATATATATATACAGATATATTTTTAAGAGAAGAATTGGTTACTTCTAATATACTATCACTTTACTCTTCATTGTTTCTAGTTAACCTTAAGTTGAATTATCAGTAGGAGAGTCTCCCAGAATTGAGTGGAGTGGGAAAAGCACTGAACCGTGAGTCTGGAACTAACTATTCTTGTTCTTGGTCATGCCACTAACAGCCAGATTGCCCTTACCAGTTAGAGGAACCTGGGTAAGTCCCTTCACCTCCTGGGACAGCTTGAAAAGAACAAAACAAAATCAAGGTTACTTCAAGCAACCAAGTTCTATAATTGACTAATAAATAGATCAAATTGTAAACTACTTAAAGGGAAGCTGACCTAAGGAACAGAATCACTCAGAGTCACAGCTGCTGTCCTAGTTAGAACCCCAAGATTTAGTATCCAGAACCTGAGGGAAACACAGGGTCCTGATCTGGTTACGAGGGTTGGGTGGGGATGGTTTCAGAGTCCTTTTTCCTGCTTCCTTCAGGGGCAGAGCTGAGGATGGTTTGCAGGACAGAGCACTGGCCCAGCCACGGACATAAGCCTTTCCAAGATGACACGCCCAGGAGGTTTCCCAGCCAGCATCCGGTGCAGACACCTAAGTGTGTCCAATAAATACTAATGGTCTCCCATGCCCAGGGTTCCTGCTGCCATCTGCCCTCTCCAGACCCTTCAGGGCGACCCTAAGCATGAAGCTCCACATGGAAACACAAGAAAGATGACAATGGACGAGATAAGGGACATAGGGACTGTGTCTCTGAGTCTTCTAACACTTAAGTGACATGTGACAGAGGGTCCAGAGAGGAGAATATCTTTTCACTCTGCACAAAAGGAAGGAAGAGCCAGTGAGGGCTTATTAACTCATTAGAAACATCAACTGAAATCACTGCATTATAGTAGACACAATAATGCCACCAACTAAGCCTTCATGACAAGGTAAAGAGGAAGCTTAATTTGATAGCCTGCTCTAGATTGAGCAGGATACGACATTTGGAAGCAAATATTTTAAAGGACCTTTCTGGAAGTCAGAATTGCCAGTGTGTGAGGGAGCCTGCCCTGGGGGTGTGATTGACTGTGGGGAGGAGGGGTCGAAATCGTGGAGACTCCAACTGTGGCCCAAGGACAGCGGCACCAGCAGCACATGGACCCGTACGGGGAATGCAGACTCCCAGGTCCCGCTCCGGAATCAGAATGTGCATTTTCACCAGATACCCAGGTTGTTCACATGTACATTAAAGTATGAGAAGCACTAGTCTCTAAAATGCAGCTGGTCTTAGATTTTAATGGACTTCAGGAAATTGAGAATCCAGAAAAGGGAAGTGTTTTTGACATAATTATAGAGAGGCCTAAAAAATAAAACCAAATTATGGCTGCATGAGGCTAGTGAGAGAGCTCATAGGCCCACCGGTGTACTAGCCCCCAGCCTGGAATAAAAATCAAAGAAAATTGCTGCTTCAAGGCATCTGGAGGAACTGAGAAGGTAACATCACTTCCTGAAACCCTAGCCCACATGCAGCAGGTGTTCAGGAAGGGAATTTAAAGAAAGACATGAATAATAATAATATTTTTAGTGTTTGTTAAAATGCTGAGAGGATATCAAACAAACAGACAAAAAAGACAGACATGAAATGACAAGGAAGGTTTCCTACACCCAGCACACACAGCCTAGAAACAGGACCACTGGAGATCTGTGTCCTTGAGGGGAAGGGAGCAGAGACGGGAAGAATTTACTCATGGAACCTTCTTGGAAACAGGGAGTTGCCAGACTCTTAGGAAATAGTGGGATTATAACGTCTCTCCTGCTAACAAGGGAGGCTTTCTAATTCAGGATACTGTGTCTTCGGGGAGTGAGGAGTGTGGTCTCTGGCCTAAACTAGAAAGATACTTGATAAGAGATATGGAAGAGCTAGTTCCCCGGAATGAGAATTGCCAAGGCTAGCCCTCAAAATGGAACCTCTCTAGAGGGATTGAGATGTGCAGGAAAGTGCTCTTGAGACAGGGTCTCGGCCTCCTCCTGCATCAGCAGAGTCATCTCCATTCTCCTGGCCCATTCCAGGTCTCCCTGATGCAGCCACAGCCCTGAGAGGGCCCCTTGTTATTCTGTGACAGCCTTACAGGACAGCTGTCATCCTTTTGATTTTAATGCCTAACCACCTGCTTAGCACTAGCTGTGTCCTAGGCATTGTTTGAGGTGCTCTATGTGTATTATTAATTTTGCTCATAACGTAATGAGGAAAGCACTGCTATTAGCACTATTCTACACTTGAGGAAACTGAGTCATCTAGAACTTGAGTAATTTACCCAACATCACAGTTTAGGGAATCTGGCTCCAAGCTCTTAATCTCTGTCCTGTAAATGACCCTCTAATGTCTGCTTCTAAATCTCAGAGTGTCTTACAATAGCTCAGCTAACAGGAGTCCCCAGGATCATCCAGGAATGCCAGAGTGGTCTTAGAAGCTGATGAGTCTATTTAAAGAACATTTAAATGAGTGGTATGTTTATACTTTGACTTGTTTTTCAAGTTATAGAGTAAACTCACTCTATCATCTCAATAACAATAGGAGGTTCTTCTTTAGGCATAATAGGAATAAAGATTGACATAATATCTGAATGTATATGTATTTATGTATCTCAAAATATGCTAAGCATTAGTCATTTCAGTGGAATCCTGAGTTTACATTAGGGACCTACAACTTAAAAGAACCTGATAGAAGGCTAAAGAAAGAACTTGAACTGTAGTAAAAGCAGGATCTCAGGGGAAATGATTAGACAAAGTATGTCAATCATAGGAAAACTGAATGAAGTCTTAGAAACTATTTATCTTTAAAAATTTTTCTTTATAAAGGAAAATATGGAAAGAAATGGAGTTTGGCAACTGAAAGTATTCAAGTCAGACACATAAGCTGTTAACTTCTTTGCTAGAAATTTTCAAGCACTATATAAAACAACATGTCTGAAATAAGTGAGTTATTCGTTCAGCTCACAGTGATTAAGAGCTGAGAGGAACCAAGCAAGGCATCAGTGATTCTGTCTGAAACAAACCCAGGTAGCCTCCACCCTGCTGGACCAGGAGGTTAGATCTGCTAGCAGCAGTCAGTTGTGGAGTCTACTGTTAGCCCAGAAGAAAGGAAGGTGTTACAGTAGCGGTCCCCCAGATAATCACGCCCAAGAATCTCTACTGCTTCTCCTATACCTCTAGCCTCAGGTTTTGAAATGTTTTGCTTACTGTGTTAGTTTGCTAAGGCTGCCATAACGTTATACCACAGACTGGGAGATTTAAACAACAGAAATTTATTTTCTTACCTTTCTGGAGGCTAGAAGTCTGGAATCAAGGTGTCATCAGGCTTGGTTTCTGGTGAGAGCTCACTTCCTGGATTGTAGATGGCCACCTTCTCTCTGAGTCCTCACATGGCCTTTTTCCTGTGCACATGCAGAGAGAGAGAGAGAGAGAGAGAGAGATCCTCTTTTATAAAAACACCAGTTTATCAGATTAAGGCCTTACCCTTATGATCTCACTTAACCTTTACTAGCCCCTTGTATGCCCTACCTCCAAATACACTCATATTAGGCACAGAACTTCAACATATGAATTGGGATGGGGGAGGGGTGTTAACTGAGTTGGTAACACCTACGGAGGGAAGTGTGGTAAGCAGTAACTCTTTTTTTAATTAGGCAAAGTAATGTATAATAGCAAAAGAGAGCTTCTGGTAAAACAAGTAGTGTTATCACTGTGTATTAACCTCAGCCAAAAGCAAAAACAAACACAAAAATTTCATTAGCATTTCATTTTGATTGTACATTTTTATGAATGTGTCACAGTTAATTTTTATTAGATATTGTGAAATATGGAGAATAGTACATTCAGCCCTATATTGCCACCTTGTATTCCTTAGGTGTCCAGGGACACTTGATTGATTAGCATTAATGTTTCTATTCTCTTATTTTAAAAAGGTACCTACTACCTCAGCAAGTTGCTTTGTATGATATAAATAGGAATAGAATCCAGTTAAAGAGATAAAACAAGTAAACATAGTGTAATACAATTAAATGTTATCAAAACTCTTAGAGGGTTTAAAAGGAATGTTCACTCCCGGTGGGAAGTTCACAAGTGAATTCATGGAAGAGGTGACATTTGAGTTGAATCTTTAAGATTGAGGAAAGTGCAAGCTGAGGGGATAGGGTAAGTAAAGTCAAAAGACACAGGGTTCTTCTGGAAAGCGATATAGTCCTAGTTGGTGGTACTGGATAACAGGGAGCCACTGGAGATTTCAGAGCAGAAAAGATGCTCAATGAGAATTCTTCATCAACATTAATCTAGACATGGGCTATTGGATGGAGGACGCAGTAGGCAGCAGAGAGCCTGGAATCAGGGTAACTTATATCATGTATTGGTAATTGTCCAGGAACGAGTAAGAAGGGTCTGGATTTAGATGGTGGCCATTGTCTGGAAAGGAGAAAACAGACGCTGGAGTCATTGCAAAGGTTTTATCAGATGACTTGCCCTGTTTTGGAGAGCAAGGATGACAGAGAAGTCAGAGGTGCTGCTGCTGTTTGTAGAAATGTATTACATCATGGGAAAAAATCTTGGGTTCAAAGACCTTTGAACACAAGACCTACTAAATCAGTGGCTTTCAAGCTGAGGCTTCATGGAAATGCCTTGCCTTGGGTATAACTTGGAGTGAGGGAGGCTGAGCAGCAAGAAGTGGGGGCTCTTCTTCCTTCAACCAGTGCATCTTTTTAATGTTTTATAGATGAATTCTACATGAGATTTCCCTGGGGAAAAAAGGAGTTCTCTGCCCTACAGTGTTTGAGAACCATGACGCTGGAGGCTTTCGAGTTGATATTCTAAATCATGACAGGTCTCCAAAATATTGCCCAAAATCTCATTCAAATCAGTGCTTCCTAGGCAGTTTCTCAGTGTTACATATACCTGCCTCTGGCCCAGTGCGTATTGCTGATTACACAGAGCTGCTGGTGCTCTGAGCATCTCTGCTGCGGCTCCAAACACAAGCTAGAAATCACTGAACAACTGGTGCTCTCCTGAGAGATATTTTTATGCTTCCTGTTCCCTGTCTGAGGATATTTTTGGCCCTTTCCTAGGAAATTCCACTTTTGTCTCAGTTATTACCTGAGAGTGCTGAGGAAAAGGCAAAGGAGTTTTGGAAAGTTTTGGAGGGTGGTAGTGGGTTGAACAGATAACCGGTATCTTTCAGTCCTCATAGGAACAGTCAGATGTTTGTATGGTTCTTATTTTTCTAAACCAATGGTTTCATCATTATTAACGTCATCTTATCCTAAACCTAAACAGTTACTCACCTGCACTCTGACCTAAAAAGACAGCTCTTAGTCTTACTTTCCCCTCCCTCAACACAGGGTTACACCCATCTTTGGTCCTTCATCTCCAAAGGCCAAAATGCTTCCACTATGAGTGTTATGTCTATTAAAAGGGAGAAAATAAACATTTAAAACCATATTTGATTTTTTTTATTTGAATGAAAAAAGTGACACCTTGAGCATTTCACAGTGTTATTAAGGCAAGTTGCCACTTATTTTATTTTGCTTTATGACATATATTCAGAACACTGAGAGAGAAATGATCTGCTGATAAATTAGGAAAGCTTCCTATATATCTCAACCCAAGTTTAAAGAGCACAGCTTTCAAAAAGCTCTTGACATTGGGCAAATGTTATTTACAACTGAAGAATATTGGAATTTCCAATGACTACTAACTCATTTGAAAAACAATGTTAATACTTTAAAGCTTCCATGAGGGGATATGGGGATATATGTATACATGCAGCTGATTCACTTTGTTATACAGCAGAAACTAACACAACAATGTAAAGCAATAAAGATGTTAAAAAAAAAGTAAGTTTTAATTTCTAAAAAGTTAAATAAATAAATAAAAATAAAGCTTCCATGATTTACAAGGTATATTTGTACATATTTCCACCTTTATTCCTTTCAACTATATTACAAACCACGCAGGCCACTGGTTATTAATCTAATTTATATAAAGGTGGAGATGTTAAATACTTTGCCCAAAGTTTCATAGCATGGAACCAGTATGAAACAGCAGGCAGCTTTATAGAATTCTAGACTGTTAGGATGGGAGGAGCCTAGAAAGCATCATGCCATTAATATCATTGAAAGAGGAGGAAACTGGAGCCAGAAGTTAAGTCACTTCCTCGAGGTACCACAGCAAGTTTCTAGAACTGGAACCAGCCAAGTTTTCTGACTCTTAGAGCAGACCTGTTGTCCTACTGAATCACAGCATGAATGCCATCACCAGAATAAATAATAGGGGTGAGGAACACCTGGTGATCTGTGTGTTGGGATATTAAACAAGTGGGATCAGACAAGAGCATATCCACGTTTACCTTCCTGTTATGACTTATGTCACCATCTCTGCCTTAGTCCTAAATAATTTAACTACTAAAATATTAATTCTCTTGGCCTTTTGGTCAGTATATTTATCCCAATTTTGAATTTAATTTATAACCACACTATTCATACCTCTTCTTTCATTTCAAGGATTTTTGCTTTGTCCCTATATGGCTATTGATCCCTTAAATTATGCTTTCAGCACCCATACTTAAAAAGAAAGCTTTCAAGTGCACTAAGATTTCAGAATTTCCGGTTAGAGTTTCCTGATGGTCATATAAAAATAAACAACACATCCTGGATCTTAAAAGGAAGAAAGAAAATAAGATCAATTTCAAAAATGAACAATGACACTTTTGTTTTAAAACAATTGAAGAAGTAAGTTTAAAAATTCCCAGACCACATTATGTCTGCTTTTCCCCCTGCACAGTCATCATTCAGGTTTCCACATGACTGTAAGAAACTTCCCTATCATGTAGCAAAACAATTGTAACATGAGAAATTAATGAGGAAAATTAAATGCGTGCAGGCACCAAAGTAGTCTACTCTGGCAGTTGTACCCCGTTGTGACTGCCCCAGTCTGCTTTAAAACAGTTCTGAGTTTCAGCATCTCCATTTTTATTTGTGGAGCTTTTTCACTGCTGATTTCAAAGTCAAGTCACCCTACTCTTCTAACAGCAAGTTTCTCAAAGGCAATCTACCAAGTCCCAGCAGAACTGTAGTTAGTAAAATCCAGGGACTGCGCCAGGAATAGCATCTGCTTAGATGTGCCCTGAGTCTAATAGAGGATAAGAAATAAGCAAGATTTCAGGGGTTGGGGCAACCCGCTGTGGTCAGCAAAATAAGAAGGAGGCAGAACAGTTCTAATCTGCTGCACACTCAGTGGTTCACTTTCAAAATGGCAGGCACCATCATCCCTTGTTCTCTCCCCTGGTCTTGATGTGAGGAGGATGCTCAGTATGGTGAAAGTAATACCATATTTAAGGAATTATAAATATCTTTGTAAGATCAGAGTAATAATCTTTCGGGGGGAAGGACAATACACTTTTTAACGTGCTTAAAATCTCTGTGCTTTTTTAAAGGGCTGGGCTCTTCCTACTCTCAAACAGTATTGGTGATTGTTTTGGCAGGTGAAGCACATTTTCCCTGTGACCTGTGTTTTTGGACCTGCAATATATCAAAATGTTCAGTGGAAATAAGCATTTTGTTGTTTTCTTTTCTGCAGAATATCTTTTTATCTGCTCTTCCATTCAGTTGTTTTGAAAGCTAACAAGTGTTGGACCCTTGTTTTAATTTTAAGACATTATATCATCATCTCAGATTATCTAAACTGTTTTGATTTTCCTTTGATTACAATCTCTCTTTTTGTAATCTGCTCACATAAGTTCATCTAGAAAATGTGCTTTCTCCTCAAAGTCATGAGTCAGCATGGATTTCCTTGAACATAGTTCACAACGTCTGAGAAATTTACAAACTTTTTTCTTTATATGCTATTTACTTTTTTTTAAACATCTTTATTGAAGTATAATTGCTTTACAATGGGGTATTACTTTCTGTATAACAAAGTGAATCAGCTATACATATACATATATCCCCATATCTCCTCCCTCTTGCATCTCCCTCCCACCCTCCCTATCCCACCCCTCTAGGTGGTCACAAAGCACCGAGCTGATCTCCCTGTGCTATGCAGCTGCTTCCCACTAGCTATCTATTTTATATTTGGTAGTGTATATATGTCCACGCCACTCTCTCACTTCGTCCCACTTACCCTTCCCCCTCCCCGTGTCCTCAAGTCCATTCTCTACATCTGCGTCTTTATTCCTGCCCTGCCCCTAGGTTCTTCAGAACCATATTTTTTTTTAGATTCCATATATATGTGTTAACATATGTATTTGTTTTTCTCTTTCTGACTTACTTCACTCTGTATGACAGACTGTAGGTCCATCCACCTCACTACAAGTAACTCAATTTCGTTTCTTCTTATGGCTGAGTAATATTCCATTGTATATATGTGCCACATCTTCTTTATCCATGCATCTGTCAATGGACACTTAGGTTGCTTCCATGTCCTGGCTACTATAAATAGAGCTGCAATATACATTGTGCTACATGACTCTTTGAATTATGATTTTCTCAGGGTATATGCCCAGTAGTGGGATTGCTGGGTCATATGGTAGTTCTATTTTTGTGTGTGTGTGTGTGTGGTACACGGACCTCTCACTGTTGTGGCCTCTCCCGTTGCGGATGCGCAGGCTCAGCTGCCATGGCTCACGGGCCCAGCCGCTCCGCGGCATGTGGGATCTTCCCGGACCGGGGCACGAACCTGTGTTCCCTGCATCGTCAGGCGGACTCTCAACCACCACGCCACCAGGAAAGCCCGGTAGTTCTATTTTTAGTTTTTTAAGGAACCTCCATACTGTTCTCCATAGTGGCTGTATCAATTTACATTCCCACCAACAGTGAAAAAGGGTTCCCTTTTCTCCACACTCTCTCCAGCGTTTATTGTTTATAGATTTTTTGAGGATCACCATTCTGACTGGTGTGAGGTGATACCTCTTTATAGTTTTGATTTGCATTTCTCTAATGATTAGTGATATTGAGCATCCTCTCGTGTTTGTTGGTAATGTGTATATCTTCTTTGGAGAAATGTCTATTTAGGTCTTCTGCCCATTTTTCGATTGGGTTGTTTGTTTTTTTGATATTGAGCTGCATGAGCTGCTTGTAAATTTTGGAGATTAATGTCTTGTCAGTTGCTTCATTTGCAAACATTTTCTCCTATTCTGAGGGTTTTCTTCTCCTCTTGTTTATGGTTTCCTTTGCTGTGCAAAAGCTTTTAAGTTTCATTAGGTCCCATTTGTTTGTTTTTGTTTTTATTTCCATTTCTCTAGGAGGTGGGTCAAAAAGTATCTTGCTGTGGTTAACATCATAGAGTGTTCTGCCTCTGTTTTCCTCTAAGAGTTTGATAGTGTCTGGCCTTACATTTAGGTCTTTAATCCATTTTGAGTTTATTTTTGTGTATGGTGTTAGGGAGTGTTCTAATTTCATTCCTTTACATGTAGCTGTCCAGTTTTCCCAGCCCCACTTGTTGAAGAGGCTGTCTTTTCTCAATTGCATATCTTACCTCCTTTATCAAAGCTAAGATGACCACATATGCGTGGCTTTATCTCTGGGCTTTCTATCCTGTTCCATTGATCTATATTTCTGTTTTTGTGCCAGTACCATACTGTCTTGATTACTGTAGCATTGTAGTATAGTCCAAAGTCCAAAAGCCTGATTCCTCCAGCTCTGTTTTTCTTTCTCAAGATTGCTTTGGTTATTATGGTATCTTTTGTGTTACCAAACAAATTGTGAAGTTTTTTGTTCTAGTTCTGTGAAAAATGCCATTGGTAGTTTGATAGGGATTGCATTGAATCTGTAGATTGCTTTGGGTAGCATAGTCATTTTCACAATGTTGATTCTTCCAACCCAAGAACATGGTATTTCTCTCCATCTGTTTGTATCACCTTTAATTTCTTTCATCAGTGTCTTATACTTTTCTGAGTACAGGTCTTTTGTCTCCTTAGGTAGGTTTATTCCTAGGTATTTTATTCTTTTTGTTGCAGTGGTAAATGGGAGAGTCTCCCTAATTTCTCTTTCAGATTTTTCATCACTGGTGTATAGGAATGCAAGAGATTTCTGTGCATTAAGTTTGTATCCTGCTACTTTACCAAATTCACTGATTAGCTCTAGTAGTTTTCTGGTAGCATCTTTAGGATTCTCTATGTATAGTATCATGTCATCTGCAAACAGTGACAGCTTTACTTCTTTTCTGATTTGGATTCCTTTTATTTCCTTTTCTTCTCTGATTGCTATGGCTAAAACTTCCAAAACTATGTTGAATAATAGTGGTGAGAGTGGACAACCTTGTCTTTTTCCTTAACTTAGAGGAAATGGTTTCAGTTTTTCACCATTGAGAACGATGTTGGCTGTGGGTTTGTCTTATATGGCCTTTATTATGTTGAGGTAAGTTCCCTCTATGCCTACTTTCTGGAGGGTTTTTATCATACATGGGTGTTGAATTTTGTCGAAAGATTTTTCTGCATCTATTGAGATGCTCATATGATTTTTCTCCTTCAGTTTGTTAATTGGTTTATCACATTGATTGATTTGCATATATTGAAGAATTCTTGCATTCCTGGGATAAACCCCACTTGATCATGGTGTATGATCCTTTTAATGTGCTGTTGGATTCTGTTTGCTAGTATTTTGTTGAGGATTTTTGTATCTATATTCATCAGTGATATTGGCCTGTAGTTTTCTTTGTTTGTGACATCTTTGTCTGGTTTTGGTATCAGGGTGATGGTGGCCTCGTAGAATGAGTTGGGGAGTGTCCCTCCCTCTGCTATATTTTGGAAGAGTTTGAGAAGGATAGGTGTTAGTTCTTCTCTAAATGTTTCATAGAATTCGCCTGTGAAGCCATCTGGCCCCGGGCTTTTGTTTGTTGGAAGATTTTTAATCACAGTTTCAATTTCAGTGCTTGTGATTCATCTGTTTATATTTTCTATTTCTTCCTGGTTCAGTCTCAGAAGGTTATGCTTTTCTAAGAATTTTTCCATTTCTTCCAGGTTGTCCATTTTATTGGCATATAGTTGCTTGCAGTAATTTCTTATGATCCTTTGTATTTCTGCAGTGTCAGTTGTTATTTCTCCTTTTTCATTTTTAATTCTATTGATTTGAGTCTTCTCCCTTTTTTTCTTGATGAGTCTGGTTAATGGTTTATCAATTTTGTTTATCTTCTCAAAGAACAAGCTTTTAGTTTTATTGATCTTTGCTATCGTTTCCTTCCTTTCTTTTTCATTTATTTCTGATCTGATTCTTATGATTTCTTTCCTTCTGCTAACTTTGGGGTTTTCTTTGTTCTTCTTTCTCTAATTGCTTTAGGTGTAAGGTTAGATTGTTTATTTGAGATGTTTCTTGTTTCTTAAGGTAGGATTGTATTGCTATAAACTTCCCTCTTAGAACTGCTTTTGCTGCATCCCATAGGTTTTGGGTCATGATATTTTCATTGTCATTTGTTTCTAGGTATTTTTTAATTTCCTCTTTGATTTCTTTAGTGATCTCTTGGTTAGTAGTGTACTGTTTAGCCTTCATGTGTTTGTATTTTATACAGATTTTTTCCTGTAATTGATATCTCATCTCATAGCATTGTGGTCGGAAAAGATACTTGACACGATTTCAATTTTCTTAAATTTACCAAGGCTTGATTTGTGACCTAAGATATGATCTATCCTGGAGAATGTTTCATGAGCACTTGAGAAGAAAGTGTATTCTGTTGTTTCTGGATGTACTGTCCTATAAATATCAATTAAGTCCTTTTTTAAAAAGGAGAAAAAACTGAAAAAGCAGTTGAAGCTTTAAATGAGGATAGATTTTTGGTCTATTCCAGCTGTTCAGTGATGGGGCTATTGACAGTAGAGTATTAAAAACCAAGTGCACCAGGTTCTTGCTTTAATTATTGATAGATTCTCAGTCAATTCAATCAATCTTGTAGCTACCGAGAGAGCCACACAACCAAGTATCGCTATTACCATTCTTTTGCTCATCTCACTTTGGGTAAAATGCATTAGCAGAATGAAAAAGGAAAAAAAAATATTCTCTTCTTACAGTTGAATGGCATTATTCCTATGCATAAATTATAACTTGGAAATTATTGTCAATTCCAAACTCCTAACTTTCAAACCACATGACAGTCCCTTATGGGATCCTGGTGACCACAAAGAACTAATGAGGCTTCTAGGCATACCTAACACTTAGTTCAGGGATTAGGGCATGCCTCCAGTATTATCTACAATATGGGGACAGACAGTGGTATCTCCATGTTAGTATACTGTAAGCCAGAATGTTGCTGAAGATGTCACATGAGTTTAATCGCTGATATTAAACTAATCCTTCCAAAGAAGATCACAGAAAGTAGAAAAAAAGTCAGTCCATCTGGCGCCTTTTATTGAAGTAGATTACAGGGCGGTGGGGAGGATGCCTACTTTGAGTAATAAAACAACAAAAGGAATACAAGTTTGAGCCTCTCTGCCTTATGGGAAGTGACTAAAAAACACTCTATGTTTTCCAGCCTTTAGGCTTCAGCCTTCTCCTTTAAGAAAACCGTGCAAAAATGCCACCTCCTCTGAAGAACCATTCTTGATCCATCCCCCACCCCCATGTTAAAAGTAATTTCCCCTTCCTCTTTACTCTCTCAGCATTTCTCTGTACCTCTCCTATACTATGATTCTTAGCACTTTCTACCATATATTATAGTAAGTTACATATGCACCTTAAATGCCCCCACTAAACTCCTGGAGGCCAGCAGTGTCCATGATTCATCTTCTGATTCCCCAAATTGACTGGCCAAGTGCCTTCAGTATAATAGTTGCTCAAGAAAATAGTTCATGCATTCCTTATTTGTTGAATGCCTGCTTTGTGCCACACCCTAAACTGGGCCCTGGGTAAACAGTGCTACATGAAGCAGAGAGACAGAATGAATAAATGACCATACCAAATACTGAAAGCCAAAACGGTGCTGAGTTTTCTGTTTGTGGCATGTGTCCATTCTGACATAATCCTGTCATATACCTCTGATGAACAAATCAGCATTCAGCTTGACATCAATAATGAACCATGACATCCCTAGGCTGTTCATTCCAGGAGCTCTGTGCTACAGGCGAGAAGGCCTTTTAAGCTAAAAGCTTTGTCTTTCCCACTGTATATGGAAAAATTGACTATGCACTTTCATGGAGAAGGTCTAGCTAAGAAATGTTTATATTGGACCAAGCCCCATCTCTAAATCTGGGCTTGTTGCTGAATGGCATTTTGTTTCCTTGGATCAGGGAAGGGGTCTGGAAACATCTGTAACTAAAGCATTGTTTTAAAAGCAGCACAAGTTTTCCCCCTCAAATTACAGATAACAAAATTACTTTAAATCAAACATTCTCAGCCTTCCTCATCCATTTCCTTTCATAAATGTGTATTATTTTGCTGTCATTAAAAACAGCAGTGCAGAGAATAGATCTATAGCACTTGAGGCACTGTCATCTCCTTTGCAGTCATTTTCTTTCCACTTTGTGTATTTTACCTTCACTTTTATAAACATGCTTTAACACAGTAAGTATCTGGATCAAAACAGTAATTTGGGGGCAAAATTTAAAAGCTATAAACAGATAATATCAGGTTGTAAAGTGATTCTGAAACTACCCTTCAAAGTTTTTACTAAAAGGAAAATGTGCAGGTTATTTATGTCATTTATCAATGTAAAATTGAATGAAATAAAGATTTAAATAGAATTTTACCAAAATCACAAAATAAAATTTTAGGGGAGGGAAGTTAGGGAGGAAAATTGTAGGAAACAATCCCAAATAACATGAAAAGAATGGAAATTCTGTACCAACTTTGAATCTCATTCATGTTCTAAAATAATAGAACTTAGGAACAGTTCATGATATTATAGTTAAAATTTTGTTCGTATAGATTTACAACTTGTTGGAAAAGTTTTTCTGTTATTGTTCTGTTTTAATTAGCTCCCCAAATTGAGGAGCTAAATGTTCAGGATGGTAACTCATTTGCGTTGCTTTCTGTAAGCAGTTGGTGTTTGATATATTTGTTTATTTATGAACTGTTTGAAAATGGGCCTGTCATCAGAGACCCTGATCAGACCACCGCTCTGAAATACTTCAGTCGTGGCCTGAAGATTCATTCTCCTGAGGCTTTTAGGTGCTTGACACATTGTAGAGATGTAAAATGTTTGTTTAATGAATTCTACTGCTCCCATTTTACAAATAAGAACACTTGGGATAAGAGCTCACTGTCATTTGCCTCATAAAATTTGTCTTACAAAATATATCAAAGGCAGCGTGTAGGTTCAACTTACAATCCTAAGTTTTGAACCAGTCACAAACCCTCTGTGGGATCTAGCCTCTCTCAGTGTTGAAGGGCGATGGTGTTAGTTTCATGGCCCAGTCAAAATTGTAGTGATGGTATTTTATTAGTACAATTTATAGGTCATAGTTTTCCTGTTAGGTAGGTCGAGCTGTCATACATTCTGCCCAACCAGACATCTGCTTCTGATTCATAAGGGAAACACCTGCATAACCGCTGGTGTATGTTACACAAAGGGGCATCCTTTCCCAAGGCCCATTGTCAGATCCCTCAGATGAAACAAGGGAGGTGTCAGGGATACAGCTGGATGTCATACAACCAGCTTCTAGCAAGAGTTGACTTCTCTAATGAGTAATTACATTATTTGCTTCACAGTCTATTTCTATCTGCACTAAATAGAAACTGCTAAAAATGGAAACGCCAGCTATAAATTATTATATTTAAATTACAAATAATTGCCATATGCCTAATCTAGTAATTACAGAGGGCCGACAGACAAGGTTTCCTATCTCAGCTGAGCCACACAGAGCAAACCTGAGCAAGATTTAAAAAGTGTTCTCCCCCCTCACCTGCCCCCACTTCTCCATCCCATCCCACCCCACTCCCTCACCCTCGTGCCTGGGGAGTGGTAGTCAGAACTTTGGATGATTATGGCATTCACCTCTGAAATAAGGGAGATGGTACTACTGGAATAACTTTAATGAGATTCTTGATAAATCTGATTAACCATGAGCAGAGTTGACTTTTATCCCAGATGAGCCTGGGAAAGGCAGAAGTGGACAGTGTGGGCCTGTTTGCAGCTCCAGAACAGCCCCCACCATTCTTAACATCACTTTTTTCATCATCATCAAGTGTGGTTTAGTGGAAGGTACACTAAGGGTGGCATTAACTTGCTCTATGTTCGTGACTTTAGATGAGTCCCTTACTTTTCTCGGTTGCAGTTTTCCAAACTTTAAATAAGAGGTTAGAGGAAGGAACAACTAAGATCCTTGGCAGCTCTGGAATCCTGTGATTCTATAATACCAATATATGTATAGTGCCATACATTCACTACGTATTCATTAAGCACCTGCTGTGCAAGGCACTGAGGATACAGTGACATAACAGACAAACCCAGATTCTGTTCTCTGGGAGCTAAGTCTTTTGAGGAAGAAAGACAATGAACCAGTAACTTCAGGGGTCATTGCTGAGCTGAGTCCCATAAAGAAAGACTTATAGCTTTCTGAAAAGCTACCAGTTAAAATAGATAACGCTGGCACAGACACATCCAAAAGGAAGGGAGGAAACTAATAACTATTGAACCCCTTCTCTACCCTTCCATTGGACTTTAACTGCACAATATTAGTTGATACTCACAACCACTCTTAAGAGATAATATGGTGATCACTCCCATTTTTTTACAAAAGAGAAACTGACACCTAGCGTTAAATAAGCCAGGCCAGGTTACCCGGTAGTAGAACTGGAACTGGAATCAAGACCTCATGCTTTCCACTGCTCCCAGTTGTCTCCAGAGGATGCAACTATAGGGAATTATGGCTCCTGTAAGAAACAGACTATAGTGCACCACATCAATGCACATAGGAGATAAAACAGTGATGTCTAGAAGCTGGGGGTATCCTCAATGGAAGCATATATGGAGAAGAAATTGATTCATTCACTCAACAAATATGTACAAAACTGAATGGCTGCCAGGTACATGGTTGACAAATGGGGACTTGAACATGGATACACATGTGTGCACTTCTTAAAATGCCAAAGAATAGATTTTCAACATATTCTGACAATTTTGGATGCAAAGTCTAAAGAAAAATTACCTAAAGAGATGTGCTACAGAGTGGGGGGTGGGGGGTGGGGAGGATTTGTAAGCTGTTGGAAGAATAAGGGATAAAAAGAGGGACAGAGAGAATACATTCAAAAAGAAAATTTCCCCCTACCTATGAAATGCTCTTAATCGTCTTGATTTAACAATTAACTGACTGCAATTATACTGAGAAACCTATCAAAACTGATACTTGAAACGGATCCCACCTTTGAATACAAACTCATTATCTATTTAGATTCCCTAAAAATATGCTCCATCAACTGAACAGGGGAAATATGTCACTTTTCCCAGATTGTTATAAATTATGAAAGAATAGTCCAAATATGTGAAGTGCAATCCATCTTTAGATGGTGCAGCCTCAGCCTCCAGATGAATAGAAGTCAATTTGCTAGCTCTTTTCTGTCCAGTACTGGCTATTCCAAACATATTTCTTGTAAGAAGCACTTATATCCATGTTCTTTCCTGATTGTGGCCCCTAATGGACCCACTTAAAAATCTGTTATAACCCCCAAACTAATATTTAGGATGATTACAGCTAAAAAAGACCTTTCCACTTCAACAGAGAATTGCTATCTCCCAAGAGTTGATTAAATATATATGAAACGTAAAGCTGAGTTCAGGATGTTGGAGGAGATCATGGGTGTGGTTATGGTTTTGCCTGTTTTCAGAGGCTTATGCCTGAGTAAGGCTGAAGAACAGGGGTCTCTAAGGAGGCAAAAAAACGTGAAGGAGATGCACTGCTCTCCACCAACAAAGCAAGGAGTGGGGCCACAAGGAAGATGTGTTTAAAAAACAGCTGGATATAGATAAACAGCAAGGTCCTACTATATAGCACAGGGAATTATATTTAATACCCTGTAAACCATAATGGAAAAGAATATGAAAAAGCATACATATATGTTTGAGTGTATGTATGTATGACTGAATCGCTTTGCTGTACATCAGAAACACAACATTGGGGGCTTCCCTGGTGGTGCAGTGGTTGAGAATCTGCCTGCTAATGCAGGGGACACGGGTTCAAGCCCTGGTCTGGGAGGATCCCACATGCCACGGAGCAACTAGGCCCGTGAGCCACAACTACTGAGCCTGCGTGTCTGGAGCCTGTGCTCCGCAACAGGAGAGGCCACAATAGTGAGAGGCCCGCACACCGCGATGAAGAATGGCCCCCGCTTGCCACAACTAGAGAAAGCCCTCGTGCAGAAACGAAGACCCAACACAGTAAAAATAAATTAATTAATTAATAAACTCCTACCCCCAACATCTTCTTCAAAAAAAAAAAGAAAAAGAAACACAACATTGTAAATCAACTCTACTTCCAAAACAAAATAACTGGATATAAATAATCCTAAACTTTTAGCCTAGTTCTAGCTCAATCCACAGTCACAGTAATTTCTGGTATCACATTTAATGATTTTCTAACAAAATCTGACTTTGCTTCTATTTTAGTGTTTGAAACCATCCTAATTAGTAAATTAACATTTTTTAATGAGTCTTCAAAGATTTGGTAAAGGCAATTTGATTATTTGAAAGCGGCCTTGGCCTGGACTGTCTGAGAAAGTCAATCAGATGTCATTTTCTACATCTACTTCAAATGGGGACCATTTGAATCATCTCCAGATAAAGAGCTAGCAGGTCAATTATTTCATATTGTTGCTTGAGTACCTTCTCCTGCCACACCCCTGGGAATGAGGGTGTGTTGCTTACTCTCCACTTGCCCCCTTATAGTCCCCCCAGACCCTAGCTGTGCCTGCCTACCTACCTTGCTCTGCCTCCAGAGGCAGACCCCTGAAGACTCCTCACTCAGGCTCCCCTGCTGAGTCAGAAAGGAGAGTAGAGAGGTGGCGCAGTTCTGCCCCGCTCCCTCTCTGCCTCACCATTGCCTCTTGGGCAGAAGCTGTGACTCAACACCTGCAGGTCCAAGGGCAGCCTCTCCATCACAGCTCTGGCCTCTCTGTAAGAGGCCAGAGTAAGAGCTTTCTTTGTTCCTTGAGTCCTAGGGGTGCTAGGCCTCTGTTCCCACAGCCTCTCCATTCCTTGTTGCATTAACCTCCCCACATGTCTGTAAACCATCCACCCATTCTCATGTCTTCCTTCTCTTCACTTGAATCCTCTAAAGTGTACTCTGTTTCCTACTGGGCCCCTGACTGACTGATTGACTAAATCAATGACAAGCCCTCTTTCAAAATTCATGGCTTTTTCCATTTCCTTTCTAGTGGGGGAACCCTTTGCAAAAGTACCTGCTGCAATTAGCTGTTGTAATTTACAAATTATTTTAGCTTCATGTAAAGGAATAATGGAGAAGAGAATATACCCCCAAAAACCTAACCAAGAATAAGAACATAATCTTAAATTCCGTAAGTCAGCTTCATTTCGTTTGAATCATTGCACAGCCTTTTCCCATTCCCGTTTTTCAGCTCCAGGACAGCTGAAGAGGGCAACCTTTAGCTGAATTTGTGGGTCACTCTGCCATGTACTGCCAGTTTAAAGCCAGAGATGCTTGGGGTTCCCACTATTGGCTATCTTGGTCCCTGAGGAGGCAGGAGTCTGAGTTTGGACTCCGTCTCCCCTCTTAGAACAGAAAACTAGCCTGTAAACCATCTCACATGGATTTTAACATTTTAGTTTCTCAGTCATTGGAAAATGGGAGTATTGTGCACTATTTTGAGACTCTTTTACCTCTGCCTTAAATTAGTAAGCCCCAACTGGAATAAATAAGCACCCTAAAAGTCCTCCAGATTGCACAGGTAGCCTAGGACACGTAGCTTTACTGATAGAATAAATTAACTAGTGGAAATCAAATTCAGCAGTCATTTGAACATTTTAGAAGAACCTAAAAGCTGGTGTGTGTTTTAACTGAGACACGTATACAGACACGTGAAAGGCTTCCACATGGGATGAGGTAGCTACTAGCTGTACGATGAAAAACAAAGGAAGAACAAATTAAGTAAGGAATGTTCCTCTGCTTATTTTTTTTAACTGTGTGTAATGATAATGGTACGTAAAATGAATAACAAGGAAGTTAGGGAAATTATACACAAGCAGCTGAATCTATTGTCATGACCACATTAGTCACTTCCTAGAGATGATGTTTTAGAGACCTTACCAGGTCTAGACATGGAAATCCAATAGCCAGCCAACCTACGTGGGATCTTTTGTCTTTCTTCCTTTCCTTCCTTCCTCCCTCCCCTCCCCTCCTTCCTCCCTTTCTTTCTCTTTCTTTCTTCCTTTCTTTCTTTCTCTCTTTCTCCCTTCTCTTTCTTCCTTTCTTTCTTTCTCTTCCTTTCTTTTTCTTTTTCTTTCTCTCTTTTTTTCTTTCTTTCTCATGAGCATTTGTATCCCCTCCATGTATCTTAAGAAATAAAATATTGCCAATATAGTTAAGCCCATATATCCTCAATCTCATTCCTCTCCTTTACCCTTAAATTGCCTGATTTCTTAGGTTCCCATTCATTTCTTTTACTTTTCTTTATATGCAAGCAGCCCTACACAGTGTATAACACAAAATTATTTTGTATGTTTTAAAATACAATATAAATATCGTACTGTTTCTATACTGCAGCTTGCTTTTTTCCTTAATATTATTTTTTAAAGATCATTCATGATTGGAGATCTTCACTTGTGAGATTTGCCAAATTTCTCTCCGAAGTTTTTACATGATTTTCCCTCTCTTGGTTCGTTCTTTCCAGGTTCAAATCCTTTTTTTTTTTTTTTTTGGCGGTACGCGGGCCCCTCACTGTTGTGGCCTCTCCCGTTGCAGAGCACAGGCTCCGGACACGCAGGCTCAGCGGCCATGGCTCATGGGCCCAGCCGCTCGGCAGCATGTGGGATCTTCCCGGACCGGGGCACGAACCCGTGTCCCCTGCATCGGCAGGTGGACTCTCAACCACTGTGCCACCAGGGAAGCCCTCAAATCCATTTTTTCAACTAACATACTTTCAGCATCTACTTGCTATTTGTTAATCACTCTGATAGGTGATAAGGATACAAAGGTGAATAAGACACTCCCTGTTCTCAAGGAGCTCACAGTGATTTCTGGGAGGCTGGAGTATAGATTAAAACTTGCAATAGCATGTCCCATGTGCTCTAATGAGGTGTGTGCAGAGTGCCACGTGAATGCAGAGGAAGAGCAACTGAGTCTGAGACCGAGTTAAGGATTCATAGGTGATGGTGAGGAGAAAGGCACCCCAAGACCCTTTGCCCAGTACATGCAAAGTCAAGCTGGTCAAGAGAATGGTATGTTGGGGGAGGAGGGAAACACGTAGTTTAATTAGAGCAGAGGGAGCTGAGGTCGAACCTGAAGAGATAGTTAGGATTTTACTGTTAAATAGGAGCTTTGTATGTCATGCTAAGGCATTTTACTTACTCATGTATGCAATGAATGAAGAGCCACTGGGAGGCTTGAAGCAGAAAAGCAGTATGATAAGGTTTTCAAAAATTAATTCTGGTAATAAAGAATGGACTGGAAGGGAGAAAGCCTGGTGACCAAGAGAGTAGAGTAAACGTAATTATGATAATCCAGGAGAGAAACACCAAGATTCTAAGACATAAACGGTGGTATTAGGAACAGGGAGGAAGAGTCATCTTGGTAAATATCTCAGAGGAAGAGCAAACTCTATGAGGCAACAGTATACAAAGGGTGCTAGGAGGTGGGACCAGTCTCACTCAGGTAGAGGCAATAAGGGGTGCATTGTGTACAGAGAATTTTAAAACAATAATAAAACTTACTAAACCACAGTCTGCTTTTTATTAGCACTGTGTGCCAGCAATTCTAAATAATGTCCATGACAAAATTCTCCTCCCTGAGAAATCTTTTGTTGTCTAAGTTCTAAGCAGTCGCTGTGGTAACTGTTGAGTTTTAATAATATAACAAATACGTAAGCTTCAACTTAGCACATTCCAGTTACTTAACCTTGATAAATATGGTATTCTACACAGAAATTAATTTGGAGAACATCCAGTCCTACCATCCACATAGATAGAGATATTCATTTAGAGAGTAAATTTATTACAGATCAGAATTGTGTAAGGCCATTTCTAACTTGAGACTCTAACCTCTGTGATACTTCATCTACCTCCATTTAAACCATAGATTTGAAATAAACAATGATAGCAAAGTGCTTGTAGAAAGGAAGAGATAAAACATGAGTTTTTAAACTCTGTCATTCTATATGCTAACCATTCTCTGATACTTGCAGAGTTCACTCTTTTGGAAACATTTCCAAAAACTACATTAATGCAAAATACATTCATGTGATTTAAAAGCATTAATCCATTACTTTTCCCCTTTATGTTCCATAATCTTTATCATTAACTGAGATATAAGGAGAAAAACAGACTGGGGAGAGAATATAATAAGGTCAGTGTGGGATACATTTAACTCCATGTGCCTATAAAGTTGGAGAAGGACTTGTCTAATAAGTACTTGGAAACAAGAGTGTGGACTAAAAGAGTGAGATCCGGATTATGTAGAGAGTTTGGGGAGTTACCAGAATATAAATGTAGGCTGAAACTGTGGCAGAGGTTGACCTCACCCAGCAAGAGTGTGTTGATAAAAAAGAGGGATACAGGGCTTCCCTGGTGGCGCAGTGGTTGAGAGTCCGCCTGCCAATGCAGGGGATACGGGTTCGTGCCCCGGTCCGGGAAGATCCCACATGCCGTGGAGTGGCTGGGCCCGTGAGCCATGGCCGCTGAGCCTGCGTGTCTGGAGCCTGTGCTCCGCAACGGGAGAGGCCACAACAGTGAGAGGCCCGCGTACAGAAAAAAAAAAAAAAAAAAAGAGATACAGAGGTTATCTTGGGGAACACTTACAATGCAGGGGCAGCAGAGGAAGAGGAACAACCTAACTTCCTTCCCCCCAAATGCTCCCCCCACAGATACTGAGAAAGAGAGGCAGGAGAAAAACCTAAAGTGGGAGTTGTCCTGCAGAGAGAAGAGAGAATTTCAAGGAGGGAATTTCAAAAGTATTAAGTACTGGAATAAGAACAAGTAACATTGGAAAAGCAAAGCCACAAAGATATCACCCAACAGCTTTGTCAGGGCAGTTTCAGTGGCACCATGGAGACAGAAACTGGATGATGGATAGAGGTATTAGGTTGGCATGAAGGAAGCAGAGCCAGTGTGATTGCGTTCTCACACACCAAGCCTGGCTGGGCAAGAACGGAGGAAAATGAAAAAGAGGCAGAGCTGAAGGAAGGTGTTCTTAGAATCTGAACCTGGGGGTTAGAAGTCAGGGCTCATCCAACACAAGACCCAGCACTTAACTGTACTCTGCTTCTCCTCATCCCTGTGGGTGCAAAGAGATGGGTGGCATGTGAGGGAGGGAGGCTAGGTGATGGGACAGAGCCTGCTGGCCACAGGTATGTAAGCCCCAGAACACGGATAGAGGGCTAGTCTTTCCTAACAACAAGAGAAGCACTACCTCCTCTGAGGTGGGCAGAGGACATTAGGATGAGTCAAGATAAAGACGAATTTTGAGAAAGAGAAGAGAGATAGATAGTATGAGATCTTCCACCCAATGATCTCCATTTTCTCATCAAAAGAGGAAAGATTATCTCCTGAGAATAAATGGGTAGAGTAGAGATTTGGGATGCATTTCTCCTTTCCTACTAATTCACCATAGCATTTCTTCAGTGATGCATATAGACCCACAAGGAAGAGCATAAAGAATGACAGGTACTGCCAGTCACATTTTGCTTTGCATCCTGAATGGTCCAGTGTGAAGGTAGCAATGAAGTTCACAGGGCACCTCAAGACAGAGACAGGTACAATTACTAGCAATGGAAACTGACAGAATACCCCAACCAGAGAACTCGTCTAAGGAAGCACTGCTGCCTTCCCTGGGCATATACTAAACAGAAGCCATTGTCAGTTTATAGACAATTACACTTCCCAATTTCTTGTAAAAAGTAATGGTAAATTAGGCAGACATTTGCAATCCTGCGGGCTATTAAATGTTAATGATCAAATCAGAATATCTATAAGGAGCACTTAGCTCAGTGCCTGGTGTCTGTCAATAAATATTCGCTGTTATTATTCACAAAAACCAGTTGAAGAGGACAGAGATGCCTGTCATCTCACAACACTGATTCCTACTAAGCTGTTAAGGAGTCATATCAAAATCCCCTAAACCTTGTAACTCTGAAGTCATTCCTCTCTCCTTGCTCTTAAGGCTAGCCCTTGTGGTCTGCATCTCTTCCTTTCTTGGAAATAAGTCCATGGCATTTGCCCCAGTAAATTAAATAAAACTGAGTCAGTTTTCAGATATTAAAAAAAATCTGGCAGAGGCTATGTTGTGTAACCATAGCCTGGAAGGCGAGAAGTGAAAAGCACAAGCCAGTTACATGAGGCAATGTGAGGAAGACCCAGAGCAGAAAGCCAGATGGTATCAGATTTCTTATTTTAAGAAAAATCGAAGGAAAAAAGGCACTGCTAAAGCCCCATTATGTTTTATAAGTGGCAATCACTACTATAAATGAGCAAATTATAAAGTGTTTTAAATAACTTTTCAAGGAGAAAATTAAAGAAATTTTCATCAGTATTAATGAACATAATCACCCTCCAATCCAACACTTCAAAAGGAAAATCTTTATGGCTTTAGGGCTCTAAACTTTTCTTGTTTGATCCTTTTAGTTTCACAACTAAAGAGAGCTATTTATTGGCAAGTGTGGTAAGTACTTCATCACAGCCTGAGTCTGTGGGTATCTAAAAGTCCAAATAAGCATTTGATCAAGTGCAGGGCTTCAGAACAGTTATCTGAGACCTTTGAGTGGAGCACTGGTTTCCACGCCCAAGAGAATACCCAAAAGACCCATAAAGAGTGCTGAGGAATAGATAGCCACATAAATGTAAAGTAAATGCCATGATAACTATCTCTCCACTCGACAAAATTAAAGGACATGGCTTAAGTGTGGACAAGATAGCAGTACTGTGCTCCTCAGAATTCCTTGGGACCTAAATCATTGTCTCTAATTCACTTGGTGATTAAATTGAGGGCTGGAGTGTTTTGCAAGTTTGCCACGGAATGGCAGATAGAGCTCCCAAGCAATAAGCACAAAGGTAGCTCTAAGAGCCAACTAGGAGAAACCAGTACCATAGTTTGTGTTCAGCTGATACCCCAGCTTTATTTATGCCAATCCTAAGAAAAATACCTCTGAACTGGATAAACCACTGAGGAATGTTGAAACCACTTTCCTAATCAAGCTATGGTGAAATCACTGTCAAAATCTAAAAATTAACTTCGCCTATTGAAATGTGGGGAATTTCAATGACGCAAACAAGAGCTTAAAGAGACACAAGGGAGGGTACATGGGTAATTCTCTCTATATTCAAGTAAAGTCAACCAAGAAGACAACTTGCTAACTGTAACCCACTGCATAATATATTTTAACTTATTTTGGCACTTCCATTATAGTTTTGTATATGAACAATCAAAACATGTTAAGTCCTACCAGAAAAAATACAGAGGCAAAGTTATCAATAGCTTAATTCGGGACTGCTTTCCATGTCAGATATTTTATCTTTTATTTTTATAGACACAGAAAAACATAGCCTGTGACACGCCTACCCGTGTAATAAATTCATATGTTCTTAGAAGTCACTCCTCCTCAGTAAAGGCTAAATTGATATTTTTAAATAGATTAAATTGAACAATTGGTTCCTATTAGAAGGTCCCTGAATACTATCCAATTCTTAATTCTGCCCAAGTTTTAAGCAGATGGAAGTCAGCATTGCGTAAGATCCAGAGACTCTGAGTAAAGGCACAAAGCTTTAGCTCCTAAGTGAGCATAACATTGAATCTTACGGTGACTAAATTTTAAGGTGACTAATACACTAAAACAAAAAATGGAATTCACTAAAACTAAAACTAGAGCTGAAATCATTGTTGCCTGGAAACAAGAGAAAAGTGGATTGATTATACCCATACAAAAACCTAAGCAGAAAGATAATTGAATGTGGGCTGTTAAATTTGAAGAATACTAATTTGGAAGGTAGCAATGACTCTGGATACAAATAAATGAATTCAAAGAGGTTTTTTTAAAAGCTTTCCACATTAAGCCTTAGTAAATTAAAGCAAAAGTTGATGAATCAAAATTTTACAAGTCTAATTCATAAAGCAAGATGAGTCAATATTTGTAAAATGTTTGTAGATCCTTGGTTGAAGACACAATGCAAATATCTATTCCAATTTTAGGTCAAACCCTATTAGAATAGGCACAGGGCTGTGGCGTGTGCTCTCTATAATGGAATTTTATTATAATTAATTCATTATTTTTGTTGGAACTGGAGATTAGGATTTGTTTCTCTCTGGGACATCAAGTACCTACTCAGAGATCTCAAGATGTGTCTCACAGTCTCAGATGACAACTTCAGGCCCCTCCTAAATCTGATCAATTTTTGCTATTGTTAGTTTATTTTAATGGGTGATAGAAGACCTCAAATTCCTAAAGAATGCTATTAGAGCATTTATTTATTTATTTATTTTATTATATTTTTTGTGTGTGTGGTACGCGGGCCTCTCACTGCTGTGGCCTCTCCCGTTGCGGAGCACAGGCTCTGGACGTGCAGGCTCGGCGGCCATGGCTCACGGGCCCAGCCGCTCCGCGGCATGTGGGATCCTCCCGGACCGGGGCACGAACCCATGTCCCCGGCATCGGTAGGCGGACTCTCAACCACTGCGCCACCAGGAAAGCCCTATTAGAGCATTTAAATTGTTTAGTCAATTGGGCTTTTCAACAGAAATTCTGAAGGTCTCAGACATTCACTATCTATGTGAAAGTAGTGGCTTGTGGCCAATTAACTGGCTCCTCTGTGACAATATTTGGAAAACAGTGAGATTTTTATGAGTTTTTAACTTAATATTACTTTGCTTGGTACTCACTTGATTTGATAACTCCAAGAGATTTTTAGAAGTTTGCCACACCCAAAGGATGCAGACTGGACTATACTTCAAAAGAACACAATTTAAGAATTTTTAAGAAAATTCAAAACATGTTCTGTATGATGACAGTATTGTTGGTTTAAGTCTAGTGTTTTCAAGGAGACTTCTTTCAATGAGGACAAAAATGATCAATCAGCTGTATAAATGTTATCCTTTTTGTTAAGAAACAATCTTAATTATAATTACATCTAGTGAAATAATTAACATTGTGATTATACAATGAACGTCTGGAAATAATGCCTTCTTCAAGGATATCAACATATATATACACTGTCATTTCCAGTTCCTTTAAATATAAGTGGCACATGGATACACCACACTAATTTCCTCCTAAGTTCTATCTAGTTCTGATTTCTATAAATATAAAATTAGTCAAGTAAACATATACTGATTTTTACTCCAAGCCAGACATCACACTAATCATAACAAAGTAAGCAAATGGCAATTTTAACTCTTATTCTTCAAAGGCAGAAGTAAATATTATTGATTAATCCAATCTCAGTGTCAGAGCAGGAGGCAAGCTGTAGTAACAGAGTGGCTCAAAAATGGAGAGCTGTAAAAAGTCTACACGTGATTTAGTGGAAAGCAAATGATAATGTGGCTGAAATAAGTTGTTTAAAAAGTAAATATTCCCATTCAATGGTTTTTATATTTTTTTAAGCATGTATCTATTTTTAAAGAATTTCTTCTGGGGCTTAAAGGAGAGATTTTACATTTTTTATTCATTTCAGCCTGCTGTGGATTGTTTATAACAGCAAAAAATTGGAAATAACCTAAATGCCCAACAAGAAGGGTTTGGTTAACATATATTACTGGTACACCAGCAGGTGAAGAGCTCAAATGTGGAAGTCAAACAAAGAATCTAGTTTCTGAGTCCACCATTTCTTATCTGTGTTACTTGGCCTGAATAACAATTCCTGTAAGCCACAAAGACAACATCTGCAAAACGAAGGTAACAGAACTTACCTCATAGAGCTATGGTGCGGTAAAAATGCAAGACCTATACAACATGACCAATGCAGTGACTTAGCATGATAAATATTTATGTTCAATTAATTAAAATGTAAATTAAATAAAATTTTAAATTTTATTTATTTATTTACTTACGAGGGGCAGCATGGTATAGTAGAGAAACAAGAAGATTTGGATCAGTCTGAACCTCTTATAAACCTATGTGACATTAGATACATTTCTAATCTTCTCTGACTCTCAGTTTGTTCATTTCTAAAATGCAGGTACTTATACCTAATTCACAGAGTTGCTGTGAAGAGCAAATACCATAACATGGATAAAGTACTTATCACAATACTTGGTACACAGGCTCTCAGTAAATGGTAACCATATTACAGTTATCATCATCATCATTATTGTCATTATTATCCTTGTTATTATTATCAGTTTTTTAAAGGTTGTGGCACCATCCCAGAAGATACAAATCTCCCTGAGTGCTCTCTAAATCACCCACCCACGTGTTTATACAGTTGTCTGCTGTAGGTCAATCTTATGTGGGCAAGAGCGTTCAGGGTGGCATCTAAAAATTGTAAGACTTCTCTTGCTTACTCACACACATATAATACATAAACACATCTTTGTTTAGTAAATTCTGAAGAATATTTCCAAAGAAAGCAGACAGATATTATTCTCCTTGTGAGAAGACTATTCAGCTTTCACAGGCCTCTAAATAGCACAGGTCTTAGAATTAGAGAAAAGATTAACCAAGAGCAAAACTAAAAAATAGCCACACTTTCATTCTTGAAAATATCTACCTTTTAATGTTATGACAAAGGTCAATTTTGCCAGTGCCTATACAATTTCAAGAAGAGATTCAGTAAAACTTAACAGAACTTTATGGTGATGAAATGTTTTTACATAAAAGAAACAACCTTAAACAGCTGTTCCTAAGGATACTCAAGCTTCTCTTGAACCACTTAACAATTTACCGTTTCAAGGAATCCTCTAAAGTTCTACAACACAAGGTCCAAGGTATCCAGTGCATGGGCTCTAGTAATGACATCAGAAACTCCCCATACCCAGGGCTTCCATTATTCCATATGGTGCCTTTATGTGAATTTTAAAATGGTGCCTCCTCTCTGGATAGATGAGTCAGAAAATACAATCTTTTCAAGGGTACAAAACTCAGCAAGAAAGGAGTTGGCCAGGCTTCCAACCCTCCTTGCCCTCTTGGCAGGGGGCCAAGTGACTATTCCATACAACCCTGTTCCTGCCTCCCTTCTCTTCCCATCTCCCACAGTATGAGACCTGAACCAAATCATCCTTCACACAAGGTCAAAACCTTCGTCTGGTGGGTGGCTAAGTGGATAATGACAGATTCTCAGAGCGAAATCTCCTCCTAAACTTGGCATAACAAAGATTTCATCTTGTACACAGTCTGGTCAAGGCAGTGGCTGCCTGGACTGTGTTGAGAAACATTGGAGACCCAATCCAGCCCTAGCAGAGAGCGGTGAGTAGATTAGCAGGATAAACCACTGGTTTCCAACAGCACATATACCTCAGATGTCCTGTCCTGGTCCAAACCATTCAAATCAAAATCACAAGTTCATTGAGCAATGAACATGTACAAGATACTGTGACAGGTGCTTTGAAGCAAACCTTCCAAACCTAGTCTCACACTGAAATCTTCATGGGGCTTTTTAAAAATACAGATCCCTCAAAATTTTTCAGTAAACCTAAAACTCTTCTAAAATACAAAATCTTCCAATTTTTTTGTGGTTTTTTTTCCTATGTTGTGATAATTTTATTTTTGTTTTTTAAAAATGAGTCTCTTAATTTAGTCAGGGCCTCAGGCTAATAAGAGATTAGCCACTGTCATATTCACAATGATGCATTTATTCAGGGCAAATCTTAATTTTCTTTGTCTTCTTCAGAAGAAAGAGCTGCGAGAATGCCTAAAAGACTTGCACTACTATCAATTTAAAAAGACCCTTTCAGAAACTTGATTCCTTGGGCCAGGGGAAGGTCCTTACTATAGTTGATGGTACAAGTGGGTCTTTTCATGTACTGTTTCCAGGCATCTCTATCAGACTCCCTGCCACCACCAGTGTGCTTTTCTCTTCCAAATACACTTCCAATCTCTGCCCCACTCCTTGGAACTCACAGAAACAGAGACCAGAAGGGTGGTTACAGGGGCTGGGAGGGGAGACAGGGAAATGGGGAGAGGTTGGTCAAAGGGTACAAACTTCCAGTTTAAAGATTAACAAATTCTGGTTATCTAATGTACAGCACCTTGATTATAGTTAATAATACTGTATTATACACTTGAGAGTTGCTAAGAGAGTAAATCTTACATGTTCTCACCACAAAAAAGAAATGGTAGTTATGTGACATGATGGAGTTGTTAGTTAATGCTATGGTGGTAATCATTTTGCAATACATATGTATATCAAATCAGCATGTTGTACACCTTAAACTTATACAATGTTATACGTCAGTTATATCTCAATAAGGCTGGGGGGAAGAATTAATTAAAATAAATAATTTTTAAAATACAAAATTTATGTTATAAAAAAAAAAAAAAATGTAGATTCTTTGGCTTCACCATCAGAACTATCGGATCAGAAACTCCCCCAATCAGAGCTGTCTGTAACTTGGTCAGTTAGAGAACTCAGAAACCACTGGTATGGAGGGTCCTGAGATAACTAATACTAAGGCCCTCACTACTGTTATCCATTCCTTTTATAATTAAAAGCCTCCTAGTGTCAAAATGCAGGATGCAACACATTCATGAGTCATAAAATCAATGTTATGTCTTAGGACCAGGATATATTCTAAAATAAAATAAAATAGAGAAGTTTAAAGTATATGACACATAGTAAGATTAATTACTATTTTGTGAGTCTTTTTTCTTCCTCTTGTTTCTGTGAATTCCTTTTTCTGTGTACTGCATCACAGTGAAAACGTGTATTTCTTGTACTTTGAAATGAAGTTAGAAATATGTGAAATTAGGTGATGTGAATTAAATGCTTCCTACTGCAATTTTAGCACCTTTCCCTCTCTTTTGTTCCCTAGTGGAAACTGAGAAAAAGGCTTACCATCAATTACAAAGTCTCCATTATAAATTATAAATTGGTCCCTTCTCAGCCTTGTTTTGTCTTCACTTAGAAAGACAGAATTTCTTTGCCTTTTCTTCATAGGCAAACGACATTATGCTCTATTAAACTTCCTCCAAATGGAATATGTTAAATTTTAGTTTTAGGACTATGGGGTTTTTATACTGTGCATGGTGTCTAGTGATTCTGTCTCTACAGAGAAAAAAGCAAGAGGAAATGGGTTTGTATAACAGTCAGAGGGACCTCAGCCAGATACAATGAAAAGTTTCCTGATACAATGAAAAGTTTCCTGGTAGCCAAGACAGTACAAACTAGGAGTCAATGGCGGGTGTGATGGGAACCCTCTTCCTCTGTAAGTTTGTGGAAACAACCCAGATTCTTATCTGTCTGGAATTCTTTAGATGTAAATCTGTCTGATAGGCAAGGAGTGGACTTCCAGGCCTATGATGTCATTTCTGCCTTGCAGCATTGAAACATTCCAAAGAAACATAAAATACATATCCATAAGCCCAATGGCATAAACCAAGAACAATCGCACAAAGTTTCTCAACCTGAGCACAAGTGACATTTGGGCAGGGCAATTCAGCAAATGCAAGATCGGTTAACATCACCACAACCCACACCTCTGGGTTTATCTCACCACTGGAATGAAGGAAAACAATGTGTTTCTCGCAGTTACGAGGACAAATGAAATATAGGAAGAGCGGCCACGAAGGACCTGCTAAGTCTAAGGATTCATTAACTCCCTTACCCCTCCCTTTAAATTTTTAGGATCTGAAAAGCGTATTTTTTTAAGAGCTCAAGTTTATGAAAGACACATCTCTAAGTTGTTCTGCCACAGCCTATAATTTCTGAACCCATAGGTCTTTATTCGTAGGGAGCGTGATGCAGTGCCTCACCCAAATAGTTTGGATTTGTCTTGTTTCGGATTGGAAGAAAACATTAGAAAATATCTCCTTCACTGTTACCTAAAATCTTCTTATACTTCCTCACAGTGATAGACTGTTAAAGGTGCTCCTGTTCTGCTGAGAAGTGACAGGCGTTCACGCGGCGCAGGAGAGGAAGAGACGAGGTCCTACTGCGTGAACGGCTACGCATCGCGAGAATTGGACGCCATTTGTTCTCGTGGTGTCCGGGCTGTGGCTGGTCGGCCAACCTCTGCAGGAACTCCCGCCCGCTGGCCCTCCCCGCCCCCCCCAAAAAAAGTGAAAAAAGAGGCAGAAAAGATACATAAAGAAAATTGGATATACATCATTGAATGGTAGTATAAATAGTTCATGTTAGTATGTTCTGTAAAGAAATATTTAGATCATTTACCAATCAGCTCCTCTTACTCCTCGCAGAAAATGTTGGCCAAAATTGATCTTTTCGGTCATGAAGATGCTTCTGTTGTGTCTGTTTCAGAAATGCGACACAGGATTCTTTTTTGCCCAGTCGGGAGAATGTTTGCCCTGTGACTGTAATGGTAATTCCAACGAGTGCTTGGATGGCTCTGGACTCTGTGTGGTAAGTCGGGGTCATCTATCACTTCTCACATATTGCATTGAGCCTTTTGCATCTTAAGTGGGGAAAAAAATATTCTTCCTGGATGTTTGAGCTACGTAGGAACAAACTGCTAATCAAGCTTTCTTTGTACCCTTCACTTTTTCTGTAAAACACCTCATATAAACTGCGTATGACTGTAAGTGGTCACCAAAGTGTATGTCTGAATGTGCGTGTGTCCCTAGCAGTAACTGCCCCACCACCCTCGGCAGCTGGTTTCCTGCTAACGGGCATTGGTGATGGGCTTGAAAATAGAGGAGGAAATCATCCATCCAAATTCCTCTGTAATAGTACAGTTTGCCATATGTTTGGCTTCACTCCACATAGACCAGGAGAATAAAACAGTTGTTTCATAGCCTATTTTACAACTTAAGAATAGTCAGGTCTATAGATTAAAATTTGTTTTAAAAAAGAAAAAAAAGGTTTAAACCAAATAGCTAATAAAAATGAAAGCTTTGGCGTTATGGTCTTTGTAACTCTGTAATCAAGCCCCCAAAGAATTTTTTTTTCCTTAACTGAAATGAATTTTCCAATAGACAGTGAAACATGATAGAGATTTATGAAGGAGAATGAGAAACCTTTTAGCAAAAGTACGTGCTACGTATTTACCATTTTCACTAAAGGGACTGACAACCTAGTGAAAATGGGAATTGAAATATTTACCAGAAGTGATTTCAGTAGAGGTCGTAGGAGGCGTTTTTAAAGACTTACGCTCTAAGATCATGTTTTCCTTCATGAACGATACTATTACACAGCAGTATAATAGTAGAAGTTCCCATGAGGCAAAGAGGCTTTCCAAAACTGCAAGAATGTTTTTGCATAAACTGCAAGAATACTTAAATATACCTACCTACCTCAAAATTAGCATAATTGTCTGTATTAAGCAGATAATTTTGATTATAAGTGGTCTTCAAGGTGTGTACTTGAAGGTGTTATTTTACTCATGTATTACATTAAGATGCAAATTGGAACGTTTCCATTTATTTTAAACCTAACAATTCACATTTTTCTAGGGACAGAATTAAGTTGCAAACACTAAACGTTGCTAACTCTTTGTAGTGTTTGTTTAGTCCTGGCGTTTCTGTTTTCCCCTTCCCCCATCTTCTTAAATAACCATTACATCCAGGATGTCCTCTGTAGCAATGTAGGCACCCACAGCTGCCAAAGTCTACCCCTTTCTAATGCTTCCATCTCCGGTTTCCTGTTATTTTAATCCCACTGACATTTGAAAAGAAAATCCCATGGATGCACTTGAACTAATAATGTACATCTCTGATAATTTGACCAATTAAAGGCTCTTTGTCATCTGGTTTATTTAAATATAAGACAGCAGGGACTGACCAGCCCATCAGCTGCTGTTAGGCAGTCAGTAAGATGGAAGACTGAAATAAATTAAGGGGAAAAATGTCCTTCCTGCTAGTGCCTATGGAGGGCTATGACAAAACTACTGTTTGTTACAGTGACCTGGTCAGAATAAGTGCGATCATGGTTTTATCTTTGACCTGGACTTGAACTTCTGAAGGGGGCAGTCATCATGTGATTCCTTCATAGCTCCTGGGGCATACGAAGTTCTAATAAAAGTTTGGGGACGGGCTAGGGTATAAACATTTATATGCACACTCAGGGAAGTTGCCGATCTTCCTGCAATTACTTTGTTCCAAGATAGAACATTAAAAAAAAAAAAAAAAAAGAAAATAGCCATCTTACTTCTCAGCTCCTGCCCTGTAGCCCCAGCTCCTTGTCATCATTCAGGGAGCCAGAGAAGACACAGCAGCTCCACCTGAACACCTTGCAATTCACTGTGGGCACCAGAGTTTCAATCAGTTCTTACAGTTTGCCTGGACTAACTCGTTTCTTCCATCTTCCATAAGCAACCAAAAATAAATGGCCTTCTTTTATTTCATTTTGTTTTATTTTGAAGGCTTGTAATGCCTCTGTCTTAGATTCCCCTCTTTGTTTCTAATTCTTCCTCCATTCCCATGATCAATTTCAATTGGACCTTATATTTTACAGACTGATTTTAAGGAACTAAGCCATTTGACAAAATATATAGAGTAAACAAAGTTATGCTACCATTTCAGACATACCAAAAAATCTTAAGAGATTTCTTCACAAGAGGAATGCCAACTCTCCAAGTGCAGAAAGGTGGCTAAGTGAAAAGTGGATTAACTAATGAAATCCATTATGCATTGGTTGTCTTTCCAAAGGGCCACTTTGCATCTTATCAGAATGGGGGGGCATTGGGCAGGGTTCTCAGTGGAGTCAGCTAGGCAGAGACTTAAAGGCCAGGCAACTCCAGTGGGCATGGCAGACTCTCTAGGAAAGCTCCCCAAAGAGGCATGAGAAAGGATTTAAGGTGTAGAAACAAACAGAAGCAGACAGATGGCTAGTGATAGGAATGCCAGGTCACTGATAACCTATAGTTTATCCTCCAATCCAGAGGGTAGGTACAGAGAACCAAGAAGTGACCATGACCAAGGCCAGTTACCATCTAAAGAACTGGTGCTTCATCATTAGGAGAAAGCATGGAGCCCACTGACCAGAACTAGAGTGGAGAAAATCTGACTTGAAGTTCACCACTGGCACAAGCTCCTCGGGTTCCTTTTGATTAAGCATTGGTTTATCTGTTGATTTCATTTATCCACTTAACAAATAAGCATTTTTTGAGTACCACTTATGTGCCTGACACTATTCTAGGATCTGGATTAAGTGCTTTCCACTGTGTGGACTGAAGGGCTGTAGGGACAGAACACCTACTTGAAAATGCTTGTGGATGCTTGTGGACGTGATCAACATAATGAAGTTCAAAGTACAGGACCAGGGGCGCTTTAGAAACACATGCAGAGACCCCCACCTGCTCAGTGACAATCAAAGAAAACAAATTAAAAGATTTTGACGTCTGTGCCAGCATTTCAGGAAAAAATCTAAATCTGAATGAAAAGATTTGGATTTGAAACCAGTAAATAACTGCAAAACATAATTGAAATCTAGAAAGAAAACCATCAAGCTGTTAAGGATTCACATCTGGCTGGTAGAAATGTGGATGGACTTTTATTTTCTTCTTTTCACTTTATAGTATACCTGCCCAAGTGTTCTACAACTGCCTGTAGTAATTTTATAATTAAAAAGATATTGATATTTAAATGGACTTCTACCCCACCCTAAGCACAATGGAGAAAGGGAAGTCATTCAACATATTGAAGGCTAAGGAATTTTTTATTACTCTCAAAGCCTAATTAAAACCTAATTCAGGAAAGCAAAGGTATTACATCTGTAATTTCTGTAGACACTAGCATTTTTCTCCTGATTTTCAAACTGTCCTTTATGTGCATTAAGCCAAAATCAACCAATGTAAGTCCCTTTAAGACTAAGCATGTGTGATATATAAAGCAACACCCTTATCAGATGTCCAACAGAAAGGAGAAATTGAGTAATAAGCCATTCTTTTTCCTGTTTTACTTGCAACTATAAAATTGGTATCTAAATCAAGTGCATAATTCTTACATTAAAATTTTGACAATTTTCCAATCTGTTGCAAGCTTGGAAAAACCAAATTTTGCAAAGAGTGGTTGATGTGGTTCCATGTTAGCTAAAGTTTTGACATAAAGTCATAAAATTTGTGTGCAAAGGATTTTAAGGATGGCTAGCTCAGTGGAGTCCTCTGTTGCTTTGTGCCCCCAATGTAAGAGTATGATGGGAACCAAATGCAGATAATAAGTTGTCTATACATTGTTTTTTCCTTCTTTTCTCAACCCTGAATATGTTGCTCCTCTTGTATTCCCCACCTCAATTAATGACAGCACCATTCTACCAATCCCTCCTGCTTCGATGTCCCAGATGCTTCATCAACTGCCTTTTTCTCTTCACCAGTATTCAGCTGAACACCAAATCCTGCCAGTTCAACCTAGGAGAGGGCCTCCTCAGTTCTGTGCCATCCCACTGTCTTAATTCATGCCCACAGTATCCCTCCCTGACCACTAGTGCAGCTTCCCAACTACTCATTATGCCCTGCTCCAGACTCTCCTCCCCCTAATCTGTCTTCCTCACAAGCAATGGAAACATCTTTAAAAAACACAACCTAATCAAGGCATCCCCCTTTCTAAAATCCTTCAAGGATTTCTATTCCAGACCCACTGAGCTTCTCTCTGCCACCTAAACTAACTCTATACTTTCACTCTCTGTGTCTGAACTTGTGTTTCCCTATTCTCTGCCTGGGATTTCTTGCTTATCCTTCAAGGCCTAGTTCAAATGTCACCACTTCCATTAAGTCTTGTCTAGCTTTCTCAGGAAGAGTAGACCCTTTCCCTTCTTTCTGACCCATAGCAGAGTCATAGCACCTAGCACACTATATTCTTCTCTGTTTACCTCTCTGTTTTTATCACAACTTACTCAAAGTGAGTTATTCAAAGGCAGGAACTGGGTCTTCTTCATTTTAGTAACCGTCACAGCTCATTGTCTGTCATGATATCAGCTTAATCCAGGTTTAAGTGAATGAATAACAAATTAACTTAGAAGCAAAAATCTTTAATATTATAATTTGAGACTGGGGTCCCCTTTATTGCAGTAAAATGCACTGTCTTGTTATTCTAGAGTCTTTGGCTAGGGCCGAGTGCTGAGTAACTAGCAAACAGTGCTACCGACATGAGGTGTTTCCATCTAGACCCTTGCTTCTCAAGTGTAGTCTAGACCAACAGCACTGGTGATACTTGGGAGCTTGTTAGAAATGCAGAAACCCAGCTCCAACTCAGGCACCCTGAACAGAATCTGCATTTTCACAAAATCCCCAGTGCATTCTTTGCACACAGGTACGAGAAGCTCTGATCTAGACAGAGCAGCAGTTCTCAAACTTTTTTGTCTCTTGAGCCCTTTACACTCATTAGAATCACTCAAGGTGCCAAAGAGCTTTTGTTTATGTGGATTATACCTGTTCATGTTTACTGCATTTGAAATTTAAAAGGGAAAATTTTTATAATATTTTCTTATTAATCTATTTGAAAAACAATAGTAAACCCATTACATGTTAACATAAACAGTATGTTTTTAAAAAATATAAACATATTTTACAAATTGAAAATAGGTTTCATGTCTGGCTTAATGGAAGGCAGCTGGATGTCATATCTGCCTCTGCATCCATCTGTGGTGATAATCTCCTTGTTGTGTAGCCTCAGGAAAACCCCACCTTACACACATGAGAAATGAGAGTGCAAAAGAGAAATAAAACCTTAGTATTATTATGAGAATAGTTTTAACTTCCCTGGACATATTTTGAGAACCACAGGTCTAGATAGACTGTAGTCACGCATGAAGCCTGTGACTAGCCACTAACCTGATCCTTTTAGGCTTTCTTCCCACATTATACTGGTGCTGTGGCCCCATCGTCAAGAGACTCCATTTTTCACTTGAAGGAGACACAGCTGGTGCCCAAATGTCATTCCTGACACTAACGTGCAATTGATTATCTAGATGTAGCTTTATCAATCACTGGCCAAAAATTCAGAATGCTTTTTTCATTTTTAAGTGGGGTCAGATTTATTAAATAAATTTGTACCCCACTCCAACAACAGCATACTATTTATTGTTGTCATTTTTCCTTTCTGTTTTTTAAGTGGCAGAGCAATGAAAGTAAAGGATGTTTGCAATCTCAGAGTAAAAGATTTTCAGAGCTAGAAGAAACCTTATAGACCGTCTCAGCTAGATCCTCGTTTTACAGACAGAGAGACTCAGAAAAGTCGAGTGACTTGCTCAAGGTCAACCGGCTAGAAAATGGAGGAGCTAGGGAACTCTGTCCTTGCTGCAAGCACTATCCCTGCCAATCTCCCAGAATGTGCATCAGTTGCCTTTTAGGGAATTTCATAACTAAGTCTTTAAAAGAAGGCAGATGACAAGAGTCAGTGTTTGCACTCTTGAGTGTTTAGAGGTCATAGTGATTTGGAGGCTTTTTGCCATTGAGGGTAATTGCTCCCTGTGGCTGCCCTGGAAGAATTAGTGCCCTGACAAGGAATCTAAAGCATCCATCGAGTCGAGTCGTAAGGTGACAGAATTGAGAATTGGCTCATTTTTGCAGCTAAATGGGCTCTTCAGGCATGAAGAGTGGTCTAACATCTTACAACAGGCTTGTTTTCTTCTGCATAGATAGGCTTCATCTGTCCAGCAAGGACTCAGACAAGTTTGACCCCAGTCTAGAGCTGCCGTGACACATTGCTTATGGCTTAGATACCTGGTAGGTGGATAAGGCTCGTTGGTTTTCCCTGGGATGAGAGATTGCCACCAATTTTGAGCTGACTTTGGGTGCATGTTAATTTCCTTTACTTGCTCCAGATGCTAATTCACCCTTTTCCACTTTTTCCTTCATTTTTCTTTCCAACAAACATTTACTGAAGGTTGACTTAGCACTTGATACAGCATTAAGAGCAGTGAGGGAGGGCTTCCCTGGTGGCGCAGTGGTTGAGAGTCCGCCTGCCGATGCAGGGGGCGCGGGGTCGTGCCCCGGTCTGGGAAGATCCCACATGCCGCAGAGCAGCTGGGCCCGTGAGCCATGGCCGCTGGGCCTGCGCGTCCGAAGCCTATGCTCCACCACGGGAGAGGCCACAACAGTGAGGGGCCCGCGTACCGCAAAAAAAAAAAAAAGAACAGTGAGGGAAATATGTTAACATCCTGTTGTCTGCACATCATACTTTATTCTTCAGTTTCTCTTCTGTCAGGTGGTCTGAACTAACCTCTTATCAATAATTCTATTCTGTTAACGTAATTCTAATCGGGACCCAGAAACTGTCCACATCTAATGGCAGATCAAATGCCCAAAGAGCATTCAACCATGATAGCTGTGGCCCACATCAGAATTCCTCCCTTTTGTCTCGTGTGTTGTTCTTGATATGAAGCTCAAACTGTTAGTAAAACAGTCTGACACTTTCTAATGCAGTCATTTTATGACATTTTTGGGAAAGAAGCCTTTTCTCTAACACACTGGAGAAGCCGTATAATACGGTAGTTTCCAGCCTAACCTCTGGAGCCAGATTGCCTGAGTTCAGATCTCACTTTTGAGACACACCTACCTCTGTGTGACACTGGACAATTTACTTAACCTCCCTGTGTCTCTATTCATTTTTAAAATGGGGAAAAAATAGTAACTTACCTTAGAATTATTGTGAGAATTAAATTAGTTAATCCAGATAAAATGTTTTGAGCAGGACCTCACTATTATTTTGAACCTCAACATAGAACAGAGAGACAAAATAAAGAACTCAGAGTTAAGTTTACAGTCACTCTGTCTTGCCTTCCCCAAGATTCCTCCACAGATCCCTGTTTAAAAAAAGTTATCTGTTGAAGTTCTCATGCATAGATGTTACTAAGGGAATTGTTCAAACAGGAGGGTGCCTCTTCAATGGCGTTCTAATTCTAACAGTACAATTTTTCACTGGAAAGCCTATTCAAACTTTATACACTCTGGTGAATATAGATGTCTTCTTTTCATCTTTGAAAATATCGTAGTGCTACTGGCATTGCCTTGTTCAATCCAGTCATGTCCGGTTGGAGAAAATATCAGTAGACTAGCATCAGTGACTCTTCCAGAGGACTAGTGTGAAATTAATCCATCAGCTCAACAAACAGCTGCTGAGTACAGATTCCATTCAAGTTGATGGCAGTACAATGCTGAGAGATGCAGTGTAGAGGGAAGCGCTGCTGAAGCTCGGAGTAGATGATAACAGTACAATGTGGGCAATGGAAGGAGAGAAGGATCGGGGAGGGGGGCATCAGGAAGGAATCCTGAAGCTCTCAAGGCCTGGTGCAGATCTTGAATGATAAACAGACATTCTAGGCAAAAGAATCAACTGTTTTGTGCTTTTTATCCAATTATCCCCACCACAAATGGAAAAATCACACAATAAACCTGCTTACTATTTTTTGTATATCATTATCCAAGATCTCAACCCATTAGCAGAATATTCTTTATCTACCTTCTACTCCATTTATGCTTTATTCGGACACATTTTGTTCTTCCAAGCCCATACATTTTTAAAAAAATATTTATTTATTTTATTTTTGGCTACGTTGGGTCTTCATTGCTGTGCACGGGCTTCCTCTAGTTGCAGCGAGCGGGGGCTACTCTTCACTGCAGTGCATGGGCTTCTCATTGCAGTGGCTTCTCTTGTTGTGGAGCATGGGCTCTAAGCACACGGGTTCAGTAGTTGCAGCATGTGGGCTCAGTAGTTGTGGCACACAGGCTTAGCTGCTCCGCGGCATGTGGGATCCTTCCCGACCAGGGAACGAACCTGTGTCCCCTGCATCGGCAGGCAGATTCTCAACCACTGGGCCACCAGGGAAGTCCCAAGCCCATAAATTCGTAAAGTGTTCCCGCTGGTGCTTACCCGGGCGTATTTGTTTTTTCATTTCATATTTATTCCAAGTCAGTAACTGATGCCTCTAGGATATCCAGAGTTTGATCATTCTGATTATCATTCTGAATTGAAATGAGTAACTGAAGAATAATCCCCTCTTCACACAAACTCTAAAGAGAGTCCCCAGGCTGCTAGTGCACACGCAGAGGTCATCCCCATTGTCCGCACTTTGTAGCACTGACTGGGGCCAGCGTGGCTCCTTTGTGCTGACCAGGACCGTTGCACACCATCTATTTTGTCAGGCCTGACATCCCCTTTGCTTGAACTACTGCTTGATTCCCAGAGATGCTGTGTATAAAGTTTCTTACTGTGTCCTTGTCAGTTTTCTTATCTTTTGTCTTACAGCACTGCCAGCGGAACACAACAGGCGAGCACTGTGAGAAATGTCTAGATGGTTATATCGGAGATGCCATCAGGGGAGCACCCCGCGTCTGCGAGCCGTGTGCCTGCCCCCTGCCTCATGTTGCCAAGTAAGTCTTAAAGGAAGATGGTCTCTTCTACCACTTATCCGCTTAGTTTTTCTTTCTCTTTTTCTCCCTATACAGAGTTCTAAGGTTTTTCCACAGTCACAATTGAGTATCTCATGTTGCAATGAGACTGGAGAGATATAGGAAAGTTTTCTAGCCTAAATCCACTTTCAGGAGAGCTTAAGCACTGCAGCATAGGTGATGACTCTGTTCCCTAAATACCGGGGGTAGGGTACGGGGCACATCACAAAAGTCAATGAAGCTTCCCACGTTTTATAATCAAGGCTAGTCTCATCTTTTCTTGGCCATCCCTTGACCTGGAGAGATCACAACTGGTGATGCCAACAGACATTATAATTCGTCACTTTCAGTGGTAGTGTTTCCCCTGCTCCATTTGGGGGGTCCCAGGCTACTCACATTTCTGCCCAGCTAAGTACAAATTCAGGGGTCCCTTCAATGCCTCTCCAAGTTTGATAATTCTCTACGATGACTCACAGAACTCAGGAAAGCACTGTACTTACAAATAGTTTTATTACCAAGGATACAACTCAGGACCAGCCAAATGTAAGAGACTCAAGGACATGGTATGGACAGGGAGATGGGAGGGAGCAGAGCCTCTGTGCACTTGCTCTCCAGGTGCACCACCCCTCAGCAAATCTGTGTGTTCACCAACCCAGAAGCTCCCCAAACCTTGTTGTTCTGAGCTTTATCCAAGTTTCATTATAGTCATGATTGATTATTGGTGATTGAACTCAATCTTCAGCCCCTCCCCCCTTCCTTGAGGTGGAGGGAGGGATGGGGTTGAAAATTCCAACACTACTACAGGAACCCTACTATGGTAGTAGGTTCCTCCCACAGACCAGCCCACATCCTGAAGCTACTGAGGGACCCATCAAGTCACCTCATTAACATAAACTCAAAGACCGTTGGGACTTCCCTGGTGGTCCAGTGGTTAAGAATCCTCGCTTCCACTGCAGGGGGCATGGTTCATCACTGGTGAAAAAAAAAAGCCTTAAAAAAAAAAAAGATACAGTTGAAAAATTGAAAGGGACTCATTACGAATAACAAAAGACAGTCATGTGACTAAGAAATCCCATGGATTTTAGGACCTCTGTACCAGAAACCAAGACAAAACTGAAATATATATTTTTTATTATCCCACAGGTGGAAAGAGTAAAAAATCTAGGTTCATATCTCTGCCTTGGCACATTATAGCTGTGTTATTTTAGACGAAGTCCCTTCTCTCTATGTCTCACTTTCCATGAGATTTCAGGTCAAGGAAACTAGATTCACATGTTAGCTTCATTTGTTGATTCCTTTAACCTGCTCTGGATCTCAGTTTTTTCCTTAGTAAATAAAAGTTGGTGTAAGGATCTGCCTCACAAAGTTGGATTAGGATAGCATGTGTGGAGCACTTGGGTTGGTGCCTCACACATAGAAAGGTGTATGTAGATGTTGGCTTTACTGAACACATACTTTATATTTTTTCTAACGCATTTTGCATACTCTATGTCAGGCACTCTTCTAAGTGTTTGGATGTAATATTTGCTTGATAGTTGTAGTAAAAGTTAAATAATGCATATAAAATAATTTTTAAAAGGCCTGATGCACAAACACACACACACACACACACACACACTTTCTTTTTTCTTCTTTTCTATTATGGTTTAATACAGGATATTGAATATAGTTCCCTGTGCTATACAATAAGAACTGTTTATCCATTCTATATATAATAGTTTGTATCTGCTAATCCCAAACTCCCAATCCATCCCTCCCTCCCCCTTGGCAGCCACAAGTCTGTTCTCTATGTCTATGAGTCTGTTTCTGTTTTGTAGATAAGTTCATTTGTGTCATATTTTAGATTCCACGTGTAAGTGATATCATCACACATACTTTCTTATAAAGAGAAAAGAAATGACAACCAAATTTCCCCCTAATGTTTTTTCCCTCAATTGAACACCAATACCACCTAACATTTCACCTAATAGCTTGTGATTTGTTCAAATCCTCTGATGAGTCTGAGAGTCAGTGAAGAAGTCAGATGTTTTACAGTTCCATCTTTCTTTAGAAACCATTAAACTGTCTCAGCCTTTGCTTTGTGATTTTTCATGTCCATTGGTATTAATAATGTGTGCAAAATGGATGGTACTGAGAGTGAGAGTGGAAAACAACATTGTATCTATTATTTTCATTCAAGTGTGTCCTGATTTATGAGCTCCCTTTGCCTCATCTAGGTATATTCTTTAATTGTTCATTAATATTCTGCTCTAAAGTAGAGAATGGACTTGAGGACATGGGGAGGGGTTAAGGGTAAGCTGGGATGAAGTGAGAGAGTGGCATGGACATATATACACTACCAAATGTAAAACAGATAGCTAGTGGGAAGCAGCCGCAGAGCACAAGGAGATCAGCTCGGTGCTTTGTGACTACCTAGAGGGGTGGGATAGGGAGGGTGGGAGCGAGACACAAGAGGGAGGGGCTTGGGGGATGTATGTATACATACGTATAGCTCATTCACTTTGTTACACAGCAGAAACAAACACAACATAGTAAAGCAATTATACTCCAATAAAGATGTTAAAAATATATATATTCTGCTCTAAAACATGAGTCTTAACCATATCTGATGAGGTGTTTAGCATGCTGCTCCCTTACCATGGTATAGTTATTTTGTTAAATATATTAACCTCCAACTTTCTAATAACAGGTTTCACTCATTCTCCCATATAAACAAAGATGTTATATAGTACCATCTGCTCAAAGCAGCTTTATAAGCTTAGAGCTGCAGTTTCTTTAGAAACTACCAGATGAATTAGAAAGGTAATCCCAAATTCTTCATTGTATTGTCTGACTTTTGTACTTTTTGCACCATTCATATGACAAGACTTCCTTATCTAAATTATAGGACATTAATGTCTTGAGATATGTCTTCTGGAGCCTCATTCCTATGGGCTGAGAAGTCTTGTTTACATAAAATCAACAAATATTAATGAAGCACTTATTATGTGCCAGTCATGTACTGGTTGTTGGTCACAGTTGTGAATAAAGCAGTTAAAAACTCCTGTCTTCATTAAAATAGATGAAATTACAGCAATATTTTGAAGCTTCTAAAGCAAATGACCTTTCTGCCTTTGAGCCAGATTATCCAGTATCTTAGTTCATCAAGAAGCTCTTCTGAAGACTGTTAACTCTTTCAGATAAAAGAAGCAGAAACTTGCCAGTCAGATAATGAGCTTCTTGTTTGGAAAGAGGAAACACAGGTCGTTTCCATAGGCAACAAGAATCACCATTTCCACCCATGTTCTTTCTCTGCTTGTGTGAGTGGATCCAGGTTCAAAAGAGCAATTGAGGGACTTAGGGAACAGGCTGTGCAGTTAAGTACATATTCACAGATGTGAAAGCTGAAGTCTCTAGAGCAGTGGTCCCCAAACTTTTGGGCACCAGGGACTGCTTTCGTGGAGGACAATTCTTCCATGGAAGGGGCCGGGGGGTGGGGGTGGGGGGATGGTTCAGAAAGTAACGCCAGCGATGGGAGCGGCAAATGGAGCTTCGCTGCTCACCTCCTGCTCTGCGGCCCGTACTGGTCCTTGGCCTGGGGGTTGGGGACTCCTGCTCTACAGGACAGATTTGAGGTGGAAAAACCTGCTGAAGATTAACACAAAAGCAAAAATATATGACCTGTAAGTAAAGAACATTATGTGGGAGTGTGGAGGAATTGGGAAGGGTGGAAGAGACCTGCTTTCTCTGTAGTGGCAATAGTTCTACTTCCTGAATCCCTTGGGGGAGAGAACTGGATACAGAAAGCGGGGGTGGGGTGGGGTGGGGTGGGGTGGTGGGGTGGGGGGATAGTGTATGATCATAGAACAGGACTGATTTGCCTGGATCCTATAAAGTGCTAGTCTTTGATCTGGCCTTATTATTGACTGAGTTAACTAATCTCAAATACTAATCAAATATCATAAAAAATCAAACTCCCCACTGCCTCTTTCAGCTTTTCTTAAAATTAATATTTCTACTTTCTATAAAAAATCAAAGTGCCAGGACTTTTAGGCACCAAGCATGGAATCTGAATTACACTTTGAAAGATATGCAAGTTGAGCCTACAGACCCAGGATTTGGATCTCCAGCTATTAACAATAGCCACATCAGAAGGCAAGGAAGTGATGCTTGAGGGAGTTTTGCAAACAAAGAGTGCTGAGTCTATTTTCCTTTAAGTTCCCTGAGGGTTTTCCAAGAACAAAAGACTCCCTTCCACTTGGAGAGGGCACCAGGGTTATTAGTGTTGGCTGAGAAAGGTGCAGTGTTTTCATTTCCCTGGCCCAAAACAGACTTTAGCCTAAGCAAAATATAAACAATTAATGCTGATGGAAAACGGAAAAGGAACCCTCAGTGGCTCTACTGCCTCTGAGTCTCCCTCTAACAAGACCAATAGTCACACAGCTATTCCCAGGGACCATTTGCACAGAGCTCATTTATTTATTTTAGGGTTGGCCAGACATCCTCCATGTCTACTAATAATTGCTCCAAACAAGGAAAATGTCATCTGTTTGAAACTGTAGGACATTAGCTCAAAGCAGGCAACTCCAGGCAGATATTTCATTCCTTCAAGCCATGGGTGGGCTGCTGGGCGGAACATCTTCAAAGAAACATGCATGTGGGTTTGTTCATGTTCTGGACACTTAACTGATAGTGTTTCTTTACGTAGGCTGAGGAATAGGAACAAGCAAAATAAAGGGTAAATGCCAAAGAAATGTAATTCATTGGAATGCTTTTAACCAAACTGTTAGAGAAAATAAATTGTGTATACTGCCTTTCACTGAGAAGCACATATTGTTTTCTGATTGATTTTAGAAATATTTTCACACAAAGCAAGCATATCCATTTGTTTTCCTCCAAAGACCGTTAGGTCTTTGCTGATACATGAAGGAATGTGAGAACAGCAGGTCACGCTCCATGGATTGTACAGTACCTAAGCCAAAACTAATTTAAAAGTCTTAAAAATTTTGTACACCCCCCTCATGGGGATGGATTCATGTGTCAGTGTAGGTAGAATTTTCAAAACATATGGAGAACAATATTCCATTTCCCTTGCCTTCATAGATAAGATAGTTATTTATTCTGCTGAAACAATATATTTATTTGTTTTCTGTCCTGTGTCCTAATTTTTATTATCAAAAAAAAAGAAGAATCAAGAGAGTGGGTTTCATGAACTAGAATCCTTTTACTATGGGTCCTATTTCTTGCTTGAGTACGTGCTTTATGACTTTGATCAGCTGAGCCAGTCCCTGCACCCTTTATTCCCAATCTTTAAGGCACACATGAAAGAAATTGAGGTTTTGTGGAGATTATAAAGCAGAGTTTAGAATTGGTTCATGACCTTGAAGAGTGAAAGAGAGCTAGTGCAGAAAAAAAGAGGGAAACTTTCAAGTGAATACACAGAAAGTGGTAGGAATAAGACAAAATTCTCATAGAAATCTAAAATCACAGGTAAAATTTACTTATTTTACTCTAACTTTAGGATATGTGTTTTACACTTGCATTAAAAAATATATACATATATATTTATACACACACACATACACGTATACCTGATGTTCTGGAAATTCCCACTGTTTCAAGTAAAAATAGTAAAGTGCCTCTATGGAAAAATAAATGAGGTAGACATGGGAAATGGTGTCACCAGTGGTGTGTCACTTTCTGTCTGAGCCTGATAGTCTGAACTCTCCTGAAAGGAGGAAGATTTAATTTAACTGAAGCAAATTATTGCACCCATTTGAACTTGAGGGGACCGAGGTAGAGATGATCTAATCAAAATCAAAAGTTAAGACAGTCTCTTCAGTGATGTATGGAATTGACTTCTAATATTCTCTTTCAATTCCAGTTTTGCAGAATCCTGCTATAGGAAACATGGAGCTGTTCGGTGTATTTGTAAAGAAAACTACGCTGGACCTAACTGTGAAAGGTAGGCTACTGAAAGTCACTGTGTGCTATGGGGGTCAAAGGGAACTTCCTCTTTCTTACACTCACCAGCTCCACCATGCTCTCGTTCAGTAGGTCTTAAGAAGAGGGAGTGGGAGATAGCATTTCAGAACCCCTTGGGGGAGCGTTCCCAAATCCCACGCCTCATATACAGCTATGAGAATGCTCCCTAGGCGTCCAGGGCTACATCTCAGGATAAATGGGCAAGGAAAGAGCAAAAATGAGTATGCATATTTTGAAGAGATTCTCTAGATGGTTTTGGTAACAATCCTCTCTCTCTCTCTCTCTCCCCTTCTCTCACTCTCACTGAGAACCAGCAGTACAATTAATGTCCAAAAGAGAGAGAGAAAGTCTTCTTGTGATTCCTTTTTTATCAGCTGTTTAGTTATTAGAGTGATACATTGAAAAAAAGCACAACCCTATTATTTAACCTATTCTTTATGCCATCTCCTCTCCTGAAAAGTAAACTAATTCCATGAGTTTGGATTTTCTGAATCCCTTTTTGGTATTTACACCTAACACTCTTTTTTTAAGTTGCTTTGGGCTTTGCTCAAACAAGAATGGCCTTGGCAAGCAAGGGTGCAAGACTCCCACTGAATGATTCCTGGCAAGACGTTTCCCATCCTGCCTCAGCTGCTCACAGCTTTCTAAGATAAAAGTGCTTTCACTGAAAGAGTCTCACAGAGAGGCCTTCTTATTTTTAACATAAATGCCATTAATATCCTCCCCACTGTGTTTAGGCAGTGAAATGATGTGTGGTGTCCTCAAGACAGGGAGGGAAGGGGCAGAAGGGACCGGTCAGACCTACAGTCCCACATCCCCATATCTGCAGCACGCTCACTTCACCGCAGCACGCTGCTTACTGCCCTGGGTGGGGCTCACAGATTCAGCCTAGGGCTCAAAAGGTAAACCTTAAATACCTTCTCATTTCTGAAGAAAACACCCTCCATCTCTAAAAGTGTAGCTCTGGAACTCTTCTTAAAAAGCCACAGTGTCAGTGTCTATGGTACATAGAAAAATCTCTGTATTTTGAGGGCATTTTTATTGTGATTATTACATGTGCAAAATGTGGATAATTCTTTTGCTAAAGAGCTGTGGGATTTTTTCCCCCTTTTTACTATAAGAGAAGAGGGAAGTGAAAGCTGAGGGACCATATGAATGTCATCCTTTAGGAGGGACTTCTAGAGATGATCAGATGACCTTCAGCTGATTAATGTTGGTGACACGCTTTCTCTGTATTTCCTTATTTGGGGACCCAGGAACATGAGCCACCTGATTTACTCATTATCTGGCTCAGTGAGGGTGAGAGGATTGTTCATCAGCCAGGGATGGAGATTTTTCTCCTCAGTGTCTGAGGTTTAACTCAGTTTAGTCGGATAAGGATTGAGCAATATTACCAGCTAATGGGTGTTGTATGGCTCCTGAAGGGGAATTAATGGCCTTAAGTAGAGTCCTGCTGACCACATGCAAGTTCCTCCAGAAGTGAGTAATCTCCGCCCCGAGGGCTCAGTCCTACAAAATCACACAGGGGTGCGGATTAGGGTTCTGTCAGTGACAGTGGGGGGCCTGGCACAAGACATCACGCCCACCTCACACGTTGCATTGTAGATGATAAATCCGCTGGCCCACATCAGAGGCTCCTGGAACCTGCCATTAATCAGCAAGGCTCAGTCAGATCTGCTGCTTAGCCTGGACCTGGATTGATAGGATGGAGGAGAGAGCACTAGTTTGGGAAGTGGAAGTACAGTGTTGAGATGTAGCATCAGCCTGGCTGAGTCTGTCTCTCAGCTGTAGCCCTTTATGATCCTCCTGGGCAAGTTATTTTATCTCTAAGTGGCTATTTCCACATCTCCAGAAAGGAAAAAAATGAAAACACCCACCTCAAAGGACTGTTGTGAGTAATACTGTGAAGTTTTTAGTATGGCACCTGGCACCTAATAAATGCTCAATAAAAATTAACTGGTAACAGTATGAGTCATTGTGCCTATTGTCCTGTTGCCACTGCTGGCATCATGTGTGCTTGGGACAAGCTGGCTCATTTCTCTGAATCTCAGTTTCCTTAGCTAGAAATAGTGCCCTTTACTGATTGTTTCCTATGTCCTCTCTCAGCCTCATAACTACCCCGAGAGGAGGTCGTATTTTATCATTTTGCATATAAGGAAACTGTGACTTATCTAAAGTCACATCACTGCTAAGTGGGGGAACCAGGATTTGGAAAGTTTGGCTTAAAAGTCTGGATTCTTCTCCCATTCTGCTTTTCCCGAGTGTCTCCTAAGAGTCTTCTATTTTAAACATTGACAATTCATGAATTAGATGAACTTCTGATATGGAGGAGAAAAATGGTTAGTCTGTTAAGTAGATTCCCTTTGACAGGAGGCTGCATCTACAAAGGTGCTGGAAGTAAGCATCCCTTCTAAGGCCTTTCATGTGCATTGGGGGAGCATCACTTTGAGCAACTTCCTTTTCTCCTTCTCTTTCCCATCCACCCTTCCTCTCTCACCTGTTCTTTTAAAAAGAATCCACTGAGGTCTTTTACATCAAAAATTGACCTGACAGTCCAGGTAACTCTTTTTCGAAATAGAAATGACCACACAGACAGATCGGTGGGAAGGGTAGGGATGCAATACATCTAAGACATGTTCTCTTGTCCTCAATGAAGTCAAAGCTAGGGGAGGAGACAAACCTGAAAGCCATTCATTGCAAGACAGAAAAAAATGAAAAGCTGAAGAGAAGGCAAGCAGAGGCTCTTCAAAAGCGTAGTGAAAGGAGTGGTTTCCTTCCCACAGAGGGGCTGGCTCATCCCACAGGAGGTGGCCTTAACTGCTTTTGATTTGTTTAACTCTGGAACTGAGAGGGGGTTTCTGTTTTGAGTTTAATAATCAAGTTGTTAAATTGTCCCAATTAAACTTCATCTAATATGTTTTCAATGAATTTGTAAACTCAGATCTCTCCACAAGATCTTTCCAAAATATGCAGCTGATTTGCATGGATATCTATCTCATTAGTTCAAGCAAGAGCACCCTGGGTGTTTCTGCACCTAAAGATCATTTAATCAGGGGTGATTTTCAAGTCTGACTGTGTGTAAGTATCTCCTGGAAACCTCTGGATTCCCTAAGCCCTCCCTCACCGCCTCCGTGCCCCACTGAAAAGAGACCTCTCAGGTGAGGCCCGGGGACCCATATTTTGATTCCCTGTTGGGTTCTCACACCATTCCTCTCACTGACTTGTAAACTACTGCTCCATTTCAACCTTTAATACCACACCCGCAAAATACAAAACAGTGATTCTCAAACTTGGGCTCAGGAGCCACTGACTGGTGCCCTTGGAAATATTCGTGGAGGTTCGTGGGTTCTCAGTGAGTATTTTCTTAATTTTGTGTTTCATTTCAGTGATAGTCTTGAGAAAAAAGTTCATTGAAACATGTTCTGGACTTTCTGAAGTACCATTTTATAATAAAGGGGGATCTATCTGCCTCAGAGCTGAGGAAAAAAATAATGACTGATGGTGTGTAAGTGAGACATTACAGACAACTGGAGGCCGAATGACATGACAGTGAGGCAGACAGAGTCATGACATAGCACAGGGCAGGTCATGCATGCTGAACTCAAACAATCCTCTACCATATCACATTGCAAGTAGCCATTCAGTTGCAATGACATCATCCGTTGCCTTGAATTAATACTGTTAATTTGAATTCGATCCATTTTATAGTTTTGTTTTATTTGGAAAATTTATCTTGGTTTTTCAAGATGTATACAAGTCATAGACATAAGGAGTTACTACTTAGTTTTATGTTTGAAATATTTAAAGGTAATTTAAATGAACACTGGAAGAGATTTTCTGTATAAATGTTTTTCTTTTCACAAGGATCCATACTACATACAATTTTGAGCAACACTGGTCTAAACATAAGACACGAGCCTCTTCAAGTACTGTGCAGAACAGCTCAAAACTCGCTTGTCTTCCCAATAAGGTCCATGTTACTTAGCCTGCTCTGGGCCCTGCCTGTCTCTTCCCAAAGTCCTTTCTCACCTCACAATTTAAACTCCCCATGCTGGACCTGCTGCTCTTAAAATCCACCAGATCAACTGTAGAGCTTAGCACATTTTATTACATTTAGATGACGATCATGATGATGATGATAAAAATAATAACTAACATTTATTGAGTGCTTACTCTATGCCAGAAACTGTTGTAAGCAGTTCACTTGCAATGATGCATTTAAACTTCAAAAAAAAAATCCTATGAGATACCATTTTCATCCTATTTACAGAGAAAGAATGTGAGACACAGAGAGGTTAAGCCACTTGTTCAAAATCAAACAATTTTTTAAAATCTCATTGAAATATGAGCTTCTCAGCAGAAGTAGCATCTTATTTATTTCTCTATCCATTCTTCCTCCATTGCAGTATCTAGAACATTGTAGGCACTGAGTTATATTTGTTTCAATAATACTTTTTATAAACTTTTTTTACTAAAAAAAACCAGAATTTTTAATGTTCCTTTAAGAAGGCATGATGTAGTGACAAGAGTCAGTCATTTCTTGCCCCATTTGATCCCCCACTTCCCACCCCATGCCTGGAAAATCAAAGACCCAGAATTGAATAGAGGTTGCAAATGAAAGTCATCTTCCGATGCAAATAATTATAAAATGCACAACCGAATGGACAGGAGTTTTGAATTCTCATTCTCATTCCAGAGTGACCTTCCCTCTGCTCCTAAGTAGTACATTTTAAAGATGAGGGACCTGAGACTCAGAGCCATGAAGATACTTAATCTAAGGTCACACAATTGACCCTCAATGTTCAACGCAAAGTTTTCAGTTAATAAACATATATGATGTCAATGCCTTAGTATTCCACATTGTCTCTTGCGGCAGCTTTAACAGTGTACCTTCATCCATTCAATTCTGCAGAGGATTGAGAGACATGCTAAAACCGTATGAGGTTTTAGCATGTGGATCTTATTGCTTAAGAATCAGGAAAGAAGAATGGGGCAAATTAAAGCAAATTCAGGGAGACCTGAAAATCCTAACAGGAAAGGCCGAACATAGTATCATCAGAGACGATGATGATGGTGATAATGATTTTGATGATGACCTCGATGTTAGAAAACAATAATGAAGAGGAGGAAGAGGAAGAAGAAGCTAACATTTATTGAGGGTTATATTATGATTCAGGGCTTTAGTCTGATTCTTTCTGCAGGCGTCGAGTTTTTCAAACTTAAGGTATCAGCCCTGTTATCTGCATAGAATTCTTATTATTCCCTACTCTCTGCCCTGCCCCATTTCTGGATTCTTGCCCTATGACCTGGAATAGGTTACTTATATTTTCCTAGCCTTAGCTCCCAGTCATTCATAGAGAAGTAGAGAGCATTTATATGGCACCTACTATGTAACAGGTGCTTTTTTAATTCTTCATTTAATTTAACCCAGGTGACAGCTACAGAGTGACATCCCCCCCAGAAAAGCTTCTATGCCACCTGGGCTTGGACTTTTGGCACCTTTGATAAAAGCATTCAGTAAGAGGTATATGGCCTTGGGAAGAGAAGAAAAGGAGAAGGAGCAGAGGAGAGGGAAAGCACTACAAAAATTCCCAAAATAATAGTTTATGGTCAAAAGCATTTTTTTCCAAAAAACTATCTTTTTGTTTTCCATTTTTCCCAAATGGTATGATCACTGACTGATATGACAAAGTTCGTATGTCACAGTTCTTTCATTTACACTGTAAATTTATCAGCTCTATTTTCTCCAAGTGAATCAAGTCATTAATAAAGCTATAAATAAGATTATGGAAGAAAATAAAAATGCACCAGTACTGGGTACCTGGGCTCCAATGCTGACTCTAAATCCAATTCCTTGTCCTTTTGTATCCTTTGTATCCTTTGTAATTTGCTCTTCGAGGACAGGAATTAAGCGTATTAATAGATAGCATTTAATTACTCAACTGTTATATCATTAATGGACTTATTAGTTAACTTATTAATGCCAGATTTGTGGAGTGGAAAGAGCATAAGCTTGGAGTCCCATACGATGCTTGAGCCCTGAAGCAGTGAACCAATTGTCCAGCTTCTCCATGCTGTAGTTTCCTCATCTATAAAGTCAGGGTTAGAGGGTGCCATGAGTACAAAACCTTCGTGTGCTCATTCTATAAAATCTGTAGGGTTGAAGTTGGGACTATGACTTCAGAGTTGCCTCTGAGCCTACCACCAAAAGATATTCTTGAAATTCAAAGTAACTCAAAGTAGGTTTCCACTGTGGTTGAGATTCTGACTAGTAGAAGACCAGGGGACAACCTATGGAGATCAAATACAGTGGAGAAAAGAAAGAGAGAAAAAACAGAGAAAAGAAAGCAACTGGCATCGGGCTTCTGTGAGCTTGGACAAGTCCATTCATTCCCAGACCTCAGGCTTCCCAGCTGCACACTGAGGTGGCAGATCTGAGTCCCATTTTAGTGAGCATAAGTATCTAATATTCTGTTTGGTGAACAGCAGCACAGGATAGAAGTTCAATCCAGCCATGTGTTCCATAGAGGAATGATTTATGCTGACTTGGGGATAAGAGGGCCTGTGAACCAAAGGTACAAAGACATGAGTATGAATAATAAAATTTATTGAACATTTCCTCAGGGGGATGTCTCTTTGTGGGTTGTGTGGCACTTACATTCATTCTTATCTTTTTCATAGTCTTCAACTTCTAGAGTCTGTATAATTATGCCTAATTCTTTTCCTGTCCTTTCAGTGCATAGGCTATGTGTTTTTCCTCTTCCTGTTTCTCTGTGCCTTACAAAAAATAGACATGAATTGTCCTTCTGTTGGATGAATTCACTCATTCATTTATAGCAGCAGCAGTGTGGTCCAGGGCAGAGCAAAGGAAAGAACATCAGGGTCAGAAGGTCTGGGTCTTATGCTGTCACTTCCTAGCTGTGTGAGCCTGGAAAACCAAAGTAGCCTCTCAGCCTCTGAATGCCAGGCCTCCATGCCCTACCTCCCAGGTGTCTGTGGTAACTAAATGAACTTACCAGGGTGAAGTCATGAGATACATTGCAAGTGACTGAACATACACCATCATTACAACTACATCAAAAAACTGAGACATAGGAATAAAACCTGGAAAAACATATGCAAAATGTTGAACAGTGATTGTTAAGGTCTTGGGATTTTTTTTTCATTTCTCTATTTTTCAAATCTTCTGAATCATGCTTCTTTTACTTTAAATGAAGCATTTAAAAAGGTGGTGTCCTATTATTGCTGACTGGGTCTCATTGGTGTCCTTGGAAAGTCTTCTCTTCCTTTCCACTCCCAAGGCATAGGTCCCACCCCAGGCCCTCCCCACCCAGCCCTGGTCTCCCATTCCAGCCCAGAGTCCATCAGGAACTCTGATGCCAACACCGGCTTCATTCACCATCACTTTTATCACTCAGAAACCTTCACTGGCTCTCTTCTCTTTCTCTCTCATCAAAACTAACTCCTGTGCCTGACCTTCAGTCCCATGACAGTGTGACTGCACATTCCTTCCAGCCACTCCCAAAGCATCTTCAGCCCACCTTAGGCAGTCTTCAACGCTAATTTAGGTTCATAGCAGAGAGGGGGCCACAGCCAGCCAAAAAGCGTGTAGTTTGCCTCAAAAAGTATTCTTACAAAGTTTGAGCCAACCTTTAAAAACTGAGATTTCACATAAAAATCCGAATTTCAACTTTTTCCTTTAAAAATAAGATCTGACAACACAGATCCTTCATGCCCTCAAGGCTACAGTATAGAAACAGTTGATAGGAGCTGAGAAGCAGCTACCCCCTTAGGTGGGGCCTGTGGTCCCATCACTCAGAGCAGGGCCTCTGCTGGCCGACAGGTTACCTTTTGGAAAAAGTAGAGAAAGGGGCTTTTCCTCTGGTCAAAGGCAGCCCCCCCAGAGTGCATAGCTTGGCAAGGCCAGCAAAGGCTGGAAGTAGTTCACCCTCTGCTCTCCACCTGGGCTGGAGTCTCTCATTAAGGCCAGCTGGCATGACCGTAGGCCTCAGCTCTGCCTCCACAGCAAATGCAGTTAGGCACCTGGCCTCTGTAGGCTCATATATCTGAAACATACAGAATAATGGCCATCTGGCCCCAGCTCTGTTTATCTGTGGTACTCCCAGCTCTGCCCTCTGCTTTGTCTCTGCACTGTCTTCCTTCAGTCACAAGATGGCTGCCAGAGCTAAGCTTGCTTCCTGCCTCTTCATTCACCTGCAGAGGGAGAGAAGACCTTCACACAACCCTCAAACAAGAGCCCTGAGCTCCAACTGAATCACTCCTGAGCCAAACCATTTCAGCCAGGACAATGCCAGGCACTGGTTGGTTCAGGTTTAGGCTATCAGAACAATTCACTATGGCAAGGTAGAATACATACCAGTGTTTCTCAGTAAAGGTATTACTAACATTTTGTCTAGGACAATTCTTAGCTATGCCCTAATGGCATATCTCACGGCCAAATATAGCATATCTAGTACCACCATCGTATGCCAGCTGTGCACCCCAGTCATTGGAGTGACCAAAAATGCCCCCACCCTGGTCATATCCAGACACTCCTGCACCTGAAGGTCTCACCGAACTAAATGGGCTACAACACAATGGGGAGGGGTAGTTCCTTAAAAACAAAGTCTGGTCCTCTTAGGAAGATGGGAGAGTGGGAGTTAATTCTGAGAGAGCAATACACAAATCTTCATTACACTTTCTTTTAGGTAGGAAAGAAGATAAAAAGGAAGAAAGCTATGGATGCTAAATTTTTAACATGTGATTCCCCTTTAGATGTGCTCCTGGTTACTATGGAAACCCCTTGCTGATTGGAAGCACCTGTAAGAAATGTGACTGCAGTGGAAATTCAGATCCCAACCTGATCTTTGAAGACTGCGATGAGGTCACTGGCCAGTGTAGGAATTGCTTACGCAACACCACCGGATTCAAATGTGAACACTGCGCACCTGGCTACTATGGGGATGCCAGGAGAGCCAAGAACTGTGCAGGTATGGTTCTGTGCATGCTGCAGCAGCTACCCTGCCAGCACATGTGTGATAGGAGCAGGGTCTCTTGTCAGTGCTGGATTTAGATGAATTTATCTTGGGGAAATATTGAAATTACCCCCTTGACACTTTTCCAGGGCAATATAGGAATGTGCATCCCATACTTCTAGGCGTAGGTATCTTTATCAAGATGAATGTAGCTTAGCTCATGGGTAGAATGAACCATGAGACACTAACACTAGTGAACTTTTGTCTTATCATCTTTATGTCCTTCCAATTTCGATCAAAGAAGGAAATCAGACTTCCATAGATTACCTGTCATTGACCAGAGGACTGAATGAAAGTTTGCATGTTTGACATCAATTTTCTTACCCTGCAAGCTATGTGTCTCTTTTTAGTTATGTTTGGTAAAATCAACATGTCAGTGAAATAGATTAGCAAGCCATAGGTAGTTTAATCATCCCCCTATTTCCTCAAATTTTCAGAGTAACTATTTCAAGGATAGTATAAGAAATCTTCCTGGTCAGACTTCAGTTAGACTGAAAGGTACAAATTTTATTCAGGATTTCTCCAATCCATTTGCCTCAGAGAGTGAAGCTCTTCAGAAGTAAAGTTAAATTCTTCCTCTAGGACTAAAGGGAGGCTGAGACTGAATATTCCTTCTCGTATGTAACTTTGAGGGGAAGAAGAGTGAGGCGGAGTTAGTTACTGTGCTCTTGTGGCATGCTTCAGCTGGAGATTCTCTCACTGAAACAGATTTCCACTTGAAGAGATTTTTAAGAAGTGAAGAGTTTGAAATTGAGAAGGAAACAAATATGATCTGCAGAAGTCACAATAAAAGTAAACATGTCTCCAGGAAAGCTGTGTGCACAGAAGCATAACCCCGAGAATAACAGAGTGGAGAGAGGAGCTCTGTGCCCAGTCAGACTAAAGAGAGAGAAAGTGGGCATCAGAAAGAGTGTTGGCAAAATCAGAGACTTAAACACTGACATCCTGATTCTCAAAATATTGACTCATGTCAATATGTAAACTCATGTTTAAGTTACAGAGATGCAGATCAGTCTTAGAAAAGAAGCTGATGCTAGAAGCAATAAAGCATGATCTTGCTGAATTGTTTAATAAATCTACATTTTGTGGAACATTAAACAGCCAAAATGTAATAAATGTATGTTACCCTTGAAGCTAATTTTTTTATGATTATTCTGTAAAGACAGTTAAGAGGTGGGAGGAAATTCACAATTCCAGCTTTTTGCTAGACTAGATAGCTTAAGAAATCCTTTGTAAATATTAAAAATTAATCTCCACTCCAGAAGCAGCCACATAGCACAGGGAGATCAGCTCAGTGCTTTGTGACCACCTAGAGGGGTGGGATAAGGAGGGTGGGAGGGAGACACAAGAGGGAGGAGATATGGGGATATAAATATATGTATATGTATAGCTGATTCACTTTGTTATAAAGCAGAAACTAAGACACCATTGTAAAACAGTTATACTCCAATAAAGCTATTAAAAAAAATTAATCTCCACTCCAAAACTCAGTGGAAAATGAACAGTCTGGTGAGATTGGGGTTTTGTTTTTGTTTTTTTCCAAAAGGCATTCTTGAAAATTATCAGTAGATTAATAATGGGCTCTCCGATCTTCTAAATTCATGTAAATATGGTCCTAATTCTTTCCACAACATTGTTGCTAGCTACCCCACTGATAGCTATCATTTGGAGGTTTGGAGTCAGTCTTGCCAAGAGTCAAGCACTGTGGGACCCAAGAATCGCTCTTGGGTCTCCTCACTCACTCCTAGTGGGCTGCTCCTCCCACACACCTGGCAGTAATCAAACCTGGAGTTGGATTAACTGGAGAATTTGACTGTGATGAAAGGATGGCTTTCAGATTCCAGCTGAGTGATGGACTCTGTGATCATTTTGTACCTTGTGAAACTGACCAGGAGCTCTTTGGACTGAAGCAGTTGCAGAGTCATGTCAGAATCTCAAATAGTTGGGAAAGGAATCCTAGAACATTTAGATTTACTTTTGCCCCAGGGTTACCTTTGAAAATCTCCCTGAGCTGGGGCTTAATTGGGTGAGAGGAATAATCACTAAATCATATATTCCACACGATCTTAAGAAAGAATATAATTAATACCCATTGAAGAATTATATACCGATAGCCAGTATTTCTACAAACCACAAAAACATTGCCATATTTTAGGCATTAAGAAATGAATCCCTAATCTCTTGTTTTTGTTTCCCACAGTGTGCAGTTGTGGGGGAGGCCCATGTGACAGCGTAACCGGAGAATGCTTGGAAGAAGGTTCTGAACCCCCTACAGGCATGGAGTGCCCAACCATAAGTAAAAATAACAGTACATGATTGACTAACCCCACTTTCTCTAATGTGCTGCAGGTGTAGGATTAAGAAGAGCTATGCAATACTCTCTCTAGAAACTGCCTGAGTCCCACCCTTGGCTTTAACCCTGTCTGTGCCTCAACCAAATGGACCCTAAACAAAAGACATTCAGTCCACTTGATTCCAATGGGCAGATAGGTGATTTACATTTAAACAGCTCTGTTTTAGAAAATTTATTTTATCAAGTCTTTAAGTTTGGCATCTTACTTAGTAGGTAAAGGCTAACTTGGAAATACAGTTCCCAGTGACTGAGTTCATTTTAGCTCTTTTTTCTATATTATCACTTCAGGTCCTCAGATAATATAATCCACAGACTACGCTTTACAACACTGGGGAAACTGAGATGCCAAGAGATTTAAGTGGCTTTTCTCAAATCACTCAATCTGAAGTGGCACCAGAAATATAATATTCAGGCTTTATGAATTGGAGCTGCCTTCTCTCTTTCCTGCCCCTCTGGTTATTCAACTCATGAGTATTCCTGATGGTGCAAGAACCTGCTGAAACATTTCAAAACAAATGCCCAGACCTGGTCTCAATGACTTCTCTAGCATCCTTCAAGGCCTTAGCCTAGAAAAGTCCATGACTGATTTTTTTAGAAGGATTTAAGGAAAGCTTTGCCTTAGAAAACCTTCTATCAAGAAAGTAACTAATTGGGGGCTTCCCTGGTGGCACAGTTGTTGAGAGTCCGCCTGCCGATGCAGGGGACGCGGGTTCGTGCCCCGGTCCGGGAAGATCCCACATGCTGTGGCTGGGCCTGTGAGCCATGGCCGCTGAGCCTGCGCGTCCGGAGCCTCTGCTCCACAACGGGAGAGACCACAGCAGTGAGAGGCCCGCATACTGCAAAAAAAAAAAAAAGAAAAAAAGAAAAAAAGAAAAAAGAAAGTAATATTTGGCTTTAGGTAGAGTGGTTTAAAGACTGCTTTAATATTAGATATCCCTTCCCCCAAACAAAAGTATCTTGGCCTCTCAGTCCCTCTAGGCACAAGAGATTAATATTACTGAAGGTGACATAGGATGGGAGGCACAAACAGGACAGAGTTTACACACTGACAGCATAGGTGACCCCCTAAGGAAGGTCACTTTAAAGACATCAATGTGCCTGCTTGGCCCTACGCATCTTTTCCACCAGCCTGATATACTGTCTGGGGAGCCATTCCTTTGAGAGAGCATATGAGGAAGTCTGCGTTGAACTTCAAATAACAAATTAACATATTAACAACCATTAACACTTTAGTCTCCATTTATCAGTTCTCTAGAAGAGAGTGCAGTCTGGGGGAAAGAGATTGGGAACAGAAAAGTTTCAAAGGGTGTCCTTTGTGTGTGTGTCGCAGGAGGGCGCTGGGTCCTGGGGGTGATGGCAGTTGTCAGAGGAACTCAAACGTGAAATGCAGGAAGCAGCGAGAAACTGCCACCTACCTAACCATGTGTGCAGGTTCGTCAGCTATCAGGAAGTGATATTCGCAAACAGTGATGTCCTGCAGACCTGCTTCTGCTGAACCATTCATCCCGACAGGAGGTCGGGCCATGGGGAGGCGCTGAGACATCCCTGGGGTGAGGTGAAGGCATTAGAGCCTGAATAGGCAGTAAAAAAAAGCTGCTAGGAGAGGGGGAATGCCTGGCACGTTCCATCTTCACTAGCCGGCACCAAGCAGAAGCCCAAAGCCTGACATGGAGAGAGTCATCCCAGACAGCTTTCCTACCACCAGAGAAAAGTGGAGAGAGGGTTCTCCTTTGCCACCCATCTCTCAGATGCCTTGCCCTTTGTGCTTCCTTTCTTTCTCAGTTCAGCCTTTAGTGTTCACGTTAACCTAATTTTCAGTTGCATGTGTTTGTTTTTTTGTTACGTTTTAAGTGCCCTATGTACACTTTGGCTCATCTTAGGCCCTACTCTGTTTTGAGTGTAAGGACTAGTTCCTGGCCCAGACAGCTCCTCAGGGAACAAAATTACAAGTAGTATTAACCAAGGAAGTGCATATAAGAATCGACTTAAAGCAGCATGCTTCCCAGCTGACCTTTGATTTTGAAGAAATAACATACCCACTTTACCTCCAGGCTGCGATAAGTGCATCTGGGATCTGACTGATGACCTTCGGTTAGCAGCGCTCTCCATTGAAGAAAGCAAATCCGGTCTGTTGAGTGTGTCATCTGGTGCCGCTGCTCATAGGCATGTGAATGAAATCAACTCCACCATCTACCTCCTCAAAGTATGCAGGAATGGTATACCTTCTGTGTATTTTCATTCTGGCTTCATAGGGTCACTCCTGGGAATTCCTATCCATTTTGGTGTGAGTCCAGTGGTTATATTACAGATTGTTAGACCTAGGAAATTATGAAAAGTTGATTACAGTCATGAACTCCAGCCTAAACCAAGAGCTGTCATCTATTAAAAAAGTTAATATGGGGCTTCCCTGGTGGCGCAGTGGTTGAGGGTCCGCCTGCCAATGCAGGGGACACGGGTTCATGCCCCAGTCCGGGAAGATCCCACGTGCCACGGACTGGCTGGGTCCATGAGCCATGGCCGCTGAGCCTGCGTGTCCGGAGCCTGTGCTCCTCAACGGGAGAGGCCACAGCAGTGAGAGGCCCGAGTACCGCAAAAAAAAAAAAAAGGTTAATATGGAAAATGAAATGACTAAAAAACTAGTATCTATGTACAAAGCTATTGATGGAGGAGAAACACTCTTATTTCAGTGGAGCTTACATTGGTTATTCAAGTCAACATTGCAGACATACCATTACCTTAGCTTCAGTTTGCTGTGTTTTCAGGAGTTTCTCTAAAAACTAACACACACAGTCTCATTCTCTCTTTCCTCCTTCTTCCCTCCCTCTCTCTCCTGCCCTTACCTTTCCTTCTCACTGACACACATTCTTTCTCATCTCACACACACACTCAAATACACAAACACACTCATATGCTGTGTTTCTCTGCCTAGATCTAATGGTTAACATCTAGTAAGCAAGTTAAAGGCAGGCAATAGTCAAAAGCCATAATAGTGCTTGTATATCTAAGCTTTAAGAGGTGTGTTTTCCCCCTTTAAATCATGGGCTTCAATCACAGCCAACAGATATTTTTTAAAACAATAATGATTTGCTGAAAGGATAATAGAATTAATACCAGCATACTTTTTTTACTTAGTCAGTTTAGCATAATGGTTAAGAGCGTAAACTTTTGACACCAAATGCTTGGATTCAAATCCCAGCTCTGACACTTACTAGCTATGTGACCTTGGGTAAGTTATTTAACCACTTTATTTTTCAGTTACCTCATCTGGAATTGAGGATAATTATTACACCCATCTCATGGGTTGTTGGGAGAATTCAGTGAGTTGTTATATACAGAGCAGTTAGGACAGTACCTAACATAGAAAGTGCTCATTACTCTGCTTTTTGGAGGTGCAAATGATATCCACAGCAATTGCCCAAATGTGCAAAGTGTAAAACAAAACAAAAATCACAAAACTGTAAACCTGGATGGTCTGGATGGAATCTTAGTAATTATTCTATTCCCAATTTAGGAATTGTTCTTAACCAGACTCATCTGTTTGGACACATGAAGGCACTAATTCTCAGAGGAGTTACCCAGACTCAGTCCTTTTGATACCACATGAATCCTCTTTCCCCAACAGCACAGCTTCAAGGTAGAAATAATTATTATATTATATATAAAAATATTATAGCTGATGGGAAGTCAGTGCCAGGATTGAAGGGCTTACTCCAAAGTAATCGAAGGAAAGCTACGTTTGGACCAAACTGCTCAAAATAGAAAAGAAAGGGGAAAATGGTCTGAAATAAAGATAATTGTTCTCCTTACACCAGAAAGAGGAAAGTGAATTTCTAAACTCCATTTGCACTGATTGACGTGGGTTATCATTTCCTCCAAGACCTGCGAAATTGAAGTTTTAAGGCTCAGACACCCAAGGCCACTGCCAGTCTATATTGTGCCTTTGTGCAAATTTGGAAAAGATACCCTTTCCCCAGAACGAGCACAGCCCAAGCCAGAATCTCCAGCCTGGTAAGTGGAGCTTGCAGAATTTCTGCCCCTGGAGCCCTCCACCCCCTTGTACAGACCTCAAACTTCACACCAGCCTGCAGTAGCCTGTGGACCCCACTATTTTGAGAATAAAGGCTCACACTCTGCTCTGAGTCCTCTTACAGTGAAAGAGTTTCCTGCATATTTTTACAAACCTGGTGTGCACATCTACTGACTATGGAAAAATATGTGTTTTTTTTTTTTTCCACAGACAAAATTGTCAGAAAGAGAAAACCAATATGTCCTAAGAAAGATACAAATCGACAATGCTGAAAACACAATGAAAAGCCTTCTGTCTGACGTGGAGGAATTAGCTGGAAGGGTATGTGTTCAGTTTCTGGGACTAACTTCAGAGATGGGATTTAGCTGGTGTGAGACTGGCTAGTCACAAATGACTGAGGCTTAACACAGCCCAGAAAAAATGCAGTGACCCAGGTGCCTTAAAATAAATCAAGGCAAGACCTGAGGAGAAAATTAACATACTTGGTCTCTACTGTGTCTTCCCATTTTGATTGGTTTCCTTGAAAAAACAGGTTTATGGAAAACTTTCATTGTATTTGCTGCTGGTAAATATGGTTAATATATGTTTTAACTAGGATAGTCATTCAGCTGTTCACCTTAACATTTTATGGCTAAGAGCAATAGAACATCCAGAAATAAACTTTATTATATAGAATATAAAATTTAAATGTTTGCTGAAGTATGCATTAAATAATAAAAGGAAAGAAGAGAAATTGGGCTGAGAAAGCAATTTTGCAGTTTGGCAGGAAAAAAACCACTTTGGACCCTCATTTTATACCATATACTAAAATAAATTTCAGACAGATTAAAGACTTGAGTTTAAATCTCAAATCTACAAGAAAACAGAACTAGATAATTATTAAACCTTGAAAGGAAATAACAATACATTTAAATATAGTATGAAGAATTATAATAAAAAGAAAGAATAGATTTGACAAGATAGAATTTCAAATACATAGTAAAACAACTAAATAAATGAAAAAAGTCAACAAGACTAAGAAAAATGTCGAGGGAAATATGACTTGTAAAAGCTCTCACAAATTAACAAGAAAAACATTAAAACATGAGCAAAGTCAATGTGAGAGACTATTAAATACATTCCCCAAGAGCCTAAGGGAAAAATATCCATCCTCTGTACTAATAAAAAAAATACAACTAAGCCACAAGGCGCCGTGTTTAACATGTTAAAATGTTTAACACATTTTTTTCCCTGATTATATTCCAGCAGTTCTGCCCACAGTACTCTGGAATTTCTGCTTTCAGATACTGATGTTTGACGTTATAAATTGTTGAAGTTCTTTTCAAAAACAATTCTCATTTTCTACAAAAATAAAGATTAAAATAACTCTGATAATCTCCTTTGACCTTGGACCTCTTACACTGAGAGATTATGCTTCTAAAAATGTGAATTACTCTAACTGGATCCTTGGAATATTCAACAACTTTTAAATGCATATAAAAATTGTGTCCCTCGTTCCCATGCAATGGAGCATGTTAATCCAACCATGAGTGTTTGAAGAGCAGTGAGATTGCTTAAGTTTCAAAGGAAATACAAAGAAAGAAATCTTTGTGAAATTTTGTTTGTGTCATGGCTAGAACTTGCTGAAAGTGTCTCAAATTCTTGAGGAAATGTTTTCACCAAGATTAGTTCCTCCCATAGCTCAGACATGGAGTTACTGATTCTTTTGTTGTACAGTTTTTCTACTTCCAGTATAAGTTAAATGCAGGCTTTCATGGGGAGGAAATAGTGCAAGCTTGAAAGAGACGTCACAGTAGAAAAAGCTCCTGAACAATGAGAACAGACCGCCAAAGCCAGAAGTTGATGATAAAGTGACTGGAGCATTCACCCAGCTGTTGCCATTGATTCTTATTGAAAATAACATCCTTCTGGCTACGACACAGACAGTCCTGATGGTGAAGGAACCTGCTAAAACATTTTGAAACAAACACCCAGAGAGGGTCTTAACGACTTCTCAAGCATCCTTCAAGCCTTTAGTCTAGAAAAGTCCATAATTGATTCTTAGAAGGATTTAAGAAAAGCTTTGTCTTAGAAAGCCTTCTATCAAAAAAGTAACTAATATTTAGCTTTAGCTAGAGTGAAGGATTTCACTGTAGATTCCCACAGTGTGATAAAAAAAAAAAACACAGTAATGTTGCCTCTTGAACTTGAAAATACGGTTGATCCTTGAACAACACAGGTTTGAACTGCACGGGTCCACTTATATGCAGGTTTTTTTCAGTAAATACGTACTACGGTGTCACATGATCCACAGTTGGTTGAGTCTGCAGATACAGAACCTCAGATACAGAGGGCCAACTGTAAAGTTATACATGGATTTTCAACTGTGTCGGTGCCCCCAACCCTTGCATTGTTCAAGGGTCAGCTGTACCTCTCTATGCAAAGTACCTGTCACATGAATCTCATGTAATCCAAATCTCACAATTTATATTAACCTAAAGTTACTGTGTTTTTTCCCGACCTCCATATCTAAGTCCTCTAGCCCCCTTTTGATAAATCTTACTGCCTTTTCCCACCTGCTACTTCTGGGAAACCCCTACAGGATGCCCATGCATTTGTGTTCCCAAATAGCTGCTGCTCAAAAGGTCTCACTTGTGCCGCTGTTGATCATGTCTGTAATGAAAGTACCAAAGCCTATGTCAAGATTCTACTCTCCCATATTCCCAAAGCCACCACACTCAAAGTCAGAGTGGGACTAGGTTACAAGCAGAAGTGAAGATGGTGGCCCTCTCTCAATCTCAGTGCTGCCGTTTGCCATCTGGATCTAAAAGGTACACTGTAGAGCCCAGTCTCCAAGGGCTGGCCCAGGAGGGTGCTGCAGCATTCCCTCCACTTCTCCATCTCCTCCATCTCTTCCCTACTCCTTCCCTATGTGGAGCCACAGCAAAAGCTCCCCATATATCAACACGTACAAAGATCTTTAGGGTTGGGAGGAAAGTGGGTCATTCCACACATCAAAAGCATCTGAGCCTGATCTCCATTCCTGATAAAAAGACAGGACAAAAAATCAAAATATGGGGCTTCCCTGGTGGCGCAGTGGTTGGGGGTCCGCCTGCCGATGCAGGGGACACGGGTTCGTGCCCCGGTCCGGGAAGATCCCACGTGCCGCGGAGTGGCTGGGTCCATGAGCCATGGCCGCTGAGCCTGCATGTCCGGAGCCTGTGCTCCACAACGGGAGAGGCCACAACAGTGAGAGGCCCGCGTACCACAAAAAAAAATAAAAATAAAAATATGTATCAATTCCAATTGACCAGAAGATTGAAGAACTTTGGCCTTGGCCTTGCAGATTATTAAAGCAAGGAGCGGAAGACAATGCTGAAGAAGTTCTCAGAGGCCAAATCATGAAGCACCTTTCCCACCATGCTCATCCTGTGGACTTTGGAAGATATTGGAGCATTTACCTACAACAATTAGCTGATTAGGTGTGAAATTTCAGAAACATTCCTCTGAAGTGGGTATGGTGGGTTTAAGACTCTGAAGACAGGGACACCCGTCAGTAGACTGCCACAGTCATCCAAACAAGAGTGGTCAGTTGCTGCCTTGTCTTCATTGGAGAAGAATTTGCAGTGGTAAAGTAAGACTGTGGTGGTGGGCACCAGGAAGAGAGGCCAGAATGACAAGTGGAATAAAAATGATTCAGTGACCAATTGAATATGAAGAGTTGAGCAAGGATGTAAGCTCTGACTTGGCGAAATAGATGGCCAAGACTAAAAATTCAGAATGGATTTCTCTGGACCTTTTACGGGTGAGCTCTCTGTGGATGCCAGAGATTTGAGTCTGTAGCTCAAGAGAAGAGATCAAGGCTGGAAAGGTATTTGGAAGTCAATGTTTAGGAGATAGTTAAACCCAAATTAGATATCACTGTACAGATTCTGAAATGGCACGCCAATATTCCTACTACCATTTTGACCAGCACTGCCCCTGTTTATGCTTGTCTCCCAGAGTGATTATTAAAAGTTCCCCTTTCACTCTCAAAAGTGTCCCAGTTTAAACAATAAAGTATATGGCCATCCTAGCTAGATATTATCATCCTCAATTTAATAGTATTCTAGGTACACTGTACTTTACACACTGTATAATAAATAAAATTCTTGCCACTTTTTACATCAAATATGTACAAGGAGAATTCACTGTTGAGGTGAGTAAATGATTAATCCATTTGTAATGCTAAGAATCAACCGGCTTATAGTTGTAAGCTAATTTTTTAATTTCAGTTTTTCTTAAAGCAGGGTGCACCTGTTTTACCATGTGCCCATATCATTATTTTCCTTCCATAATCAAAGTTAAAGAAAAAAGTAAAACTTTCAAATAAGGCATCACTATATATTATATCTAGTAATTTTGCAATTTAAAGTAACATGTTCCTCTTTGCTGCAGTCTTTTATTAAATACATATATCGAAGCGCCCTCTGGTGTTTGTCAGAAAAGGTAGTTTTAGAGCTATGACATCTGCCAGCTGTCTTTCATTACTTCAATAATTCAAAGTTTCCATATCAAGAAATCAATTAAATGAACACAGTAATAACAATAAATCTTTTCCCTTGAAGGATGAAGCCAAAGTCAAAAATATGCATGTTGTGTTTTTTAACTCAATTTAAACTGGACCAAAAATCAACTTGTTAAAATTTTTTTAATGTTTTATATGTCTGTGTCCCTATTTTTTAAAGGCGGGGAGGAGTGACATCAAGAATAGATTCCATCTTATTTTCTGTATCATCTAATTTTAAAGTGGCCACAGATTTTTGTGTCTCTGGAAAGCATTAGAACAGGATAAGAGGGAGACTGGAATTGGGGGAAAGAACATCGTGACTCAAGATTGCAATGTCCATTCAGAGAGCCCATGCTTTAGGGAAGGGGCTGATGGCCGCAGTCTTGCCGTGCAGGGAGCTTTGTATGGAGGATAAAATGCCCGATGAAAAGCTCCTGGGGCATGTGTCTGCTAGGATACCATGTCTGCCTTCTCTTCCTTGATGAAGAGCCACTTGCTTGGGTTATGCTTGGGAAGTGTAAAAACATTCCAGGTAGAATCATGGCCTAATCCTCCGGCTGGAACAGTGGATGAAAGGAGAGAAATTTGAAATCGCCACTTTCCTGTCCTGCGGGGTATCTACCAGCCAGAACTCTGTGTAGCAGACCACCCTGCAGTCCAGTCAGGTACTGCAGCCCTTTGTCACAGAGCTGAGCCAAAAAGACACCGGACGAGGCAAGTGGGCACTTCACCAAATGCCAGACTGAAGAACCCTCCGTCCTCTCCAATATACCCATGAGTCAGTCTTTCTGATGCCAAAAGGAAGTACACGTCCCCATGCTGTGCATACAGGCCTGTGTCCTGGCCTTGAACCATTTTTTAGATCAGCTTCTGACCTTATACACACAGAGAGAAATACACAAGTACATATGCACACCCACACATCCTTTCTTCAGGAGCCACATTTGAGCTGGGATTTCATTTTGACAAATCCTACTTGGGAGCTCTGTGAAACAGAGTTGAAAGAATGAAAACGGCTTCTCAGGGAAGAACTTCATTCACTCTAAGCCAAAGCTACTTGACTAGTTATTTGTGCACAAGTGCCATCAACGTTGATGGGAATTTGGAAGGCGGCACTGAAAGTAGCATTTAGCACAGTGAGCATAATCCTTTAAATCTCTGTGGTAATTCAGTTGCATCAGTGGCTGGACCACCCAGAAGCCACTGAATGCATGGAGCATTTTGAGATCTGCCTGCTTCCTCAACAAGTTTCCCTTTGAACCTTTAATCATTTCAGTCAGCACAATGTCAAACTGATCAGCAGACATGGGTAATCCCTAGTCTGGCATCTTGAGATACAATAAAAATTCAAAGGGTAAATTGCATATATAAGATGGTTGGTTTGGGTTGAACTGTGATTGATGGCTTAGGAATAGCATCTATAATTCTAAAGCGGGTCATCACATCTGTCTTCATGCATGATTTCTGAGACCATGTTCTATATTCTAGAACTTTCACATGTCAGGGAAATTTATGTTTATGGAATACATTGTGCCCACCCACCCCCACATGCACATACACAACCTTTCCTTCTTGCAAATTTAATCTAGTATTTATGCGGATTATTTATAGGAAAGTCAAGCCACAAGAAAGAGTCAGTTGGCTCAGAAGGAAAGCATGGATACCATTAACCACGCAACTCAGCTTGCAGAGCAAGCCCACGATGTGAGGGATAAAATCCAAGGTAAATATATTCTCTTCTGGTTTAGCTTCATATCAAGGAATCTTTCATGTTATTAACAACAATAAAAATAGTGGCTACTGTTAGTGTTTATTGTGTGCCAGGACCTGTTGTTAGAGTGTTATAGGTTTAAACTCATGTAAGATCTTCTTTCAAGTTTGTTTACCTGAGACTTCTAAGCACTCATCTCTGCTTACTATCTGTCTATTTTCAATAATAAATGCACAGGGTAGAGGGAATTCCCTGGCAGTCCAGTGGATAGGACTTGGTGCAGCAAGGCCAAAAAAATAAAAAATAAATGTAGAAAATCATTCCCTTTCCAGGCATTTCACAGAAATGGAATGCCAAAATACCTTTCTGGTAGAGGAAATTACATGCTGTGTTGTCTGTAAAATGCAAGAGTTGAGAAGGAGTCACATTTTTCTCAACAATTTGCAGTGAAAACACTGCCTTTAGAGTGGCAGTAGACTGTCCACTAATCCAAATCGTCCTAAACTGTCTCTATAATGCTTTCCCAAGGACCAGGCAGGCCGCGTGCTCTGGTCCCCAATCCAGAAGAAAAACCAAGACGGGGTGTGGAAGATTTCTTTGCCCTAAAGACTTTACCTTTCTTCTTGAGGGTTTACTTATTTGTGTTCTAACTAATCACAAGTGCAGGCTGCATTTTAAAGACTATCTTAATAGCACTGAAAGCCAGCCTTCAATTTACTGACAGAAAACAGGCGATTGTGTTTGTTCTAAGATAAAGAGAATTTCCTTGGGTTACAGTCTGCTAAGATACAGTATTTGTGTGTTTTCATAGTTTTTATTATCCTATATATTAAGAGCTGGATGACAACTCCAGGTGCATCTCAAGGGCACAACGACAGTAAAGGGACCCACAGTGGAAGATTCATATCTTTATACTGAGGTATAGAGAACATATTCCAGGAAAAGGGATGTGTGGAGCCAAGATTAATCTTTTGCTGTATTTCCTTTGGTGCCCATAATACGTAATAGAAACAAATGGTATGCATTTCAAACATCCCCTGCTCCCATCCTCACTATATCATGCTTTTGCATCTACCAATAAAATATTCTTTTCATATAATATTTTAGAGTTACTGTTGATTTATTCAAAATGTAAGATTAAACCTAGATTAGCTGATCTCATCTAATTAAGAAATAAATGTCCCTCTAGGCAGCAGATAAAGCCAGCATCTTATTAAGCCATTGAGAAAAAAATGTCACCTTTCCTGTTGTAACTCAAATTTTGATTCTAAGTTACTTCATTTGGAAAGAATCTAAGTCCTCTTATTTGACCGTTAGGGCATAGGAAAGAAGGAAAAAATACAAAAGAAATGTAAAGAGGAAACAATAATTTCCATCAGTTTTTACCTTTTTTAAAAATAATATATGAACAGTCTCAAAGACGACCAAAGGCAAAAATATTATTCTCTGTATTTCCTTTTTCTAATCTAGAACAGATATGGCTAAAATAAAATAAGCCATATTGTAAATATAATATCTGCATCAAAATGCCAGGAAATTTCAGCATTGCAAGTGCTAGATCTGAGGAAAAGTATCTACGTTTAGTTTATTTCAGGAGTTAATATTTTAGACTTTACTTGAAAAGTGAATATTTAATCCCTTTGTAAGTTTCTTTTTTTTTTTTTTTAACATATCCTGGTTTCCCTAAAACTTTCTCAGTAATATTTACAACACTGAAAACCTCTTCTCCCATTTATCTCCCTCTCTTCAGAGTTCAGGGATGCTTCAGAACACCAACAGTGTGTCATTCCTTATTGCCAACCACCTCTAAAATAACTACTGGTGACCTTCAAGCTATTATCCATATAAAATACAAGCCCTTATCCTGGTATGATTTATGTGAGACCAGTGTTGTTTACCCATCTTGTCTGGCCAACCACATAGATCATAGTAAACCAAAGACAGACAATTTCATTTATGCCAGGAAGATAAAATGCTTCCTCCTGGAGCTGCCATAGGACAAGGTGGCAATTACATAACTATCATCTGATCATATGTAGTAGGAAGAGGGAGCCAGAGGGCTGCTCAGCCCCGCCAGTGTTCAGACAACTCATCTAATGCCTCTGAGCCTCAGCAGTCCCTGTGGTTCTGAAATTCTCCATCCTACTTACAGATGTGGGGTGAGAATGACCCAAAGTCAAAACGGCACAATCTTGACAAGCAGTCATACCACAGAAGGCAAAGAGCAATTGCAAAAAAAATGTATATATTAATGAGCAAAAACTCACATCCTATATAGCAAACCTCTATATTGTATCTAGTCTGTATGACAATCTGAAAGACTTGTTTAAACAACCGTCAATATACACTCATTTTGGCTTAGAGCTTGGGTAAAATCCTTGTCTAAATTGCAATAATATCTCCAGTGCCTACTGCATGTGACAGGAGATACCTCAGAACATTTTCTCCATATTATGTATTTTATATAAAAGGTTGGTCAAAGACCTCAGATTTGTGTGTCTTAAATATTAACGGTTTTGAATCAGAATAGAAACCAGATTCAGCTGAAATCAGGGCAGGCTTTGTATTAATTCCATTCCTGTTCTGAAGATACCAAATGAAAAGCAAAGAAGAGTGATTTCCTCGGGTTTAACCTCTCCCTGGAATATATGATGAACTCTGATGCCAACACATTCAGAGCATGAACATCAGCATGCTGTCTTTGCTGAGTCTCTCTTTCCATTTTAGGATCAGCCCCTTGTCCTCACTGTCCGTGTTTTCAGTGACATCGCTGTCAAATGCCCAGTCATCTCTCCCTACTGTCTTCTCTCACCGTGTCCTTCCTTTCAGAGATCAACAACAAGATGCTCTATTATGGGAAATATCAGGAACTTAGCCCTGAGGAAATCTCTGAGAAGCTGGTGTTGGCCCAGAAGATGCTTGAGGAGATCCGACGCCGTCAACCGTTCCTCACCCAACGGGAACTTGTGGACGAGGAGGCAGACGAAGCCTATGAATGTAGGTGTATTAGACTCCTAGAGCCCAGCACGTGTCTGCTTCCTTTGTGGGTCCAGGAGAGGACACCCAGTCACAGGGCAACATTTGGTCAAAGCAACCAATTCCCAATATTCAGTTATTTAGAGTTTATATGTGGCCTCAGGGAGTCATTCAGGACAACTTGACTATATGATCAGGATTTTTAGATCCAGGCCCAACCTTGAGTTTTTGAGAAACAGCTGAGATTCCACAAGGAATCTACAAAATTTTACTCCTGAGGAGAAGAAATAGGAACTTAACAGTTGGTGAAAAACAAGGGAAGGAAAGCTAAGGGGAACCAATTACCAGCACTACAATAAGAGGTCTCATTGAGAAGACAATAAACCTACAAGCCCAGCAACATTCATGTTCTGATGTCCATGAATGACTTTTTAATGACTTGAGCCTTCAATGGAAATTGAACATTTCCTTTAATGATTAATGTAGGTAAGAAACCACAGTAGTATTAGTGAATCTATGACTTGGTCACTATATCAGTTATAAATTAGTATCTCACAATCCACCCCAAACATATTCATGTAAAACAAGAACCATTTATTTGCTTGTGATTTCATAGGTTGTTAATTTGGGCTGGACTCAACCTAGATAGCTCATCTCTGCTCCATGTGACATGGTCGAGCTCACTCACATGTCTGGGGTCTTAGTTGGAATGGCTGGGCCTCTCCCTCCATGTGGGGTTTTATCCTCAAGTAAGCTAGCTGAGGCTTGTTCATATGGCAGAAGCCTTTCAGGAGGGCAAGAATGGAAAGGGCAAGGTCTCTTGAGGCCTGGCCTTGTAACTCAGCAATGTCATCTTCATTCTGTTGGTCAAGACTGTCCAGATTGAAGGGTGAGGAAAAAGACTCCACTCTTCATGGGAAGAGTTACAAAGAATTTGTGTCCATTTTAATCTACACAATCAACAAAAGAATCTCCAGGTTTGCGTATCATATTTTAGTTGTTACTGTTATCTCACAACATTAAATTCATCAGTAATTCAAAGTTTTAGCAGTTATTGGTCTCACCTCTAAATCTTGTTAGTTAACGCATTAATAAAGAAGCACATATATTATTATATTACCAATTTTTTTAATATACTGGTCTTTTTAATTCTATGTATTTTATCTTGTGCATTTTAAAACACATAAGAAGGGATCCGAAGGCTTCACTAGATTGTAAAGGGGCCCATGATACAGAAAGAGTTAGGAACACTTACGTTAGATCATTTTCCTACAATTGTCACTATCAACTTCTGTTAAAACTTACTGTGAATATTCTAGAAGAGGAACATTCTTGACATAAAGGCCTATTGTGATAGCAAACTTATAAGGTCTTAGAAACAGTAAGAAATAAAGAAGAATCTCAGGCCCATTTCTGAGTCAGGATGAGGCCAGCAGTCAGGAAGGCTGGAACTCTGATGTCACAGCCAGATGCTTTCACGCTCCTTGCCTATTTTGGGATTTAACAAGACAGTTCTGGGGAAATGGAACCAAGTACATCTCCCACTTAGCTGCCTTCCGCCTAGTGAATGCATTTTCAACCACTTTCTCTACTGAGCCATGAACTTTGTATCTTCTGCTCATGGTGATGAAAGTAAATAGAAAACCTCAATAAGACAGACTGATAGTCCCTGGAGAAAAAATAGAATTAAAGCACGTAGTCAATGTGTGTAATTTTGATCAGAGAATTAAGATATATGCAAAGTTTAAGAATATATCATTGCCATTTAATCTTCTTTCCAAGATAATGATTTAGGTTTGACCTAAAGGAGCTAAGTAAAAACAGCTACCTGGAGAGAATACATAAAATGAATGGTTGTGAACATCATTTGCCAGTAACAGACAAAACAACTGGGGTTGTCTCTAATAGTAAGACTGTAGTATATCCAAGTTTCCTTTGTATGGTCAAATTATTAATAATCTCAGTAATAATAAACCTAGTTTAATGACATCATTTCTACTTAAAGTATAATTTTCATGGGAAAACTAATCAACTCCCATTTTAGCTGATGGTGGTCCAGGGGCTCCCAAACCCTACAAAATAGTATTTAAAACTTCATATATCAAAAATGGGGCTGTTTTTGTGGACAACAGCTTCAGTCACTATTGCTAAAGAAGACATAACCTGATGAATTTGCATCTTTCTAAATGCAGGATGGGATGGGAGGAGAAGGGAGAAGCCCAGACTGAGTTTCTATGTACCTTTCTTCCCAGTGCTGAGCCAGGCTGAGAGTTGGCAGCAGCAGTACAACGATACTCACTCTCTGTTTCCTGTGGTCCTGGAGCAGCTGGATGACTATAATGCTAAGTTGTCAGACCTCCAGGAGTCACTTGACCTGGCCCTTGACCATATCAGGGATGCCGAAGACATGAACAGAGCCATAGCAGCCAGGCAGCGGGATCACAAGGTACAGTGGACACTCTAACTGTAAATGCATTTTGGGCATATACAACATGAAGTTATCCCAAGAAGGGACAGTTGGTAAACAATTTTTTTTTTATATTGGTACATTTAAATCTTTATTTTTAAAATTATCTGTACATTTTTTGCCACAATAACTTGCTAATATAAGTGTGTACACCTAAAATCAAGTTGAAACCGTTGTAGTTGTTGAGCTTGTGCATTGATAAGAATGCATTTGTTCCTGGTGCTTGTGTCCACCTGTATTGGATGTATTGCTGTTGCAACTGAGTAAACAAGGTATGATTCCTGTGCCTAACTTTTTTTATACTGAGAGCAGTAAAAATCCCAAAGCAGCCTGGAACCATGTTCCTGTAAAGATATGTATAATTTTTGGAAGGGCCTGATAAGCAGATCTCACAGCCTGGCTGGTCAGCAGCCACAGAGATAGGGAGTCTAATTTGAGCTAAGGCCATACAATTACAAAGAGGTAAGAAAAATTCCCAGGCTTGGCCAGAGCTCGCCAAGGCAGTCACACTATGGGGCCAGGATTTGTGCATGCCCATGCCGCCAGACTTAGAACTGGTGATGCTCACACTTCTGTGCCAAGTGCTGCACACACTCATCACCAAGAATGCTCATCTTCTGATAGGAAGACACCTGCCTCTTTGGACATATTTATAAAGGTTAGAGTGAAAAAGCAATGTCAAAAATAGGAAGCAACTGTGAGCAAACTCATTACTTTAGCTATGTGTATTGTCAGCAAACCCAACTTAACTTAGGTTCTCTGCCCTGATTTTCAGTCATCACTATCTCTTAGTAAGTCATTGTAAAATTTCCTAAATAAAAGTGAATTAATCTCTTGCAGTCCTACACACTAATGATGAAAAATCTGAAAGAGAAATTAAGGAAATACTCCCATTTACCACTGCAACAAAAAGAATAAAATACCTAGGAATAAACCTACCTAGGGAGACAAAAGATCTCTATGCAGAAAACTGTAAGACACTGATGAAAGAAATTAAAGATGATACCAACAGATGGAGAGATATACCATGTTCTTATATTGGAAGAATGAACATTGTGAAAATGACTATAATACCTAAAGCAATCTACAGATTCAATGCAATCCCTGTCAAATTACCAATGGCATTTTTTATGGAACTAGAACAAAAAATCTTAAAATTTGTATGGAGACACAAAAGACCCCGAATAGCCAAAGCAGTCTTGAGGGAAAAAAATGGAGCTGGAGGAATCAGACTCCCAGACTTCAGACTATACTACAAACCTACAGTAATCAAGACAATATGGTACTGGCACAGAAACAGAAATATAGATCAATGGAACAAGATAGAAAGCCCAGAGATAAACCCACACACCTATGGTCAACTAATCTATGACAGAGGAGGCAAGGATACACAATGGAGAAAAGACAGTCTTTTAATACGTGGAGCTGGGAAAACTGGACAGCTACATGTAAAAGAATGAAATTAGAACATTCCCAAACACCATACACAAAAATAAACTCAAACTGGATTCAAGACCTAAATGTAAGACCAGACACTATAAAACTCTTAGAGGAAAACATAGGAAGAACACCCTTTGACATAAATCACAGCAAGATCTTCTTTGATCCACCTCCTACAGTAATGGAAATAAAAACAAAAATAAACAAATGGGACCTTATGAAACTTCAAAGCTTTTGCACAGCAGAGGAAACCATAAACAAGATGAAAAGACAACCCTCAGAATGGGAGAAAATATTTGCAAATAAATCAATGCACAAAGGATTAATCTCCAAAATATATAAACAGCTCATGCAGCTCAATATTAAAGAAACAAACAACCCAATCCCAAAATGGTCAGAAGACCTAAATAGACATTTCTCCAAAGAAGACATACAGATGGCCAAGAAGTGCATGAAAAACTGCTCAACATCACTAATTATTAGAGAAATGCAAATCAAAACTACAATGAGGCATCACCTCACACCAGTTAGAATGGGCATCATCAGAAAATCTACAAACAATAAATGCCGGAGAGGGTGTGGAGAAAAGGGAACCCTCTTGCACTGTTGGTGGGAATGTAAACTGATACAGCCACTATGGAGAACAGCATGGAGGTTCCTTAAAAAACTAAAAATGGAATTACCATATGACCCAGGAATCCCACTCCTGGGCATATACCCAGAGAAAACCATAATTCAAAAAGACACATGAACCCCAGTGTTCATTGCAGCACTATTTACAATAGCCAGGTCATGGAAGCAACCTAAATGCCCATCGACAGATGAATGGATAAAGAAGATGTGGTACACATATATAGTGGAATATTACTCAGCCATAAAAAGGAACGAAATTGGGTCATTTCTTGAGATGTGGATGGATCTAGGGACTGTCATACGGAGTGAAGTAAGTTAGAAAGAGAAAAACATCGTATATTAATGCATATATGTGGAACCTAGAAAAATGGTACGGATGAACCGGTTTGCAGGGCAGAAATTGAGACACAGATGTAGAGAACAATGGACACCAGGGGGGGAAAGCTGCGGGGTGTGTGTGTGTGTGTGTGCTGAATTGGGTGATTGGGTTTGACATGTATACACTGATGTGATGTGTATAAAATTGATGACTGATAAGAGCCTGCTGTATAAAACAATAAATAAGATTCAAAAATTAAAAAAAAAGAAAAAGAGATTCTGTCTGTTTAGGGATTCTCATAAACTCCAAAGCTCCACCTTCCCAAGACTGTTTCTATCTCTTTTTAAGTGTCAGGAAACTTTGTTTTATTTTTTGCATACCTGAAATGGATACTGAAGCATGCTAAACAGTGCTAATTGTCGTTTTCACTAATTATGAGTTTCTAAACTTTCTTTTGTTCAAATTGTCCATCTTTCTGTGGGAATATCTTTGTTTCAAAGCTAATTTTATTCATTTCTGTCTAATGCTATATCTGGTAAATGACAGAAACCCTTTAACTTGAAGCATATCATTTTCCAACTACTGCCAATGAGCTTATCAGGCAGTGCTGTTCACACATGGCTTTGAAGTTTGGTTGTTACTTCAGGGTGTTAGCTGTGTTCCATTAAGGCAACTCAGATAGAAGCACTTCTGGAAGGGGTCATATCTCAAACTCTATAACAGGAAAACTGCTCTGAGACAGCTAGATAATACCAATCTTTTTGACCTCCCTTCCTTACATACTTTAAAATATTGCTTTTGTGTAGAGCTGTATTAACTACCTCTCCTTGTGAAGATAAGAACAATTAACCCCAGATAGTCTCACTGTATTAAGCTTGATGGATTTTGGGGGGAAATTGATTTTTTTAAATGTTCTTGCTTTAAGAGGATGTTCAAATGAGATACTTTTCTGTCCCTAGACCTATGTCTCTCCCTGTAGCAAGGTATTTGGAGAAGATGGGTTTCATCTTCTTTTCCACTAAATCAGAAAAGAGTCCAGGGAGTGAGAAAAGACATTAAGATGAACTTAGAAAGTTTTAAAGTATGTCATTCAAGTATAGGCTTTTATAATTATTTCTGTGATATCCTAGATTACACCATAACAAAAATTTCAACTCTAATTTAAACTACCATTCCTAAAGTAACCAGCACATTTTTTACTCAGATTATAAAATGGGTCTTTTATTTTTTCCATGTTAAAATTTCATTCTGTGTTGCTTTCAATCTCTGAAGCTCTACAATATTTTGTCAAAATCATAAGATCCCTGACTCTAGAACCCCAAAGTGAAAGTACAAGTTAAAGCATTCATCAAAAAATATATCCACACTTGGAACAACCCAATCGAAAAATGGGCAGAAGACCTTAATAGACATTTGTCCAAAGAAGACAAACAGATGGCCAGTAGGCACATGAAAAAATGCTCAACATTACTAATTATTAGAGAAATGCAAATCAAAACTACAATGAGATACCACCTCACACCAGTCAGAATGGCCCTCATTAAAAAGTCTACAAATAAAAGGGACTTTCCTGGTGGTGCAGTGGTTAAGAATCCGCCTGCCAATGCAGGGGACACAGGTTTGATTCCTGGTCCAGGAAGATCCCACATGCCGCAGAGCGACTAAACCCGTGTGCCACAACTACTGAGCCTGCACTCTAGAGCCCAAGCACCATAGCAAGCCTGCACGCCCGAGCAACTACAGAGCCCACGTGCCTAGAGCCCATGCTCCACAACAAGGGGAACCACAGCAATGAGAAGCCCGCGCACCACAACGAAGAGTATCCCTGCTCGCTGCAACTAGAGAAAGCCTGCGTGCAGCAACAAGACCCAATGCAGCCAAAAATAAATTAAATTAATAAAAAAAAGTTAAAAAAAGAAAAAGTCTACAAATAACAAATGCTGGAGAGGGTGTGCAGAAAAGGGAACCCTCCTACACTGTTGGTGGGAAACTAAGTTGTTATAGCCAGTATGGAGTTTCCTCAGAAAACTAAAAATAGAATTACTGTATGACCCAGCAATCCCACTTCTGGCAATATACCCAGACAAAACTATAATTCAAAAAGATACATGCACCCCTATGTTCATAGCAGCACTATTCACAATAGCCAAAACATAGAAACAACCTAAATGTCCGTCGACAGATGAATGGATGAAGAAGATGTGGTACATATATACAATGGAATACTACTCAGCTGTGAAAAAGAACAAAATATTGCTATTTGCAGCAATATGGATGGACCTAGAGATTATCATACTAAGTGAAGTAAGTCAGAAAGAGAAAGACAAATACCACGTCATATCACTTATATGTGGAATCTAAAATATGGCACAAATGAACCTATCTACAAAACAGAAACAGACACATAGACATGGAGAACAGACTTGTGGTTGCCAAGGGGGAGTAGGGCAGGGAGAGGGATGGACTGGGAGTTTGGGGTTGGTAGATGCAAACTATTACATTTAGAATGGATAAACAACAAGGTCCTAATGTATAGCACAGGGAACTATATTCAATATCCTGTGATAAACCATAATGGAAAAGAATATTTTAAAAAAGAATGTATACATGTGTATAACTGAGTCACTTTACTGTACAGCAGAGATTGGTACAACATTGTAAATCAACTATACTTCAATTAAAAAACTGAAAAAAAAAGAAGAAAAGAAATATAACCACACTTGGGCAATTTCCCTCCTCAGAACATCTGAGCATCTAACATAAAGAGCTCAGAATAGGAGGAAGCAAGATCACAATTTTATGCTTTGATAATAGGGCCATTTTAAATTTTTAAAAGGACATTAAGATTCTTTTGTATATACTTTATTCCTGTCCAAATGAGCTATTTGTGCCTGGCCCAAAGTTAGCACATGATAAATGCTTTTTGGAATTAATTCAGTTTTCAATTACTGCAAATACAGAGCCTATTCAATGCTGTATCCCTAGCCCCATTTCACATTTATGGAGAAAGAGGTACGGGCCCTCTCTGGAGTGTCAACTCTCTTTGATGTGGTGGCACTGTAAGTAATAATCATAACTAAGTTCTTTGAAGCTCCTGAGGTACTTACTTTCATTATCTCCATTTTATAACTGAGAAAGCTGAGCCTGGGCCGGGTCGAATTACCCAGAGTGGCACAGCAATTCATTGGTGGGTCTGGGATAGGAACCTGGATGTGTCGGAGTGCAGTGGCAGCAAGCTGACAGCACTCTCCCTGAGCCTTCTTTATTTACAGTGACCTTTTCTTCCTCTCTCCCTTGCTCTTCCTCATGCAGAAACAGCATGACAGAGTGAGGGAACAGATGGCAGGCGTGAACGCGTCTCTGAGGATGTCTTCCTACTCACTGACAATGCCTCGGCTGACCCTTTCAGAACTTGATGACATAATAAAGGTAAGGACACACGTGACTTGTTCAGGTTACTATTTATAGCAGGTTACAATAGGAGCTCAGTGTCACAGAAGAATAATCAACTCTAATTCAATCTATCAAGTTAGCTGTAATTGTAAAATTAAGATCAGGTGACTGAATTTTTTCAGTTCCTTTCATTGTACAGTTGCCACTAGCCACACATGGCTACTTAAATTTAAATTACTTAAAATGAAATAAAATTTAATTCCTCAGTCACATTAGCTACATTTCATGTGCTCAGTAGCACCACATATGGCTAGTGGCTGCCATTTCGGTCAGCACAGATAATCACAGAAAGTTCTATAGAAAGTGTAAATCTAGATACATCCTACTTACTCTTTACTCCTAAATTGTGTGTTTAATAAAGCTGACATTCAAAATCAATAAAAGTCACATTTTTTAAAGTAGAAATTTTCTGATAAATGCAGTGAACCAAACCATCACGAAAGTACTCTTCTTTTAAATTTTATCTTTTTTTTTTAATACAGCAGGTTCTTATTAGTCATCAACTTTATACACATCACTGTATACATGTCAAACCCAATCGCCCAATTCAGCACACCACCATCCCCACCCCTCCGCAGCGTTCCCCCCTTGGTGTCCATACGTTTGTTCTCTACATCTCTGTCTCAACTTCTGCCCTGCATACTGGTTCATCTGTACCATTTTTCTAGGTTCCACATACATGCGTTAATATACGATATTTCTTTTTCTCTTTCTGACTTACTTTACTCTGTATGACAGTCTCTAGATCCATCCACATCTCAACAAATGACTCAATTTCATTCCTTTTTATAGCTGAGTAATATTCCACTGTATATATGTACCACGTCTTCTTATCCATTCATCTGTCGATGGGCATTTAGGTTGCTTCCATGACCTGGCTATTGTAAATAGTGCTACAATGAACATTGGGGTGCATGTGTCTTTTTGAATTATGGTTTTCTCTGGGTGTATGCCCAGGAGTGGGATTGCTGGGTCATATGGTAATTCCATTTTTAGTTTTCTAAGGAACCTCCATACTATTTTCCAAAGTGGCTGTATCAGTTTACATTCCCACCAACAGTGCAAGAGGGTTCCCTTTTCTCCACACGCTCTCTGGCATTTATTGTTTGTAGATTTTCTGATGATGCCCATTCTAACTGGTGTGAGGTGATGCCTCATTGTAGTTTTGATTTGCATTTCTCTAATAATTAGTGATGTTGAGCAGTTTTTCATGCACTTCTTGGCCATCTGTATGTCTTCTTTGGAGAAATGTCTATTTAGGTCTTCTGACCATTTTGGGATTGGGTTGTTTGTTTCTTTAATATTGAGCTGCATGAGCTGTTTATATATTTTGGAGATTAATCCTTTGTGCATTGATTCATTTGCAAATATTTTCTCCCATTCTGAGGGTTGTCTTTTCATCTTGTTTATGGTTTCCTCTGCTGTGCAAAAGCTTTGAAGTTTCATTAGGTCCCATTTGTTTATTTTTGTTTTTATTTCCATTACTGTAGGAGGTGGATCAAAGAAGATCTTGCTGTGATTTATGTCAAAGGGTGTTCTTCCTATGTTTTCCTGTAAGAGTTTTATAGTGTCCGGTCTTACGTTTAGGTCTTGAATCCAGTTTGAGTTTATTTTTGTGTATGGTGTTTGGGAATGTTCTAATTTCATTCTTTTACATGTAGCTGTCCAGTTTTCCCAGCTCCACGTATTGAAGAGAATGTCTTTTCTCCATTGTGTATCCTTGCCTCCTCTGTCATAGATTAGTTGACCATAGGTGTGTGGGTTTATCTCTGGGCTTTCTATCTTGTTCCATTGATCTATATTTCTGTTTCTGTGCCAGTACCATATTGTCTTGATTACTGTAGGTTTGTAGTATAGTCTGAAGTCTGGGAGTCTGATTCCTCCAGCTCCATTTTTTTCCCTCAAGACTGCTTTGGCTATTCGGGGTCTATTGTGTCTCCATACAAATTTTAAGATTTTTTGTTCTAGTTCCATAAAAAATGCCATTGGTAATTTGACAGGGATTGCATTGAATCTGTAGATTGCTTTAGGTATTATAGTCATTTTCACAATGTTCATTCTTCCAATATAAGAACATGGTATATCTCTCCATCTGTTGGTATCATCTTTAATTTCTTTCATCAGTGTCTTACAGTTTTCTGCATAGAGATCTTTTGTCTCCCTAGGTAGGTTTACCCCTAGGTATTTTATACTTTTTGTTGCAATGGTAAATGGGACTGTTTCCTTAATTTCTCTTTCAGAGTTTTCATCATTAGTGTATAGGAATGCAAGAGATTTCTGTGCATTGATTTTGTATCCTGCAACTTTACAAAATTCATTGATTAGCTCTAGTAGTTTTCCTGTGGCATTTTTAGGATTCTCTATGTATAGTATCATGTCATCTGCAAACAGTGACAGTTTTACTTCTTCTTTTCCAATTTGTATTCTTTTTATTTCTTTTTCTTCTCTGATTGCTGTGGCTAGGACTTCCAAAACTATGTTGAATGATAGTGGTGAGAGTGGACATCCTTGTCTTGTTCTTTATCTTAGAGGAAAAGCTTTCAGGTTTTCACCATTGCAAATGATGTTTGCTGAGGGTTTGTCATATATGGCCTTTATTACATTGAAGTGGGTTCCCTCTATGCCCACTTTCTGGAGAGTTTTTATCATAAATGGGTGTTGAATTTTGTCAAAAGCTTTTTCTGCATCTATTGAGATGATCATATGGTTTTTATTCTTCAATTTGTTAATATGGTGTATCACATTGATTTGCGTATATTGAAGAATCCTTGCGTCGCTGGGATAAATCCCACTTGATCATGGTGTATGAGCCTTTTCATGTGTTGTTGGATTCTGTTTGCTCGTATTTTGTTGAGGATTTTTGCATCTATATTCATCAGTGACATTGGTCTGTAATTTTCTTTTTATGTAGTATCTTTGTCTGCTTTTGGTATCAGGGTGATGGTGGCCTCATAGAATGAGTTTGGGAGTGTTCCTTCCTCTGCAAATTTTTGGAAGAGTATGAGAAGGATGGGTGTTAGTTCTTCTCTAACTGTTTGGTACAGTTTGCCTGTGAAGCCATGTGGTCCTGGACTTTTGTTTGTTGGAAGATTTTTAATCACAGTTTCAATTTCATTACTTGTGATGGGTCTGTTCATATTTTCTGTTTCTTCCTGGTTTAGTCTTGGAAGGTTATATGTTTCTAAGAATTTGTCCATTTCTTCCAGTTGGTCCACTTTATTGGCATAGTGTTGCTTGTAGTAGTCTCTTAGGATGCTTTGTATTTCTGTGGTGTCTGTTGTTACTTCTCCTTTTTCATTTCTAATTTTATTGATTTGAGTCCTCTCCCTCTTTTTCTTGATGAGTCTGGCTAATTGGTTTATCAATTTTGTTTATCTTCTCAGAAAACCAGCTTTTAGTTTTATTGATCTTTGCTATTGTTTTCTTTGTTTCTATTTCATTTATTTCTGCTCTGATCTTTATAACTTCTTTCATTCTGCTAAGTTTGGGTTTTGTTTGTTCTTCTTTCTCTAGTTCCGTTAGGTGTAAGGTTAGACTGTTTATTTGAGATTTTTCTTGTTTCTTGAGGTAGGCTTATATAACTATAAACTTCCCTCTTAGAATTGCTTTTGTTGCATCCCATAGGTTTTGGATGGTTGTGTTTTGATTGTCATTTGTCTCTAGGTATTTTTTGATTTCCTCTTTCATTTCTTCAGTGATCTCTTGGTTATTTAGTAACATAGTGTTTAACCTCCATGTGTTTGTGTTTTTAACGTTTTTTCCCATGTAATTCATTTCTAATCTCATAGCATTGTGATCAGAAAAGATGCTTGATATGATTTCAATTTTCTTAAATTTACTGAGGCTTGATTTGTGACCCAAGATGTGATCTATCCTGGAGAATGTTCCGTACGTACTTGAGAAGAAAGTGTAATCTGCGGTTTTTGGATGAAATGTCCTATAAATATCAATTAAATCTATCTGGTCCTTTGTGTCATTGAAAGTTTTTGTTTCCTTATTTATTTTCATTTTGGATGATCTGTCCATTGGTTTAAGTGAGTTGTAAAAGTCACCCACTATTATTGTGTTCCTGTCAATTTCTTCATTTATAGCTGTTAGCAGTTGCCTTATGCATTGAGGTGCTCCTATGTTGGGTGCATAAAAATTTATAATTGTTATATCTTCTTCTTGGATTGATCCTTTGATCATCATGTAGTGTCCTTCCTTGTCTCTTGTAACATTCTTTATTTTAAAGTCTGTTTTGTCTGATATGAGTATTGCTACTCCAGCTTTCTTTTGATTTCCATTTGCATGGAATGCCTTTTTCCATCCCCTTCCTTTCAGTCTGTATGTGTCCCTAGGTGTGAAGTGGGTCTCTTGTAGACAGCATGTATATGGGTCTTGTTTTTGTATCCATTCAGCAAGCCTCTGTCTTTTGGTTGGTGCATTTAATCCATTCACTTTTAAGGTAATTATAGATATGTATGTTCCTATGACCATTTTCTTAATTGTTTTGAGTTTGTTTTTGTAGGTCCTTTTCTTCTCTTATGTTTCCCACTTAGAGAAGTTCCTTTAACATTTGTTGTAGAGCTGGTTTGGTGGTGCTGAATTCCCTTAGCTTTTGCTTGTCTGTAAAGCTTTTTATTTCTCCATCGAATCTGAATGAGATCCTTGCCGGATAGAGTAATCTTGGTTGTAGGTTCTTCCCTTTCATCACTTTAAGTATATCCTGCCACTCCCTTCTGGCATGTAGAGTTTCTGCTGAGAAATCAGCTGTTAACCTTATGGGAGTTCCCTTGTATATTATTTGTCGTTTTTTCCTTGCTGCTTTCAATGACTTTTCTTTGTCTTTAATTTTTGCCAGTTTGATTACTGTGTGTCTCAGCGTGTTTCTTCTTGGATTTATCCTGTATGGGACTCTCTACGCTTCCTGGACTTGGGTAGCTATTTCCTTACCCATATTAGGGAAGTTTTCGACTATAATCTCTTCAAATATTTTCTCTGGTCCTTTCTCTCTCTCTCCTCCTTCTGGGACCCCTATAATGCAAATGTTGTTGCGTTTAATGTTGTCCCAGAGGTCTCTTAGGCTGTCTTCATTTCTTTTCATTCTTTTTTCTTTATTCTGTTCTGCAGCAGTGAATTCCACCATTCTGTCTTCCAGGTCACTTATCCGTTCTTCTGCGTCAGTTATTCTGCTATTGATTCCTTCTAGTGTATTTTTCATTTCAGTTATTGTATTGTTCATCTCTCTTTGTTTGTTTTTTAATTCTTCTAGGTCTAAATTAAACATTTCTTGCATCTTCTCACCTTTGCCTCCATTCTTTTTCCGAGGTCCTGGATCATCTTCACTATCACTATTGTGAATTCTTTTTCTGGAAGGTTGCCTATCTCCACTTCATTTAGTTGTTTTTCTGGGGTTTTATCTTGTTCCTTCATCTGGTACATAGCCCTCTGCATCTTCATCTTGTTTATCTTTCTGTGAATGTGGTTTTTGTTCCACAGGCTGCAGGATTGTAGTTCTTCTTGCTTCTGCTGTCTGCCCTCTGGCGGATAAGGCTGTCTAAGAGGCTTGTGTAAGTTTCCTGATGGGAGGGACTGGTGGTGGGTAGAGCTGACTGTTACTCTGGTGGGCAGAGCTCAGTAAAACTTTAAACCACTTGACTGTTGATGGGTGGGGCTGCTTTCACTCCCTGTTGGTTGTTTGGCCTGAGGCAACCCAACAGTGGAGCCTACCTCGGGTCTTTGGTGGGGCTAATGACAGACTCTGGGAGGGCTCACACCAAGGAGTACTTCCCAGAACCTCTGCTGCCAATGTCCTTGTTCCTGCGGTGAGCCATAGCCACCCTCCCACCTCTGCAGAAGACCCTCCAACACTAGCAGGTAGGTCTGGTTCGGTCTTCCCCAGGGTCACTGCTCCTTCCCCTGGGTCCCGATGTGCACACTACTTTGTGTGTGCCCTCCAAGAGTGGAGTCTCTGTTTCCCCCAGGCCTGTCGAAGTCCTGCAATCAAATCTCACTAGCCTTCAAAGTCTGATTCTGTAGGAATTCCTCCTCCTGTTGCCAGACCCCCAGGTTGGGAAGCCTGACGTGGAGCTCAGAACCTTCACTGCAGTGGGTGGATTTCTGTGGTGTAAGTGTTCTGCAGTCTGTGAGTCACCCACCCAGCAGTTATGGGATTTGATTTTACTGTGACTGTGCCCCTCCTACCATCTCATTGTGGCTTCTCCTTTGTCTTTGGATGTGGGGTATCTTTTTGGTGAGTTCCAGTGTCTTCCTGTCGATGATTGTCCAGCAGCTAGTTGTGATTCTGGTGTTCTCACAAGAGGGAGTGAGAGCACCTCCTTCTACTCCGCCATCTTGGTTCCTCTCCCACAAAAGTACTCCTAGCTCATTTTTATTACCTTTAAAAGGATATTATTTTATTTTATTTATTTATTTTTTAACATCTTTATTGGAGTATAACTGTTTTACAATGGTGTGTTAGTTTCTGCTTTACAACAAAGTGAATCAGTTATATATATACATATGTTCCTATATCTCTTCCCTCTTGCGTCTCCCTTCGTCCCACCCTCCCTATCCCACCCCTCAAGGTGGTCACAAAGCACAGAGCTGATCTCCCTGTGCTATGCGGCTGCTTCCCCCTAGCTATCTATTTTACATTTGGTAGTGTATATATGTCCATGCCACTCTCACTTCGTCACAGCTTATCCTGCCCCCTCCGCATATCCTCAGGTCCATGCCCTAGTAGGTCTGTGTTTCATTCCCGTCCTACCACTAATCTCTTCATGACATTTTTTTTCTTTGATTAAAAGGATATTATTTTAAAGTCATCCGATCACCATCTCATTCTTTGACTATTTTAGCTCCCTCTCCATCCCTACTCCCACCACTGTCCTTGGTGCCGTCAAAATCCAGACTGATGAGTCCACCAGCTCTCAGACCTCCAGTTCCTTGAACTTCTCCTGTCCAACAAGCTTTTCCTCCCATCCACCTCTGTAATCCCTAGTATGACCAGACCCAGATCTTGTCATCACTAAGAGTACCTCTCCCAAATCCCAGTATCAAGCACCTCCCTCCCTGAGCACCACCTCTTATCTCACTTACTTTAGAAGGCACACTCCATCAATTCTCTAACCATGCCAAAACCTCCTCCATCTCATTTGCCCTTTCTTCCTTAAGGAGCTAAAATTATCAGTATAATCATTCTTTGCAAACACCCTTTACTTCCATACCTACCTCTTCCCCTGTTGTACTCACCTGAGAATTCTAATCCCTTAACCCTCTAAACCCAAGTACCCTCAGCATCATAGCCACACCAGAGAAGCCAGTATGGCTGGTGGGAAACCCACCTCCCTTTCTATCAGTCTGGCTGGTGAATTTGCTTCATGCTTTGCTAAAAATTAGGAACAAAGAGAGGATAATTCCCCTCATCTTCCCTCCCCAAAGCTACCAGTCTACCTGCATGTGTATCTACACTTCTACCTTCCTTCCTATTATAATGAGTGAACATCCCTTCTCCTGTCAAAGTTTAATCCCTCCACCTATGCTCTGAATCCCATCCTTACTCTGCTCAAAAACATGGTTGCTGGGTTTCACTCCCAAACTGTGCCCTCTCTCTTCTGTTTTGCCCAATTCTTACTCTTTATTGAATCATTACTGCCAACATAGAAACATACTCTAGTGTCTCCTATCTTTTAAAAATTAAAAAGAAGAAAAGCCCTGCTTACATTCCCTCTAATCTCTGCCCCATTACTCTGCTTCACAGCAAAACATCTCAAGAGTCATTTACAGTTGCTGTTTCCACCTTCCAGCCACCCACTGTCTACTGTACTCAACCCACTCCAAATAGGATTCCATGTCCCTTCACTGAGACTATTTTTGTCCAAGTCATTAGCGACCTCAACATAGCCAAAACCATGGTTGTTTCTCTCTCCTCAGTTTTGTTAGCCCTGCCACTAATTACCCTTCCCTCTATTTTTAAACACTTGGAGCTCCTGTCCTGGGTTCTCCAATACCCCACTCATCTGATTCTTCTCCTTCCTCCATGGCCATTTCTTCTCAGCCAACTTTGCTAGCTTTGCCTCTGCATGTCCACTATGTGGTAAATATTTTAGGCTCGGCAGGCCACCTAAAACTGTTCTCCCTTATTCTTCTTTGTTTGGTTTGGTTTTATGTTTTTTAGAACTCTTTAAAAATGTAAAAAAATATTCCTAGTGGGGAGCTATATAAAAATAGGCCTCAGGCCACATTTGGCCCTGGACCATGTTGGTCCCTGCTCTGGATAATGAATGGCTTAGTGCTCAGTCCTGGGCCCTTTTATCTACTTATACTCTCTCCCTAGTTGATCGCAATGAATCCCATGACTTTAAAGGACAATTAGATGCATGATTCCACAATGTGTACCTCTAGCTCTGAGACCTCCACCGAGTTCCAAGCTTCGATATCCAAATGCTTACTTGATGTTTTCAAGTAAGAACTCAGCGCGGTATGTAGCTAAATCACAATTTCATCTACCACTTAGATGTGTAATAGGCATATCAAACTTAACATATTCTGAATAACACCCTCTTCCCTAGTTTTACCTACCTCAGTAACTAGCACAATCCAATTGCTCAAATCAAAATTCTGGAGTCCTTCTTGATTTCTCCTTTCCCCTCACTCCCATTTCAACAAGACCTGTTGGCCCTACCTCCAAACCGAATCCTGATTTCTGACCACTACCCTCTTCTCTGCTGCTACTCTTGAGTATGAGTCCAAGCCTCCTCATCTCCAGCATGGACTTCTGAAAGAGCCTCCTGCTGATTCATTTGCCTCCACACCTGCCCCTCAAGATCCATTCTCTATGCAACAGCAGAACAATCCTTTAAAAACATAGTTAGATAACATTATTTATCCCACACAAAACCTCCAGTGATACTCAAAGTAAGAAACAAACTCATGCTACATGGCTCATGAGGCCCTAAGTGACCTTACTCTGGCCCACCTCTCTGACCTCATACCCACTCTCTCCCTCCTCACTACACTTCAGCCCACTCCTGTTCATACTCTCCAACTCTTCCCTGTTTTTCAAACACACCATACTTTTTCTTGCCTCAGGACTTTTACACCTGCTATCGCCAGACCTTCAAATGGCTAGTGTCCTTGTGAACATTCAGTCCAAGTGGCTCACTTGCCCTCTGTCACTCTAACCCATCATACCTGTTATCTTTTATTCAGAATATATTTTATTCCCTGAAATTAGCTTGTTCACTTATTTAACCACTTGTTTTATTTATTACTGTATATTTCCACTAGATTGTAAATTCCTTGACAGTAGAGACTGTGTTCATAGCTATGTGTTCTATCTCCTGAACGAGTACCTGGCACGTAGTGGGTACACAATGAATATTTGTTGAGCAAATTAATGAGTAAAGGTAGAATATCCATGGTAATTTTTCTATTTACACAACTAAAAACTTTTTTTTCAATGTATTGTTCCCCAGATGACCAACCAAATGGACTACAGCCTTAATACTGTAGTCATAACATAAACCCTATGTGCTAGGAACTATGCTACATTTTGGGAGTATAAAAATAAATTAAACATAGTCCCTGGGCTTCCCTGGTGGTGCAGTGGTTGAGAGTCCGTCTGCCGATGCAGGGGACACAGGTTTGTGCCCTAGTCCGGGAAGATCCCACATGCCGCGGAGCGGCTGGGCCCGTGAGCCATGGCCACTGAGCCTGCACGTCCGGAGCCTGTGCTCTGCAACGGGAGAGGCCACAGCAGTGAGAGGGCTGCGTACCACGAAAAACAAAAAAACAACAAAAAAAAACATAGTCCCTGCCTTCTAAGATTATATAATCTGGTGGGTGGAATAATAATGTGAAATCATTACAGCCATGTGGCACGTGGATAATAGAAATATGTGGCAACGCAGCTCACCCTAGAGAGGTTAGAGATGGCTTCATAAAGGAATTGGTATCTGAGCTGAATTTGGAAGGATGAGTAGAACTTTTCCAGGTGGATCAGACAAGAAACAAATAGAAGTTACTCCAGACAGAGAAAGTATGTGAAAAGGCACAGGTGCCAGAAAAAATTATGGAGCATGAAAGCAACAATCAGTCAAGTTTGGACCATGGGATGCAGTTGGGTGGGAAGTGGTGAAATGATGAAATTGGTAAGAGGAGGAGCCAGTTGCTGAAGCCTCGCTTAGGAATTGGATTTGGTCATGCAAAGCAAGTGGCTGATTTTGAGAAGGGAAATAATATGCTCAGATTTGCTTAATAGAAAGTTCATCATTCCTGCAAGGTGGTGGAAAATGGATCAGAAGACTAAAAAGCTGGGTTCAGAGGAAGGAGTTCGATCGCTCAGACAGGAAAGGGCTGAGTTTAGCCCCTAGGAACACCAGCTTTGAAAGTCTTCTGCCTGGCCAGAGAAATAGGAGACCGGGAGAGAGCAGCATCACAGAAACTGGGGAAAACGAGGGTTTTAAGGCAGAGACTGTGACCAGCACTGTCACAAACCAGAGACAGATCCGGTAAATACAGGAAAGTGTCTAATGGACCTGGCAGTGTGGGGTCTGACGTTGGGAACCTCCGGGCAAGAGCCATTTCTGTGGTGAGCACTTCATCAACACAAGAGAAGAAGCTGCAGGGGAAGCTAGAGTCAAGTAATTGTGTGTTTGTTTGTTTGTTTTTTAGTAGGAACTTAAGCATATTTATATCTGAGAAGAGCCAACAGCTAGGGAGCAAGAAAACAGAAAACAGGGGCACTGAGAAAATAGGGGAGCATGCCTTGTACAGAAAAGGAACACTTTTCCTCTTAAAATATGAGGAAGATGTAGCTATAAGCAAGTGTATAGGGTTGGCTGGGGAGGGAGCTGGGGGGTGGTAGCAAAGAGTTGGGGAAACTCCTGGTTGTCCGTGTTGGAGGCTCTTAGGGGCTATCAAAAAATGGTCCCCTTTCAGCACCCAAGTTCTAAACAAGTTGAAAAATAAACAGTAAATATTACGACCCAGAATATCACCTTTATTTCAGCTAAATTGAGGGTGTGGCTTCTTAAGAGATCTCTTAGCCAAGTGGGATCGCTGATACTCAATCCCAGAATTAGGCAGGTCTGGCCAAGGAGACTGGCAACTCCGCAGGGTTCCTGGGGCGGGGAGGGGCTTCTGCCCAGGACGGCTTTCGCTGTGTGCAGGAGCACAGGGAAACTCAGCTTCCTGCTAGCTGCTTGCTCCCAAGAGCAAAAAGGGTAGAGTTGCGCAGGCTCTGTATAGTTATCCCCTACATTGACCAAGCAAATAAACCACTCCTCCCCTCAGGGCAGAGTAAGGAAAAGGTGGAAAGGCCTGTAGTTCCACTAATTGAGCTGCCTTCATAGGGAGGGAGCATCACATTGGGAGCTGGAAGAAAGTGTTCCCACTAACAGTTAGCTTACGTCTTCTAAATAAAAAAGAAAGTAGAGTGACCAGATGAGAATCGGAAAGGGGTGGGGGAAGGAATTGTTATTGGCTTTGGAATGGTGACAGTGTTTAGAGTCACTATGTGAGTGGCCCGGAGAGCAAATTCTTTTCAGCGTTGAGGGCCCAGACAAGGCTGGAAGTCACAGGTTTGCAGCAGCATCCTGTGCACGGTCTTTAGCTAAGATCATAGGTCTACTGTTGAATTGAAAATTAAGAGAGGTCATGTTACAAGGTGAGCGTCAGGGAGAGTAGTCAGCAAAAGAAATGCAGCTGAGAGGTCAGATAAGATGAGAACTGAATGATACCCATTAGGTTTAGTAACTCAGAAATCGTTAAGTGAGTTTCTGTGTTGGTGGAGTATGGAGGTAAAATCCAGACTGGAATAGGTCAAAAGCGTGAATTTAAAGATGATGAGATAGAGATAGAGATAGCATGCAGAAACACTTTTGGGGGAGGGGGGGTGGTGTCTATTTTGCTATGAAAGGGATAAAAAGTAGGGTAATAACATTAGGGAGAAGTGTGGACAATGGAGGGTTTCTGTTTAGTTTTCTTTTCAGATGAGAGATGGCAGAGCATGTCTGAATTGTAGGGAAGCAATCAGTAGAGAAGGAGTTGAAGATGCAAGTAGATAAATATCTATGTATAACCTTTTAGCCTCTTGTAGATCTGTCCTGCAACTTACTGAACTTCATAGTAAAGAGGAATAGAGATTACCTTTGGTGCTCCCTGGGAAAAATATTTTAAGTCCCTCTAAATTCAATTCTTTTTTAAATATTTTCTTTAGAATGCATCAGGGATTTATGCTGAAATAGATGGAGCCAAAAATGAACTACAAAGAAAACTATCCAACCTAAGCAACCTCAGTCATGATTTAGTTCAGGAGGCTGTTGACCATGCACAGAACCTTCAACAAGAGGCTGATGAATTGAGCAGGTAATATCCTGGTTTTAGAAATGCAAGCATCTTTATAGGCTGAGTAACTTATTTTTATTCAATTTCACATGACAAGGTTGCTGGGATACAGTGTTAGCAGTTTGGTTTTAGAGTTGGGTTTGCTTTTTTTTTTTTCTGTTTGTTGGTTGGCCAGGCTGAGAGCCAATTATTGTTTATTGCAGTTGCTTTGGGGAGACAGTTTTTCGATTTTACAAAATCTGTCAGATTAGAGATCTGTGTTGTGGGAGGGGTAGTTCTGTTCCACATTATTGATAAGATAACCTAACACATTTTAGTTATAGGGATATAACTGCTGCCCAAAGTAGTATCAAGTAAATCAGATCCCTCTGCAAAGTCTAATTCTGCCATCATCACCTATTTATTTCAGAGACAGCATTAGCTTTCCACACCTAAGTGTCTTAAGTAAAACTGGTTGGAAGTTGGCAATATGTGGGACTTGTGGCAGATACTCCAGCCACTCCACAGTGCCCAGCAGGAACTATCTGATTTCAACACCTGTTAAGAGAAAAATCAATTGATAATTTTCCTTGCAGTATCTAGAAGAGAATCCTAAGCACTCATTTAATGTTAATTGAAATGTACTAAAAGATTGGCATTGAATTCATGACCGTGAAAAAATAGGTAAATAATGAGATCATTATAGAGAAAGATCGCAAGTCTGGCAATTAGAAACAAGGATCGTGAAGGTCATGAATAAAATAAGACCCAGTGTTCACTTCTGTTCAAAACTTAAATCACCTTTCTTTCCTGATTGCCAAGGGCAGGGGTGAGAGTGGGGATGGAGAGATCATGGGTAAAACCTTGGTATGTGAGATGATCTTGTATCCAGCTCAGTGTCATGCTCCCAGGAAATGTGCTTTTGATCAAGCCGATAAAATGGAACCTGGAGAAAATACTAGTTTTGGTAACAACTGTATTGGTAGATTATTATGTTTGAGATTAATTCTGTGGCTCTCTTCGTTGTTCTTTTGTCATTTAGTAACTACATCCCATTGAATGGGATCCCAACACAGACCTTCTCAACCCTGCAGCAAACAGTGTTCTATCTAGAACTTCTAAGGAAGTTACCCCGTGCTTTACATGAAACATAATCAGAAATATCAATCACCCTGAAGCCCCTTTTTTATGTTTAGCATATTTCTGACTACATATATTCAGGAAAACATCCAAATTTATAGACGTCTTCCCTTCAAAATGTGAATATTCTTCAGCATCTATCTGTTGTACCCAGTGGTTTGCATGTTTTGCCTCAAACAGAGATAAACATAATTCATCAAGAAACTTCCATTTCAAAAGCACATCTTTATTTTGTATATTGATGTAGTACCTGTTTTGTGCCTAGTAATGAAAACAAAGTAATAAAGGCTTTTTGTTTCAAGCTCTTTGATATATCTGCTCACCACTCTAACCAGCAAAGTTTTTAAATATTAATAAATATTGGAAACATTTTATACCTTTTATCCCTTTCTTTTAAAACTTCCTCAGGTTTTAATCTCTGTGCCATTTCTGAGAACAGGGGGTTGTGGGGAGATTTAAGTAGCAGGCATTTGGGTCAGAATTTCCTCTGCAGAGCAGGGCTGCGTTATGACCTTCATGGGCCATAAAAAATTGTTTTTAATTATATGTCATCACTACATTGGTGTAAAGGCTAATGTAATCATTATCGTTATCCTCATTTTTTTCTTCTGATTTTAAAAAAGTTAACATGAAAGCATCTTTGTGGGCCCCTGAATGGTTGTCAGCCTTACTTCAGAGGAGCCAGAATGATGATGAACTCGGACAAAAAAGAAGAAAGTTGCCAAGGAAATACAGAGGAAGTTCCTCTGAGCCTAAGCCGGTGTACAGGGATTGAAACTGGTTGGAGGAGGCTGAGAAACAATTGGCTGAGCTCAATAGGTCAGGGTGGTGTGAAGAGAGGAGCCAGTGTAGGATCTGCAGTGTCATGTACTGCATCACAGAGAATCTTCTGAGAAGTTACCGATGAATAAAGTGATACTAGTCATCAGTTTCTGGAATTGGGAAAAAAGTATGGAACTGGTGGATTTAAGACTGAATAAAATTAAGACAAAGGATTTAGGATGAGCTGCAGAAGAGGGGGCTGGAGTTTGTATTATAGAGGAAGAAGTGTTTGTCGATAGTATGAATTATTGTGTGGATACACTTACAGTTTGAAATTTCCATTTAGGAAATGGTTTAGGTATAATAAATCCTGAGATTTACTGGATGCCAGGCATGGAACCAAGCATTACACATATTTTATCCCTGTTAGACCTCGTATGAATCCTCTGAGGCACATACTGTTATCAACCCCTATGTGAGGGTGTCCAGTGCATCATGGGTGTCAGTAAATGTTAGAGGAACCTTACAGGGGCCAGAAGGGACAAAGGCAGAGAGAATGTGGTGTCAGGGCAGGGGTGGTTGTGAGATGAGGCTGTGCACTTAAGCAGGGGCAGCTGGGCCTCAGGAGTGAGACAGACCTTAACCATGTTTGCCCTGGGCAAGCTATGTACCCTTCCTCAGAGCCTCAGCAACTTTTATGGAAAAAGGAATAACAATATCAGCTTCATGGGTGTGGTAAGATTTAGAGACATAATATATGGAACGGGGCTAGCCCAGTATCTGTACATGATGCTCAATATATGTTATAACCTTTCTTAAAGAAAAATGTGATCTGTTATATAAAAGAAGGAAAAAAGATTGAATAGAGTGAAACCAACTAATATTTAATGCCAGCTGAGGTTATGCACCCTCTCCAAGGGCCTTAGTTTCTTTGCCAGGGAGGGAATAACAGTGCTGATTCGGGTAAGCAGCAGGTGGGGATGATTGTGGGTTCATTCTTCTGCCTGACACCACCAGGTAAACAAACTCTTGAGTAAAGAGGTGCAGAGGCTGTTTTTAAATCAGCATTTCCTTTCCCTGAGGCTGCTGCCAGGCAGGCAGTTGCCAAGGAGCCAAAACAAGGTGAAGCCTTGAGGGAACCAAAAGTAGAGGAATGCAAAGAAAATGTGCCCTTAGGAAAGGCAGCTCGGGGGGGAAAACCTTGCCCAGCCAGGTGACTTTAAATAACAGGAAGGAAGTATCTTTGGTCCCAGAAGTACTCCAATCAGGCCCTAAAAATGGCCCTATTTCCCAAGGAGGTAAGAAGGAGAAATAATGCCACATTTGTTTATTAACAGGAATTTGCACAGTTCAGATGTGAATGGGCTGGTACAGAAGGCTTTGGACGCTTCAAATGTCTATGAAAATATTGCCAATTACGTTAGTGAAGCCAACGAAACGGCAGAACAGGCTTTGAACATCACTGATCGAATCTATGATGTGAGTATTCCCTTACTTTAACATTCATTTATATGTTGCCTTTTCCTGGCTTATGACTTTACTGTTTCCTAATGTCATCTGTTGAGCTTCCAATGTAATACACATGGCAGAAAGGGCAAGAGAACTAAGAAAAGACCATTTTATTTATGTTATGAATGTTTCAGTAATGCAGGTTCTTCAAGATGTGTCATACTCCAATCAGCAAATGCCAGTTTCTTTGACAGCTTTTTTAAACCAAAGTCCCTGAATAAAAAATATTTAAGACTAGTTCCTGCTGATAGAAAAGATACTTTATGCATACATTCAGATTTCCTCAACTCAAAAATGGTTTATTCAGCAGCTTTTTCATGACAAGCACTTTGCTGGGCCCTTGGCCAAGCACCATTCCAGGTTCACTGAATTTTCCTCAAAAAGCATTTATCTTGAAAATGTCCAAGGATATTATTTTCTCATGTTCACATTTGACCTTGATTTTGAGCTATGAAAATGAAGCTGTATGAATTTTGCTTGGTGTTTAGCAGATAAACTGTATCATTTAAATCCTAGAATGATGAAAAGTTGATTTCTTCTGCTGTCATTCTTACTCTCTCCATCCAATTTCCTTGTAGGCTGTGAGTGGGATTGATACGCAAATCGTTTACCATAAAGATGAGAGTGAGAACCTCCTCAATCAAGCCAGAGAGCTGCAAGCAAGGGCAAATTCTAGTAAATATCTTCTCTTTCCTGTCTTCCTTCTGACTTATAGCTGCTTCCCTCCTTTCACACAGTGTTTCTGCATATAAACAGAGGTTTCAAAATGATAGGATTAAAGAATAAATTATATTTCATCTGAATAATAAAAAAGCAAGTATTAGATATTTTCAAATAAATTGTGGTTTAAAAAAATTCCATGTTGGGGCTTCCCTGGTGGCACAGTGGTTGAGAATCCGCCTGCCGATGCAGGGGACACGGGTTCGAGCCCTGGTCTGGGAGGATCCCACATGCCACGGAGCAACTAGGCCCGTGAGCCACAACTACTGAGCCTGCGGGTCTGGAGCATGTGCTCGGCAACAAGAGAGGCCGTGACAGTGAGAGGCCCGTGCCCCACGATGAAGAGTGGCCCCCGCTCACCACAACTAGAGAAAGCCCTCGCACAGAAACAAACACCCAACACAGCAAAAATAAATTAATTAATTAATAAACTCCTACCCCCAACATCTTCTTTAAAAATATATATATTTCCATGTAGTAAAATTACATGGAAACATATAGTTATCCAACATATAGTGGATATTCTTGCTAATCGAAAAGGCTAATTAATAGAACCTACTGTGAATGCCAATTTTCAAGGAGATAGTACCATAAAATACACTTTAACACTAAAATTATATTGCACATAATGTAACCTTCCTTGAACAATTCAGAAGGCCCTTTAAAATTTTACCATGAAGGGATGGGTCAGCACTGTGAGAGTCAGGAGGACAGGGTACCACAAAGCCATCTGGTTTTTTGCACTTTCTTGTAGTTTGTGTTATACAAGTTTGCTGTATTTAGGACAAGCCTAATGACCATATGGAAAAAAGCACTTCCAAAGGCTGGTGTCTGCACCTGCTAAATCAGGCACATCCCAGAGTGGGAGAGGAAGGAAAAAATAAAGAAATCATTTCAGTTAGTTTTGAATCTTATGAGTTACTCTTGAAAACAATCAAACTAAGAATTGTACTAAACCTTACTCATCTCTGAGGTAATGAGCTCATTCCTAAGGATATTCGAGCATTGACAAATGAGGTTGGAAATCCATTATCTAGCTAACTTCTACCGCCTAAAAACAAAGACCAAGTTTGAAACTGAAAATTTCATGTTATTTTATCAAAGCAATTAACCTGAGGTCTAACTGTACATTTTCTCTCTTTTTTAAATTTAGACCCATTATGTAGAGAAAAGAAATGCATTTGTTTTTCATATGCAGACTATTTAACTATTTAATTACCATAAAGCAGCTATTATCTGGGTAAACAGACAATAAAAATGCTGTTTCTTCATTCTAATTAATTCATGATACAAGTTTAGTCTTAAACATCCTTTTTAGAAAAGAATTAGAATGTTAGCAGCAAAGAATTAGAATACTTATAGTAAAATATTTTTGGATAAATGTTGTCATATGTATGTATTGCTTTTGTTTGTGAAGACCAGAGTATGTGGGTCTTCACGATGCAGTGACTTAAATATTTTATTCTCCTTGATAATTTGCAAAGTATTTTCTCAATCCTGTCATTACTGATTTGTTGAACCTCATGAAAGCAATTTTTCTATTCTGATAATGCTGTCTCTTCAAAGTTGCATATTTCATGTGTAGATAAATCTCTCTGCTTTGGTCTCTTTGAATATTTTTCAGATCTGGTCACCTATTTCATGATCTTGTTTGGTTAAATCCCTTCATATGTTTATTTGTCAAAAGGACACTGATGGGGAGTTAGGACTGTGTGGATCAGAACTTGCCTCCCTTTAGAAAATATGCATGTTTGTAATATAAATTCAGATTTTCAAATTGAACCATATTTCATCTATTGAGTTACACTGTAATTTCAGATTACTGTTAATTCATTTCCAAATGAATTCCAATGATCAGTAATCTTTATTTACCAGATTTCCTTTTTTTCATTATCTATATCAAATAGCCATCTGTAATAAACTCAGGAAGCTGCTGTCTTTTAAAATCTTCTACTGAGTTAATTTGTAAAATGAAAAATGTCTATGTAAGACAGTGGGTTCCAAATACGACAGACTTTTTATGAAGCATTTCTTCTTATAAACATCCAGCCCCAAATAAACTTTCTTTCTCCTATTTTATCAAAAACTCCAAATATAGTTAAATATATTCTTTCTCAGTATATCAGCCAGTGTTTTTTGCAGTAACAAGACCCAAAAGGAAGAGCTGAATAGATTGCTTGTATCACAATATTCAAAAATTGAAACTAAAAGAGGGAGAGAGGGTGCAAAACAACAACAAATTATGTTTAAGACCCTCCTTGAATTCTGGGAAATTATTGGCTCTACCCAGAGGAAACAAGAAAGAAATGCTTGTACTTTGGTTACATTGTACTTGGTACAAGTACATTGACAGAATCAACTAAGCATCACCCATATATACCCATTATGTACATGTATGGGGAAAAGATAACTGAACAATAAACCAAGCACACCAAGACTATATAATTGAAAAGAGACAGTACACCATGAGAGAGTATATATTTGCAAGCCCATTGGAGAGAAAGAAAAGAAGGGGAAGTGAAGAAATTATTTTTTTGTTTGTCAAGAAACATACATTTCCTGATGCTTTGGAAGTAAACAAAGCATGAAACAAGAATTCTTGGGAAAGTTGATCCTTCAGTTCAGGTGACAAGATATTACATCATGACTTGTTTAGATTTGTGCCAAGGTAACCCCAGTTAGGGTCTATGCTACAAGTACATTTTCAAGAATAATTTTTTAAGAAAAAGACTAATTATCAAAATTGATGCAAGAACAAATAGAAAATCTGATAGAACTGTATGTACATACATATGTATAATAAATCTAATCAGTAATTAAGCCCTCCCACAAAGAAATCTCAAGGCTCAGATGGCTCCACCAGTGAATTTTCCAAAACACTTAAAGAAGAAATAACATCATTAGTACATAAATTCTTCCAGAAAATAGAAAAGGAGGAAATACTCTCTTTTTTTCTATGAAGCCAACAAAACTTAGATATCAAAACCTAAGGACGTTATAAACAAGGAAAAATAAAAGCCAAATTCTCTCTTAAATAACAGAGATGTGAAACTCCTAATCAGGATATTAGCCAATCAAATCTAGCATACATAGAAATGTTAATACATGACCAAATTAGGTTTATTCCAGGTTTTCAATGATATTTTAACATTTAAAACATCAGTAGCAATTCACCACATTTACAGAACATAGGAGAACATTCATATGCTTATCTCACTACATGCAGGAAGATCATTTAACAAAACTCGCTACCCACTCGTGTTTTAAAAAAACTCATAGCAAACTAGGAATAGAAGGAAACTTCCATAATCTAATAAAGAATAATAAAATAATATTCAACAAACTGATATTCATACTGAAATATTGAAAGCTTTTCCATTAAGATTGGAAATAAAACAAGGATTCCCCACATTATCGACTCAATGTGTAAATATCCAGTTAAATTCTATGTAAAACAATTAGAAATTAACTTTTTTTAAAATAACACCATTTGCAATAACATAAATTACCTAGGAATAAATCTGATGCAAGATGCTAAGATCTTTACACATAAAACTATAATACGCTACTGAAGAAATTAAAAGATGATCTAAATAAATGGAGATCAAAATGAGAATTTAGATCTAGGGAAGAATAAATAAAAACTGTGTTCATTAAGTGGAAGACTTGGATTTGTAAAAATAACAGTTTCTGCCAAAATTTATCCATAGATTCAATATAATCTCAATTAAAGTACCAGAACTGTATACACATATACAGGATGCTTTTAGAATTTCTTTGGAAATGGGTGGATGGGAGTAGGCAAGAATAGCCAGCACAGTCTTGAATTTAAAAAAAAACAAAAACTGGAAGACTTAAACTACCCAATATCAAGGCTTACAACTGTACAAAAATTAACACAGAGATACAAAGATATAAAAAATTACAATACTCTATCATTTCTTTTGAATAAAGCTTAAAAATAAACACAACTAACGGACGGAGATAGGATTCAGAATAGTGGTCACCTTTGGGTAATCATGGAGGTCCCAGGAAACCATAACGGGCTAATAATGCTTTTAAAAATTCTTTTCTTGACCTGGGCACTGGTTATATTTTGTGTTCAGTTTGTGAAAACTCATCAAGCTGTACACTTATAATTGTGTACCCTTCTCTAGATGTGTGTTGTGTATCAATTAAAATTTATTAAAACAATCAAGAAAAAATAATTATTCTTATTTAACCAGTTATCACCATAAGTATAGATAGATCTTTTCAGCTCTTTATCAATCGTGCTGCTCGTGGTTGTTAGTCACAGCAGTGCTATATTTTTCAGTCAAAAAAGTTAGCCATTTTCTGTACATCCGTATGAGTTACTTTATGACATCCTAAATCACTCCCAAGCAGTGTTACAAGTTTTCTGCAATCCTTTACCTCTGAGTTGAAATGCCGCTTTCCAGAATTGGTGTTCTATGTTTATATCATATTCAGAATATTGCAGATGACGTAGTGGTACAAACCAGAATTTTCCTTGTTGCAATGGAGATTTCTTTCCTGGCATCTTTGCCCTACTTGTACTTTTTTTGGCTTCTTCTCCACAGGCAGTGACGAGGCAGTGGCTGACACCAGTAGGCGCGTGGGTGGAGCCCTAGCAAGGAAGAGTGCCCTCAAAAACAGATTAAATGATGCCATTAAGAGACTACAAGCCACAGAGAGAGGTGAGGATTTCAGGGAGAACTTAAGGCTCATCTGTTTGTTCACTAGGTAAACCTTTGAGGAAAGAGTAGGTGATTCTTTGCTTATTAATCTTTTTATAAATGAATATTGCTTCTGATGACAAAAGAAACTATGTTTATCTCACACACACACATAAACACAAAAGTCCTGGAAAATAATAAAAGCTGTAGTCACATCACCTAGGGGCGACAATTAAATTTGAGAGCATTTTCCTCCAATCTTGTGTATATGTGTGTGTGTGTGCACACATGCATGTCAATGAAATCATGATATTTATACTATTTGGTAACCTACTTTCTTGTGAACATCCTTTTTCATTAACAAATATGCCCTAATTTGGTTATTGGGTTTCTCTGGCCCCAGCAGTAAACAGCTGCTCTCTGTTACATGCCATGTCGTTCTTATTGTGCAAGCAGGGAGACCACTAAGCCAGAGAGAAAGACAAGAGCACTCATGCTGCCTAATCTGGAACTACAGTGGTATCTTAGAAAGATGTGATTGGGCGCATAAGTGCCTTTCCCGGCATAGTGAAAGTTAACACATTGCTGCTGGATGCGGTGTTTCACTACACAGAGCAAATTCAGCTACAGAACTACAGGATGCCAAAGCCCTGGCCAGAGGGGTGTCATCAGCATCATCAGAGCTACCACATGCTAAGCACTGGGCTGTGTTTTACAAACATGATCTCATGTGGAAAAGTATTGCTGTTGCCTTTAGGCTGATGTGAACCCTGAAGGTTGTCAGGTTGGGGAACTTGCTCCAAAAGGCACAGCAACAAAAAGAAGCAGACCCAGGATTCAAAGCTACATCCATCAGAGTTCAGAGCATGTGGGGTTAAGTTAAATGTTTCTCCAGTTAAAAATAATTAAAGCTACAAGCTCACCTGTGTGATTTTTAATTGTCTTTATTACAGAAATAATACATGACTATTATAGAAAAATTAGAAAATATAAATAAGAAAAGAGAAAGAAGAGAAATCTTTTATAATCTCATTACCCAGGAAAAAAACATTTTGTTGTAAACTTATATTGTTTTTATTTTAAATATATAACTTAACAAAAATTCCACTATAGATCTCTTTTGAAACTTGCTTTTCTTATTCAAAAATACCTTTCCTTATCAATTTACTTCTGTACTAGAGCATCATTTTTATGGGAGAAGGTGTCCCACAAAGAAGAAAGTGATATTTACAATGAATTTCAGACATAGGCATTTTATGAGTTAGTATCTCATATGCATTTTCTTTAGCTTCCTCACCAGGTCTCTAACCTGAAGAAATACTACTCTTTTTTAAAAAAATTTCCCTTTAATTTGGAAATGTTTTAAATGAATGACATGATTTTAATGAGACTTATGAGACTTTAATGAGATTAATGATTTTAATGAGACCTAATGATCCAGTTAATACTATTTACAATATTCTAGTGCACCTGACTTACACCATAATTAACATTTATTTAAAGATCTCGGTTTGGCTGAAAAGCCTGAATTTGAGGTCTCTTTCATCCCAGTGATGAAATGGATATTCATGGCCCATCAAATGTCCTACTTCTTTGCAAAGTAAATGTCCTTGTGCTCTGTGTGAAGGTGATGCTCAGCAGCGCCTGGGTCAGTCCAAGCTGATCACTGCGGAAGCTAACAAGACCACAATGGAAGTCCAGCAGGCAGCCGCCCCGATGGCTGACAGTCTAACCAGCTGGTCACAGAATCTTCAACATTTTGACTCATCTGCTTACAACACTGCAGTGGACTCTGCCAGAGATGCAGGTATCACTTGGTAACTTCACAATTTGTATCCAATTGAGGAATTGGCCATTAAACCCTACACATCTTTTGTTAAGAAGCAATTTTTTTCATTCAAGTTTTAGATTGGAATATTGTAGAAGTTAGCTTAGAAAAGGATAAAAACTTTTGCTCAGTTCTTCTATCAATATATATATATATGTATGTGTGTGGACGTAGGAAATATATGTATTTCCCATATATAAACACCAGACAGACTGGTTGAGTCAACTTTTTTCTACGTGAAATAATGGTAACACTTGTTTTTATCAATGTAAGATTGATTCTTTGGGGAAGAAGGGCAATCACCTGTTAGAATAAATATGTTAACAAGATATTGGTTTGCTTTTAGGAAAAAAATTTACTAAACAGCACTGCTGTTACTATAAACATCATTGCTTTTTCCTTACCTGAGTAAAGCAGGTTATTACCAACAAGTACTGAATATGGCCAAATATAACTTCAGCTTCCCATTAAGAAGTAAAGTCTGTTGGCCAACTTGAATATAAATATATAGTAATGAAGATGAAATATGTTGATATCTATCTAATTAATTTAGTTATACATAGATATTAAAATCACATATTACTTGAGAATTTTTTTCCAGTCTCATATTTTTATTCCATCTTTTCATACCTCCTAAATATCAACGTCTTTGTTATGATTAGAACTTCCAGTTCTCCAGAATGGTTTCGCAGACCGTATTCCCTTCACTTCCATCTGGTTTAAGAGCCAACTTTTAAAATCCACGTATGGATTTGTCCATCACTAGAAATTTTATCCCAGGGCACAATATCCATTCCTGTAACAGGAAGATAGCTCTTTTACACTCATCTTTTAAGTATATATTCATGAGCCCTTCAGGTAACCACTCAATTTCTTTTGAAACTTAATCTTTAAAAAATTTGCCTACATGATATCCAGTATTTACATTTGTAAAGATATTGCCTCAGGAATATTTACGGAATCGGTGTTAATTTTTTTTCCTCCTTGTTCAGTCCCATCAGTGATTCCAGTAACCATCTAGAACTAACACTGATTGTGTGCTTTCCTCAAATAGCATTTTGTGGTTCAAAACAAAGTGAATGAAAAAGCATACCATAATATGAGACTTCATAAAGACTCTAAAGTGGCTCCCTTTCTCTGAGAGAATTGAGGGTAGAGAAGCCCTGTTTTGTTTTTTTTTTTTTTCTTCGGTATTCGGGCCTCACACTGTTGTGGCCTCTACCGTTGCGGAGCGCAGGCTCACGGGCCCAGCCGCTCTGCGGCATGTGGGATCTTCCTGGACCGGGGCACGAACCCGTGTCCCCTGCATTGGCCGGCGGATTCTCAACCACTGCGCCACCAGGGAAGCCCTAGAGAAGCCCTGTTTTGAACACATTTTCATAATCAACATTTAATGTAATGCTTTAAACATACTTTATTGCCTCCGATGTTGAAGACTATTATAACAATAGCCATTTTATAGCATAGCTATTATGGTCAGTGATCTAAATAACAAATATTTACCGCTGTATTAACAAATACACTAAATGATAGTAGCTATTATTTACCTGATTTCATTCCTTTTGCTGGAGAAGCACCTTGTTTCCTAAGTACAGAAAAGAGAAGTTTCCTAGGTCCTCACTGACATATTCTCCTGAATCTGAGTTTAGTTTGGCTCCAGGAAGAAGCTTGCTTTTGTTCAGCTGCTAATGCTCAGTGACCATGCCCTACCCTTAGATAGGAGTTTGCCCAAAGATATTTCTTTTCTTTTCTTTTCTTTTTTTGGTGGTACGCGGGCCTCTCACTGTTGTGGCCTCTCCCGTTCTGGAGCACAGGCTCCGGACGCACAGGCTCAGCGGCCATTGGCTCACGGACCCAGCCGCTCCGCGGCATGTGGGATCTTCCCGGACCGGGGCACGAACCCACGTCCCCTGCATCGGCAGGCGGACTCTCAACCACTGCCCCACCAGGGAAGCCCCAAAGATATTTATTTTCAAGTCCAGTGGTTCTCAAACACTAGTGTGCATCGGAATCACCTGAGCCCCACCTCCATGTTGCTGGTCTGGGGACCACACATGGAGAGCCAGTGCTCCAGTCCGTGAAACTTTGGAGAAAGTTACAGCATTCTCTGTGTCTGGCGTTCTTTCATCAAGCTGTATCCTTATGATTTGTGCTCTCTTCTCTGTGTGTGTTATACAGCCCCCCTCCCCACACAGCAAAAAGTAACCTAAAAAGTCAGTAAGATCTGCTCCTACCATCACCTTTGTCTGGGACCATAAACCATGGCTGCCCCTCACCTTGGCACAACTGCCACTTTTCTGGATGCTCACTTGTTTCTTCCATCTAGCTCTGCCTCTGCTGGGACCACTGCAGTGGCACTCTGATATGTGAACAGGCATTTTGGAAAACAAGATGCCACCTCCTTTTGCCCAGCATTCCTTTTGACCTGTTATATCAGTTATATTAGAAATGCAAGCAGAACTTGTGCTATATAGTGAAATGAACATCTGCATATTTGTCATGGGCCCTGCCCTTTAGAAGTGTACATTATATGTCAGCTTGCTCTGCATACAATTTATAGTTCAATATATATTATAAATGTCACAAGATAGGAACTGATTATGCTTTGGGCTTAGCTACTAATTTTTCAGAATTAAAAAGAATTTCTTATAGTTCTACCAGAAGTAACCATGTATTTGTCTCTTCATCTCATTCCTGAAGTAGACTTAATACTGCGGTATCTACTCAAGTGATTAATTTTTATTAACTGCAGTTGGAAATCTGACAGAGGTTGTCCCTCAGCTCCTGGATCAGCTTCGCACGGTAGAACAGAAGCGGCCTGCAAGCAACGTTTCTGCCAGTATCCAGAGGATCCGAGAGCTCATTGCTCAGACCAGAAGCGTTGCCAGCAAGGTAACCAGTGAAAGGAGTCATCATCAGTCACTGGGTGATAATGATAGCGTGAGGCTGAGCTCAGGCTCCTTGGGCAGCTTCCAGAGCTGGAAACTTTCTACTATATTATCCAACTTGGTAGTTCTCAGCTCCATCCGTTCATTAGAATCATGTGAGGAGCTTTGAAAACCAAACCAATTCCTGGTCCCAACCTCAAAGCAATACTCATGCTCTCTAGAGAAAGACCTCAGAACCTGTATTTTTTTGAAGCTCTTCAGTGATTCTAATGTGTAACCAAGATTAAGAAGCACACATTTGACCTAGTCAACAAAGCTCATAGAGCAAAAGCAGTCAAGGAAAGCCAACCCCACTAAAAGACTCAATTTTATTATTATTATTATTATTCATTATCCTCTAACAGCTGTCTTTGTGCAGTTACTATATGGAATAATCTTGCTCATCTACCTCTTCAAAGAATTCTCTAGTGCAACATAGATGATATGAAGCTTTTACTGACCTCTCTACAGGCTTAACACATAGCAGCTAAACTGAACAATTCCAACAAAGACCCCATCCTGAGATGCTATACAGAAGCAACACAACACCATAACTGGTGCCAGCATTGATGGGAAATATCCTGACACAGCAATTAACATTTTCAGTGTGGCAAAACGTGGCTTGTTCTTGGCCCCCTTTCTAATTTGTTTTTTATTAATTTATAGACCAGCATTATTTTTTACAACCAAATTATATGGTTTTATTTTTTCAATTGAGAGTCAGCCTGAACAGACTGTTGGTCCTAATTACTGACAGAATTAAGAACTGGAAATCAACTATTTTGTAATGAAGGACATTATTATTGGTAAATATACCCAACTTTTAAATGATATATGATCATTGGTCCCACACCACAAATCACCTTTTTTAGATACCTTGAAGAACATTTCAAAAAAGATTTATTGTCAAGAAATGGCATTTCCAATGCTAGGTTTCTGTGAATACCTTCTGGTCGTTTTAGTTCTATGGGGTAGAATTTGGGGGCCTTAATCACCTGAAACCATTTTCTGAAGAGAGTCTTGGCAATGCCTTTGGGGCCCACACAGCTCCCCAAAGGGAGATGCTTTCTATGCATATATACATCTTTTTCAAACCCTCAGTTTTTACAAAGGAACTTTAATCCCATACACTGCTTGATTGTTCATTAAGATTTATTGTCCTTTACCCAACTGGCAACATAGGACAGCTGCACTCTAGGCATTTGGAAATATAATCTTGAACTCACTGACCATCAGTATTAATCAAATAATATTAGTCAATTATGTTATACTTCATAAATATTTGCATAAATGACATGAATATACACAGTCCATCTACTTATTAGTACTCTGAAAATCACCTCGAATCAGACCAGTTCAGCACGTTATATTGGGACTCTTAGAAATGTATGTACTAAATCCTGCTTTGTTGTGATGCCTTTCTAAGGATCATTATAAGAAACATCTTAATGAACTCATCACTACAGTTATTGTAATGATAAAGCCAGGCACTGGAAAACACTTTATAGTTATCATTTTGTTTCATCCTCATAACAAATTTATTGTCCTCATTTTACAGATGAGGAAACTACAGGTTAGGTGATTTGCTCATGGTTCCATAGCTAGTAAGTGGCAGAGACAGGTTTTAAGACCCCATCTAAGACTTCAAAGCTGGCCTCTGGACCCCTCCCAACTGTCCAGACATGGGCAAGGATATTGCTCACAGCCTCCCCCCATGTTCCTCTTTTGAAGACCCTAGGGAAAAGGTCCTAGCTATATTAGTACCCAAGATTAGTTATTATTCTCCTGATCAATTAGTTGTTAATTTTATGGGCCTTGTGAATTGTATAACTGACCAAGTATCCCTTCAAGCTGTTTAGTTCACCTCAACCAAATATGTAGTTCACTGTGGAATGCATATTTATCCTCATTCTTAGACCTACTTTGTCACCTTTTTGTTCTGCTTTCTTTCACCTCACTTTAAATTTAAACTATATTATCTTCCTTAAATCCTTTCTCCAACAAGTTGAGGACATAAGTAAACAAAGGCTTGGAGGTCATGGGAAAAGCTCAGAGACCTCATAAGGAATGAGGGAAGCCCATTGAGAACCATGGGAAAGCATTATGCTCATTTCTGCGGGGTACTTTTAATGGAATAATTTTGTAACTCCAGATCCAAGTCTCCATGATGTTTGATGGTCAGTCGGCAGTCGAAGTGCATCCCAAAGCCAGAATGGATGACTTAAAGACCTTTACGTCCCTGAGCCTGTACATGAAGCCTCCTCCTGTGAAGCAACCAGAGCTGGGTGGGACTGCAGATCAGTTCGTCCTATACCTCGGAAGCAAAAACGTAAGAACATGTGGTTGTAAATGATGGAATAATGTTGAAAGGAAAGATAAGTGCTTCTTCTCTTGCCTTAAAACAAAGCTACCTATGCAAATAAACAAAATTTCCATTCTAGCGCCTCAAAAGGTATAGACCATTTTAGGGCCAAGACTAAAGTAGTGACTTTAGGACAAGTAATTCCTTCTCTGTGTGGGATATTTCTGTGGTTTCTTCATATCGGCCTCACACTGCTAAGTCTGAGGTGTCTGAATGCAGCATTTCAAAGACATCCAGAGTACAGAGGCCTATTATGTTTAAGGCTGAACCCTGCTTGGAAGGTGCATAGCAATCGGTATTGCCAGGCTGCATTATATCCCCAGATTAGCCGAACAAGGATAGCACACTCCTGGCAGCCATCAAATGTCCACAGGCCCGCAGTTGCTTGCCTTCCTGCCCAGGGTATATTTGGACAGGCATGGAGGGATCGGGGGGAGGGGCAGCACACTGATGCAGCCACAGGGAGGCTGCAAAGGACGAGGCGCTGCCCAGTCTAACAGGCACTTTGGTAATAATTCAAGCCAGACATGCCTTATATACAGCCAAGCATCTGGATTGCTAATTGTCTTTTAAAGAAATGAGAACAAAAGATGATACTCATTCATATGGATTTTATTTAAGAGACTTCTTGACATTTCAGGCCAAAAAAGAGTACATGGGTCTTGCAATCAAAAATGATAACCTGGTGTACATTTATAACTTGGGAACTAAGGATGTAGAGATTCCCCTGGACTCCAAGCCTGTCAGCTCCTGGCCTGCTTACTTCAGCATTGTCAAGATTGAAAGGTAAAGTGAATCCATGACACAGGGCTCATCTTCAAATTTCATAAAAAAATCTATTGAATGCACTCACACACACACATACACACACGCATACACACACACACACACACACACACACACAGTCTTTCTATGGATGTTGCTCCTTTTTCTTCCATTATTCCTGTGTTCCTTCACAAATACCTTAATGGAAAACACAAAATTAGAAAGAATAGTCATCACTTCTAAAGAGCAATCTGATTATTAGATTTTTTTAATCTGGCCAATCCATGAATTGATTCCAAGATGGAATGTCTTTTTTCCCCTTCCCTTTGATTGTTGACATTCTATAAATGCTCATGAAAGTGACAAAATCAAATCACCAGTTCTGTGATGAAGGGACATTCACATTTTGACATTTTAAAAAAACATATTTTCTACAAATTATCTGGCTAATAAAGAGTGAAAATTCTTTATCTGAACAGGGTAGGAAAACACGGAAAGGTGTTTTTAACAGTCCCAAGTCTAAGTAGCACCGCAGAGGAAAAGTTTATTAAAAAGGGGGAATTTGCGGGAGATGACTCCTTGTTGGATCTGGATCCTGAGGACACTGTGTTTTATGTTGGTGGCGTGCCTTCAAACTTCAAGGTGAGCTATCCAGCTATATTTTGACTTATTGCAAATCTATAGTGATTGTTTTTAGAAGTCCATAAAGCCTACAGTGATTCAGGGCTTGGATGGAAACCTTAATATCTTAAAAAAAAAGAGTTTAGCTCAGTGGGTGGTAGAATTCTGAATTAGGATCTATAAATCTGCTGCTTAAATCTGGTCTGTGCTACCCATATTTTCATAGTGTCAAATACTTTCAAGCTATATCTAACACTTGAATATCAATTTATTTCATTCTGATACATGCATATGTAATTAATTACCCCCACCTACTGCAGGAATGTCTGTACCTTGTGGGTTTATAGCTAGTCTTCAGGTTCACAGACGACAGTTTCAAAAACTCAGTTATCACAGCTAATGTACAGGCATGAAATGAAATACCTAGGATGAGGGAGGGGGTGGGGTCTAGGAAGGGGGATGAGACCCATTGAAGGACAGATACAGGAAAGGCCCAGGAAGACGGGGAGTTGATCTAGGATTTCAGTTGCAGAACTATTACTCACTAGTGAGAGACACATTATTGAACCTCTCTGAGAATTACTTTCCCTCTCTTTATGTGAGGACAGGAATACCTACCTCACAGAGCTGGTGTAAGGATTGACTTTGGTCATGAATCCAGTCACGTGTGTGACTGGCACATAGTATATGCTCAATAAACCCCACCCTCTCTGCTAAGATATGGACAACTGAAAAATCATTGTTATTCTAAATGGTTTAGTATAGAATAGACACAAACTCAGGTCTAGAAAGATATTTCTGTCAGTGGGAGGGTCCCCTTGACCTACTGTTGTCTCACTGCCTGATCTGTGTGGACTGGATGAGATGTGGTCATGGCACAGTTGACTTCACCTTGTTTTGCAGCTCCCTGCCAGCTTAAACCTGCCTGGCTTCGTTGGCTGCCTGGAATTGGCCACTTTGAACAATGATGTGATCAGCTTGTACAACTTTAAGCACATCTATAATATGGATCCCTCCAAATCAGTGCCCTGTGCCAGGTAAGAAAGTGTTAAGAGTACTAAAAATTTGATAGCCATGCAAGAGCTGCAGATGAGACAAGTGTGGGTAAATATTCAGGTTTTCAATCTTTTTTGGGGGGAAACCAGTTTTGAAACCGCATAATAGTCATGCCTGCACACAACTTTTCAGTTCTTCTCTACCATAATGAGCATACACTATTATCAAAAGTGTTAAACTACTTGTTTGCAGCTCTGGTTTCAGATTCCAGAGACAGGGGTCTCACTGGAACCTTCTGTTATCTTAGCACATAGGGTAGAGGGAAAAAAATCCATTACAAACAATTTGTTTAAATGCTTCTTTGTGTCTCCTATGCAGACATCAGGACTTCATTTAAATGTTATTAAGGCCCATGAAAAATGTGAGAATGGGTTAAAAGGGCCTCACTTGAAAAGCATAACAGAAGCTGTCATATTCATATGATCCTTGTATTTTTATTTCAGAGATAAACTGGCCTTTACTCAGAGTCGGGCTGCCAGCTATTTCTTCGATGGTTCTAGTTATGCCGTGGTGAGGGATATCACAAGGAGAGGGAAATTCGGTCAGGTGACTCGCTTTGACATAGAAGTTAGAACACCAGCTGACAACGGCCTTGTGCTCCTAATGGTCAATGGAGTGAGTAAAAATAAAAATCCTACATCTTCTCCCTTATTGCCTTTACTTTCTGCCATGCATGTTTCTAGGAACCTTCCCAGGTTGAGTGTGTCATGCCATCAAACTGAAGTTTTAGCTTAGAAAGCAAAATTGGGTTTTTTTTCCTTCAAGGAAATGATGTCAGCAGTAAGTAAAAGCAGCCATGAGATGCACTTCCCTGCAGTACATTTTTGGATATATATTAAATATAACCCCTTTAATAAACTAAGGGAACTTCTAAGGAAAATCAGCACCAAGATCTAGGCGAGCATGTGTCTACAGAAATTTAGCACTGACTTTTAAAATCATATGCCCTAATCAGTTAAAAAGAAGTTTGCATGCTTAATATATGTGTGTGTGTATGTGTGTGTGTATGTATACACACACACACACATACATCTTTTTATTTATTAATGATACACATATACTACATATGAATATAATATTCAAAACTAGGAAAAAGATAATTTATATAAATACTGAATAAAAATAAATACAATTTTAAAATAAAGATGAAGTAAAATAAAATTAATTTTATTTTGCTAATGATATAAAAATTATTAATGGCAGTGTTAGTGAGAACAGTGTAATTAAACATGCTTAAGTATTTTTGAAAGTCTCATTAAACGCTTTGTGATACAAGTTTTGTCCTGAGTCCAGTTTATTTCAAAACTAAGTTTTATTGGCTATCATAACTAGACAAAATACCTCATATAAATAAAAATGTAGGGGCTTCCCTGGTGGCACAGTGGTTGAGAATCTTCCTGTGACACGGGTTCGAGCCCTGGTCTGGGAAGATCCCACATGCCACGGAGCAACTAGGCCCAGGTGCCACAACTACTGAGCCTACGCCTCTGGAACCTGTGCTCGGCAACAAGAGAGGCCACGACAGTGAGAGGCCCATGCACCGCGATGAAGAGTGGCCCCCGCTCGCCGCAACTAGAGAAAGCCCTCGCACAGAAACGAAGACCCAACGCAGCCAAAAATAAATAAATAAATTAATTAATTTTTAAAAAATAAAAATAAAATGTAGGAAATATATGATTGGCTGTGCTTACTAAATCATGGTACGGTTATTCAGTCTCATTCACCAGTTGGCAAAAGTTGTCTTTGAAATTCAGCTGGCACATTTTCATCTTTCCTGATGTCAGTTCTTGCAAAGTAATCAGATATTGTATCATTTTGTAAACTTTAACAAAGGAATTCAAGACCTTTAAAAATCTTCATTTGAAAGACTTTTATTAAACAGGTTAGAAATTTCTTTCCAGAAATGTTTTAATAGTGCAGATATGAGAGTTTTTATGGTAGTATACTTACATTCTTTTCATCAACAAATTTACTTACCAATAGAAAACTTTTCCATATGCATATTTTAAAAACCATCTCCCCAGGGCTTCCCTGGTTGCACAGGGGTTAAGAATTCGCCTGCCAATGCAGGGGACATGGGTTCGAGCCCTGGTCCGGGAAGATCCCACATGCCACGGAGCAGCTAACCCCGTGCACTACAACTACTGAGCCTGTACTCTAGAGCCCATAAGCCACAACTACTGAGCCCATGTGCCACAACTACTGAAGCTCGTGCACAACCCGTGCACCTAGAGCCCATACTCCACAACAGGAGAAGCCACCACAATGAAAAGCCCGCACACTGCAACGAAGAGTAGCCCCCGCCCACCACAACTAGAGAAAGCCCGCGTGCAGCAACCAAGACAAAAACCATCTCTCCAGAGTACAACTTTCTTCCCTGCCAAAATAGTTTCTCATCCATTGTTATAATGTCCCTTACCTTGAAATTACAGATCAAGTATGGTTTTTTTAGTAGCTAGTAGGTTTTATACTACTAAAAGACATTTGTCATCACAAGTAAAGGTCAATAAATTTAGAATAATTCATTTTATAAGGAAAATGTGTAACCCTCTTGAAACTTAACAGCATTTTTAGTAACTTACAGGAAATAATCTGCAAACATCTACGTGTCTCAAAATATTTTCACATCACTGTATCTCAGCAGAAAATTACTGTAAATAGTCTATTATTAAGTGACCTCACTCATAAATCCATGTAACCAGGCACACATAAACGTCAATAATTGCAATAGGCTAAACACAAAGAAATGGGTGGGGGGGCCATGGTCTGCCTTCAAGTGTGGAACTTCATTCTCAAAGCCTCACATACTGTGTGAATCTAAATCCCGTGAAAATCCATCCAAAGACAAAATGAAGGCCCAGAGTCAATCCACATATTAAATATGAAAAGTTAGCTTCTTTCTCTATTTTAGAGTTTTAAAATGAGTATAAATAGAAGTTGAAATATTTCCTTTCTATACCTCAGTGGATTTTGTTCCACATTCTCAAGAGTATATAAATTCTGCCCAAAACATCACTTTCTGTGAAATAGGGACTTTCCATAATACTTTATTTTTCAAATCCATTGAATTCTTCTTTTTTTTTTGGATGTGGACCATTTTTTGTTTCAGTCTTTATTGAATTTGTTACAATATTGCTTCTGTTTTTATGTTTTGGTTTTTTGGCTGAGAGGCATGTGGGATCTTAGCTTCCCAACCAGGTATCAAACCTGCATCCCCTGCATTGGATGTGCAGAGTCTTAACCACCGTACCACCAGGGAAGTCCCGAAAATCCATTGAATTCTTGTGTCTAGGAACTATCTTCTAAAACAAGCAAGACTGATCAGTAAATTACTTGAGTGTTATGGAATTACTTTGGTTCTTGAATATCACATGGTCCAAATGCATAATAATTCCGTATTTATCTACATAACTCCAGTGTTTCAAAATAACACAGGAATGCCCTTCTTTTTCTTGAGGTCCATATTTGCTGATAATTTTCTAAGTTTCTTTCCAGCATACCTTGGAATTCTTTTTCAATGTTACCAATTTTGCTCTTAAAGTGAAATTTAATCACATCTATTGGCCTGTTACACTTTGAAATGTTGCCTTAAATAAGGGCAGTTGAATACATATGGTCTATAATACTCTGTTTCAAGATTGTTGAAGGTCAATAAGGTAAATTTAAAATTTCATTAATTCACAAAGCAAATGAAAAACAATAGAAGATAATTGTTTTAAATTGTAGATAAATATTAAAATTTTGGTGTATAAATGAGACATAACTGCTGATATGATATAGTTGTGATTTTTATTTCATAATAAGAATACCATGAGACTTCTTTAGTCTTCAAACAGTTTCAATAATAAAGAATACAGTGTTATTTCTCAAATTCAGCTAAACCTTCTCTTTCATAATAGCAGATGCTCACGTCGTATAACTTTTTCTTCTCCACAGAGTATGTTTTTCACCCTGGAAATGCGCAATGGTTACCTACATGTGTCCTATGACTTTGGGTTTAGCAACGGCCCTGTGCATCTTGAAGACACAATGAAGAAAGCTCAAATTAATGATGCAAAATACCATGAGGTACTGATCGTTGCAGTTTGAGTATTTTGTTTTGTTTTATTTGTATTTAGATCTACTGATCTAATCAGATGGTCAAATGAGATAGGTGAGAAAGTAATTAAATTGAACACCTTCACATATAAAAACCAAGTGAAAGGCCCTCACCTACTCAACTCCAGTATAATATTTGCTTTAAAAGAATGGATATTTTATCATATTGGAGTTGGGTTTTTTCAAAATTAATTAATTATTTTATTATTATTTTGGGGGGCTGCGTTGGGTCTTCTTTGCTGTGTGCAGGCTTTCTCTAGTTGCCATGAGCAGGGGCTGCTCTTCATTGCAGTGTGCAGGCTTCTCATTGTGGTGGCTTCTCTTGTTGCAGAGCACAGGCTGTATGCATGCGGGCTTCAGTAGTTGTGGCACGCAGGCTCAGTAGTTGTGGCACACGGACTTAGTAGCTCTACAGCATGTGGAATCTTCCCAGACCAGGGATCGAACCCATGTCCCCTGCATTGGCAGGAGGATTCTTAACCACTGTGCTACAAGAGAAGTCCCATATTGGAGTTTCTAATAAAAGAGTCAGTGAAGATTCATTTTAATTGCTTCATTGATCAAAAGACTCCCATTAATACTCTATCTCTTGATTATGATGGCACTTCTATACATCTGTTGAAAATGAGAGTGTAGATACACAGCCATTTTTTTGCTTTTTCCTTGAGTCCCATTAAATGTAAAAAGAGTAGATACAAGTAAATAATTTCCTTTTAAACCATTTATCCAAAACTTAGAAAATACTAACAGAGATTTTCTTATAAAGAAAACCCACAAAGAATGCACTTTAGTCCTGAAACAGATGTGAAGTATACTGATAATATATTTCATCTATTTTCACTAACAACTACTTTAAATCTACACTTTAATAAAATATATAAAAGGCATAATATCTTTTAAGTTGAACTGAAATGCAGAGAGTAGAGGCTATATTTCTCTTTTCAGTTCAAAGTCCATAGCCTTCATGAGGATGGTTTACAAAGAATATTTTAACTATTTCTCTGACTGGCATTTTCCCACATTCATTAAAGCATCTCACTACACCACCAAAAAATGACACCTGGCAGCATTCAGTCCAGGGTCCAGAAGGTAACTGTTTATAATTTTTTTCCTGCATCCCCTCAAAGGGGCAAAATAAAACAGTTGATCTCATAGCAAAATTTTTCTTGGGCTAGCTCTGTCTCCATATGGAAACCCTTCTCCAGCACATATGAACTTCTGGTTATGTAAGTAAGAGTTTTCATGTCTGTGAGTAAGAAAGAAAGATCTTATTCCCCGCTTTTGAACAAACAAGCATAAGAACATGGAGGCCCAACTCTTACAACCAGAATAATTAAAATATATAGCAGTCTTCAAAAAGGTGATTGTTAAGCAGTGATCAACTTACTATGCATTGTTTCTCCCAGATCTCAATCATTTACCACAATGATAAGAAAATGATTTTGGTAGTTGACAGACGACATGTCAAGAGCATGGACAATGAAAAGATGAAAGTACCTTTTACAGACATATACATTGGAGGAGCTCCCCCAGAAATTTTAGAATCAAGGTAAGCTTTTTTGTTGTTGTTAAGCTGCTTGTTCCTAACGAAGCACTGGGCTGAGGATTCAACATCCAGGAAAGGTGTAGTAAATGTTTGAGCATTCCCACCTACTACTTCTGTACACATTTACAGAAGCACACACACAGTCATTCACCCATGGGCCCTGTGCAGTTAGTCCTCATGACCCCCTTAAATTGTCATCTAGTAGATGTAACCTACAGATTTCTTTAATTATTTATTACTCTTAGAACATAGTCTAATGCAGTATTTCTTATCCGCAAGAGGAAAGGTGGAGCATGTGTATTATGTGAAAACAAAGAAGCATTGTGTTCATTTACTTTTGTTTTAGTATTAATTTAGACTTACTTGAACTCTCAAATAGCATCTTAGGGTAAACAACAATTTTAAGCCTGTGGGGATTGTGAATTAAGTATAATGAAACATTAATATATTCAAAAATTCAGCTGTCTCTTATTACCATCGGTTCATAGCATCAGAGACTCTTAAAACTGAGAGACAGCTTTAGGATATTCCAGTCCAGTCACTCTCAACCCTGCTTCTCATTAGAATAACCTAGAGAACTTTTATAAACATTTTTACCCATGACCATTCTCCAGAAATTCTAATTGTTCTGTGATGAGGCCCCAACCGTAAGCTTCCTTTCCAAACTAAATATCCTCTTCAATTCCTTCAGCCATGCCACATGGGATATTTAACCATTATGGTTGCTGTATGTGCACCTCAGTCTGTCAATTAGCATGGTCATGCAGCTATGATCTTGTCAGAGTACAGTGGGACTGTTACCCCTTAATTTGGCCAGTATTCACCTAAAATACATGGAAGTCATTGTAACTTGCTCAAAATTAACTTCATATTCATACAATATCCAATAATATGTTCTTGGGCACTTCCTATCTATTAGCCATAACGATGCGTACTAGGATTACAGTTTTGAGCAAAATGCCATCCTTGATCTTAAAGATAAAGGATTTCTCACTTTGCTATTGCTCCAGAGGCCCAACGTTCGCTAAAAACTTCTCTAGCCTTAGTTGATTAGTGTGTTGCACATACATTAAGGACAAGTAAATGAGTTCATGACCCAAGTGGATTAGTGGAAGACTGAAGACCCGGGTTCAAATCCTAACTTACCACTTGTGACATTTAAAAAAATAACTTAATATTTCTCAGTTTCACTTTATAGGTAAACCATGTGAAACTGCCAATTTTTGACCCATACATATGTCAGTTCATTATGGTTCAACCTATTAATCATCTGTAAAAGGGAAATAATAGCATCACTATCTATATCACTGAACTGTTATACAGATAAAATGAGCTAATGTAAGTTAAAGGATCTTGAAAACTATAAAGAAGTAAACAAATTGGCTTCGTGCAGAATAAAGCTGTTCTGTATGCAAAGATTAGACATTACTGTGTGCTTATGAAAGAAGGCATGAGAATATGAATAATTATAAAGCTATTAAAAATAACTACAAATAAAATCAAACTTTTATATCCTACATATGTAGGGTAACATCATCATCATGGCTATATCAGTAAAGACTTATTTTCTTTTCCAGGACCCTTAGAGTACACCTTCCCCTGGATATCAATTTCAGAGGATGCATGAAGGGTTTCCAGTTCCAAAAGAAAGATTTCAATTTATTAGAACAGACAGAAACCCTGGGAGTTGGTTATGGATGCCCAGAAGACTCTCTTGTAAGTACACAATCAAAAGGTTTTTAATAAATAGACAAGAAACTTACCGCTCTTAAAAGCTGAAAAAGCTCTTTTCTCTGTGGTCCTGTGTACACCTTGGGCTCTTTTCTGCCACCAGTGGGAAGAAGAATCATTAAGCTAAAAAAGCTTGTGGGGATCCTCTGTGACTTGTCCAGTTGCTTCACTTTTCAATGGCTGGGGCTACCAAAGCCCAGAGAGGCTGCGTGAGCATCTTCACTCACTCATGGTGGAGGAAGTAGGGAAGCTGAAACCCCATCTTTTAGAGGCATACAGAAGGAAGGCTAGCATGCCTGAATTCCAGTATAAACCAGAAATTAAAACATAACTATTAACGTAGGAACTAGCAGATAAGACCTTTGGTATGTAAGAAATGGACATTTTTAAGCTTTTGATAATTATCCAAACACTGTATTCCCACTTTCTTTGGCACACAGATATCCCGCAGAGCATATTTCAATGGACAGAGTTTCATTGCTTCAATTCAGAAAATATCTTTTTTCGACGGCTTTGAGGGAGGTTTTAATTTCCGAACATTACAGCCAAATGGGTTACTATTCTATTATGCTTCGGGGGTAAGTATTTGTTTTTCTTTGTGGTAATTGTTTTGTCTTTTAAAAATACTTTTAAGCACATTAAAAGTGATTTTCAATTCAGATTAATTTTGACTCGTGTACACACACAAATGTCTCATTTCAGACCCTTTGTAAAATATTATATATATTGTATATGAGGAGTTTTTAACCTGGGCTTCATAGACCCACTTCTCAGGGGTTCATAGAAAGAATTCAGTGGGTCTGTGCACTAGGTAAGAAAAAATTACAACTTTATTTTCTCTAACTAAAATTTAGCATTTTCTTCAGTTGTGAATGTTGGCAACAAACCACAGGAATTTTAGCAGTACCTGTGACTTTGTCATTAATAGAAATCACAGGTACTTTTCATTGCACATTATAGTTGTCACAGGTATCTCAAAATATTTTTGCTCATTGCTACTTCTAAATTGCAGTAGTTATTAGATGTGCTAATAGATTTTATTATTTAGTGCCTTAATGTAGAAGTACATATAGAACTATATCACATATTTATTGTTTCAATATTCTGAAACTGTATTTCAATGTAATTGGTTTCCTTTGTATTCCTACATATTTTGTTCAGTGATTTTAAAATATTTTATGAAGGGGTCCGTATTTATCACCAAACTGCCAAAAGAGTGCATAGCACAAAAAATGTTAGGAACCTCTGTGTATAGATACAAACTCATGTGTGATTCAGTTTGTGAAATAGTTCTTGAATTTGGTATAGAACACTGTAGCTCAGCTTATAAAGATACACTGTGTTGAGAATAAAATAAGGTTTGTACAAGTTTGGTGACCTTAAGATCTAACTGATTTATCTCTGAAAAGGTCATCACCAATATATACACTGATGGACCAGGTCATAATATGATTTGTAAAAGCAGCTTTTACTTTTCATTCTTATTACCTTGTATCTGTCACATTTATATCCAATTTAAATCAGTAGCATCCGTGAGAATTTACCCAAAACACTTTGTAGGACCTCTGCCACCAAACCTGCCTCAGATTACCATGGTTAGTTAAATAATACCTTTTGTCCACAAAAAGTAGTTATGTTGAGGGCTAACTGTAGAGGTTGATGCCCACATAGGGAAGAGAAGGAAGGTTATCATTTTGACAATATTTTAAGACAAACAATAAGCAAATTCAGAAAAAGATGTTAACTTCTGCTATTTTTAAATTTTTCTGCCTCTGTAGATGAAAAGTGAAACATTTTAAAAAGCCACATTAGCAAATTAACCCATGACTGGTCATCTAGCTACATCCCCAAGGAAATTCAAATATTGCCTTTTCAAAAGTGAGACTGATGACAGAATAGAAATGCCTGAGTTAAGAAAGTAACTGATGCTGGGATGACAACTACTTAGCATGACAAAATCACCTGAAATTTTCAGTTCAAAATACAGGAAATTCCTGTTTCCATTGAAATGTACCTGATTTTATAGGTAACACCAATACAAGCAATATTTTGTTGTTGTTGTTCATAAAAATTATTTTTCAAGCAAATTTCCCACACGATGGGAGTTCCTTTAAGCAATCCCATTAAGTAAGTGTTGAAAACGTGTCCATCTTTTGGATACCTGGCCTCCCTAGTTAAAAAACTTGTGCTTGCATTTCAGTCAGACGTGTTCTCCATTTCATTGGATAATGGCACTGTGATCATGGATGTAAAGGGAATCAAGGTGCAGTCGGCAGATAAGCAGTATAATGACGGGCTGTCCCACTTCATCATTACCTCTGTCTCCCCCGCAAGGTACAGCTCCTCACTTTATTTTCTTTCCACCATATGGCTTTATCTGTAGGGCATGATTCCGTCCAGTGACCACTGCGAATAATAGGCTATATTATTACTTTTACAGTGTTTAAAAAAATGATAGAAGGAACAACTTACCTTCTTTTAAAAAATTGATATTAATTTTTAAGACATGCCACATAAATCACTATAAAATTAACTAACAGGTATGTAAAGTTTTTTTCCCAGTGAAACCATAAGCTATAATCTCCTTGAGGGAAGTACCTGCACATAGCACTTACTAAATTGAGTGCAGTGTTTTGCACATAGAAGGAGCTCAGCAAATAATTGGTTTCATTAGAACAATTGAGAATGTTGCATTTACGGCCACATTTTTAAAAGTCTAACTTTATCTTTAAAATGTATAATACTGAGTTTCTTTTTCATAAAAAGAAAGTCTTTCTGGAAAAGAAAGAAATTTCTGTTGTAGACTGCTGCTATTCTGTGTCCACTTCTATGGAGCCCTCCCATTATAAACAACATTAATAGGTCTTTTCAAGACACCATTTCCAATCACTATCAATGTGCTTTACAATGAAAATAGTTTCCCACAAATGATCACCATGATTTATGTTCTGATTTTTCCACACCAAAAAAAAAAAAAGTTGCCGATGACTAGTCATCTGAACTTGCTTGTATGGGTTTAAATTCTATTCATGGTTTGGAGAGTCTTTTCTGCATATAGACGTAGTCAACCATTTTATCCTGAGTCTCACGAAGAGTCTGGCAACTTGTTATCTTGTCATTAACCAAATGTTCCATTTCAATTCCATGAGAAAACCTGCAACCTAGAATGGAACTCGAGGTAAAATGTTAGCTGTGTAGTGCTTAAAGAAGCTTTTTCCTTACAGGTATGAATTGATAGTAGATAAAAGCAGACTTGGGAGTAAGAACCCTACCAAAGGAAAAGTGGAACAGACACAAGCAGGTGAAAAGAAGTTCTACTTCGGTGGCTCACCCATCAGTCCCCAGTATGCTAATTTCACTGGCTGTATAAGTAATGCCTACTTTACCAGGTATAATATTTTTATTATTCATAAATTTGCATGATTGATAAAGATCAAGTCGATAATGAAAATATTTATGGTGTTAAAAGTTAGAACTATGAAATATCAGAGGCATTAGAGGGTAGTAATTAAAAGCTTGCATGTGCTTGAGAAACTGACACACTTGGGTTTGTGTGTAGGTGTTTTGCCTTTTAATTTCTGTATGACATTGGCTAAGTAAGCCTTCATTTCTTCACTTGCAAAATGCAGATAATAACAGGGCCTGCCTGGTAGACTTGTTATGAGGATTAAATGAGATAATGTGCATAAAGCACCTGGCGTACAGCAAACTGTAAATCTTAAATGCGATTATTTCTGTACTTATTATCTATGGTTAATAAGTACAGATTATTTCTGTACTTATTATCAATGGTATAGTACAGAGCAACATACCCAAATCATCCTTAAAGATCTCAGAAAGTCTTTTAAAATTTAATGCATGACTTTATTTTTTTCATCATTTTCCTTTTATTGAAATTTAGTTGACGTACCATATTATGTTAATTTCAGGTGTACTACATAGTGATTTGACATTTGCATATGTTATGAAATGCTCACCAAGATAAGTCTGCTAACCATCTGTCCCCATACCATTATTACAGTATTATCGACTGTATCCCTTTTGCTGTTGTTACATGCCTGGGGCTTATTTACGTTGGAAGAGGGGCTTGTACCTCTTAACCCTCTTCACCGGTTTTGCACCCCCACCTCCCCTTTGGCAGCCACCCATTTGCTGTCTGTATCTATGGCTCTGTTTCTGTTTTGTTGTCTGTTTTGTTTTTTAGATTCCACATATAAGTGAAGTCATGTAGTATCTGTCTTTCTCCATCTGACTTATTTCACTTAACATAATACCCTCTAGATCCATCCATGTCACACATGGCAAGATTTCATTTTTTGTGGCTGAATAATATTACATATATATACCGCATCTTTATCCATTCATCTATCAGTAGACAGGTTGCTTCCATATTGTGGCTATTGTAAATAATGCTGCAATGAACATAGGGGTACATATATCTTTTCAAATTAGTGTTTTTGTTTTCTTCTGTGAATACCCAGCAATGGAATTGCTGGATCATATGGCATTTCTAATTTTAATGTTTTGGGGAACCTCCATACTGCTTTCCATAGTGGCTGCTTTATGACAGGCATTCTGACAGGTGTGAGGTGGTATCTCTTTGTAGTTTTGATTTGCATTTCCCTGATGATTAGTGATGTTGAGCATCTTTTCACATGTCTGTTGGCCATCTGTATGTCTTCTTTGGAGAAATGTCCACTTACGTCCTCTGCCCCCTTTTTTAATCAAGTTGTTTGGTTTTGTTACGTTGAATTGTATGAGTTCTTTGTGTATTTTGTATATTAACCCTTTATCAGATATATTGTTTGCAAATATCTTCTCCCATTCTGTAGGCTCCGTTTTTGTTTTGTACTTAACAAAGACAGTGAGGGCCCCCTGAGTACAAAAACATGCAAGGAAGGAATTTAATACAGATTAAGTAACACAGATGAGGTCCCCATCACCCAGAGCATGGTGAGGGAAAACATGTTCATCTGTCAGAATGTGCTGGTGTCAGGTACAAAGTTATTGGTTAATTGGTTAAATGATCATTTCAAGGGTTATCATTAAGGTAGTGGTTGGTGGATAAAGGCTCATCATGTATGTGTACACACACACACATTTTAATTGCTGAAGTTCTTTGACTGCCATAGTTTCATCATGTAATTCTAAACAACATTTTTAAGGTTTTTCTTTCCTCTATTACAAACACAGGTTGGATAGAGATGTGGAGGTCGAAGATTTCCAGCGGTATTCTGAAAAGGTCCATACTTCTCTTTATGAGTGTCCCATTGAGTCTTCACCATTGTTTCTCCTTCACAAAAAAGGAAAAAATTCCTCAAAGCCTGAAACAAGTCAGAATAAAAAGGTAAAAGATCATACCGGGCCAACTTCTTGATTGCCCTTGTATTCCACACACACAATTCGAGACACTGATGCTTTATAGAATTTACTCTTGTTTGCAGCTGTGTACATATGAAAGATACGATTCTTGTAGTATCTGATATTGCAGTTTACCAGATTTGTTGTATCATTTCTTGTTCCCAGAAAAACAGTTTGAATAAGCTTTTACTCATACTTCCAACTGCTTTTCATTACAATGGTTACAATTGCTCTGTACTTTATAATATGTATTATTTATTGTGCTAAGTCTCCAGTATCATTTGTTTTTGCATAACAATCTCTGGTTTCTGTCACAGTCATGGAAATTATTAGTTTCTAATCTTACCCTGTTTTCCCCTCCTTCCTTGACCTTCATTTTAACCACTCACACAGTTGACCTGTGGCATCAACTAGGGCAGCTCTTGCATCAAATTCTTGAGTCTTAAATTGCGTTCGCTGATGACTATTCTTTCTCGTTCATTTACTCCTAGCATGTACATTATTTGCCTTCATTACAAGTGAAAGTCTAATTCCTTGTCATTCTTTCAATCTAACCCTCCCTACTCCTTCCTGGTCCAATGTTAACAATGCACTCAAGTACCAGTGCTCCCATCCTGGTCCAAGCCATCATCATCTCCCATATGAATTACTGTAATAGCCTCCCAAGAAGACTCCCTGCTTTTACCTTGTTCCCCAATAGTATATTCTCAGCACAACAACCAGATCCTTTTAAACATGCCCTATCATGTTACTCCTCTGCTTGAAGTGGCCCCCCACTTCACTCAGAGTAAATGCTCAAGTTCCTACAATGTCATAAGAGGCCCTATATTTTCCAGGCCTCCTTCCCTCACTCACTCTTCTCTTCCCATTGATCTCCTGGCTATTTCTAAAACAGGCCATGTACACTCCTGCCTAAGATCCTCACCTGAGCTTTCCTCTTGCCTGGACCACTCTTCCCCCAAATATCTGCATGGACAACTCCTTTGCCTTCTAGGACTGCCCAGCTGTCATCTGCTCAGTGAGCCCTACCTTAACCCCTATTTTATTTTATTTTTTTTTTTAAATTGAAGTGTAGTTGCTGTATAATATTATATAAGTTACAGGTATAAATATAGTGACTCACAATTTTTAAAGGTTATATTCCACGTATAGTTGCTATAAAATATTGGCTATATTCCCCATGTTGTATATTATATCCGTGTAGCCTATTTTATACCTAATAGTTTGTACCTCTTATTTCCCTACCCCTATATTGTCCCTCCACCTTTTCCTCCCCCTACTGGTAACCACTAGTTTGTTCTCTATGAGTCTGCTTCTTTTTTTGTTATATTCACTAGTTTGTTGTATTTTTTAGATTCCACATACAAGTGACATCATACAGTATTTGTCTTTCTCTGACTTATTTCACTTCGCATAATGCCTCCAAGTCCATCCAGGTTGCTGCAAATGGCAAAATTTTGTTCTTTTTTATGGCTGATTAGTATTCCATTGTGTATATATATACCACATCTTTTTATCTGTTCATCTGTTGATGTCCACTTAGGTTGCTTCCATATCTTGGCAATTGTAAACAATGCTGCTATGAACATTGGGGTGCATGTATCTTGTCAAATCAGAGTTTTTGTTTTTTCAGATATATGTCCAGTAGTGGAATTGCTGGGTCATATGGTAGTTCTATTTTTAGTTTTTTGAGATACTTCCATACTATTTTCCACAGTGGCTGCACCAATTTACATCCCCACCAACAGTGTAAGAGGGTTCCTTTTTCTCCATATCCTTACCAATTTGTGTTCTTTTTGATGATAGTGATTCTGACAGGTGTGAGGTGATATCTCACTGTGGTTTTGATTTGCATTTTCCTGATGTAGTGATGTTAAGCATCTTTTCATGTGCCTGTTGGCTTTTGGCATTTCCTCTTTGGAAAGGTGTCTATTCAGGTCTTCTTCCTATTTTTTAATTGGGTTGTTTGTTTTTTCAATGTTGATGTATCTTAGCCCTTATTTTATACTCCAGCATACCTCCTGCCTTCTACCACTACTACTGATCTTTTACCTTTTCCTAGTTGTTCTTTTTTCCATAGCACCTATCACATTTTAATTTATTATAGACTTTATTTATTATGGTTATTATGAGAGAGGCCTAATAGTTCATAAATGGAAAATCACAAATAATATACTCTTTATAGAAAAAGGCAGAAAGCTGTCCTGCAGAGAAAAGGAGAATGAAAGCAAACACTGAGAAAAACAAAGCTGAGATACCACAAACATCCAGAAAAGGAGTGCCTTAATTCTTCCTAGCTTTCCAATTCCTGATTCTTGGCTGTGGTAGGACCCCCCCACTACACTTTTTCTTGGATTGTGGAAGATACTCCTATATCCTTATAACACATTTCCCTCTTTGTCTTAAGTAGCTCAACCAGTTTGGCTATAATCTGAAACAAAAGAATCTTGCTAAATTGAAATTGGTACCACCAGTTGGATTGCAACTAATAGACCTTCAGAGAAAGAAATTACACTGGTAAAGTCAAGTCTAGTGGGGTTCAGTGGGAATCCCCACACACGTACCCATTTGGGGATAGTAAACTGAGTCTCTGTGTTATATGGTAGCAAAGCAATTGATTAAATTATAACTTTTCTTTTTTATTGTTATTCAGAGCATATATCCACAGAGGATTGAGAGTATTTGGTTGCCATATATAAATTTTATTAATTTTTGCAGCAGACAAGAGACAGGTCCTAGTCCATGTATTCCCACAGTGAGGCAGAGAAAGGCAAGGCTGGTCAGTTGAGACTCGTGATCCAACAAGGCCTGCTTTGCTCAGCCCCTGTCGTCTAAGTTACTGTCGCTCTCCTCTCACAGCTGAGTGGATACACTGGTTGAGGAAAAGTGAGATCCTCTCCACTGGAATGTAGAGAATGAAGAATGGCCAGAGTTGGGGAAAGTCCCCGACCCCCACCAGTCTCTCACCCGCACCCTCCATGCCACGTGCACACCATTTCCAGCTTTGTTCCTCAATGAGACAAAGGTGATCAATCTCCCATGATAAGGCTTGTTACTCCACTGGGGTTGGAATACAGTGTGGAGTTGGGAAATTTCCCAAGATACATTAGAGGAAAAGAGTCTCCCCGAAGCCCCACTCCAGCCCGTTCTGCCCACCCGTGGCTTGAAGCTATGGCCGTTACTTATAGGTGAGAGCCTGGGCCAACCAAAAACACATGGGTGACTGGATGTACTTCCTCCATCCAAGAGAGAAGGCTTGCTTCTGTAGCAGTGAATCAGGTTCTGAGTCCTGACAGCTGTGAGAGGTACAGAAGAAGGGATGGTAGAACCAGGTGGGCTTTGCTTTAGGACAGGTGAGTCTCTGAGCACCACTTCATTTTCTCCAATCTAACCACCACTGAGAGTTTCCAGTATCAGAACCCAACTTTAAGAGCCTCTGCCCTGAGAGCAGGGCACTGGCGTAGCTCGTCCGCCCTCTAATTCACTCATCTGCCCTCTGCCCGCCACACCTGCATTGTGAGGGTAATTCTGGGATTTGCCTGGAACACTGGTTTTTTTTGGAGGTCTTATCTTTTGTCCATATGAGATTAAGAATTTTATTGTCAGTCTGTTCCAATCTGTATGATTATCTTCTGGAAATTCCACACTGCTTTGTTTGACTAGTAAAAAGCCTCATAGACTTCCAGGACTATTGTGGATTTATTTTTATGTGTATAGTTCTTCTGACATTTCAGTGGGAATTAGGGAGGAGGAAAACGAAATGTGTGCATTCATTCAACAATCTGAACCAGAAATTGTCTTTTCTCCTCTAATCCTGTGTCTCCTGACTCTTACTTGTTCTCCAGTTCTCCCTAGCGCCAAACATTTCCTCTCTCTCCACCCTTGCTTTGTTGCAGGATTTCTTCCCAAGTGGGTCAGATCAGGCCACTCCCTGCTTTTCAAACCTGAGTGGCTCCTCATCACCTAAAACACAAGACCCATTCTTTACCAAGTCACCTAAGGTCCTTTCTGTCCAGCAACAACCTGTCTTCCAATTTGTTGTTTAAAAGCCTATTCTTCCAAATCAATTTTCAGTCCTTAAAAAACAGGAAGCATGTCTCACTCATCTTTCTGTTCCCCACCACACACTGCCCATGGAAGGCACGCAGAAACGCTGATTTCTTTCCCCTTCACTCCTACCTATTAGGTACTCAATAAACACTTGCTTGCATAAATGAGTAGATGAATGCTCAGATTTACTTGCATGTACTTTTGCTTCAGAAATTGACTAAATGACCATTAAATATTAGTCTATAGTTTCACAATTCTAAATTTTAAAATCAGTAGTGCAATTTTAAGAGCACAAGATAATTTAAAAAATTTTTCATATCCTGTCACATAGGATTGCTACATATCACCAGAAATATTCTTACATATTTTGAAGATGTTACTAGGTTGTTAACTTTTTATACAGGATGTGTAAATAATAATATATGTATTCAAGTGATATTGTTGCATATGATATGAGGATTTTATTGATTTGTCTCAGGGTTATTCTATTGCCAGCTTTTTCATTTTTCATCATTGATTAAGATGTGCATTTAATTTAAATCACAGAGCACTTGTCTCTATAGCTTCACCATCACAGACTAGAATTTTGGATTTGTTAACATACTCTATTGTTGTTGTTGTTACTGCTGCAGCTACTGCTGGCATTTGCTTATGGTGGTAGAGGAAGGAAGAGAGAGGCCTAATATTTTATGAGTGGAAAATGCACAAATAATATACCCTTTATTTATCATCATTATTAATGATAAGAAAATCAAAAATGAATTTTTGCTACTAGTATGTCAGTTTTGTCCCTTAAATGATTCATTGCCTCTTCTTATAGGGAGTGAAAAGTAAAGATGCTCCTTCATGGGATCCTGTTGGCCTGAAATTCCTAGAGAGGAATGTTCCAAGAGACTCTCACTGCCACCTTTCCAACAGCCCTAGAGCAATAGAGCACGCCTATCAGTATGGAGGGACAGCCAACAGCCGCCAAGAGTTTGAACACTTAAAAGGAGATTTTGGTGAAAAGTAAAGTAACATACTATCCTTTCAGAAACTTGATGCCATGGCTGGGCTGCATCCTTATTTACCATATGTCATCCTTTTCCTAATTTTTCTGTTCCAAATTCATCTTGTTTTTCATCAAAATGAATACTAAATAGTACATGATTCATACTGTCCAACAAATAACATTCTCTGTGACCTTCTTCCCAAAAATAAGGTTCATAAAACAGCATTCTCCTAGGAGTTTGCTGTACTTTATCAAAAGGAAAAGACAATCAAAGAAAGGAAGATGGGGTAAATTTTAAATGACTCATCGTTTAACCTTGCTATCACCTTCCCTCCCCCTTACAAATTGCTTTCAGATTGTAAATGGGAATGCATCTGAACTGCTGGAAGGTTAATAAGGAAAGACACTGAAAATACAAATGCGCTTGTATCTCTGTTGGCCCTCAAGCTATCTCTAAAGTTCATCACTCTTCCTGGTATTTCACAAATCTCCAGGTTATTTAGTATTATTGAAGATTCTTTGTAAACTGCTAGCACCCAAATATTCTTATATAGGTCTTATATAGCTCTTTCAAACATTCATACAAGCAGTGCATTCAATAAGAAACTCCTAATGCCTTCTAATTTTCTGTTTTCCTAATGGGCAGAATCAGTATTTTGTATTCTTCAGGAAAAATTTAGAGTTAATCAGACTGGAAATTAGCCTCATAAATGTATCTTACCTATGGCCTAGAGCTAAATTTCTAGAAATTTTTATTTAATTTTTACACATTCTGGTAGCTGTTTTTAGCATGTGATATCCATCGATTAATTTTTACAGGGAGAAAATTGAATCTGTATTTTAGACAGTACACAAATATTGTTTCTATGCAAAATTATATATGCATATTAATTACTACTATTTTGTCCACATGAAGCTTCTTTAACATAAAGATTTTTACTAAACTAATTGCAACCATATTTTAAAAGGAAGACATGAGATTATCCTTTACTGAAACAACACTTTCTTAAATGTGGGACGTATCCCTGTTGTGTGAGGAAATGGAGAAGGATTTACATTTTTGAACTAGCGGTGCTTACCCGATACTCACTAATAATACTAAGAATGTTAGTATTCTAATTTAATCTTTAATCTCATAGTATTCTATTCTAATCTTCTAATAATACTAATAATTAGAAGAATGTTGCTTGGGATTAGATCGAATGGCTTTATTCTTCCTTACACTCTGTTGCCTTGGGAAGTTAGAGATCACTCTCAGTCTCCTTTGACAGGTGGTAAGCTTTTTCTTCTCATTTACCAGATCCCAGTTTTCCATTGGTCTGAAAACACGTTCCTCCCATGGGATGATTTTCTATGTCTCGGATCAAGAAGAGAATGACTTCATGGCTCTATTCTTAGCCCACGGCCGCTTGGTTTTCATGTTTAATGTTGGCCACAAGAAACTGAAGATTAGAAGCCAAGAGAAATACAATGATGGTTTGTGGCATGATGTAAGTTGAAAGCAGAGAATATTATTATCAGCAAATGTCCACCACTGTCAAATGGACTGACCCTAATACCCACTGGGGGTTTTTCTAGAAACATCCATTTAAAAATTCTGTTGCTATATGTTCAATTTCAAAACTTTCATTAATTCATTATAAAAATCTTGAAGCATATTATTTTAAAAGAGATACAGTCTGAGTATAATATTTTTGACAGATCAATTTTTTTTAGTGCAGTTATTTTAAACAAAAGATCAATGGCCAACATAAACCGAAGTTTGGTTTTTAAGGATACTTTGCTCGACTGGTTTTTTTTTCCACTTCCTATAATGTTCTAAATTTTCAATGATTGCTGAGTGTCTCGTAGACTAAGCCACGGAAGGTACAAAGTAAAGAGTAAATCTGTTAGGACAACAGGATACAACAGGTAGAATAACCTAAATATCAAAGCAGTTCAGTGTGTATATACTGGAAAGAGTAAGCAATGTCAGATGCATTACAATTAATTATAATTAAATTTACAAGAGAGAGCATGTGGGCTGGCCAGCTGGGCAGAGCCTCATAGAGAACTCTGTTAAACATAAGCTGTATTCGGAAATTAAGCCTGTAACTTTAAATCAAGCGTTAAAGGAAGAGACTCCTAACCTTCAGAGAAAAGACCACTTTTTTAAAGAACTTCTGTGGCATTGCAGTAGCAAAGTTGGGAGGAGAGGCAACACAGGCTTCTCTATTGTCCTTCTCTCCATCCAGGTGATATTTATTCGGGAAAAGAGCAGCGGCCGACTGATAATTGATGGTCTTCGAGTCTTAGAAGAAAGTCTTCCCGCTACTGGAGCTACCTGGAAAATCAAGGGTCCTATTTATCTGGGAGGTGTGGCTCCTGGAAAGGCTGTGAAAAATGTCCAGGTAAGCCAGGCGTGACCAGGTAGAGCCATCGACCTTTAGAGCTGAAAGATCATTTAATCTAGCCCTCATTTTACGATTAGGAAACTGGCAAAAGTAAAACTGTAGTTTGGCTGGAGATGGGGTACATACGTGGGTATTGTCCTGAGGTTGTCTGTCCACCCTGTGACATTACAAAGCCCAGAGTGATCTTTTGATTCTAGGGTAGAGGTGAGATGAAAAATGTTTCAGAGATATAAACTGTCATGAAAAGTTATGTCTCAAGGAGATGCTTATTTGTTCAGCAAGTACCCATACTTTTAATCTTAAAAAAATACCCAAGAGGGGCTTCCCTGGTGGCGCAGTGGTTGAGAATCCGCCTGCCGATGCAGGAGACACGGGTTCGTGCCCTGGTTCGGGAAGATCCCACATGCCGCGGAGCAACTAAGCCCGTGAGCCATGGCCGCTAGGCCTGCGCGTCCGGAGCCTGTGCTCCGCAACGGGAGAGGCCACAACAGTGAGAGGCCCGCATACCGCAAAAAAAAAAACAAAAAAAAAACAAACAAAAAAAATACCCAAGAAAGAATTCCCAGGTGGTCCAGTGGTTAGGACTCAGTGCTTTCACTGCCACGGCCTGGGTTCAATCCCTGGTCGGAGAGTTAAGATCCTGCAAGCCGTGCGACGCAGCCAAAAAAAGAAAAAAAAAAAAAAAAAAAAAAAAATATATATATATATATATATATATCCAAAAATGAAAGTAAGTCATTCCATTATATCAATATATTATTGGATGAAAAAAACCTTTCAGGCCCTTATGTAAACTATGATCTCATTTTCATTTCTCACACACACACACATACACACAATTTGTAAATGTGCAAGGAAATGTGGTTACCCCTAGGGAGACGTGAGGATATAGTAGAAAACAACAACATTATTTTTGTAATTTAAAAGTTTAAAATATTGGACATTTAAAAATTATCTAGCAATAAAGGAATGCATCAAAGGACTCAGTTTTTTAACATAAATATAGATTTGACTTTAACACAAAGAATTAATATACTTCTAAGATCCATTAATATATGTGGATAAAGCAAAAAAGGGGGAAAATTTCATGTTTAATTAGATTTTAGGTAAATACCCCCAATTCCATGATAACTTCTTTAAAAGAAAGATTTCCAAAGCAGTGTGAAATCAGTTATCTCAAGTGGCCCGTGTTTCATGTTCTGTAGTATGATAAATGCTCAACTACAAAACAATGAAGCAAGCTTTCTGCTGTTTATTTAACCATGGTAGATTTAACAGTTAAGAACTTTGCTAGCCCATAGCAGCATTAGGTGATCTAGGGCACAGCTGTTCTTCTTGAAGAGAAATAAATGAGGATATTTCTAATGTTCAATTTGAAAACCACAGCTGCAATTTACCTTGTCTTGAAAAACGTAAAAATTATCGTTACCTTAATTACGGTAGGCTGTCATTATCAAATACAAAATTCCAGCCTCAAAGAGCTAGTTATAAAGCAACTACCTGGAAAACTATTGATCATTCAGATAACTAAGATAAATAAGGCAAGAAATTATTTGGTTTCTCTCTGGACTCAAATCCCTTCATTTTGTTTCCCTCTGGTACGTCTGTGAGTGTTGAGAAAATGGATTTTAAGAAATAATTTCTTCTCTCAGATAAACTCAGTCTACAGCTTCAGTGGCTGCCTCAGCAATCTCCAGCTCAATGGGGCCTCCATCACCTCTGCTTCTCAGACATTTAGCGTGACTCCTTGTTTTGAAGGCCCAATGGAAACAGGAACATACTTTTCAACAGAAGGAGGATACGTGGTTCTAGGTAACAATGACTTATGTTAAAATGTGAATCATGAAATACTTCTTTCTTAGCCATCTTAGAGATGGCTAACAGGGATGTTGAGCCCAAAGATAAAAACCAGAAAATCTAACTCACTTAGCCCTAGAAAATGGCCTCTTTCCATAAGGACCACCTTTCTCCTCTCCTACCCTCCAAACTAGACACATGGACCGTGCCCATCCCCGTTTGCTTTCCCCAGCCAGTGCTTCTCCACAGCTGCCAAACCTCTGGAGGTAGACCATCTTGGCCCCTTTAGAGTTTCCTATGCTGCACCATGGTCTAACCTGTGTTGGCTCTTGGCCACCTCAGTCTCTAGGTCTTTCTCTGCTCCCTCTAAGCATCACCCATTATTCCTACTAAGGAAGGTTCCACTTATTCCCCTTGCCAGCAACTCAAGTAGACAACACTATCCTAAAAACATTTTATTTCTAGATTTTTATTCTCCTCAACTCTTACTCTCTCACTCAATTCAACAAAGTTTTTATTGTGTGCCTCTGATATGACAGTCCCTATGCCAGGTGATGGAATATAACAGTTCTAAAAATAAATAAAATCCTGGGACTTCCCTGGCGGTCCAGTGGTTAAGGCTTCGCCTTCCAATGCAGGGGGTGTGGGTTCGATCCCTGATCCGGGAGCTAAGATCCCACATGCCTTGTGGCCAAAAAACCAAAACATAAAACAGAAGCAATATTGTAACAAATTCAATAAAGACTTAAAAAAATAAAAGTAGCATCAATAATTCCAAAAATAGGGCTTCCCCGGTGGCGCAATGGTTGAGAGTACGCCTGCCGATGCAGGGGACCACGGGTTCGTGCCCCGGTCCGGGAAGATCCCACATGCCGTGGAGCGGCTGGGCCCATGAGCCATGGCCGCTGAGCCTGCGCGTCCAGAGCCTGCGCTCCGCAACGGGAGAGGCCCGTGTACCACACAAAAAATAATAATAATAATAATAATTCCAATAAATAAATAAATAAAATCCTAAACAGACTGCACTCAATCACCATCCAATCCATTCCACCAACATTCTGTACAGCAGCCATTAGGTGTGAGGAGGGTACCAGGACAGGTGCTGGGAAAGAAGATAGGAGAAGGGTATAAAAACCACATGTTCCCTGCCCTCAACATCCCCTGAATAGAGACATTACAGTGCAGCCAAGTATTCCTTCTTAAACCGCCCGCATGTCCAATAGAATAACCAGAGGTAATATATCCTCTCTTTGTCTAGCTCATGATTTTACTTTCCTTTCTCCTCCTTTATCCCTACTAAAACACCTATAGGCACATTTTTCAACCCTTCATTGAATTTCGGTGATAAGAACTCAAAGACTTGGGGAGCCTGAAAAGCACAGCAACCTGCACAATTTATGTTCTCAATAAACATTAATTAATAGCAGGAAAAATTTTAAAGTTATCTGTGAGGAGACACATCAAGTGAACATTATTAAGATGCCCAGGTTTGCAATGAGTCTCTTGGAGTGAACACAGCTAGTCTTAAGAAGAATTCATTTTCTTGCATCATTGCAATAACAGCTCCTAACTGCTTTTGCTGCTCTCACTTTGTTTTTCCTCCCAAATGCTCCGCAGCACTGGCACCAGTTACTTTTTTAAGAATTATTTTAAATACAGATCTGATCAAGTCAGCTCCCTTGCTCAATGACTGCAAAGTCAAGTCTACCTTCCATACTGGAGCACTAGAGCCCTTCTCAGTGTGGCTCCCACCAGCCTTGCCCATTCACCTTGCCTCCCTCTACCCTTGCAGGGGACAGTCCAGCCACACTGGCATCCACAGCCCTCTCCAAATGTTCCAGCCTCTGTACTTGTGTTCAGACGACTCACTCTTCCCAGTTTGCGCTTTCCTCCTTCTCAGTTTTGAAATATTAAATGGTCCTGCTAGTTGGAATCAGTTTCTCCTCACCTCTGCTCACATAGCCATGCTGTGTTTTCAGCAAGCTGTTTCCTCCCCAGGCCCCAGAGCAGGAGTGGTGTGCTAGTTATCTCAGACCCCCACGGAGCTTTCCACAATGTGTTTGACATGGAAAACAACACTTTCTGCTTACCTATTGAAAAATGCATCAAACTTTCAAAAACAAGTACAAAAACCTGCAATCAAACCATGGCTACAAAAGTTAGGTTGCTGTTCTTGAGAACTAATAGTATTTCTCTCCATAGATGAGTCTTTCAATATTGGATTGAAGTTTGAGATTACATTTGAAGTCCGTCCCAGAAGCAGTTCTGGAACCCTTGTTCATGGCCACAGTGTCAATGGGGAGTACCTAAATGTTCACATGAAAAACGGGCAGGTAGTGTGTTAAAAATTGTCTTTAACAGTCTGTCTCCTCTGATCTTGGATTCTGGATCTGAAGCAGATTTATTTCACAGGATTATTTCATCAATCTTTCCTAACTGGGGGAAAGAACAAACAACAGGGAAGGTATAACATAAAATTTAAATGCAGGCAATATTTGGATTCAGATTCATATGTTGGAAATTGACTTGATTAGAGCAAAGAGCCGTGAAATTGTGGCAAAAATCAATAATTAAAAGGTTTTAACAAAAGAATCGGAAGAGAAAGTTTTTACAACAAATGGAAGCAGCAAACGTGTTCAACTATCAAAACCAACAAGTACTAAAACATCTCTCTATAGTCTATATGCATATCATATTTTCAACTACTAAAAACAAAAAATTCTGTTATAATTAAACACCACTTTCATCCTTAAATAATATTACTAAAGAACATTCATGAGAGTACTCAAATAAATATGAAGCATATTTTCAATGATGTCCCTAACTTAACATAACTGATTTTTGTTTCAGTTCCCATATATTCTATTAAACCATATAATAATAAAACAGATCCTTATATGGTGCTTTACTGTGTGTCAGATACTATTCCAGTTGCTTCATATGGATTAACTCATTTAATCCCCCCAATAGCTCCATGAAGTAAGTATTATAGTTATCACCCTTATTTTGCAAATGAGAAAACATGGCACAGAGTGACGTAAGTGGGAGCGCTGGGGTGGGAACCCAGGCAGTCAGGCTCTTAGAGTCCATGCTCTTCATCAGTACCTTAGCCTGCCTTGTATAACACATTTCATCTTTAAAATTAAAGGAATTCATTGTGCTATCTTACTGTTCCTCTGCCCCCTCTTCTCTCCTGTGTCATTATTTTTTTCTTTCTGAGGAACAGTTTAAAACTTTCTGTAGCCTACTAAAGAGTGACCCCTTGCGTTCAAATTGCAAAGCTAATCATGTCTGGATGTTAAAAGTTCTGCTTCCCTGTGGTAAATGTAAGAAATTTCATTTTATCACAATGAGGAGAAATGAAATGAAATTCCACAATGTGCCTTGTCTTTTGCAGGTCATAGTGAAAGTCAATAATGGTATCAGAGACTTTTCCACCTTAGTGACACCCAAGCAGAGTCTCTGTGATGGCAGATGGCACAGAATTACAGGTGAGAAAAGCTGAGTGTCCTGGGTTTCCTTAATAAAGTGAGCCTACACGCCCACCTGTGGCATGATGGCTTGGCAGAACTTAGACTATAACTTGTAAGACAGAATAGGTAATAGATGACAGTCTAAAAGTGGCCAAGAAAGGAGAATCAAATGCTACTGTACTAAAATGTGTATATTGAATCCACATGTGATTTGAAAATATTAATGCTGCCAGAATAGTCTTCAGGAGTTGTTTAAATAATGCATACCTTATGGAGCAAAAACGTAGCAGAAAGAGTATCCTAAATATTATCCCTTTCAAAGGAAAATGTTAGTTATTTTTTGGTTAGACATTGATGTTTTCAGTGATTAGAGGAAAGTGTATGGTTTATTCTGGAATAAATAAAAGCCATTACTGTAATGAATAATTACCTTTCATGTGAAAATTAATCACTTCAGTGTCACTTTTGACCACTCTTTTCCCTGTATTTCAGTTATTAGAGATTCAAATGTGGTTCAGTTGGATGTAGACTCTGAAGTGAACCATGTGGTTGGACCCCTGAATCCCAAACCAGTTGATCAAAGGGAGCCTGTGTTTGTTGGAGGTGTTCCAGGTAAGAGTTATTTAAAAATGACAAGTTTCCAAATCCAAAAAGACACTAAGTTCTCATAACTGTTATTATACTATTAAGAACTGAGCTATGTATTTTCATAATTCACCTAATAACTCAAAGGATTTTATATACAATATCCTTTCATAGGAAGAAGTGTACTGACAATTATGAAACCTTATCCAAGGATCAAAACAAAGTAATACATAAGAACTATACCACAGCATTCTAACCAGTAGATAACTTCTCTCCCTCTGCTGTATCTGCTTAATTTTTTTCACTTCATTTTACATACCCTCCTCACATACACACAGTGAAACACACTCTATCTTATCTCTGACACAAAGAAAACTCATACACTATTGCTGCTCTAGGATCTGAGAAAGAACCTTGGAGGAATAAAAGTTTGCAGATAGTTGCTCCTCTTCCACACTAAGAGAGAGAATACACATTTTTTTCCCAACCAGGACTAGTTTGAAATGTGAAAACAGCTGCAGACCATAAGTTCTGTTGTTCCTATGTAGTCACATTCCCTGAGAGGTTCCCAGCTGCAGTTCTGTAAACATCATCAGTGACATCACTGCTGTCATCTGCCAAGAATGGTGTATAATCCAGGATGGTGATAGGACACTTATGGACCCTCCACAATTACTTTAAACCTCTGAAGCAGGGACCATGGCCTTATGTTGAAAGTGATTGTTTCACACACTTCATTAACTTGGAAACACTGAATGATAAAGGTAGCAAGAGGGAAAAATCAAACTTTTCCATCTGGAATTCGGTGGGGATTTTAAGGAAAAACTTAACATGGTTTTACCTTGCATCCTAACTAGACTATTTTAGACTGACCCATGTAAAGGCAAATAATGCTTCAATTAAGAGAGTGAGAGGGGTTTCCCTGGTGGCACAGTGGTTGAGAATCCGCCTGCCAATGCAGGGGACACGGGTTCGAGCCCTGGTCTGGGAAGATCCCACGTGCCACGGAGCAACTGGGCCTGTGAGCCACAACTACTGAGCCTGCGCGTCTGGAGCTTGTGCTCCGCAACAAGAGGGGCCGCGACAGTGAGAGGCCCGCGCACAGCAATGAAGAGTGGCCCCCGCTTGGTGCAACTAGAGAAAGCCCTCGCACAGAAACGAAGACCCAAAAATAAATTAATTTTTAAAAAAGAGAGAGTGAGAAAGATTAAGCAACCAGTCTTGTGTACTCACAGAATAGTAGCAACAAAGCACTCTTTTTTTTTTTTTTAAACATCTTTATTGGAGTATAATTGTTTTACAATAGTGTGTTAGTTTTTCCTTTACAACAAACTGAATCAGTTATACATATACATATGTTCCCATATCTCTTCCCTCTTGCATCATCCTCTCTCCCACCCTCCCTATCCCACCCCTCTAGGTGGTCACAAAGCACAGAGGTGATCTCCCTGTGCTATGCAGCAGCTTCCCACTAGCTATCTAATTTACATTTGATAGTGTATATATGTCCCTGCCACTCTCTCACTTCGTCACAGCCCACCCTTCCCCCTCCCCATATCCTCAAGTCCATGCTCGAGTAAGTCTGTGTTTTATTCCCGTCCTACCACTAATCTCTTCATGACATTTTTTTCCCTTAGAGTCCATATATATGTGTTAGCATACGGTATTTGTTTTTCTCCTTCTGACTTACTTCACTCTGTATGACAGACTCCAGGTCCATCCACCTCATTATAAATAACTCAGTTTCATTTCTTTTTATGGCTGAGTAATATTCCATTGTATATATGTGCCACATCTTCTTTATCCATTCATCTGCTGATGGACACTTAGGTTGCTTCCATGTCCTGGCTATTGTAAATAGAGCTGCAATGAACATTTTGGTACATGAGTCTTTCTGAATTATGGTTTTCTCAGGGTATATGCCCAGTAGTGGGATTGCTGGGTCGTATGGTAGTTCTATTTGTAGTTTTTTAAGGAACCTCCATACAGTTCTCCATAGCGGCTGTATCAATTTACATTCCCACCAGCAGTGCAAGAGGGTTCCCTTTTCTCCACACCCTCTCCAGCATTTATTGTTTCTAGAGTTTTTGATGATGGCCAATCTGACCGGTGTGAGATGATATCTCATTGTAGTTTTGATTTGCATTTCTCTAATGATTAATGAGGTTGAGCATTCTTTCATGTGTTTGTTAGCAATCTGTATATCTTCTTTGGAGAAATGCCTATTTAGTTCTTCTGCCCATTTTTGGATTGGGTTGTTTGTTTTTTTGTTATTGAGCTGCATGAGTTGCTTATAAATTTTGGAAATTAATCCTTTGTCAGTTGCTTCATTTGCAAATATTTTCTCCCATTCTGAGGGTTGTCTTTTGTCTTGTTTATGGTATCCTTTGCTGTGCAAAAGCTTTTAAGTTTCATTAGGTCCCATTTGTTTATTTGTGTTTTTATTTCCATTTCTCTAGGAGATGGGTCAAAAAGGATCTTGCTGTGATTTATGTCGTATAGTGTTCTGCCTATGTTTTCCTCTAAGAGTTTGATAGTGTCTGGCCTTACATTTAGGTCTTTAACCCATTTTGAGTTTATTTTTGTGTGTGGTGTTAGGGATTGTTCTAATTTCATACTTTTACATGTAGCTGTCCAGTTTTCCCAGCACCACTTATTGAAGAGGCTGTCTTTTCTCCACTGTATATCCTTCCCTCCTTTATCAAAGATAAGGTGACCATATGTGTGTGGGTTTATCTCTGGGCTCTCTATCCTGTTCCATTGATCTATATTTCTGTTTTTGTGCCAGTACCATATTGTCTTGATTACTGTAGCCTTGTAGTAGAGTCTGAAGTCAGGGAGCCTAATTCCTCCAGCTCCATTTCTCGTTCTCAAGATTGCTTTGGCTATTCGGGGTCTTTTGTGTTTCCATACAAATTGTGAAATTTTTTGTTCTAGTTCTGTAAAAAATGCCAGTGGTAATTTGATAGGGATTGCATTGAATCTGTAGATTGCTTTGGGTAGTATAGTCATTTTCACAATGTTGATTCTTCCAATCCAAGAACATGGTATATTTCTCCACCTAATTGTATCATCTTTAATTTCTTTCATCAGTGTCTTATAGTTTTCTGCATACAAGTCTTTTGTCTCCTTAGGTAGGTTTATTCCTAGATATTTTATTCTTTTTGTTGCAGTGGTAAATGGGAGTGTTTTCTTAATTTCACTCTCCAAAGCACTCTTCTGCTTTGTAATATGAATTTTTCAAATACCAGTATAGACAATAACAGTAACTCACTGATGAAACATTTGAGACCCTGAAAAAGCAACCCTTCTTCTCCTTTACTTCCACTATCGACTCCCATCTCCATTTCTCAGTCCTCTCCTCCTGCTCCAGGCTTCGGTTCTGAAAGAAATACTGGCAAAGACCACATTGCACTTCATGCAGGTACAGTGTGGAAGATGTGTCCTATCAGTTCCTCCATTTCTGCACATTGCTTTCTTCCTGGAAATCACAACATAGTTTAAAATATTTCACAGGTGCCCAAGGGCCTACAGGATCAAAGTCAGCCTGGCATGCAAGGTCCTGATCATCTTCCCCCTCCACCCCCGCCTTGCCCCTGCCTCTGGGGCCTCCCCCTACCTTCTGGGACTTGCAGTTCTCTGGATGTTCAATGATGGTCTCTTTGCTCCAGGCCTTTGCACAAGTGCACAAGGCATCAGTTTCTGGAAGATGTTCTTCTTTCTTGCCTCCCCTAGTACCTTTTCAAGGAACTTCTCCCACTCTTCCCCCAACTTTACTCCTAGTGACCTTGAGGATCCAGCTCAGACTTCTTACACACATGCCCCCCTCCCCCTAGAGTGTGCTATGCATACCACCTTTGTGGCACTTACTGCAGAATATTGTTGAAGCTAAATTGTACACTCCTTGCTGCCAGAGAACACGACTTCGACACACAACAAATATGTATTGAGTGTCTGTTAAGCACTGTGCTAGGCTCCAGGAGATGAACAAAACAAGCGTGGACTCATGGAAGTTATGGTATTTGTTCTTTACTTTGCACCCACAGTGCTTACTATATCAAACATACAATTGTCTCTCTGATTTGTGTTTGTTTTCAGAGTCTCATCCCAGCATTACACACTGCCATCATCTCTCACTATAAGACTTGCTAAGCTCTACAGACTGGGTGGGCAAGATATAACTGAAGCCAAATTCTACCTGCCTGAGACATGCAATGAATAGCAAATTTTAGCTAATGAGCCAGCACACAGGAACTAGCAAGGCATACCCACCAGCCCACTGCACCACTGCAGCTTTTAATTCCATCTACGAATCATGCCAGCAAGCCTAGAACAGAAGCAATTATAATTTAAGCTGAACATCATTAATCACATAATTTTGAGCTGTTCGAGATTAATTCCACTAAAATCACATCAGAAACTGGGGCATGAAAAAGAATAACTAAAGGAAATTAGGCATAAACAAAACCCCTATATGCACTGAAATCTCTTAGAATCCCAACCAGCTCTCTTATACCAGGCAGAACTCTGGTAACACATTGTTTCTATCAATAAAAAGTTAATTCATTGAAATTCAATGAATTTTATACCAGAAAATTCAACTTCATTGTATGATTTAAAAATCAAAATTAGAAGTTAATTTTCTGAGTTAAGGACCATTCATTCCTCTACTGAAGATCCTGCATTATTCTGTATATAGTCAAGCTTTCAACCTGCGGAATGTTTGCCCTTAAAATCATGTGTTGAGGGCTTCCCTGGTGGCGCAGTGGTTGAGAGTCCGCCTGCCGATGCAGGGGACACGGGTTCGTGCCCCGGTCCGGGAAGATCCCACATGCCGCAGAGCGGCTGGGCCCGTGAGCCGTGGCCGCTGAGCCTGCGCATCTGGAGCCTGTGCTCCACAACGGGAGAGGCCACAGCAGTGAGAGGCCCGCGTACCGCAAAAAAAAAATCGTGCTGATTTTATCAATCAATTACTTAGGGTTCTGGGGCACTTTAGTGTCACTACTGCAATAAATTGTGTAGGGAATTATGCAGACCATAATTTCTACATGAACTATTTCCTCTAGAATTTGTCCCCCATGAATCAAAGGGTGGTAAGCTTGGGCAGAATCAAAATCCATGTTCTAAAACTAGTATCCAAAATGAACAGAAGAAATAGATGCTTCTACCCCTTACGTTCTTTCCTGTTCATCTTTATTCTGATGATGAAGTACACTGAACAGGCTTGAAGAATATATATAGTCATACTAATCTAGAGACAAAGGGAATTGATCTCTTAGTCCCTATTCCAAATCTAAGACTTGATAATTATCATTCTAAATATGAAGTGTTATTTCCATGATTTATTTTCAATACAAAGCTTCTGCATATTCTTAATCTACATTGCTTGGAAAATGTATTACAGCTGCTTGATGGTATTTAATTTGCTGTCCTTTTTATCTTCCCTCCTGAGTTACTGATTTCTAAGTGTTTTCCATCTTTTATCTGCTACTGCTCACATAGCTGTTTTGTACATAATAATAAGCTTTCACTAAATGGATTTTAATTTCATGATATTTCTAAGCTCTCTAAATTGCTTTAAATTATATTGCTTCTATCATCTCAACACATTTAATTGTGTCTGTACAATTAATAAGCATCAAGGCTTCTTTTAGATCTCTAATTAAGATAATGGGAGAAAATTCCCCTGGCATACCCCAGGGCACCTGTATCCACACAAAGACTAGGCTAGTTATCATTATCCTATTTATAGTTCTTAAGCCCTGAGCTCAGAAAAATTAAAATTTAGTTTATTTGAATTCATTATTTTCTCATTATATTTTATGAGCTTGGCAAAAATGTGGAGGATTAAGGATGAAGGGTAATGATACAAATTAAACAGAAACATTAACCAATTCCAAGAAGAGTTTGGAAGCTAAATTTTCTTTCCCCTGTCTCAGTAAAGCACACAAAATAAGTGAGGCCCAGGTGAAATTAACTCTAAAAAGCATACGTAGATCCCAAAAATTCACTGCTGAGGCTTTATTTGTAAGTGGTAAATTTCAATGGTAAATACACAGCTGAATTATACTCTGAAATTTGATCATGGAAAACATGGCAAAACTTAAAAATTACTACATGTTCATATTACTTCAAAAGCAGATAGTGTTTCTGAGAAAATGCATAAATTATTACTTATTCCGTCTTTGACATGTAAATCATCTTGATAATGTGAGCGGTTATGATGTATGTTTTTGCCACAAAGTAATATTTGGGCTTGGAATGCCTCAACTGCAGTCTTTGTGTTCATTTCTTTCTTTTTCCAGAGTCTCTACTGACACCACGCTTGGCCCCTGGCAGACCCTTCACAGGCTGCATCCGTCACTTTGTGATTGACGGGCGCCCAGTGAGCTTCAGTAAAGCAGCCCTGGTCAGCGGTGCCGTGAGCATCAACTCCTGTCCAGCAGCCTGACACAGCAGAGCTATTCAAGTACAAAGTTCTTTAGAGCACTGAAAGAAACAGAAAGCCAGCCAGGAGGAGTGGCAGTTCTTCCTCTTGGTAGAAACTTTCATCTAGTTGAGCAGGACTTAAATGAATCATCAGGGACTGGATGTTTATTATTTCTTATTTGGATTCTTACACCTTGGATCCAAAATGTCTGCCATGGATAACAATCAAAGGAGCGTTAAACTTACCTGTATTGTATTACTTCCTGCTGGTGAAATTACTGTTCCTGTGTCTAATAAAATAGAAGGGATTCTAAATAAACACTGGCACACATTTTTAAAGCGTGGCTAGATTCTCAGATTCATCTTTCATTTAGGTAAGATAACATTCAGCCTATACCAAAATATCTTTGGTATACTTTATTTGAAAAGATTTACTAATTTACATAAAATCTAAAATTAGATTATAGATTTGCTTTTAGCACTTTTGTTTGGTCTATCAGTATAGCAAGAATATTTTAGTTTTATCAAGGTTTAATAAAGTAAATTTCTAACAAATTATCAGAAAATGGTAATATAATTTGTTTCCAGGAGAGAAAAAAAAGAAAGCCTCAATCGAATAAACGCCTACTTTTTTTCCTTTCTTCCTTAAAAGAAAAATAAAATTGTGCATAAGGGGAGGTTCTTGTAGGATATTGTTACTGTGTGTTCTGTAGGAATCATGGAGGACATTATAGGAAAGAGAATAAGACAAAGTCATACAATTCCACTTAAAAGTATAAAAGTCCTTTTATTCAAAGTTTTTTCCCCCACATACCTGCAGCACAACTAGTCTTATTTCTAAAATTTTATAATCAGTTTTTAGGTATATATATATATATATATAAAGTCTAGGAAAGGAAAAATAGGCTTGACTAGCTGGTAGAATATTAAAATATAGAGACTGAAATAAAAGAATTATACATGAAAAGATAATCAACAATGAAGACAAAATGAGAAAACAGACCCTCAAATAAACAGGATTGAAGGTACGTAAGAGGAGTGACTTTTGGGGTATGGGGAGGGAGTATAAAGTATTTTGAGGAATTACTAAGGGAATAAAATAATCTCTTACATATATATGTAATTATTTACATTCCCCTACTACCCTCATGTCTCAGGTACATTAATAATGATGAAGATCAACAAAAATAGCTAATATCTATTCATAGAGGACTTACTAAGTGACAGCCTCCACAATAAGCTAAATTAAAGCAGGTTTCACTTGATCATCACACTAATCCTATGAGGTAGCATTTGCAGATGAGAAGCCTGAGATTTAGAACGGTTAAATAACTCACCTGCTGTCATTCAGCTAGACTGAGGAGCCAGAATTGGAAATAGGACTGCTGCCTGCCTCCAGGGGCAGTATGACTGTCCCCTTGCTTCCTGCCCCCAGGGGACTGTCTGCCTTCAGGCCAACTCTCAACTGGTCTCTAAAGCTAGAGTCACAGACTCAACCACCTCTACAGCCAGAGAGGTTTCATAAAGGAGTGAAGCTGGTGGGGTCTGACTGAGAAAATCAAAAGGGCCAAAATTTCCAAAAGAAGCTGGAAATGTGAAATTTGAGGGGCCTGAAATGGCCTGATTTTTCAGTTAGTAACTAATTAAAATTAAAACAACAGCAATCACAAGAGCAAAATACTGGGCTGACCAAGCAAAACCTTCTGAGAGCTATGGCCTCTGAGCCTATGTGGCTTCTGAGCTAAAGACTCTGAATCCAGTAGTCTAGGGCCTTAACCAGTACAGATTGGACCAATGCTTAAAACACACTAAGCCTTCACAGTCCTCCCTACAACAGACCCAAGGTGGAGGCAGTAGCTCTGAAACAGCCTGCCATTTTCTTTTCCAAGAGATTTTCCTGAGACATCCTAGAGGGCCATTCTATGCCCTTCATTCTCAGCAGTGGCCCAGACGCTGGCTGGACCTCCAGTAGCTACAGCAAGTGTGTATGCAGACTCACATATATGCAGACTAAAGCCACAAAAATTCTTCTACCTTCTCTGCAATTTACAGGGCCACTTCTTTGCAGTTATTATTTCACATTCTTATGCTCAGCAAGAAAGAATCTACTGACCCATATCTGCTGACCCTCTTAACCACACAATGACCTTCTGAAACCTTGAGTTTACCATTTATAAGAGCTTGATTCAGTTCTTAGATGGGACCCCATCTTCTCTCAACTTCTGTCTAGGGAGAAAGAAGTATGATTTCCTTTCTTTTAGTTAATCATTGTATATTGGAACTTCATACATAGAAATATATATTGGATGTTCAGAGTAATTTTGACTAGTTGTCATTCATGGCCCCTGCCCGTTCAGAGCACCTTTGAAATCAAGAGGCCTCCCATAAGCCCCAGTTTGAAGAAGCAGCCCTATTTGGGCCTGTATCCCACTTCCTCCTCTCATGGCCACAGCTGATTGGGTGAGGGCACCATCCTATTGCTTTCCAGCGAAACAACATCCCACTGTCTGGTGGTATGAAAAGATGAGTTCCAACAACTGAAAATTTTCTCTTGAAATGTGAATTGGGAAACACAGAAAGAATCAAGCCCATAGCAATAATAGCTGAAGCCAAAATGATCTTACCTAGAAGAATGGTTTTAAGTGTTTACCATACACATTTATAGTCACATACTTCCCATTCTGTAAACATAGAATAATATATATCCACCTACCCTCTGTCCAGTAAGAACCACCTCAGTTCTCAGCGCACAGTTTGTAAGGGGGCATCTCAGAAGACACTGGGCTATTTCTGTTCCCTGGGCTCCCACTTCCTTGTACATAACATGGTAGTAGAGGGTGTTAAGGAGGGTCTTTGCTTACCTTAATTGGTGACTACAGCCTATAACTTAGGACCATAATGCAGTAAATATACCTTTTAGGTTCACCAAACTTTGAGGTGTGAAGCCAATCCCTTCTCTTTAGGACTGGCTCAAAGAAGTCATTTCAGTATAACCAGCAATGTAAAACCACAATGCCGCCAACACAGTACATACACATCACACACACACACACACACACACACACACACACACACACACACACACACACACACACACACACACACACACACACGAGTCTATATAAAGGCAACTGTCCAGAATGTAAGTTCCATGAATTTCTGTCTGTCATCCAATGTGCTGTAAGAGCGTAGAACAATGCCTGGCATGTAGGTATATGCTCAATATTCTTTGAGTAAATTTCAGGAAGGCCAAGTTTCCATAAAAGTTACCCCCTCATCTCACCTCCCAAGGCAATCACTTACAAAGTGCCTGGCAATCTTCAGAAAGGAAAAAGTGATACTGACTTCTCCACTTGGGTTCCCCTGAGCCCCAGGGATCTCTGATTTGCCTGAAGATATGGAGAGAAGACTAGGGGAAAAAAATGGCATAGCTGATCAGAGAGACAAGAAGCATTCCCTCAAGTCTTTGGTAACCTTTCAAGTCCTGAAAAGTAGAGGAAAAGATTAGCTACCATGGATAAGGCCACTCAATTTATAAACTTCACAACACCAGAGGACACCATTCGCAGAGAATACTGCTAGGGGGCAGGATGGGGTGGGCAGAGCATCGATGAGTTTTAAGGGTGAAAGCCTGCCAATCTGCCAAATCATGTGACAGAGAGGCTCACAATGAAGAGGAATGTAACATGACACTACCAACCAGAAGAATAGCAACTGAATCCCTCAAGGAAGGAAGTGTAGTGATGGTAGCTGCTTAGCACTGAGTCCCTCACTAGCCCAGCCAGACCACAGTGAGTTTACAGTGAGCTAAATCAGCAACCTCAGAGAACACGTTTTCAAATGAACATGTCTAAAGATGGATGATTCGTGAGCTGATGTCAACCTAAAGGAAGGTTATGAAAGCATGATGCCACAGGGTTGCCCTCAGACTGTTTATAATATTCCCTTTACAGAAAGCTCCTGCCTAGGAATGTAAGGAATATGGGAAGGCATTTATTCAAGGTAGAAGCCTTAGAAGACTAAAGAATTCATACCAGTGAAAAACTCTATTTATCCTCTTAATGTTTAAAATTTGCAGTGAAGTCCCACTCTCATTCCTGATATCAGTAATCTGTGTCTTTTCCGGTTAATTCTGCCTAGAGGTTATCAATTTTATTGGTCTTATCAAAGAACCAGATTTTGGTTTCATTGATTATTCTCTATTATTTGTCTTTTATTTCATTAATTTTTTTCATCTTATTTCTTTCTTTATGCTTATTTTGGGTTTAGTTTGCTCATCTTTTCTTCTTTCTTAAGGTGAAAGCTTAGATTAATTGACTTGAGACATTTCTTTTTTCTTTTTTTTTCTTTTGGCCACACCGTGCAGCATGTGGGGATCTCAGTTCCCCAACCAGGGCTTGAACCCGTGCCCCCTGCAGTGGAAGCTTGGAGTCCTAACCACTGGACCACCATAGAAGTCCCCTACATTTCTTCTTTTCTGATGAAAGAATTTAAGACTTTAATTCTAAGCACTACTTTAGTTGCACCCCATGCGTTTGATATGTTGTTTTCATTTTCATTCAGTTCAAAATACTTTCTAATTTCTCCTGTAATTTCTTCTTTTATTCATGAGTTGTTTGAAAGTGTTTCATTTAGTATTCCAATATTTGGAGAGTCTCCAGACATTTTCCTGTTGAATTCGAATTTAATTCTGTTGTGGAACATACTTTGCACACTCTGCATACTTTGTTTTGTTGCCTATAACATGGTCTATTCTTGATAAATTTTCCATGTGTGCTTGAAAAGAATGTATAGTATTCTGCTGTACTGTTGTTCTACTACTACCAGTTGTCGAAAAATGTTAAGCTATAAATGTGGAGTTATTTGTTCTTTCCATCAGTTTTTGATTCATGTACTTTGAAGCTCTGCATAACATTTAAGATTGTATGACCCTTTTATCATCATGAAATGTCCCTCTTTATTTCTGGTAGTAGTCCTTGCTCTAAAATCTTCTTGTCTATTATTAATATAGCTACTCCAACTTCCTTTTGATTAATGTTTACATGGGATATCTATTTTTATACTTTTATACTTTTAAAGTAGGTTCATGTAGTGCCTAGTTAGCTCAATCAGTACAGCATGAGACTCTTAACATAGGTTCATGTAGACACCATCCTCTTTTCTAGCTAATCTCATAATCTGTCTTTTAATTGAAGTGTTTACACCTTTTGTAATTAATGCAAATGTCAATATGGTTTGGTTTACATCTATTATCTTTGTTCTTTTTTTCCTCTTTTCCTGCCTTCTTTAGGATTGAGTGATATTTATTCCATTTAATCTCCCTGAGTGGTGTATTAGCTCTTTGTTACTGTTTGCTTTTAGAGATAAACTTAAGTTTACAATTACATATTTACCTCATCACAATCAATCTTCAAATACTATTAGGCCATTTCATAAATCATCTAAGACACTTACAAAAGTAAACTTCCATTTTCCTCCTCCTGTCTTTTTTGCTATTGTTACCATACATTATACTTTTATATAAATTATTGTTACTATTTTTGCTTTAAACAGTCATTTGCCTGTTAAGTAAATGTTTAAAAATGAGAAAAAGTATTTTATATTTACCTACATATTTTCTATTTCTGGTGCTCTTTATTTCCTTATACAAATTTCCATCTAGTATCATTTTTTTCTGCCTGAAAAAACTTCCTTTAACATGTCTTATAGTACTGATCTGCTAGTAATGAAAAGTCCTTACTTCACCGTTTTTGAGAGATACTTTAAAGATATGACTTCATTGCCTTCTTGCCTGCATGCTTTCTGATTAAAAGTGCTCTCATTCTTTTTGTTGTTGTTGTTCCTCTGAATGAATGTGTCCTTTTGTTCTATTGGGTTTTAAGATGTTCTCTTTATCCCTGGTTTTTAGACAATTTAATTATATGGCTTTTTGTTTGTTTTGTTTTATTCATGTCTATTTTCTTTGGGGTCAGTTAAGCTACTTGGACCTGTGAATTTATAGTTTTCATCAAATCTGGAAAAAATGTGGCCATTATTTCTTCAAGTATTTTTCTATTGTTCTCCCTCCTCCTTCTGGGAAGCTACTTACATATATGTTAGACTGCTTGCTATTAAAACACAAAATTTATGCTCTTTTTTCCAGTCTTTTTTTCTTCATATTTCTTTCTGGATAATTTGTATATCTATGTCTTCAAGTTCATTAATCTTTTCTTCTCCAGTGTATAATCTGTTCTTGATCCCATTCAGTGTATATTTTTATTTCAGATATTGTATTTTTCATCACTAGAAGTTCAGTTGAGTCCATTTTATACCTTCCATTTCTCTCTTCATTGTGATTATGCTTTCATCTACTACTTGAACACTTATGGTAGCTTGTCTGCTAATGCTATCATCCAGCACTCTGAATCTGTTTCTATTGACTAATGATTCTCTTGACTATGGACTGCATTTTCCTTCTTTTCTGCATGCCTGGTAATTTTTTATTGGACACCAATCATTTTGAATTTTACATCTTTAGTGCTGGATTTTACTGTAGTTCTTTAAAATTTGAGGGTTTTTTTTTCCCTCCTTGGATGAAATTTAGTTACTTGGAATCAGTTTGACCCTTTCCACTCTTGCTCTTAAGCTTTGTTAGGGCAGATCCAGAGCAGCCTTCAGTCTAAAGCTGTCCTCCACTCCAAACCCACCCCCACTGAGGCAATATCTCACTGAGGACTCTACTCCATATATTAAAAGCTCTTTCCACTATGGCTGAATCACAAATTATTCCCACCCTTGTATGAGCTCTGAGGAATTTTTCATTACTCCTTTCTCCTTTCCCATGATTCTTTCCTCAGCCTTGGGCAATTTCCTTTATGGATTTTTTTCTCTTCCTTTGAGGAGTATTAAATTTTTATTTGGCAAATAATTTAGTTACTCATGGATCATCTTGATTCCCTCAAGTCTTATTTTTAAACTTTGTTAAAGTTAGTATACATTAACCTTTAATCTAGTGCTAGTTTAGACCTCCTACTAAGACATGACCTTTCTGAGGACTCTACTCAATGCCACACAGGTTCAATAAGGTCTTTCTACTCTGGCTGGTTGGAATTCAAACATCTCCTAGCACTTTGTGAGCTCTCAGAATTTCTCCATTTATAAATCCCTGATGAAAATTCTTTTCACCTCATGTAGCACACATGCATCTATGTGCATGTAATTATAAGTTAATAAACCTTTCACTTAAAAAGGCTTATATATATATATATGTATGTATATGTATTCAGGAGCAGAAAAGTAGACAAGAATTGGGGAATCTATATCTGACACTAAAGTCAGTCTTCTGGAGAAAAAAAAATTTCATGGGATGAAGGGTGGCAACCATCAAGAGGAAAAGAAAGCAAGCTGAGTTTCTTGGAACTATTACAAGAAGAAAAAACAGAGCTGGCCTACACCTCAAAACTGAACCTTAAGTCTAATTGAATAAAAAGATCCATCTGAGATTTCTCAATACTAACTGTAGACACTAATTTCAAGATAACTGGCTGGGAATTGAGGTAATAGTGTGATGATGAGACATCATTTTTCCTGGAAAAATAGGGGTTAGAATCATAGCCTTGACCTCATTATAATAAATTTAACCAATAACCTGAGCTCCCATATGATAGCAGTGTATATGCTTTGCAGATTAACCAGGGACTAAGAATTTCCTTCAGTCTTGGGTATTATTTCAAAATGCATAACCCACAGGGCTCCATTTCTCACCCAATATAATCATTCCTGGGCAGAACATTATCAAAAGACAGAAAGACAGACTGGCTTAGGGTATTCAAGTGAAAGGATTCAGCTAAGTAGCAACCCCAAAATAAGCAAAGGAAATCAGCCCAAAACACATTAAGCATTTAGAATGGGCCCTTCCTGACTGATAATCAAGGTGGCTTAAGCTTGTGAATTGTTGATATTAATGATCCACTGTGAGCAAGATGATCTCTAAGGCACTTTCTAATTGTGAAATATTATTCTGTCTTATCTATCAAACATAACTGATGTCTTATCACTACACATGGTTTACAGACTACATTCCAGTTTTTCCCTACAAAAAGTAAATATTTCAACTACTGTCACCATCCAAAGGTGCCACAACTTTTATTTGCTTACCAGATCATAAGATGATACTGGTCCATTACCCTTGATCTAGTCAAACCTCTACAAAAGACTTAATGATGCTATTTAGGATGCATTTCCTTGCTGTTTTGTGCAGGTGGCTTTCGCATTGTTGCAAAGACAGTGATGGGAACATCAGTTATTGTTAGGCAATGATTTCCAGGGCATCTTCGGAGTTGCCTAAATAAAAGAGCAAATGACATGTACTTAGATATAAAAAGGGAAATTTTTTTCAGAGAACCAAAGTTTGAGTGTATATTCAGCTGTTTTAAGTCTTTTTGAAATCTCTGAATGTCACAAAATAAATATAACACAGTGGCACTAATGAGGCAGACATTTTAGACTTACATTGCAAAGAAATTGTTGTTAAATGTTGTGGCATACATTTAATCAAAAGAAACTTATAAATACAAAGATAACCCTCCAGATGTTCTTTTGAAAGGTATGCATTGATTGCTAAATGGCAAAGAAAAGTGGGGCAGGGGAGAGTGCATAGTTGTAAACATAAGTGATAATACTATGGCAATTCATACATATATGCACCTTAAAATCACTCCAGCTGAGTGATTTAAAAACTAGAATATTTGTGGAAAAATATAAAACCGAACATATTATTCCACATACTATTCAAATGTTGATAGGATCTCAGGTTTAAAAGAGCCCTTAAATAACGTCTAGTCTAAAAATACACCTAGTGCTTGAATTTCCTTTCCAACATCCCCATCAAATAATAACGCAACCTTAAACATTTCTAAAGACTATTGATCAGTATTTCCCAAAGTAGCCTATTTTATCCTTGAATAACTCTGATGTTTAAAGTACCTACCTTATTAAGCTTAAATCTGTGTTCTGAAAATTCCAAGCCATGAGAAATCAAACAATGTACTATGGTAAACAGAATAGTGGAATAAATCCTATTATAGTTTTCTTCAATTTTGCAAAAATAGAATCTTCACCTCTATAGCACTCTCCTTCTGACAAAGGTCAAGTCAAAGCCAAAGTGACACTGATTCTGAGGTCTGAGTCTTTTTCATATTTTGTAGCCTTATGCCTAGCACAGTGCCCTGCACACAATAGCACTAAAGGCTTTGCTTATTTGATTGAATGTTATACAATCTTGAAACTATTAACAAAAAACTAGCTAAATATTATCCCCCAAAATTGGTTTATCATTCAGACTTACAACATACAGACTCTATGCTAAGAAAACCTAGGCACTGGTAATACTAATTTAATAACAGCAATACTCCTAGGCTTCTTTCTTACTAACTGTCAGCTAAAGCTTGCATTGATGACAGCCATTACACATCTCCTCAGTTGTTAGGACAAGAAGACTTTTTACCTGGTTAGTAACATCTCTTTCCCATTACAGGAAGCACTGGAGCTCAGCGCAGGCTCCAGCCCAACTGAAGGATCTCCCCCTTCCATTGGAAACCTCCTTGGCTGGGTCCCAAACCAAAAAGGCATAATTCATTGAAAACCTAGATTAGAAAGTTAAAATAATGGAGAGGAGGGGTGAGTTGTTTTCAAATACTTCTTTGAAATTCTTAATATTAATTTTGCTATAGGCATATAGAAACATTCTGAAAACAACATATTTAAATATCTATAAAAGTACATAAATACTCTATTATACAACTCTCCCTTATATACAATTTTAAGTCTTGAGCAAATATAAAATAGCCACTAGATGATAAAGTAAACTGTGCCCTATGGTTAACATAACTGAAGTCCATTTATGTTATGTGAAAAAAAACTGTTTCCCTTTGAATGGTTATATGGCAACTGCCAAGCTTGAGCTCCCACTGCCTCTCTGCCTGTCTAAACCCTTGTCTTCCTTTGAAGTACAGGAGTTTCACATCTGCCTGATATCTACAGCTATTCCTTCTCTTCCTGGTGATTATTTGTTAACCCCTGCCTCTCTACACTTACAGTGCATTAGTTAAGAAAGTGCCTTGGAAAAGCTGGACTGACCTGGAGTCAAATCCTGGCTCTGGCTCTTCCCAACTATGTGATCTTAGGCAAGGTACTTAACTAAGTATGCTTCTCAAAGATAAACTGAGCTTAATAATATTATCTACCTCCAGGGTAATAATGGGGATTAAATAAAGTAATACATGTGAAATGCAGTGCCTAACATGTAGTACAGGCTCAATAAATGTTAACTGCTATTACTCAATAGATACTACTGAGCATGATTAAAGATATACATACACATATACAATGTAATGTATATATATGAGATACATATGATATATATGATACACACACAACTACACAAAATAAGCTCCTCACTGCCTACTGTTGCCTCTGCTTGGAATTCTTCCCCACCTCACTGCTCCCACTCTTTAGTTGTTAGGGCCAACTCATTCATTAAGTCTGAATTTAAATTTCACTTTCTTGGAGATTTTTATAACTCCTCCATTATGTTTTCTTAGCACTCTACTTCTGCTTTATAACAGTTATCATCACTCTAATTCAGGATTTCTCAACTCTGACACTACTGACATTTAGGGTCATATAATTTTTTGTTTAGGAGGGAGGAGACTGTCCTGTGCATTGTAGGAAGTTTTGCAGCATCCAAGGCCTCCACTCACTCACTCACATGCCAATAGCACCCCACCCCAAAGTTGCGACAAAAATATCTCCAGACATTGCCAAATATCACTTGGTAGAAAAGGGGAGAAAAATCTCCCCCTGTTGAGAACCAGTGCTCTAATTTTTTTGTAAATGTTTCTGCTTAATCATTGTCCTCCCCACTCCCATTCCATATCTGTATTTGTCACCATTGATTAAATCTTTAATACCTAGAACAGTGTCTGGGACACAGTGGGTAATTAATAGCTCTATCTTGTATAAATTTACATGTCTTCAGCAAAGGGCAGGAAAAATGAAAAATGTCTTATAACTGTTTCTTATGCCTAGTGCAGTATTTTATGTCTAATAAGTAAGTTTTTATTGTGGTAATAATAAAACTAAGTTATTAAAAGTTTTGGAATTTGAATATTATATAATAGTTTTTATAAACTGTGTGTCCATTATCAAAGAAAAAAGTGTTATTCTCAATGACAAGTTAGTAAAACCATAGTAAAAACTATGGTTTAGTATAACTAGCTATCATATGTAAGTATTAAGCTTCAGCTAACTTGATCAAGGATACACAGACTTACCAAAATAGGCGGAGTCTGATTCCTGTAGAGGTGAATAAATCAATTGCTTCTACTGACCTTCCAGAGAAGGCTGGAATTGCCAAAGGAATGATGATCAAATGTTCCAGAGACACCCAGAAATTGTGACACCAGAAGATTCTTTAACATAGTTTCCTACCTGCTAACAAATAAAATATCACGGTTCATACCTCCAGCAACAAGCTGAAATCTAGCTAAAAAATTGTCTCTAAAGTTTGTGTGAAGGTTTTATTCTTGTTGTCATTGCCTTGTTTATTTTCCAACATTAAATATTTTAATCTATGAATTACTTTATCTGTATTCTAAACCGACAGTCTAATCAATCTGCACAAAATCACAAGATTCTCCTCACTTTATATCCTATTCTCATTACCTTTGTCTTCTAGACTTTCCCTTAACTAATAACCCAAATTAATCCAATCTAGCCATGTCCTCATCCCATGCCAAAAGCCTCAAACTGCACCTTTACAAAATTTCTTTATCGTTCTTCCTATGTAGGACTCCCTAAACCCTCTCTCTAATGCCTGGACTACCTCTTCTCTCCTGTTTCCTCAAAAGAGGCTTAAAATTCCCAAGTGACAGGAATAATGAGAAAGGAAGAATACACCTTATACTGTCCTCTCTATTCTGTTCCCTGGGCCCTGAGTTCTCCTCCATTTATACCATCTTCACCAAATGAATGATGATAAAATATCCCAGTGACACCCAGGAATTATGACATCAGAGTTTCTTTCATATAGTTCCCTCCCTGCTACAGCATAAAATGTCTCAATTTGTAGTTCCAACAACAAGCTGAAATTTATCTTCTGGACTGCCCTTTCTCTCCCAGTTCTATATCAACAGCTTACCTCACTGAATGTAATACTTAAGTTTAACTCTTAAGCCAGAACATTACTCTCCAGCTAATCAATTTTTTTTCAGTTTTCTTAGCTGATGACTGAACTATTAAATGTTAATGAGCATTTTTCACATTTAATGAAAATCTTTTTTACTACCTATATTTTATGCTAAGTTCCCACTGTTCTGTTTTTATATGCTTTATGTAATAGGAAATTAGCATTTTATATAATTAAGTTGATGTTAGATAAAAGCTGAACTCTACCTTCTCTGTCTTACTAGGGTGTTATCTGTGAAGAGCTGATCACAATCTTAGCTTAGAGAAATCATTTAACTGACTGCGTCACAGTCAGACAAACTGAAATAATTGCTGGTCATGGTTAGCTAATATATCACCAGGACCTAAACATTTGATGCTTAGTATGGCAACATTTTTTTAATAGCTTGAATTTTCTGTGTGGGTGGCAGTGCGAAAACGGTGGGCTAGCACCTCCGAGTTAGGTTTAAATTCGAACACTGTGTTAACTCTGAGACTGAGCAAGTCACTAAAAGTTTGTAAAATGGTATTAATTCCTACATCATAGAGTTGTTTTGAGGAATGAAGAGCCAACAGCTGGGGTACAAGATTTCAATCAGAGTGTTGAGGCATTGATTTCACTTTTTAATCACTGATATACTATCTTTAAGCTGCAAAGTGAAGTATTTGCATGTGAAATATTCTTAAATTCCCCCAATTTACCATCATTTTAAACTAGTTTATTTGGCACAAGTTGTGCCAAGGTTCTTCTTTAATATGGATGATACAGTGAGACAAACCAAAAAGAAGCCTTAATGATGGAACTATCCAGCACTAGAGTATATACATTAGAAGACAAAATAAACTTGACTCTATAGCAGATCTTCACAGGGGAATGGATGAATAGGTGAAGTATAAATAGTGAAAAAAAAAATGGTGAAATCTCTAAATACTCTCTCTTAATTCTCATACGCACAAGAATAGTGATCTTTCAATCTTCAGGATATTGATTCATGAGATATAGAAAAAGAGTGTTTGAACTGGACATATCCTAAGAAAATATCCATTATTAGAATTACTTTATTCATACCACAAATATTTTCTGATAATCCACCATAAGCAAGGCATGTGTTAAGTACTGAAGGTAAAGTATTGAGCAAAACAAATACAGTGTCTGCCCTAATGGAGTTTTCAGGTTAGGGTAGGGTATGCTCTAGATTAGCACTAAATCTAAAGGACGAGCAGGCATTAACTAGGTAGAAATGGGTACAAAGCAAAGACACTGAGACAGTTGGGAAGGGGGCAAACAGAGGAAACAGCATGTTCAATGGTCCTGTGCCAGTAGAAAGGACAACAGAAAATCTGAAAAGCCAGCATAACCACAGCAGAGAAAATAAAAAAGAAACCAGGTCAGAGAGAATAAGTAGAGGCTAAATCAAGCAGGAACATGAACCCAAGTTAAAGATTTTAGACTTTATCTCATGAGCAAGGGAGCCCACAAAAGAATTTTAATCTCCTGGGAAACATATTTAGGTTTCTGTGATTTTTTTCCTCTATTAATTTTGTTTTCTATTTATTCGATTTCAACTCCAATCTTTAGTATTTCCCTTTTTCCTGTTTACTTTGGGTTTAATTTACTTTTCTTCGTCTAGTTTCTTAAAATGAAAGCTTAGGTCATTGATTTGATCTTCTTAACATAAGTATTTAATTCTATAAACCTCCATCCATCAAAGCAGTACTTTAGCTTCATTTCACAAATTTTGAAATTTTGTTATTTTCATTTCCTTCAGTTAAAATTTTCCTTTTTGGTTTCTTCTTTGACCAATGGGTTATTTAGAACTATGATATTTTGTTTTCAAATATTTGGGAATATTCCAGCTATTTCTCTGTTAGTGATTTCTTAGATTTCATTGTTAACAGAGAACATTCTTTGTATTATGTTAATTCTTTTAAATTTATTGAGACCTGAATAAGGACTATCTTGGTAAATGTTCCATGTACACTTGAAAAGAATGTGTATCCTGCTGTTGTTGGGTGACGTATTCTACACATGTAATTGGTTGACAGAGTTGTGCAAGTCTTCTGCATTCTTACTCATTCTCTGTATACTTATCAATTATTGAAATAAAGATGTTGCAATCTCCAACTATAATTATGTTTCTCTTTTCTATTCTGCCAGTGTTTGCTTCATGTATTTTGAAACTCATTAGGTACATAAATTTTTATTAGCATTATGTACTCTTGATGAATTTATATTTTTATTATTATAAAATCTTTCTTTATCCTTAGTAGTATTCTTTGCTCTACTTTGTCTGAAATTTATATAGCTACTTTGTATTTGTTAGTGTTCGTATAATGTTCCTATATTTTTAGTTTCAAACTTTATATTTGATGTAGCTTTCTTTCTTTTTTTATTTTGTTATTTTATTTTATTTATTTATTGTTTCTGGCTGCGTTAGGTCTTTGTTGCTGCACGCCAGCTTTTCTCTGGTTGCAGCGAGTGGGAGCTACTCTTCATTGCAGTTCACGGGCTTCTCATTGTGGTGGCTTCTCCTGTTGCAGAGCACAGGCTCTAGGCGCACAGGCTTCAGCAGTTGTGGCATGTGGGTTCAGTAGTTGTGGCGCAGGGGCTTAGCTGCTCCGCAGCATGCAGGATCTTTCCGGACCAGGGATCAAACCCGTGTCCCCTGCACTGGCAGGTGGATACTCAACCACTGAGCCACCAGGGAAGCCCTGATGTAGCTTTCTTATAAACAGTATATAGCTGAGTTTTGCTTTTTACAAATCTACTCTGATGATCTCTGACTTTTAAATTAGGGTGTTTTGATTATATTTACATGTAATGCAATAGATATGACTGAATGTAAATCTGCCTTCTTACTATTTGTACTCTATTTGTGCCATCAGTTTTTGTTCCCCTTTTGTTCTTATTCTGTACTTTTGAAACAGCTGGATATATTTTATGAATCTATCTTATCTCCATTATTGGTTTATTGCTATACAACCTCACATGTTGTTTTGTTTTGCTTTGCTTTGGGTTACTTTAGGGTTTATGGTATACATCTTTAACTTTTCAGTTTGCCTTCAATAACATTATACCACTTCCAACACAAGAACATTACAAGAATATATTCTATTTCCCCTCTGACACCCTGTATTACTTTGTTGTCATGTACTTTACATCTACGTATACCATAAACCCCACAGCACATTATTATTAGTTCTATAAGCAATCATCTCTTTAGGAAATTTTTCAAGAGAAGTCTTTTATATCTACCCACATATTTATCATTTTCAGTGTTATCCCCTTGAGTAGGTCCAGATTTCCATCCAACAAAATTTTCCTTTTATCTGAAGGTTTTCATTTAAGTTTTGGACTTCTGGTGATTAATTCATTCACCTTTAGAATGTTTTTACTTAGTCTTCATTTTTGAACATTCTTTTTGCTGGGTATAGAATCCTAGGTCAACAATTTTGTGGGGTATTTTTTTAAGGACTTTAAATATTCTTCTACAGTGTTTTTTGGCTTGCATTGTTTCCAACAAGAAAGTCTGCTGTCATTCTTGTCTTTGTTCCTCTGTCTCCCCAACTCAGGATGGCTGCTGGGCTGTGTTTGGATGCTATTCATTAGAAAGAAACCACTAGGTCCAGCCCAGACTCAATGGGAGGTGATTACACAAAAATAGAAGGCAGATCATCTGTAGAGAAGTTCAAAAAAAAATAGGAGGCAGAAATCACTGGGTACCATCTGAGAGGCTGCCTAGCACAGATACTGAGTTTTGGTGTCATGTTTGAGAGCACGAGTGCTTGTGATGCACTTACAAATATTGTTCATCAAATATTTCTGGCTTTCTGTCTTCCAGAAATTGTAATTCTTGGTTCCCTTATGATTACTTGGAGCCCATGTGACTAGTTTTGGCAGTGAATTAACAGCAGCCATTAATTGCAGTACAAGACCCTCCTGAGTTGTCTTTCTCTTTGCCATAAAACCCAGGAATTATCCAATAGTGGTAGCTCAGCAACTTGGGTGCCAGGGTGAAGATAACATAAAGAATAGCCACCAGAATCCCCCCTCCAATGGACATGTATCATGTGCAAAAAATAAACAACTGTTGTTTTACACCACTGAGATTTGGAGGTTGGCTGTTACCACAGCATAATAAAACTTATCCTGACTTATACAGACTTAGGTCCAGACTTAGGTACTGCCATAACAAAAACATAAAATATAAGTCACCAGAATAGTGGTCAAGCAGCAAGTGTCAAGATAATTGTTATTGGAAACTGAGAGGATAGTTGTCTATGTTATTCAGTGGCACACCTATTGGAAAAATCTTTGTAAAACTCTGTGATAACCTAGAAAGCAGATGATTTGCTGGTGAATGCTAGGTGAAGAGGTTGGAAGACAGAATGTCAATAACATGTTAGCTGCTGTTGGCTGTGCTTGTCAAGTTATATGACAAAGAGATGGGCTCAGAAATGCAGTGTGCAAGCAGGAATAAAAATTGATAGAGTGCCCACAAATTCAAAGTATATTTAAATGACAACTTTGAAAGCCACAGTATATTTTTCTTGGAACACATTTTATTCCTTCTCAGAAATTTGTAGGATCTTTGTAATGTCGTCCAGTACTAAATGTACTATAGATGAATCTAAAGGAGCCTAATTGTTTTTTCTCCATGCCGCCCCCCAACTTTTGTTTCTTGCCTGTGTACCTAAAGAATTCTTTCTTTATTCTGAAAACTGAGTAACTGAATCAGGATATATCCCTTAGTGTTGACTGTTTATAGAAATTATTCCATGTAACATGGTATATGCTTTTAATCTATAGATTTTTCCTCCTTTATTATTTTTTATACCAATAAGAACATTTCTTCTTCAATTTGCTGTGTTCTCTATTTCAGGGGCACTTATTAATCTTATGTTGAACCATCTTTATCTCTTTCACATATATTATCTTCCAAGAGCTTTTATACCTTTGTCCTTTGCCTCAGTATTCTCTGTGATTATCTCAAGCCTTTCTTCTAATCAGTAATTTGATTTTCAGCTCTCTAGTCAGCTTCTCTGTGCTTCTAATTATTCATTAGTCGTTTAACATGTTTTGGACTTTAGTTTCCTTTCTCATTTATTTCCATTTTAGTTCATTTATTCACCAAATATTTATTGATTACCTATAGTGCACCAGGCAAAGTTCTAAGTACTAAGGATATAGTAGTGAAAAAAACAAGGCAAGACTTAGCTTTCAATACATTATTTTAGCATCTTGTCTTTAAGTTCCTGTACTACCAAATTCATATTCTTATTATTAGTAAGTTCCTCTACAGCACAAAAATTATATGAATTTTCTTTTTTCCCCTTAGGTTAAGTTTTACAGGTCATGTACTTCATTCATCTTTTACATGCTATTTTCCTTCCATCCTTCCTTTTACAGGAATAGTATGCATAATTTTCAATGATGTTTTTCTCTTGCTCACATTTAACACATAAAATTTTGCCCAATCTATTTGCTTGGTGTGTTAGACAGCTATTGCTCCAATACTATTGCACCCCAAAATCTCAAAACTTTAACCAAAAACCTTTTTCTTGTTAAGACTGTGGAGAGCCTGCTGTTCAGCTGGTCTCCACTTGCCTCTCCTGGGTTTGGCTAGGATTAGCAGTACTCCACATTTCAGATGAGATGCAGATTCAGATCTGATCCACATGGTCTTCATCATTTTGGAAACAGCAGTCACCTGAGGTAGTTTTTCTTACGAAAAATAGCAAAGACCAAGAGGCAAAAAGCATGCAAGCACACCTAAAACCTTTCATACCTGGTATCATTCCACCGGCCAAAGCAAGTCACCTGACAAAGCCTGACCAATAGGACGAAGACGTATACTCTGCCTACCCACCCCCATTCCAGGAGGTACTGCAGAGTCATGTGCAAAGGGAGAGAGTAAAGAATTCAGAACAATACTCCAATCTACCATACTCTGCTATTCTGTGGGTAAATTCTCCTTGACTTTTTTCCTACTTATCTGAAATCTGCTCTTCCACTCACAGATAGAGTTTGAAACGTAAATCATATTTTCTTTTTCATTGTGTTTTTATCAGAGGAGGTGTATCAGAGAGATTCCATGAGAGCTGTGTGTAGCCTTCTGGGTGGCCTGCTTTCTGCTTGCGGTTCTGAAAGTTTGTTGAATATTTTAAATGAGGTCTCAGTCCATCTAAATAGGCGTGCATTCAACTTTAGGATATGTTCAGATATATGACTTCAAGGTGGACTCCTGGAAAGTATAAACTCTAAAATGTTTTTTCTGCTTCTACTTAAGTCCTGAAGTGGCTGGTAGGTAAGGTTCTACCTTGACTCTCAAGCAGAATTTCCTCTCAGTCTGATTCTCCCCAGACTGAAGTTTTTAATGAGACTTGTTAGAACTTTCTTAATTAACTTTCTTAATTTCTGTTCCCATGTATGACCTCTAGGGAGTCATGACTAGGACCTAACCACAGCATGAAGGGTAGAGCTCTGCAGAGGCCAGAATACCAGATGAGCTGGCACCATAGCTCACAGATACAGATCTACTCACAAACTGGACCAAGCTTTACAAATTTTAGAAGCCCCAGACCTTAGGACTTTAATGTTAAGACCTAAGTGAAGTGTTAGGGGAACCTGACTGCACCTCTAACACTGACTCGATGCTCACTAATAAGCAGTTAAGAGTAAAATCCAGCAAATGCAAAAAATTCTTGACTAAAAGTCACCTATTACTCATAAGATATGTGAGTAATAAGGTGAAAAACATCTAAATGGAAATGTGAGAAAGCCTCAGACTCATAAACCACCCATTGCAACTTCAAACTTACCAGATATCAGAGATATAGCAACAATTATTATTGGTATTGGTAGGGGAATAAGGTGTTCCAAACAATCAAATATTACAATTCCTATTACCACACATTAGTTGCACATGTAATTTTAACTTTTTTTGGTGGGGGGAGGCTTCCTAGTATTTGGTAGTTCCTCAGAATTTTTGTGGAAAATATTAACTTTATGAAAGAAGTGCTTGAGTTAATTGAAATCTGGTCTAAATTAATCAATAAGAGTTTACAGTATTTTTCAATGTTTGAAAATTTTTGGAGTTGGTCGTTTTCAGGAATACCTGATTTTTCAATCTCCTCCTCCTTTGTCCCACCTAAACACTGTACATAAATAAAATGCCTAGTTTTAATTTCATCTCTTCCATCAGACTTCTATTTACTTATCCACGTTCTCGAGTATTTCGTGTGTATCTTCAATCAGATTGTAAGCCTTCTGGAGCTAGATCTATGTCTTAATTTCTTTTGAGTCCTGCAGAGGGCCTAGAAGTTAATGTTGGGAGCATACAGCTTCAACATACACTGGTTGGGCTACTGAAGCGTCATTTTTGTCAATCTGTATAACCACCTAGTTTCGGTTGTACCCTGACACGTCTATTTGTCTGGGGTTTCTTTGTGCTCACCTACATTGTTTTCTATTAGAACAAAGGACTTCTTGAATAGATTAACGCAGCGGCCGGAGGAATCGGAATGAACGGAATATGACCCGCCGCCCCAGGTATTGAGACTGTAAACGAACACTGAACCTCTGATAGATCATAAACAGCTTTAAAGACACACGTTTTAAAATCCCACGCTAAACTCTAGTTACCCGCCAGTGACCCCGGCCTCCGGAGCTGCAGTTGCTCAGATGTTTACAGGGCGGCGAAGATCTGCAGTCGAGAGGACTAGTCGCTATGGTAACGGTGAGACGCAAGTGCACTTGCGCGGCCTTCGGACGTAAAATCTTAGCCTGAAGCAAGAGCAGAGCGGAGCTACGGCAGCGACTTACGGCAGCAGCGTGATTTACAGCCGCCCCGCCACCTCGGAGAGAGACGTTGGTGGGCCGGAAATACGCAGGCCGGCGCGGGCTCCTGGAGGCAGCCGGACGGCCGCGCAGCAGCATGACCCAGTCAGTGGTCATACAGGGTAAGCCGCCCAGGGAGGGTGGGGACCCGGTCGCCGCCGAGGCGAAAAGCCCTGTTGCTGCCTAATATCTATTCTCTTACCTTCCTGGGCGCAGTCGGCCAGTGCGGAAACCAGATTGGCTGCTGCTTCTGGGACCTGGCGCTGAGGGAGCACGCCGCGGTCAACCAGGTACCGTCCCCGCCGCGCGGGAGACCCCCGTGCCCGCCTGTCCCCGAGGCTCTTCCAAAAAATAAGAATTAATACTCTGGGAGCTTTTATCTGGGCTATATAAGTTGTATGGGATCTTCTCGGTAAAGGGCAAACTGGTTTTTAAACTTCTGTTGGCGTTAGACACAAGAGCCCAAACGAACACTCGCCGGAGGCCTTAGTCTTAAGGTTCCTTAATTCTCAGGGTTGCATCTTTATCAGGGTTCTTGTGAGGAGCAATGAGATAGCATATGTGAAAGTACTTTGTAAAATAGGTACCATGTGTGGCATTCTATTCCTTAATTTAACCAGTCAGCTTTTTAAATGACCAACAATAATGCAGTGAAAGCTCTCACTTATTGCACCTGCTCTACAGTCCCGTGGGGGACGCCTTTTCTCAGTACCTTCAGCTGCACTTAATCCATAGATCTCGCGGTGTTTGCTCTTCTCTAGATTGGAAGAATCAGTATAAGCATTTTATGATTGTTTGCTTTTTCTTATTGTAGCCATATGCCGGCCTTTAAAGTATTGTGGGATTATTAAATTAAAATGACTTCGTTTGGGAAAGAGGCAAAACGTAATCAAGCGCTAATAAATGTTTTTTTTTTTTTTAGAAAGCGATTTATGATGAGGCAATAAGCAGCTTCTTTAGAAATGTGGATACCAGGTAAGATGGGGTTAAAGTCTGTCACATAGCTTAATAATTATTTTCATATCAGCAGTTTGGGAGAAAATTCTTCAGAGGACAGTAAAAGCAGTTGATAACTGTAAAGAAGTTGTTTGGCTTTTTTGTTTGTTTTTCTCATTATTGAAAGCATATTGTCATTCTCTTGTCGTTAATATTCTCATGTCATTAGGCAGAGCAGGACAACAGGTTTCCTTTTAAACCCATATGAAGGAATAAAAAGAAACTTTAGTGTGCTTAATTTTAACTTGACGTTGAAATAAAGTTTCACTAAAAGGAATGCTGAAAATTTCCCTGGGAGTGTCTTGTTAATGCATTCAATAATGGCTAACTATTGAAAGAAAAATATATTGTTTACATTTCTGTGATATTACTTGTGGTCAGGAGTATTTGCTCTACAAATAGAATGTGCTGAAAAGGAGCAAAGCAGTTGTTGTCGGATTAGTTTTGTTTATTTATTAAAGGGTATATGTAAGATATGTATATATCTTTTACCTGAAAGAGTAGTTTGACATTCAGGGTGTGTTTCTAAGCTTTTAATGTTAAATCATGAAGTTCATGCATTTTCAAAATGCTTAATAAAACTAAACCTGCCGGCTTGAACTGAAAAATATGTACTTTATGTTCAGTTTTAATCTAATAAAGATTTCAGTTCTAGTTTGAATTAGTTGGTTGGGTGTTTGAGGCAGTTATCTCCCCAGGAAGGCTAATTAGGCCCGACTTCCTTAGTGAATTTCAGAGTCTGACCCTCAGGCTTGAAAACTCAGAAACTTCAGAGACATCTTGAGAATGGGTCCAGTGCTCTCTAGTACAGGCAGATAAACCAAACTCAGATGGGAAATTACAAAGCAGCAAGTCAACGTAGTCATGGACAGTAGGAGCTGTAACTCAGAAAGACTAGACACCCATTTTCTTTCAAAAGCACATTCTCTTCTGTAGGAAATCTATCAGGAAAGCTAAGTAATAAAAGGTTACTTAGTGACCATGGAATCAGACCAAGGTAAGTTAGGTGTATTACCTTAATGATGTTATTTATCTTTATTAATATGGAGATATCTGTCATATAGACTAGATAACCTCTTGTTTGTAAACTAGAACATCTTCTCCCCTACATACTATTAAGAGACTCAAATTTGCCTTTGTAATACTTCCTTGTAGGTAGTATTCTAACTAAATTCGTACTTCCATTTCCTCAGTAATACTCCTTTCATTGAATATTACATAGTTGAGACTCAGCCTGGAAGCCATTCTCTCTTAATCAGGTGACTTTACATAACTCAATTCTCATCTACTCAGTTTGTTTTATAATTTAACCTGAGAGCATACTTATTTCTCCAATATCAAGTTGGAGGAGAAGAGCCTTGGCATCTTGCTCTTTTTTCCAACGTAGTATCAACACATGTAGCATCTATTCCACAAGTTAGTACAAAAATTCTTTTTCAAAAATAAGACGACACCTTTGTATATACTTCTTTATTTGAGGAAATTATCATACCTTTTTAATAGCATAGGAATTTACCTATACCAGGGGTTGGCAAACCTTTCCTGTAAAGGACCAGATGGTAGATATTTCAGGTTTTGCAGACCATAAATTCCATATCACATCTCCTTAAGTCCACCATCGTAGTGTGAATGCAGGTATAGATAGTACATAAACAAATGAGCGTGGCTTTGTTCCAATAAAACTTGTTTTCACAAGTAGCTGGTCAGACTTGGCCTGAGGATTATAGATTATCAGCCCCCGACCTATAGCATCATATATGCTCAATTCAGCTTCCCTTCATATATTCTGTCTTGTAAACTATATTGACTTGTCCACTGTTTGTAGTCATAGATTTAGTTACTTTGGTGACTTATCTTCAACATGAAATTCTAGGAACAGCCTTAGATACTCAACTGTATATAACTGGTATGTTAGTTGATGTGTGTCTGGCTACAACAGAAAGCCTCACTAATGGTGGCTTAAACAATAGATGTATTCAGTTATGTCACATACAAAGAAATCTGTGTTTAGAGAAGTGCCCTAAAGACCAAGATACTGTCATATTGTTTCATGTGTTGGTTTTTTGTCCTCATGTTTTTTTACTTCATAACCATAAAATGACAACCTCCACTGCCAGGAATCCCATCCAGATTCGTGTTCAAGGTAGGAAAAAGGACCAACTGCATCTGGTCCTTTTTATCAGAAAGCTTCCCAGAATATCTCCTTTTTATTTCATTACCCAGAACTGGATTACATGACCAGCCCAAACTACAAAGAAAGCCAGGGAAATAAGTACCTCACTTTTTCAGCCTATTGGGAGGTGGGTAAGGGAGGAGATTACGAATGGCTTCTTTGTTGCCTTTTGTGTCTGCCTCACTTGGCCTATATAAGTAGTTTTACTATGTGAATGGAAGTTAACTTTATTACCTGATAGCACTATTAGTGTGGAAGATCTTAACGACCTTTTCTCATCTTTTATCTTTCAGAGTGGTTGGTGATGGTGGCAGTATTTCCAAGGGGAAAATTTGTTCTTTAAAAGCACGAGTAAGTCTTATACACTTGGATTCTTATATTGCATGTGTTTTTAAAATAACTCTACTTCTGTAACTATCATAAGAATAAAATTTTAATTTAACTTCTCAAAATAAAAAAAAGTTATTTGCTAAGCCACATTTAATATAAACATGATTAAGCAGACATTTGTGTCTCCATGAAACTTTAGGGGGAAAATTTTGTGCTTAAAGTAAATATACTGCATATTTGGCATTTTTTCTAAATGTTTTAGGGAACATATATGTCTAGATAAATGATAACAAAAGCTTTCTTAACTCTAAGCCTAAAATACATTCTAATGAAGGTTAATTTTCATATAAAAATGATGAAAGGTTTATTTGCACCAGAGTTACTATTCCCAGTACAAAGCATAGATTCAACCACATTCTAGTGAATACATAACATAACCATGTAAGACCTCCTGAACAAAAATACTTCTAGTCAATAGCCCATATTTAGTCTTAATCTCATTGCAATAACACTTCTCTTCTTTGATTGTGTCTCTGCAACAAAGTGCTTTTTCCAACTGTTGATCAGTAATGTTTGACTGTGACAGAAAAGAAAGGCAGTTTTGGTGCTATGGAAGTAATTGAGATGACAAGGATCAGACCTGGAGTAGTGGCTGAAAGAGTAGAGAGCAGTTGTGTTGTAGTACCTGGGAACCATCTCCTTGTATCTGTGATCTCCAATTTCCTTGGGAAACAAATTTAGGGCAGAGACTATATGCTTGTAGTCTGTTAGGATAATTGATTAACATTCGTTATAGTTCATGCCTTGGAGAGTGCTAACATCCCAATCCAAATCTTACTCAGAGATAAAGAAACGTTGACATTTCCTAGACCACTCCCAATTTGAGCTCTTTTTCACCACCCCACCAGTGAGCAAATTGGGAAATGGAGGAAACACTGCTGGAAGAGAATAAATCAGCATGTTTCTATAGCCTTTGGCTTTTTTCCTAGAAGGTGTTCTTCCATTTCTTCTTAATAGTCTTGGTATCATGTGGCTCTGATCACTGAAGAGTCCAGGCTTCAAAAGATGATTTGGTGGCTGGGTTCCTCCACTGTGTTAATAGGCAAACACTCAGAATTTTGTATATCCTGTATTACAATTAAGGGGAAGCTCAAGGGCCTGAAAGCTATCACCATGTAGCTCTGGAAGAAAATAATAAACATCAAATCTTGAAAGTTGTGACTCCAAATCTTGGATGGCTAAGTGAGGAATCCAGAATAATTCCTTGTAACTGTAATTAATTTCCCAAGGAAAAACAAATCTGAGGTCTTATGTGACTAAGGAAAGATTGAAAGAGTTACAGACTGTCAAGGTTTAATGCTAAGTGACTATGACAGTGATGATTCTCTCAAAACTGACTTCAGGTGCTTGAATGTCAGTTTGTATTCTGTATTCCCCTTCCTTTGCCTGATTGCAAAGTAATTGAAAGCATGGCTTAAATATGTTTAATCTTCCACAAATCATCTCAATAAATCTGTTTTGGAACAAGGACAGTAGAAGCGAATTTTGTTCTTTTTTGAAATCTTACAGCAACAGTGAAATCCCTCTTACATGGTTGATTAGGTGTTAAAGTCAGCATTTAAGATAAAAATTGCATATTATCAAAAATATCCTTGAAAATCCCTAAAATTGCCAAGAAATGACCCTGTATAGTCCTTTGTATGTATATTGATGCTGTATTTAAAGGAGCACATTTATAAAACATTTATATATTTATAAAACACATTTCTAATATACCACTGTAATATGATGATATAACGTGATATTACTCAGCCATAAAAAGAAACGAAATTGAGTTATTTGTAGTGAGGTGGATGGACCTAGAGACTGTCATACAGAGTGAAGTAAGTCAGAAAGAGAAAAACAAATACCGTATGCTAACACATATATATGAAATCTAAAAAAAAAAAAACCAAAATGTCATGAAGAACCTAGGGGCAGGGGCAGGACAGAAATAAAGATGCAGACCTACTAGAGAATGGATGGACTTGAGGACACGGGGAGGGGGAAGGGTAAACTGGAACTAAGTGAGAGAGTGGCATGGACATATATACACTACCAAATGTAAAATAGCTAGCTAGTGGGAAGCGGCCGCATAGCACAGGGAGATCAGCTCAGTGCTTTCTGACCACCTAGAGGGGTGGGATAGGGAGGATGGGAGGGAGGGAGATGCAAGAGGGAGGGGATATGGGGATATATGTATATATATAGCTGATTCACTTTGTTATAAAGCAGAAACTAACACACCATTGTAAAGCAATTATACTCCAGTAAGGATGTTTCTTTAAAAAAAGTGGTATACTATCATACAATTAGAAATATATTTCAAGTACTGTGTAATAATATTTTAATTGCCAGCTTACAGTAGCATACTTAATTACACAAATAATTGAATTCACAGAATTTAAATGGGCATAAATTGTGACTCCACTGTAAGTCAGTACTCGGTAAGTGTCAAACTTGACTGTCTCCCTTTGATAAGATGATAGAGAATAGAGTTTGGTGGTTAAGAGTGAAGATTCTGCAGCCAGGCTAGCCAGGTTTGAATCAGCTCTACCACTTCCTAGTTGGGTGATCACAGGCAAGTTATTTAACTTTTCTAGGCCTCAGTTTCCTCATGTGTAAACTGGGAGTAATTCAGTACCTATGCATAGAGTTGTGAGGATTAAATGGGCGTGATACATGTACAGTGGCATGTAGTAAGTGCTTAATGTTACATGCTCACCAGCACTGAAAAAGCCCATAAATCAAGCACTTTCTCTGTGACACTGAATCAAAGGCTTAGGTTAAAGGGTACCCTAACATCATTTCAGATTACTTTTTTAAGCTTTGCTTTTTTATTTATTTAACTCTATTTTACTCTTTCATTCTTCCTCAGTGTAGAAAATATAGAAAGTAAAGTACAAAACAGTGGGGACAGAGGGTATATAAGTCTACTGTGAAGCTATCTCTGCTTACATTTTTCTGTATTTCCATCCAGTCTTTTCTTTTTTTCTTTCCATAGCTAATTTTATGTTTCTCATTTTCTTCTTAGTAATAGAGGTTATCTCCCATGTCAATAAAGTTTGTGATATTTAGTGAGTTTGTGAATTTAGATTGCGAGTTACTTAGGGGAAGGGACGCTGTTGGCATCTTTGACATCTATCCAGTGCCTTGGCTTTGCACATAATAGTAGTTTACTGATTTGATTTGGACAGTTTTCGGCTGTGATTCATAAAGAGCAGCATGGTTATTCCTAGTGACCAAATACATTAATGAACCCTACATTTATTGAAAATTGTTTCTGGCTAAGGTTACCTTATAAACTTCTGAGACCTTGTTCTCAAGAAATTTATAGTCATATAAGCACATAAATAAAAGAATTGTTAGAAAATCAGAGAGAATTATTCAGTTCCTTTTTTTCCTTCTTAGGGTAAGAATTTAGAATCCATCTTTTCATTGGATTCCACCTTTAGAGGAGAGTGAAATTATTTTTTAATTTTTATAACAGACTGCACAAAGAGAGTCAAAGATTTGAACAAACTTAAACTATAAAAAGAACAATGCAACTTCTAGCTCAAAAATTCTTTTTATTTACAGAGTGACTAAAGAAAAATATGCTAATTACATTTTATTTGTCTTTCTCAGGCTGTCTTGATTGACATGGAGGAAGGGGTAGTAAATGAAATTCTTCAGGGACCATTGAGAGATGTATTTGATAGTAAGCAGCTCATCACTGATATTTCTGGCTCAGGGAATAATTGGTGAGAATATGCTGGATGTAAAAATTAAATGTCATCTGAAAAAAAATGAGGAATTTTTCTTTTATTCTGATAGGTCCTACTGACATGAAAGCAAGATATAACTTGCCATACCTAACTCTAGGCCTTTCATCCCTTCATCTTTTCCTTGGTAGATGATGGTGTTCACAATGCTTGGAAGCCATCTGTATCCTAGTTTCTCTTTTTTTTTTAAGAAAAAGATGAGTCATGAAAAATTGATTTACTGAATTTCTCGTTGTAATTTGATTTTTGCATAACTGCTAAGTAGTGACAAAAGTTGTATTTTTTTGATATGTAGTTCCACATTTATATATTTATTCTATAGAACGCTTCACTTGTCCATAAAGATACAAATGAAAGATTGTTCACTGAAACATTGTTTTTAACATCAGATAATATTCAACAGGGGCTTGTTTAAATCAATTATAGTATATCCATACAATGGAAAATCATGCAACTCTTATAAAATGTAACGTATCTGTATGGAAATTTTCTAACAATTTAAAAATCGGAAGTATTGGGCTTCCCTGGTGGCGCAGTGGTTGAGAGTCCGCCTGCTGATGCAGGGGACGCGGGTTCATGCCCCGGTCCGGGAGGATCCCACATGCCGCGGAGCGGCTGGGCCCGTGAGCCATGGCTGCTGAGCCTGCACGTCCGGAGCCTGTGCTCCGCGACGGGAGAGGCCGCAACAGTGAGAGGCCCGCGTACCACAAAAAACAAAAAAAATCAGAAGTATTAAGGCACGGAATAATGTGTCTAGCATACTAATTTGTATATGAAAACCCTTACCTTTTTCTTTTTAACATCTTTATTGGAGTATAATTGCTTTACAGTGTTGTATTTCTGCTGTATAACAAAGTGAATCAGCTATACGTATACATATATCCCCATATTTCCTCCCTCTTGCGTCTCCCTCCCATACTCCCTATCCCACCCCTCTAGGTGGTCATAAAGCACTGAGCTGATCTCCCTGTGCTATGCGGCTGCTTCCCACTAGCTAGCTGTTTTACATTTGGTAGTGTATATATGTCCATGCAACTGTCTCACTTAGTCCCAGCTTACCCTTCCCCCTCCCCATGTCCTCAAGTCCATTCTCTATGTCTGCGTCTTTATTCCTGTCCTGCTCTTGGTTCTTCAGAACCTTTTTTTTTTTTAGATTCTATATATATATGTTAGCATATGGTATTTGTTTTTCTCTGACTTACTTCACTCTGTATGACAGTCTCTAGGTCCATCCACCTCACTACAAATAACTCAATTTCGTTTCTTTTTATGGCTGAGTAATATTCCATTGTATATATATATATATATATATGCCACATCTTCTTTATCCATTCATCTGTTGATGGACACTTAGGTTGCTTCTATGTCCTAGCTATTGTAAATAGAGCTGCAGTGAACACTGGTACATGAGTCTTTTTGAATTATGGTTTTCTCAGGGTATATGCCCAGTAGTGGTATTGCTGGGTCATATGGTAGTTCTATTTTTAGGGGGGTTTTTTGTTTGTTTTTCTGTACACAGGCCTCTCACTGTTGTGGCCTCTCCCGTTGCGGAGCACAGGCTCCGGACGCGCAGGCTCAGCGGCCATGGCTCACGGGCCCAGCCGCTCCGCGGCATGTGGGATCTTCCCGGACCGGGGCACAAACCTGTGTCCCCTGCATCAGCAAGCAGACTCTCAACCACTGCGCCACCAGGGAAGCCCCATATTTTTAGTTTTTTAAGGACTCTCCATACTGTTCTCCATAGTGGCTGTATCAATTTAAAAGTTGTAAGTATTTTTATAAACTGTTCTCTTACCTATAGTATTTGACTCTGTCAAAGTTTTCCCACCTGTCAGATTTAATAGAATTGATAGAGATGCAAGCCAGACCAGTGTCCCAGCATTCAAGGTCAGTATGAGGCTATATTTGGCCCTTAAATATATAATGGTCTCTTCTCCTTAATGGGAAAAAAGCTCCAACAGTGATCATTTTAAAATTTACATTGACACTGGTTTTGCTGTTTTTTAAAAAGTAAGTAGGTTCTTGTTTGCCAGTCTAATATTTGTTATTTAAATTATTTGCTGTTAGTCCCTCAGGTTTATAATGTGTAATATTGTGTAATTTTACTAAAGCATGAATTTGAGTCTTGTGTTCTGGGAGACTTATTTGGGAAGAACCACTTACTAAATAAGTGAGTCCACCTTACCATCCAACCAGCTTTCTCTAATTGTCATATAACTTATTCTGTAACTTTTGAGTTACACATGACTACATGTTGGGTGGAAATCGTTCTTACATTTCAGTTCATCATAATAATACTTGCAAATGTGGGCAACCAAAAAGGCTTGAAGAGCCTCATGAATATGTTTTCTATTGTGTGGCATTTCATCTAGTAATAACATGATATGACCAATAGTTTTTTCATGTTTTAAACCAAAGTAAGTCAGTTTAAAACTTTTTATTTTTATGTCTTTCTAGTTGACCACATTCTGCTTTTTAATACATAAAAGACAGTGCAATCAGTTTACTTTCAATGAAGATGAGAAAAAACTATGTAACTAAAAACTTGTTTTGTTGTAATTATACCTTAAGAGCAGATAAATTTTAAAAACCATAGTTTAATATCCATTGGTAATGAACTATTTTATCAGGATATTTGAGGATTATAGGTATATATATTTGTTAAATTATCTTCCTATATCCTTGAGATATCATAATATGATTTATTGATGTTAAACAGGAATGGAATTTACTTACTACAGTAAAAATACTTTTTCAAGGGCTTTCCAGGTGGTGCAGTCGTTGAAAGTCTGCCTGCCGATGCAGGGGACACGGGTTCGTGCCCCGGTCCGGGAAGGTCCCACATGCCGCGGAGCGGCTGGGCCTGTGAGCCATGGCCGCTGAGCCTGCATGTCTGGAGCCTGTGCCCCGCAACGGGAGAGGCCACAACAGTGAGAGGCCCACGTACCACAAAAACAAAAAAAAAGAAAAAAAATACTTTTTCAAGCTTATCTATAGTCTTTTCATTTAGTTCAGAAATAATAAAATCTTGAAATAATAAATGCAAGGATGTTTTTTTTAATCTGTATTCTTTTTTCCAGGGCTGTGGGTCACAAAGTGTTTGGCAGTCTTTATCAGGAACAGATTTTAGAGAAACTCAGAAAGTCAGCAGAGCACTGTGATTGTTTGCAGTGTTTTTTTATAATACATTCCATGGGAGGAGGTAAAATTATTTATTCATTCGTCTATAACAATGTGAAAATGCAAGTGAGAATTCATTTTGCCAACATAAGTCTTGTTTTCAGACCTTTGCTTAATAAATATAGAACTATTAAGAATTAAGAGTATGTTTATGAATGTATGTACATAACAGCTTTTTATCTTAAATTTTTGTCAAATTGTCTCACTATGACCATTTTTAAAAAATTTAAACCCTTTTAAAGAGTCAGTAAAACTGAATCTGAAAAAATTTTTTCTTTTAGTAGAAAGTAGATTGCAGTATAAGCTTTTTGGGAATGCTGCCTTTCTCCTACGAGCTTCCTTGTGCAGTTTCATATGCTGACTAGAACTAAGTATTTGTGGCATATTCATAGATACGTTTGCAAAAGAATATCAGTACCCTTTCTTTAACCACCTTCAATCCTTTCTTGTGTCCAATAAAAGAAATAAGTAAAAGAAATCCTCTTACTCAACTCCCTTAAATCATTCCTTACATGGTAATTAATCACCTTGACCTAGAATAAATGATCTGCATTGCTTTTTTTCCCAGGGAAGCATGTACCTTGCAAGTGAAGTATTTTGCTCCCCTGTTCCATGAAGTAGAGACAGATCATAATTTGATAATTTCAAAAGAGAATTAGCTTATTTTAAAAGAAAAATTTACCATGCTTTTTTCCTCCAAGCTGAGATTAAGATTTTTATATTCAGGTTATGTATAGTTGACTTTCTTATACATATCTGTTATTCAGTATGATAGCATTTGAAAATTAAAGTTAAAATTGCTGTGTAACCACGCCTTTAGAAGACCATCATAATCATTAAATTAAGAAACTAATTTTCTTTATACTGGTACAATTAACCTGCAGATTTTGAGTAAGTTTTTGAAAAAACCCAATTTGATTTATAGTTCATTATGGTGCTTTTTTTATATCCCTCTATTACTCAGAATCTCAGTAGACTGTACGTTATTCGTAATTCACTGAAAATGGCAAAAATACTTTAAATAATATTGACAGCTAAAAATGAAGTCTTTTCCCACATCTAATCCCTAATCTCTCTCCTCACAGATAATCAAGTTTGCCAGTGTCTGTCCTTCCAGATATTTCCTGTGCCCATTGTGTGTGTTTTTACATAAACAAGATCATGAAATACATACTACCCTGTAATGTTTTCACTTTAAATCTTTCCTGAACATCTTTCATCAGCTCTGTCCAATTGTGAGAATATGTAATAATTTTTAAAGCCAGTTCCTCATTGATGGATGTCAAGTTATTAATGGTTTTTAGCTACTACATAAAATCCCCAACGAACATCTGGTACCTACATCTTTGTTCATTTGTGCCACAATAGCTGTAGGCAATATTCCTAGAAAGGAAAGTGGAACCAAAGAATATGTACATTTTAAGTTTTGGTTGATATTACTAAATAACCTTCCTACATTATTGCATCAATCCATATGATTAGCAGCAATTTATAAGAGCTTATTTCCCCACACTGTCACCAACACTGAGTATTATGAGACATAAATCTAATACAATATGTTCAAAATTATAGTTTTAATTTGCATTTTTAATTAGAGAAAAGGTTGAGCATCTTTACATCCATTTGCCATTTGATTTATTTTGAGTTACAATTTATATCCTTTGCTCATTTTTCCATTGCATTATTCATATTTTTTTGTTGTTGATTTGTGACCCTTTTTATTTAAAAAATTTAGTCCTCCATCATGTTTGAAGATTTTTTTCTTAGTTTGCCTTTTTATTTTGTTTGTTTTTATATATACATATATATAGAGAGAGGGGAGTTTTATTTTTAATGGAGTCAAAACTATCTTCTATAATGGCTCTGGTTTTTTATAATGCTTAGAAAGTCCTCATTAAAGATTAACCCAAAAAATCTCCCTCACTTTCATCTAATGTTTTTAACATCATAGCCTTTTAATATTTATCCAAATGGGGTTAGAGCATTATCGGCTTTTAAACATTTTCTCATCAGGACAGCAAGAAATACGTTTTACATTACAGACCAACACACACACAAACATACACAAACTAAAACAAAAGATTATTTACCCACACTATATGTGACATATTAATATTTCTGCGTTTCATTTAAGAAAAGAAAATACTGGTCCTAACCTTATAAATTAGTTTCATAGCCCACTGATGGTTCACAAGCCATAGTTTGAAAAGCACCAGGGTAAAGGATTCCAGTTTTCTCTCTTAAGTTCTTAAAAATATCTGAATTTATATATGTAACTCTGTGTGTCAGAAAATTACCTTAATGAAGTTCTTAGAGTTTCTGCTTTTAGATAGATAGTAAAAAAAAAAAAAAAAAAAGGTTTCCTCTATGAAACTTTTGTAAATTCAAGTTGTTCATGCTTAACTTTAAATTTTAACTCAGCATTTAAGTTGCTTAATGTCATGAGAGTGTTAATCATTAAGATTATATAGGTGCTACACTAAAGATGTCAAGATAGTTTGTTTTTTCTTAAGTTGTTTAACATCAAGTGTAGACTAAATTCTGTCTTAGTTGCATTTTTTACTCTTCAGTCAGTTCTTTTGACATCATAGAGATATAACTTAAATGTAAAAAAGTGTAAGATATAGAAAGGCCTCTCATCATCAGTCAGACCCAGAGGTTGAATTCATGACTTTAAGTCTCACTACCTATATTGTCTTCATTTCTTTATCTGAAATTAATTAGTTAATATTATAATCACAGGAATAAGTTGAAAATTGTATGTCTTTAATAAATAGGTTTTTACCACAAAAACACAGAATTCCGTTACATTCTGAACCATTTATGCTGTTTTCTTTTTGAAATCTTAATCTTCAGGAACAGGATCTGGACTTGGCACATTTCTTTTAAAGGTGCTTGAAGATGAATTCCCAGAAGTATACAGATTCGTGACTTCAATTTATCCTTCTGGTGAAGATGATGTCATAACCTCACCTTATAATAGCATCTTGGCAATGAAGGAACTTAACGAGCATGCAGACTGTGTATTGCCCATTGACAACCAAGTAAGAAATGGCATTGTAATTTATGGACATATTATGTATACATTCAGTCCTGTGTTATGCTTATGTGTGTACGTGAAACAGTCTCTTCACTTTTCAGCCTTCCCATCTAAGAGAAAAAATAAGTTTAAATTGCTTTTTTTTTTGTCTTTTTCTTCCTGCTAGAATGTCATCTATGTCCTCTCTTCTTAATAGCTTCTCTCCCAATATTTTTCCCTTAAAAGTCTTTATTTGACATCATTAGCAAAATTGACCTCATGGTGAATTCTGGAAAGTTGGGTACAGCTATAAAGCCAAAGAGTCTGGTTACTTCAGGTGCTGGAGCTTTTAAAAAGCGGCAGGAGAAACCATTTGATGCAATGAACAACATTGTGGCAAATTTGCTGCTCAACCTAACAAGGTAATCCTGTTGACAGTGTACTTAAGGGCAGTTTAAAAACTTCACTTGCTTTTGATAATGTTTTGCAGTAGCATTTTTTAGTTATTCTGAGTTGTAGAAACTTTTTAAAAAACTTTATTTAAAATAAAAATTTTAGTTTGTCTAGTGTTTTCACATCTTGGAGTGATAGACCAGAATTTTATTTTCTGACTCCAGAGCAGCATTTTATTTTCCCCAGGTACGTTCCATGGAATATTAACAGATGTTAAATGGTAAAGGGTTTTGAAGGAGATACACTTGAGAAACACTTGGTTAGACAAAAACAAACTTGGTTGTTTTTTTGGGGTTTTTTTGCTGCAAAATGTCTTAACCTTTTAAACCAGCTAATCTATTCCTCTTTATTAGCTGGTCCAAAATATTTCTTTGACTTTGATCTAAAAAATTTCTTTGGCATTATTATATTCCAAATTGTAGAGCATGTAAGCAAATCCCAGGGGAATTTAGTAAGGTTTATAGAATAATTAAATAACTATTGAACTGTATGTATTTAATTCAATCTAAAGTCTGTTTTAAGTAAGATTTTTATGTAGATAATTAGCAACTGTATTAGAGTGGTTACACTTAAGATGATCCTGAAATAAGAATTGCTATAGATGTTATGTTATATTTTAATTATCTTTATACACGATGTTCATGATACTAAATTTCACTAATACAGAAAAAAAAGCATATATTTTCTACTTAAGTACAGTGTACGAAAGGATGTAGGAAAGTGCCTGCTGACTAAATCAAGCTACATTAAGTTAAATATTTTTCATGCTTTAATGTTAATCTTTTAGCTCTGCAAGGTTTGAAGGATCCCTTAATATGGACCTTAATGAAATCAGCATGAATTTAGTTCCTTTTCCTCAACTGCATTATCTTGTGTCAAGCCTAACACCTCTGTATACACTGGCAGATGTTAACATTCCTTCTCGAAGGTAAGATGTGGTAACTTTATTCCAATTACTTGAGGGCTCAAATTATTTTAAAAACAAACACATTTTTAAGAGAAAAGTTTATAATAACTAGTTATTTCTTCATACCATTTTCTTTGTGAGAATTATATAAAATACAGGTCATGACAGCCATTTTTCCATTAAGTGAATGCTTCCTTGTTTAGAAGTCATTGTTTAAAAATGTCAATATTAAACTATTTGAAATTAAATCTAATAACTAAATTTTTAAGCTTATGAAAATTAATAAAGATATAATTTTTATTGAAAAAGATTTAAAGGCTTTGAAGTCGGATGTACTTAAATACGAATGCTAATTCTATCATTTACTAGCTACAGAACCTTGGGCAGGTGACGAACTTTTAGTTTTTCTCATCTTTAAAAATGAGAGTCAGAGTACCTACCTCATAAGCTTGTTGGTATATTAAATAAGAGTATCTTTTAAAGCTCTTACCACAGTCTAGCACCATAGAGGGTTTACAGATATTACTCTATTATAGCTATTATGTATCACTTCCAGAACACCTTGTTTTATAACTGTGTCAATTTTAAGCATAAAACTTACATCAATTTACTTAACAAAAATGTAGTTGAAACATACTTTTAGCATATACAGTGATGATGAGCTTGAACAGGTCACACTGACATTCACAGTTGACTGAGGGAAAAGGTCTTGTCAAACTTTGCTAGAGGAAATTATGTAAATGATAAAGTAAAAACTAGATTACAGATCTTTTTAATAGTTTAAATTTTGGCAACGTAATTCTATACTGTGGGAATGTCACAGTAATACTGATTAACTTTTATTTGAGCAAGTAACAAATAACTGACTATGCCTAATACCTAACTAATAGGTGCGGTGTCTTTCTTTGTGGGATGCTTATAAGCTTAACAAGTTAAGCAACTTGCATAGTTTATTGAACATGGGAATCAGTCATTAAATGTTTGCTTTTATTAGCCCAGCATATTAAAAATGAGTATATTTAGTAAAAGATACACCTTCAATGTGGACACATAGAATGTAAATTGGTGCTAAACTATTTATTGTACAGCAGTGATTATCCAGACATTTAAAGTTACTCCTTTAAAAAAATAGACATGTAATTTCTAATTAAGTTCAGCATAATCCTGCTTGGTGTGTGTGTGTGTGTATGTATGTACATTTTTTTTCTTTTTGGTTGTGCCAGGTCTTAGTTGTGGCAGGTGGGCTCCTTAGTTGCAGCTTACCAGCTCCTTAGTTGTGGCATGTGAACTCTTAGTTGCAGCATGCATATGGCTTTTAGTTCCCCGAGCAGGGATTGAACCCAGGCCCCCTGCAATGGAAGCGCAGTCTTAAGCACGGTGCAGCCAGCAAAGTCCCGTGCTTGGTATATTTTGATAAAAATAATACAGTGTCAACATTTAAAATTTTTATTTATATATTTATAGCTTGTTGCAGGTTTAATTAAAATGTGTTAGTGGAAAATCTGTAAGGAACCTTAAGAATGTTAGACTCTTAAGGAACTTATCACAGTGTTCTTTCTAGCTTTGTGGGTTTTTTCCTTTTTTTTTCTTTTGCTTCTACTGTACTATAGGTACTTCAAAGGCTGCCATATCCACATATGGACACATTTATCCTTGAGCAAATAATAAATTGTTTTTAAATTGTACTATTAAAAGGCATAGTTTTAAAACTTTTTTTTTTTCTTTTTTTTTTTTTTTTTTTTGCGGTACGCAGGCCTCACTGTTGTGGCCTCTCCCGTTGCGGAGCACAGGCTCCGGATGCGCGGGCTCAGTGGCCATGGCTCACGGGCTCAGCCGCTCCGCAGCATGTGGGATCTTCCCGGACCGGGGCATGAACCTGCGTCCCCTGCATTGGCAGGCAGACTCTCAACCACTGCTCCACCAGGGAAGCCCTTTAATTTCTTACTAGTAGTTTACAAACAACTGAGAATGGTTTTTGGATGTGCTTCATATTAATAAACGTCATCTAGTCCATTTTTATCAATGAAAATGATAAAGCACATATTAGAGTGTGTATATTAAATTCCTTGTTTCTAATGTAAAGAGAAATATCCCAATAACTATAAATAGCTCCTTGCTAGTTTTTATATTTTTTTGACAAAAGAATGTGTGTGCCTGGTTCTTAACCTTTTCTGGGTTTCCTTGACTTCATAAAAATGCCCCAAAGCACATACACACCAAAATTTTGAGCACAGTAGAGGATTCATGAATCCCCCAAAGCTCACCATCCACTAAGAGAGTCTTCTTACTGTAGAAGAATCAGGATAAAATGTAAGCTCCATTAGAGTAGGAAATTTTTGTTGTTGTTCACTGCTTGGTCTCTTGCACCTAGAATAGTGCCTGGCACATGATAGGCATTTAGTAAATATCTACTGAATGAATAAGCAGCATAGTGTAATTTCTGTGGCTCTTCCTAGACAGTCTGCAAATTCAGCACACAGAGTTCTGGCTAGAGTTATCTAAGGAACCTAATCATATTTGTATTGAGTTCAGTGGGATTTAAGAACCAGACTGGGGTCATATTAAAGGGCTAGGAGCCTGCATATTATTAGATATAAACTTCATCGGTCACTTTTATCTTCCTCTCTTTAGAGGAATGATAAAAGAATGAAGTTAAAAGACTTCATTCACTTAAAAGCCTCCCTTTTCAGGAATAGTAGTATAGAGTAGTGTCTTTTTTGGAGAGCCTAACATTGTCCTTTGATAGCTTCCTCATTATTCCTAACTAATTTATGATATATTTTATAGACAAAGTAATCTTAATGTAGGTTTTTAGTTTTGATAGTTCTGATACTACGAAGTAGATAAGCATACTGAACTAAGTAAAAATGACACAATTTTCAGAAATTAGTACTACATGGAGCTCACTAATGATGCAGTCAATATTTCGTAGCTACCTGAAATCACCAATATATTGCAGAAGCTTTTTATTCCCCCTAAAAAAAAATATTGCGTGATTTCCTCTCCTCATATTTGTCCAGATTGCTTTGAGGAAATGATAGCTGAGATTCAGAATATATTTGTGTGTGAAGTTTATTTACCTGTAGATGACTGTCTTTTCATTTTATAGTTACACATAGAAGAAAGATGTAGTACAGTATTTTGTATAAACAGTGACTGTCTCGTTGTTTTAGGTTGGATCAGATGTTTTCAGATGCCTTCAGTAAAGATCACCAGCTAATTCGAGCTGACCCCAAACATAGTCTCTACCTCGCCTGTGCCCTCATGGTTAGAGGAAATGTACAGATTTCTGATCTTCGCAGAAATATTGAAAGGTTCAATTTTCTATTTTTCAAGATAATGTTATGTGTACTGTTTGTAAAAGTGTAGCATGTAGTTAAGTAGCACTGTGAACTTAATTGAAGTGTGACTTTGAGCAAGCTACTTAGCCTCTCTGAGCCTATTTTCCTCAAATGTAGAATAATAATAATAATAGTACAAAGTTATTTATGTTAATTATGTTATGCACATTAAATGATGAGGTGTTATTTTTTGAAAATGTGCAGGAAATTTAGCTATTGTTATTGTTTTTATTACCACCGCTACTACCACTACACTGCTTCTAAGTTTGTTTTACTATTTGACAGTCTTATTTTTTAGGAAAACTGCTCTGTTGAATTACAAAGTAAGGAAAATTATAATACCTTCATTTCTTTTCATCCCCAGATTTCTAATGTTAAGGAATGTGTTTCTAGCTTCTTGAATCACCATTACGGCCAATTTAATGTCCCTTAGTTCACTGTCAGACTATACCATAATATTGCTAGTATTAAATAGGTAACTTACATTATATACTAAGCACTTAGAATGGTACCATTAGTAATGTCCTAGTTTAACTAATGTGGGCTGCCATAATTCCTTAATTCTTACCTTTGAGTTTTTGCATCTCAGATTAAAACCTTCTCTACGGTTTGTCTCCTGGAATCAAGAAGGCTGGAAGACCAGCCTGTGTTCAGTACCTCCTGTGGGCCATTCCCATTCATTATTAGCTTTAGCAAACAACACATGCGTGAAGCCTACATTCATAGAACTGAGAGAGAGATTCACGAGGCTCTACAAAAAAAGGGTAATCATCAGTACACCTTTCTAACTATATGTGTTTATTTTGGCTATTTAAGATGTATGCTCAAGAATTAATGTAACACAAATGAGGTGTGATCCCGCCTGCTATATCTGTGTATTGATTATAACTGAAGAGGAGAGGCTTACTCAGACGCTAAATGAGAACTCTCATGGGTTTATAGGATTTAGGTTCTCATTTCTCTTGTAAAGCTGAGTGTGAACTATCATTTTAATAAGAATATTTATATTATAGGATAGTTGTCTGTATTAAATTTCCTGAAAATGGTCAGCATCATTCAGTTTTTTTTATTTATAGGCTCATCTTCATCACTATCTACATATTGAAGGGATGGAGGAAAGCTGTTTCACAGAAGCCATGTCATCTTTATCAGCACTCATACAGGAATATAACCAACTGGATGCCACAAAAAGCATGCCTGCATTAGATTTACCTAGACTAAGCGTAGCTGTGTGAAAAAGAAACCCCAAAGATATAACTTCTTTTTAATTTCACATTTTTTGTCCCCTTACCTTTCTATTTTAGAATTTTTGTGATTCAGAAAGCCTGATGTGTGTTTTTCATATTGGGAAGGTATTTTTCTTTAGAGTAGTTTCCATTTAATCACAATTTGTTGATGATCCCACTGTATGAAATTAGCCAAGTCCTAGTGCCTTGACTTTAAATGTCTTTCAAAAAGTCGTGTTTTCTAAAATTGAGAGAACAGAGTTCTTCAACATTTTATTTATAGTCTATATTTAGGCATTTATACAGAGATAATCATGTCTTCAATAAAAGTCTTGTACAGATATATTTTTTATATTTATTTATAATTTACGTCTTCACGTTCTGTTTAAATTCTCCTAACTCTTTAAAAGTAAATATGGGAGTAGAAGAACACAGTATAAATATTTCTATGTAATACCCACTAACTTCAGGAATAGATTTTATTACAACTTGAGGTTTTATTTCTTCTTTGGGTAACCACTTGTTTGCACTCAGAAGAATCACAATTTACAATTATTTTAACTTGTATTAAATTATTTTTAAATATAATGTTTTTTTATCAAACCAGTTAATTTTGTAACAATGAATGTCCATGTTTTTAAACTATGCTACTTATCAGTTTTGCTTGTCCCTTTTTTTTTTTTTTGGCCATGCCACATTGCATGTGGGATCTTAGTTCCCCAACCAGGGATCAGACCTGCACCCCTTGCATTGGAAGCGCAGAGTCTTAACCACTGAACTGCCAGGGAAGGCCCACTTGTCACTATTTATACAAGCAAACGGAACATTATTAAGCTTGATACTTTCTTTGAAACTTTGCAGTAAATGGCTAATAGTCTAGTGAAAGTGTTCCGGTTACTATAAATCTCCAGTTTTAGTCTTCAACATTAATTTACCTTTAATCACAATTTATATTTAAAATTCATAGGTGATTTATCATTTAAGGAAGTAATTTTGAGCAACAATTTATTTTCAAGCCAGAAAAATCTGCTGTGTGCTTTCTTTAATGTTATTTTTTAAATTTCTTTCCTTTTCAGAGTAAGGATACTGCTCTTGGTCTTTATCTTGGAAATTAAGTTTTTTTTACAGTATTTGGTATAAAAATTTAGATTACAGTTATAAACAGTGGCCAAAGAAGTTCCATTTTTTCCTTCCAAAAATCTTAGTAAACTTATATTCAGGATAGGGCAATGGAAATAATATATTTACAGCTTAGTCTTATTCCTAGTTAAGATTTAATCTAGAAAATCTTGCTCACCCTATAATGATTATGTGATTGGAGCCTAGGCTGTATTGTCAAAGTACAAAGTTTTAAAATTTAGTATGTTTTATATAGCTTCAACAGATCATTTCAGATTATTTTATAGAATAAAATATTCTCTTGTAAATTGTATAATTTTTCATTATGGAATATGTAGATGGAACCAAATATCTTTGTATTACATAATTATACATTTTAAGAGCTCAATTTTAAGGTTTTCATATTTTATATATAATTTTAGGGGAACCTTTTTTAAAGCTTCTAATGCCTTAAATACAGTTATCTGAGAATAGCTAGGCATTCTTACTGTTTTAAACCAATAAGGCAGATTTGCCACCCTTTTAAAACCATTTTAAATTTTGATGTAATGACATGATTAACCTTAACTTTTTCCCCATGTGCTTGGTTTTATAGGATCTTGAGCTCAGAAAATATATCTCCTGGATCTCTGCAGTTTCTCTGACATACACAAGATGTAATCCACAGCATCTTCCATTTAAATGACCCTTCATTTGGGCAATCAAACTGAATGGTAATCATTTTAGACTTGTTAGGGACACAGCATCTTTTATCCAAGCATATCCCACAGAAAGTGGGTTTATAACTCTGAGTGCTTGAGCATCCGGAAAAGACAAATTTTTCAGCTTTGACGGGTTGGAAAGTAGGTTGGCATGTTTTTCCTTTGGGGATCTGAAAAGATACATAACGTTAAGAAGTCACTCTTTAAACTTGATTACAATAGTTCAGAAAAGTGATACTCTATGGACTATTACATAAATACACAGATATAATTATTTTCAGGGCATGAATAGTTGCCATTTAGTGACATCCAGCCCTTTCTTTTCTACCTTTAAAATCCCCTCTCACCAGAGGACCTTGAAAGTCCTCGCTGTGCTTCCTCCGTCATCTTATAGGACCCACTCCCCAATGTTCTTCTGCTCTCTACCCTTGACTTAGTTCCACAATAAATGAAAATTTCTGTTCTGCTTAACATCAAGGGCCAAGACTCAAATTCTCTAATATGGCTCAGACAGTTTTAAGTAGATGGATAGATGAATAAACATCTTAATTCCTTTGAAATTGTCAACTTTCTAATATGATAGGGAATAACTTAGGGATAAGATTGGTTTGTAGCATTTCTAAAAATTATTCTTGAGACAGTCACAGAAGCAGGACTAGCTCTAGTTATACCAAGCAATCTTATTTATTATTATGCCGTAGTCCTTTGGCAAGTAGTAGCTAAGCAAAGCATTTTGGAAATAGTGTGGTTCCCTCTCCAAGTTGGTGATATATAAGTTAAGATCAGAACTTCTCTGATGTTCCTAATGTTTGTTTTTATAATTTTGATGTAGCAACCAAACTTTTATCAGTTGCTCTGATTCCACTACATAAAATTAATATAGGAAAAAGAAGATAGAATCTGAAAAGGATCTACTCTGAAAAAACAATATACATGGTGGGGTGCCCCAACAAATCAGGCTGATCCAGACCCACGCTAGTAAGCTGTTAACCTGTTGATTCTAGATAACCTAACGTTACCTCTCTGCTTGGTGAAGTTTTTCCCACAAAGTGCTGTTAATTAATATCTGCTTTCCTCCAAGATAGTTTGACTTTAAGAGTTATAATGAAGTGGTTTTATTAATAAACACTTCCAAAACACACACACATAGACACACACATACTTTTCAGGAGTCTCAATATTGAATTATGATGAAGTTAAATCTACTTAAACTTTACCTTTACTGTTTTTGATATATTACTGTCGCAAGGCTGAATGTAGCACAGTCTTTTCTCATTTCTCATTTCACAGTTGCTGTTTTCATTGGTTACCCTATTAGATATGCCCATCCCACATGTTCTGGAGCAAGGGGTCCACTTTGTTGCTTGCACAAGACATTTTCTTTTCCAAATAAGTGGGAGATTCCTGTAAGCTAAAGGAAAGGAGGAAGGAGTGCATGTGTATAAATATATATGTATTCATGTAGGTAGATAATTTTTAATCGTTATTTTTAAGCTAATAGTTAATAGATCTGAACTTTATATAAAGTAACTCAGAATAAAATAAGCTTATGGTCTAATTAATCATTATCTTTTTCCCACTCCCCAAATTATCTTTCAATCAAGTATTACGGTGCAGTATCTTAGGAGGACTAAAAATACTTTATCTTTGAAAAACTGAGTAAAGTACCCATTTGCTTCTTTCTGCTTAGCCCATCCTCTGAGAACTAAACAAGCTTATGCTTTGATGGACATCTGCCTTTTCCCTGGTTCTTGCCTCATGCTTCATGTTATTTTCAACAGATGTTGCAAGAGACATTAGTAGGATTAGGGAATTCAAGATATTAATCAGAACAAGGTGGTCTTACTGTTAAATTTCGTGATGTTAAAATCTACAATACAAAAGTTACATTTGAGAATTCAGCTATCAGTGAGACCAGTTATTCTCCACTTTTTAAAATCTAGTCTTTTAGAAAATTCTCTACGTTACACTGAACTAACCTAAATACTTACACTAAGTCATGAAAAACGTGCAATCTATTTTATTCATTCAGCTTAACTTACATTCCCTATGGTATCAGGCCTATGGTATTCCCTCTGTTGTCTAGACATTTCATATCACTTCGGAATGCATGGACGGATCTATGGGTGAGTGGGTTGGATAGACAGAGCCCCCCCCCCTCCACTGCCTGCAGCTTAGGAGAAACAAGGGAGGGGAAGGGGGTGAATAATGAAAATATAAAGAGTGCATAATAATTGTTCCATCTTGTAAATCCACGGGGAGCTTCCCTCTTGTTCTGCTCATGAATGAATCAGGCACTTGGTTCACTTTAAGCAAACTAATTGGTTCACTGTCTCAAAGCATTTCCTTCAGGTTAATATGCATCCTAAAGTGGGTGCTTTGGGAGTAAGGTGGAGATTTGAGTCTGCAATTAACACAGCAAAATTCAGGCTACATTACTTTAAAATGTCAGTTTAAAAAGGAACCCCCCCCCCCAAAAAAAATGCCTTCTTGATAGGGAAGAGTCACTTTGAAGTATGTGCTATCTTTGAATAAAATGATACTTTGATACTGTTGTGTTATTACAGTAGAATCTTGCCATTGCACATAGAACTGAGGGAGAGGAAGCAGAAAAATGGAGATACCTGGAAGGTAGGTGACAGTTTAAAGACCTCAGCACGGGAAGCAGGTTAAAAGCGTGGCATGCATCTGCAATAAATAAAGGTAGATTAGATTATTATATTACCAAGAAAGTTAAGCCAAGAGCTGCAGTTCAGGAATCTGCTTAACATTCATTATAAAGGTCAAGAAAACTAGAAGAAATTTTCAAAGTGTACAAGTTCAGTGTTTGGTGAGCAGTGAGAAAAGCACAGGGGCATTATGTCATTGCATGCTTCCTGCTGACCAAGCAAAAGCTAGATTCCAACCGTAGACTGGAATTAATTAAGTATATAAATTACTATCACAAATACATCTTAAGGGCTTCCCTGGTGGCGCAGTGGTTGCGAGTCCGCCTGCCGATGCAGGGGACACAGGTTCGTGCCCCGGTCTGGGAAGGTCCCACATGCCACGGAGCCTGCACGTCCGGAGCCTGTGCTCCGCAATGGGAGAGGCCACAGCAGTGAGAGGCCCGCGTACCGGAAAAAAAAAAAAAAAAAAAAAATACATCTTAAAGTATGTGTGTGTCATTGTGCTCAACTTTGAAAGCAAACTCCTGTTTGGGCCCATAAGTACAGTTTCAAAGTTAAGCAGAGGAGAAACATTAAACTGAACATATACTTCCTTTGAAACATATCTAGGCCTATATTTTAATTACCAGAGAGCACTTGGGAGATTTTCTCATTTTTTGTAGCAAAGTACTGACCACTAAGAATGACTATCTATGCCTCCTCCAACCAGGTTCCAAGTGAATCCACTGAAACTGCTCTGACTTCACAAATGAAACCAACTTGACCGTGACCCAAAGGCCTGGCCTTGGGGACAACTGCTATTCTACGGTGGTCTCACCAGGGAGGTTCACGCATGGGTTCTAAGAACTTAACACTGAGTCACTAAGATCCAATGCAGAAAATCAACTGTTCTTGTACCTTTGTTAAAAAAAAAAAATTTGGCTTATATTTTCAAAAGTTTTAGAGCATTAGCAATATCACATGGTTAGCTGAAAACCATGGATGGTGAATGCCTATTTGCCGTAACCTGTTAAAGTTTTTTGAATTAATTAGCATAATTGGAATCCCAGAGGATGTTCCTTTAAGAATTTGTTTTTAAAGATCTAAGACTCATTTCTCTGATTATAGTTGCTTTTATTAACTATCCACATAAGTGAATTTAGGAGTCTTTAGCATACATATGTATTCCATATTTCCATGGCACCTTTCATTTACTAAGCTCCAAATTTCAAGCAAAAGGCATTCTTAATTTTTGGATGAAAGCACAGATGTGAATAATAACCAGGCATCAATATTGCCCTTTTTGAGTCCTTCCTTACCTGTGCTTCATCTGCTGGCATTTTTGAAACTCCTGTCCCCAGAAAACCCTGGCACCTAAATAAGATGCTAGCTTAGAGCAGACCAAACTACAAGGTTTGTGAATATACTGATGCCAACTGTAAATGGCCAGGTGCTCCAGATGAGTAATAAAGATTCTCATTACAAGTGTCTGACTACATACATACCTGGGTAACCTACTTAAAAATGCCTGTGTGCACATTTATTTAGAGAAGTTGGTAATTGTTAAGCTTCATTTTCAGTGAATGAAAGGGTAATTTTTTAGTAGTTTTATCTGTTTTTAGAAATGTTTACAAATCAATGTACCCTCAAATATTTTTGATCATAGCCTTCCATTTCTGCTTTTACCACATGGAAAAGTTGCCTTTGGAAATTTTTGGAACTGGATGGTTCATACATCTTGCCCATAATAGAACAATACAGATAAAAGTTTTTCCAGGCCAGGGTATATGTGGATAATATTTGATCAGTTTTCCTGAGAAGAAGTTAAATGGAAATAAGTAGAGGTAGTAAGAGTTTAGAAGAGTTTTCCTGACCTAGTAGAGCTTTCAAAAACTGGAATATTTGGGGAGTTCACTAGTGATCTAGTGGTTAGGATTCAGCGCTCTCTCTGCCGTCGCGTGGGTTCAACCCCTGGCCAGGGAACTGAAATCCCATGAGCTGCGCAGCTAAAAAAGAAAAAAAGGAAAAAATCTAAAACATGATAAAGTTCCCTTTTCACATACTCAGAGCATACCTGCCTGAGGTAGAGACTGAGTATGATGGCACACTCACACTAAATCTCACACTGATCACCAATCAGTAAGTACCTACCTAGTTCCTATGGTACATAAAAGGAACATGAAAGAAAAGCAGGCAAAGTCATACATGAGAGAGAGCTCTACTTATGAGTACCTGGCATTGTTTTGTAGCTTGTTGACAGCTGCTGTTGTGATGACCCCAGGCCACATTTTGACTGATCGGTCTTCTTCCCACCTTTAGCCCCTGAGCAGTGCCTGTCAGCCGGCTTTGGTATGAACAGAGGTGTGCATCCAATGGCCCCGCTCACACAGAGGCAGCTAAACAGGGCATTGGGCTGAAACACTTGGCCATTATGATAATGTACCCTGTTAAACTCACATCCCACAGCTACAAGGTCTGAAAAGAGAATAGAGCAAAATCACCAAAGAAGCCATAACTGATAGTCTAGACTTCCAGTTGTAAACCATAGAGTAAATTGCTATCTCCTTTATGAAATATCGTTCTCAATTTTTTAGGCCACATCTGAAACCTCCTTCACAGAACATCTGTAAAAGGTGAAAATGAGACATTTTCATTATATCGTAGATTATCAGCCCTGAGTAGTCACCTTCAAAATTAAGACCCTGTTCCCTGTTCTTGAGCAAAGTTAATTAAAAAAGCACTATGAGTATAGCACCGGGATAATGACTGTAAACCTCAGAGCTGGGTTGATGGCTGGTGAGACAGATATCCCCAGATGCCCAGCAACAGGCTGGGATATATTCCTAGGAAGTTAGGATAAGCGAATGGGTGAAGAGATCATAATTTGTTTACAGTACTGCACAGTAACTGATGACCTTTCACAGAACTGGAAGGTCAAAACCTTTTCAGAATACTAAGATGTGACTGACTTCACTGTGTTGACATTTGTACTGATGGTGCAAAAGCAGCCACTGCTGCTTTTGAGTCACGCTAAAGCAGCTGGCAGTCAGTCACTATTTTTCCTTGCCATACACTTGTACATAAGTGTACTGTTTTTTAAAGTTCTTAGTTCTACCTAAGAATGTCCTTAATGACAGTAAAAATTACTAATTTTATTAAATCTGAGTGATCGGGCTTCCCTGGTGGCGCAGTGGTTGAGAATCCGCCTGCCGATGCAGGAAACACGGGTTCGTGCCCTGGTCCGGGAAGATCCCACATGCCGCGGAGCAACTAAGCCCGTGAGCCATGGCCACTAGGCCTGTGCGTCCGGAGCCTGTGCTCCGCAACGGGAGAGGCCACAACAGTGAGAGGCCCGCATACCGGAAAAAAAAAAAAAAAAAAAAAAAAATCTGAGTGATCAAATATCATGTCCTTTTAATATTCTGGGTGACAAAACAGGAAGTTACATAGAGCCTTTCTCTAGATATTGTACCAAAGTACAATAGTTATCTCGAGGAAAAGCACCTATGTTATTGTTTGAGTTGTGGGCCGAACTAACCACTTTTTTAGTGGTAATTTCCCCTGAAGAAATGATTGACAGATACCTCATGGTTATTCAGACTCGGGTATTTGGCAGACATTTTCTTGAAAATCAACGAAACGAGCCTGTCACTTCAAGGAAGACAACTGACAGTACTTGTTGCCAGTGACAGAATTTAAGCTTTTGAGCAAAAATTAGAATTTTGGAAAACTTGTGTCCACCACTGAAATCTTTATAGCTACCCAATATGTAGACTTTTCTGATAATTTTGGTACTAACTAATGTGATTTTTAAAAACATCTATATAACCAATTGTTCCAAACTGGTATTTTCCAAATAACCAATGCATGGTATTACAAAATTATACATGAGGAAAAGCCCCATTCCAAGTGGGTCTCTGAATAGAGGAATGTATTTTAATGTCACAGAGTTTGAAAAGTTCATTGATTTGGTTTCCGATTCCACATGATTAGCAGTGATGCAGCTAATTTTTAAGAAACTCCACTTCTCAAGTTTTAATATAATATGAAAAAAGAATATTCACAATTATCTGAAAAGTCTGTTAAAACATTCCTTCCTTTTCCAACAACATATCTGTGTGAGGCTGGAATCCCTTCATATATTCCAAACTAAAACAACATATAGCAATATATTGAATGCAGAAGCAGATGTAAGAATCTATCTATCTGCTGTTAAGCTAGACATTAGAGAGATTTGCAAAAATGTAAAACAATTCCACTTCCACTCTTCTCTAAATTTCTTTGTTTTTAAAGTAAAATTTTTTCACAAATAATATATTATTCTTATTAATTTGCAATGGGTTTATTTTTAAATGTATTAGTAAATATTTTTAAATTTCTAATCCATTAAATACCAAGAGATAACTCACATAAACAAAAGCTCTTTGGGTCCTCTTTAGTTTCTAAGACTAAAGGGATCCTCAGACCAAAAAGTTTAAAACCCATTGTTCTATATGATGAATCAGCACATTCTCCGTAAAGTTATATCTTAAGCCTTTATAGGCCATTCGGTCTCTGTTGCAACTACTAGACCCTGCTATTGTAAAGCAGCCACAGACTACATGTAACTGAACTGGTGTGGCTGTTCTCTGATAAAACATTATTTACAGAAACAGACTGTGGGGCGGATTTGGTCCCTGAGCCATAGTTTGTGACCCCAGTGATAGATCATCCTCACCCCCAATCCTCATGGCTGTGCTCTGTTACAATACTCATCACGTTGTACATAAAATTACTTGTGGAAAGATCTGTCTGACACAATAAACTTTGATTCCGTGAGGGCAGGAGCTGTATCTCTTTTTTCCCTGTTGTGTCCCCACCTGCTGGTCACAGTGTCTAGCTCAGTAGTGGATGCTCACTAAGTGTTAGGTTAATGAAATACCTTGCCTGGCACTGTTTGGGAGAAAGGGGTAACCTGAATGCCAGAGTCTGATAGATCATGTTTTACCTGTTGAATTTCCATAAGTAATAGCTAACACTTTTGAGAATTTACTACATACCAGATATTGTGTTAGGTGTTTGGGTTTTGTGTCTTCATTTCATTTGATCCTCCTAACAACTCTACAAAATAGGAAGTACATATGATATAACTGAGGCACAGAGAGGTTAAGCAACTTGATCAAGGTCACTCAGCAGACAGAACGCAGAATTTGAACCCAGAGCCTACATTCTTAACCAATATACAATAGTCAAGTGCTAACAGGGGCATCAGGCTATCAACTTGAACTGTTCCACACATTCAGTCCAACTCTAGAGATGTGCTCTCATTCCATACTTACAACCAAACTTCTGCTAGTAGTGTTCCTTCCCACTTAGACTTTTCTACAGAGTAACTTAACCACCCAGCTGACATGAGTATTTCTCTTCCCTTAGAAATTTTATTTTTTAATCTTCAATAAATCGGTATCCTGAATTATTGTCAAGGCATAGGTTTAGATGGTCTCAAGCAGTCTCCAGAGCTAAGGCCCATAAAGCTGAGGATCCTGTTGTGATGTGGGGTGCCCCTACCTTCTTTTTTACAAATGTGCTTCAGTAAAAAGTATAGTAACTTGGGCTTCCCTGGTGGTGCAGTGGTTAATAATCCGTCTGCCAATGCAGGCGACATGGGTTCGAGCCCTGGTCTGGGAAGATCCCACATGATGTGGAGCAACTAAGCCCGTGCGCCACAACTACTGAGCCTGCCCTATAGAGCCTGCGAGCTCTAGGCCATCTTCCACAACAAGAGAAGCCACCGCAGTGAGAAGCCCGCGCACCGCAACGAAGAGTAGCCCCCGCTCGCTGCAACTAGAGAAAGCCCGTGTGCAGCAACGAAGACCCAACGCAGCCAAAAAATTTTTAAAAATAAATTTTAAAAGTACAGTAACTTGATGGTTAGTTGGGAAGGCTGAGATTAAAGCTGTATGTCTGAATACTAGATATACATCCTTACTTTATTATTATTTTTTTTTTTTGCAGTACGCGGGCCTCTGACTGCTGTGGCCTCTCCCATTGCGGAGCACAGGCTCCGGACGCGCAGGCTCAGCAGCCATGGCTCACGGGCGCAGCCGCTCCGCGGCACGTGGGATCTTCCCGGACCGGGGCACGAACGCGCGTCCCCTGCATCGGCAGGCGGACTCTCAACCACTGCGCCACCAGGGAAGCCCTACATCCTTACATTTTAAAAAAGATTATTTTTTAGTCACAGAAAAGGTTGAATTCAGATTGCTTCTGACAGTATTAACGAAAGCTGTCATTTGTAGCACTTTAATGAGTCAGACTGTTTACATAATTTCTCCTGTTTTTATCATTAAAAGCAATTACCTGAGAAAAACTTCAAGATCATTTCAATGCAATAAAAGTTAACAGGTTTCTGAATGTGTGTGTAACATCTGCTCATTTCACGTGGTGTCCGTATATGAGAAGGCTAGTCTCACTGGTGCATGGAAACTAAACCCACCTCATATTTAGTCACATTAAGCTGATTATTCCAAAGTAACCATTGCAGACAAAACTCCTGTCTAGACTCCACATTCGCCGGCCAGTGCAGAAGGAAACACTTACATGCACACACTCCAGTCTCGTACCTAGGCCCGCCTGCTGAGTAGTCACAGTACAGCCCTTTGTGGGGGTCGCAGAGGTCAGCTTCGTTGCAGGTGTCCCCTGGTTGCCTGGCACAGATTTTACAGCATCCACAGCCATCCCTCAGCAGGCTCACTCCAGGAGGGCAGCTGGGCTTCTGGTGAGCGCACTGACAGGGCCAGTGACAAAACTGGTGACGATGGTGCACTTCTGCTACCTCACCAGGCCTTCCTTCGGGTGCCGTGTCTAACAGCCCAGTGCCCCTGGCCCTGCAGTAGAACTTCATTTGACAACAAAGGTGATGTTAGAAATGGTTCCTCAAACTAATTTCAGAGGTTTTCTGGAAATAGATTTCCCCCAGAGTACGAGAATATAGTCTGGTGAATTGTAATAATAATAGTATCTATCAGTATTTGACATGATCACTCGCTCCTTAAACTCTTCTGCACTCAGCTTCCAACACATGACTCTTACTCCTCCTTTCTCACTGATGGCTCCTTCTCAGTCTCCTCTGCTAGTTCCTTCTCATCACCTTCATCTCTAAACAGTGAAACCCCCTGTGGGTAAAGACCTCTGAAGTAACTTCCCTCACTGTATCTCATATCTCCACCCAGGCCTCTCTTCTGAACTCAAACTGCCTACTTAACAGATCTCCACTTAGATATTCGACAGGCATAGCAAACTTCACGTGACCAAAAACAAACTCCCAATTCTCCCCTGCAATCTACTCTTCCTTACAAGGGAAGGAGAGAGGCAGGTGTGTCCGAGAAGATGTGATGCTAGAAGCAGAGGTAACAGGATGCTGCTGCTGAAGTGGGGCGTCACAAGCCAAGTAATGCAGGCAGCTTATAAAGGCTGGAAAAGGCAAAGGACAGATTCTCCCCTAGACTCCCCGGAAGGAACACAGCCCTGCCTTGATTTTAGCTCTGTTTCCAGACTACAGATGCCAGAACTGTAAGATAATAAATCTGTGCTGTTTGAAGACTGTAGCAATTTATTCAGTAGCAATAGGAAACAATACACCCCATTTTACAAGGGAGGACCATGGGGCTCTGATTGCTTAACCTGCTCCAGGTCACATATCAGGTAAGTGGAAGAAGAGGGACTTAACACCAGGCAGGCAGCTTCCAGAGCCTGAGCTCTCAGTCCTTACCTTCCTCCCTTCCCTAGGCCAGGTCTTGCCACCAGCCAGCTTTGATATTGAACAGATCACCGAATCTCTGCGTCTGTTTTTCCTCTCTAGCCCAGACGCTCTCCCTGAGCTCACAACTAACTCATTCATCTCTACGGGGTATATCCCACTTTGGTGTCCCACAAGCCCCTCACTTTCTCCCTCCCCACAAGAAACTGCTCTCGGCTAGTCCCCATTTTACTGAATGGTGGCATCATCCCCTGAGCTCCCCAAGCCAGGAAGCCGAAATCAACCTCACCTGTTCCATCTCCTTCATCCCTCACACCCGAAGGTCAGCGACCTGCAGGGAAGTCCAAGCTGCTGAGCACAACAGTCACGGGCCTCCTCGTCTCTGGCATTCCTTAGATTCCTTAGCTTCCGGCAAGTGAAAGTGCCTGCGGTTCCCTGCATGTCTGAGGCCGTTCCTTCTACCTGTAACCTTCTTCACCTGCCCCCCACTCCTTCACTGAGTTACCACCTTCTCCAGAAGACTTTCTATAACTTCTCCGTGCTCCCTTTCACCTGTCAGTGTACGGAAGTTAGTGTATAAGTGCCTGTCTTCTCCACTCACCCTAAAGCTACCCAACCACAGGGACTTGAGGTTCACTTGCTGGTGTACAACTGGCACTCAGCACAGCGCCTGGCAAGTAATTTCTGTAATTAACTCTCAATTTTTATCTGATAGAACTGAAGGCAGTTGGACTGATTCAGACATCCTAAACCTCTTTCCAGCTCAAAAACCCTACATTTAAGGGACACCAAGTGGGGAAAGCGGTGGGGTGGGGGATGAATTGGGGGATTGGGATTGACATATATAACTATTATGTATAAAATAGCTAATAAAAAAAAAGTTTGGACAATAAAAAAGAAAGAATCAGAAAAAAACAAACAACAACCCTACATTTAAAAGATTCTGTTTGAAATTCTACCATTAAGTCTTCAGCCTTTTTTCTTACCACTGATGAGACATGTATTCCCCAGAGGAACACTTTCAGCTACTATTTGAGTTGAATATACCATGTGAGAATAGACTCTGAGGATACAGTGCTGGGCTTCTGGAGGAGGAGGGACAATGGAAATCCCAACTGTAGAGGAGCAGAATATCAAGGCTACAAATAGTGAGCTCCTGCTTCACATTCTTGCCCAGGTTCAGACGTGGTTACCAGGGACCCCTTGCCGGGTCCGGTGGCCTCTCAGCTGGGCTCATGGTCATGAACTTTCCGTCCTCTCCTCTCTAAGGTGTTGGACTCTCAACTCTTGGCTTTCATAACACCAGCCCCATGCCCCTACCCAGTTCTACCCCTACCTCTGGACATACTTTCTCAATCTCCTTTGCAGGCTCCTGTTACCCTGCGTTTGACTTGGATCTAAGCTCACTGGTGTTTCGTGACCTTAATGTATTGCTGTTCTCACCCTGCACACTGTCTCTTGACCATCTCATCGACCCCCTTGCCTTCATTTTTGACCCTATGCAGATTCAAATCTAAATTTCCATCCAGGACTGCTCCTCTGAGTGCAGACCCATACAGCTGGCTGCCTACTGGATGTCTCCACTAGAACATCCTACAGGAAAAACTCACGTCCCAAACTCAACATTGCCATTGACAGCTTCTCCATACCCTGGAGATAGGAAGCTAGGAGTCATCCAGGTCATCTTCCTCTCCCTCACCTCCCATAGTCATTTAACAACTAATCCTGCTTATCATCCATATACGCCTAAAACTAGTCACTCTTCCCTCATTTTCACCACTACCAAGTACTACTGCAGTAAGTTCCTAACCGGTCTCCCTCCCTCAAGAATGACTTCAACAAATCTACCACGTCACAGCTTTAAGGAGCTCTTAAAAAACATATCTGTCAGTCCCCAGCATCTCCACACAAAAAAACAAAACAAACAAAAAACACTGTATCTAGTTGTGTAAAAAATGCCATTGGTAATTTGATAGGGATTGCATTGAATCTGTAGATTGCTTTGGGTAGTAGAGTCATTTTCACAATATTGATTCTTCCAATCCAAGAACATGGTATATCTCTCCATCTGTTGGTATCATCTTTAATTTCTTTCATCAGTGTCGTATAGTTTTCTGCCTACAGGTCTTTTGTCTCCCTAGGTAGGTTTATTCCTAGGTATTTCATTCTTTTTCTTGCAATGGTAAATGGGAGTGTTTCCTTAGTTTCTCTTTCAGATTTTTCATCATTAGTGTATAGGAATGCAAGACATTTCTGTGCATTAATTTTGTATCCTGCAACTTTACCAAATTCATTGATTAGCTCTAGTAGTTTTCTGGTGGGATCTTTAGGATTCTCTATGTATAGTATCATGTCATCTGCAAACAGTGACAGTTTTACTTCTTCTTTTCCAATTTGTATTCCTTTTATTTCTTTTTCTTTTCTGATTGCCATGGCTAGGACTTCCAAAACTATGTTGAATAAGAGTGGTGAGAGTGGACATCCTTGTCTTTTTCCTAATCTTAGAGGAAATGTGTTCAGTTTTTCACCATTGCGAATGATGTTTGCTGTGTGTTTGTCATATATGGCCTTTATTACGTTGAGGTGGGTTCCCTCTATGCCCACTTTCTGGAGAGTTTTTATTATAAATTGGTGTTGAATTTTGTCAAAAGCTTTTTCTGCATCTATTGAGATGATCATATGGTTTCTAGACTTCAGTTTGTTACTATGGTGTATCACATTGATTGATTTGTGTATATTGAAGAATCCTTGCATCCCTGGGATAAATCCCACTTGATCATGTTGTATGATCCTTTTAATGTGTTGTTGGATTCTGTTTGCTAGTATTTTGTTGAGGATTTTTGCATCTATATTCATCAGTGATATTGGTCTGTAATTTTCTTTTTTTGTAGTATCTTTGTCTGGTTTTGATATCAGGGTGATGGTGGCCTCATAGAATGAGTTTGGGAGTGTTCCTTCCTCTGCAATTTTTTGGAAGAGTTTGAGAAGAGTGGGTGTTAGCTCTTCTTTAAATGTTTGATAGAATTCACAAATAAAATTTGTATGGACACACAAAAGACCCCAAATAGCCAAAGCAGTCTTGAGGGAAAAAAACAGAGCTGGAGGAATCAGACTCCCTGACTTCATACTATACTACAAAGCTACAGTAATCAAGACAATATGGTACTGGCACAAAAACAGAAATATAGATCAATGGAACAGGATAGAAAGCCCAGAGATAAACCCACGCACCTATGGTCAACTAATCTGTGACAAAGGAGGCAAGGATATACAATGGAGAAAAGACAATCTCTTCAATAAGTGGTGCTGGGAAAACTGGACAGCTACATGTAAAAGAATGAAATTAGAACACTCCCTAACACCATAAACAAAAATAAACTCAAAATGGATTAGAGACTTAAATGAGACCAGACACTATAAAACTCTTTGAGGAAAACATAGGAAAAACACCCTTTGACATAAAGCACAGCAAGATCTTTTTTGACCCACCTCCTAGAGTAATGGAAATAAAAACAAAAATGAACAAATGGGACCTAATGAAACTTCAAACCTTTTGCAAAGCAAAGGAAACTACAAACAAGACGAAAAGACAACCCTCAGAATGGGAGAAAATATTTGCAAACAAATCAATGGACAAAGGATTAATCTCCAAAATATATAAACAGCTCATGCAGCTCAATATTAAAAAGACAAACAACCCAATCCAAAAATGGGCAGAAGACCTAAACAGACATTTCTCCAAAGAAGACATACAGATGGCCAAGAAGCACATGAAAAGCTGCTCAACATCACTAATTACTAAAGAAATGCAAATCAAAACTACAATGAGGTATCACCTCACACCAGTTAGAATGGGCATCATCAGAAAATCAACAAACAACAAATGTTGGAGAGGGTGTGGAGAAAAGGGAACCCTCTTGTACTGTTGGTGGGAATGTAAATTGATACAACCACTACGGAGAACAGTATGGAGGTTCCTTAATAAACTAAAAATAGAATTACCATATGACCCAGCAATCCCACTACTGGGCATATACCCAGAGAAAACCATAATTCAGAAAGACACATGCACCCCAATGTTCATTGCAGCACTATTTACAATAGCCAGGTCATGGAAGCAACCTAAATGCCCATTGACAGACAAATGGATAAAGGTGTGGTACATATATACAATGGAGTATTACTCAGCCATAAAAAGGAATGAAATTGGGTCATTTGTAGAGACGTGGATGGATCTAGAGACTGTCACACAGAGTGAAGTAAGTCAGAAAGAGAAAAACAAATATCGTATATTAACGCACATATGTGGAACCTAGAAAAATGGTACAGATGAACCAGTTTGCAGGGCAGAAATAGAGACACAGATGTAGAGAACAAACGTATGGACACCAAGGGAGGGAAAGTGGCAGGGGGGAGGCGGTGGTGGGATGAATTGGGAGATTGGGATTGACATGTATACACTAATATGTATAAATGGATAACTAATAAGAACCTGCTGTATAAAAAAATAATAAAATAAAAAAAAATTTTAATTAAAAAAAAAACACTGTATCTGTTTTTACTCCTCATCTCCTTGAAGCCCATCCAGTGGCTCCCCACTGTCAACAGTATACGGTCCAGACTTCTGAGCATCTAAATCCTCTGTGTGCTGGTCCCCGCCTCCCTCTCTAGCAGTGGCACTCAATGCACTCTCCTCCTATGCCATGCACCTGACAAGAGGCACCAGGTCAGTCTCTCCTCTTCTGAGGTCAGGCTTTTCCTCATGTTGCTCCCTCTAATGAAGTGCCCGTTCCCCAAACTTCCCACCTGGGGACACCTGTTTATCTTTCCAGTCTGGAAGCATTTCTATATGATCTCCAAGGTCACAAGGTAACACAGTTGAAAACTAAGGATAAAGAGGAAATCTTGGAATCAGCCTGAGAAAGGGGGAGTATTACACACAGGAGAATAACAATAAGTATGAGATCTGACTTCTCATCAAAAGAAGGAAACCAAGATGTTCTTCAAGAGGTGAGTGGATAAACTGGGATACATCCAGACAATGGAACATTATTCAGTGCTAAAAGGAAATGAGCTATCAAGCCTTGAAAAGACATGCATACCACTAAGTGAGAGAGGCCAATCTGAAAAGTCTACATACTGTATGATTCCAACTATATGACATTCTGGAAAGGGCAAAACTATGGAGACAGTAAAAAGATCAGTGGTTGCCAGGGGTTGGGGGAAGGGATAAATAGGTGGAGCACAGAGGATTTTTAGGGCAGCGAAAATACTCTGTACAGTATTGTCACAGTGGATACATGTCATTACACATCTGTCCAAACTCAGAACGTACAACACCAAGAGTGAACCGTAATGTAAGTGATGGACTCTGGATGGTTATGATGTGCCAATGTGGTTTATCCGTTGTAACAAGTGTACCACTTTTGTGGGGGACACTGATAATGCGGGTGGAGGGGAGGCGGTGCACAGGAAATCTCTGTACCTTCCTCTCAAACTTGCTATGACCCTAAAACTACGCCCAAAAAACTATGTCTTTAAAAAAGGAGGAGGAGAAGGAGAACAAGGCCCCCAGACACAACATTGAAAGAAAAAAAAACTGTCAACCTCAGGTTCTTTCTCCAGTGGAAGTATCTTTTTAAAATGAAGGTAAAATTAAAGACATTTCCAGATACACAAAAGCTGAGAGACATTGTTGCTAGCATACCTGTCTCACAAGAAATACTAAAGGAAGCTCTTCAGTCTGAAGGGAAAATTACAATAGATAGTACTTTAGAAATACAGGAAGAAATCAAGGGTCCCAGAAATGGCAAATATGTGGGTAAATGTAAAAAACTGTATATAATTGTTTCTTCAGACATTTTGATTGTTTTCAAAATCAAAAGCTCAAGACAACAAAAGAATTATCAGAATAACACAACAGAAACAATGAGGGGTCTTGACCACAGAGCTGAGCTTTAGTGTAGCTCTGGGATTGAGGTAACTTTCATTTATTTGATCTTGGAGCCTCAATCCTCCTCTGTAAAACGGGGCTCATAATATCCACTTTGCAAGGTTATTTTGAGGATTAAGATAATGACTAAAGTGCATAGCACAGTGCATGGCACATAGTAGATTTTCTATAAATGGTAGGTATTATCAGGCCCTTACCTTTGCCATTAAGCATAATATGTTCTTGTGGCTCTCTCTCTCTCTAACCCCTTTTTGTGTTTGTTTTTGTTTTTTACTTTGGGCACACCTCTCTCTGTTGGAATATTTGCTGTTTAGGGAGATGCTGTAGTTCTCAGTCAACAAAAATGACAGGGTTTTTTCTCAAGAGAAGTGGAATAGGCATTGGCCACCCCATCTCACCCCTACTGGGGAAAAGCACCCCTCCGCATAACGGTACCACTGACATTCTTGTTATGACCCTTTTAAAATCTTCAATCTCTCCACATATAACAATTTTCAACCCCTTGTTTTCTAAAATACATCTACTACTTACTGCCTCAATCAAATTAACTCACAGACACATCCCTGTATTCTAAATAACCACGTTTCAAAAGCTCTGTCTTCTGGGCTAGCGAAAACCTCCACCATGTAAATAAATCCATAAATAAGTCACCCTGTTTTCATGGTCTTAATAAAAAATACTAACGCAAAGAATTGCTCATATTAAATTAAACTTCCCTTTGGTCTGCTGCGCAAAATACTTAAAAATCCCGTGGACTGATTCCTTCTCATGAAAAGTGAAAAACTCATGGGTTAAGAAAAAAGAAAGAATGTTTTAAAAATATAAATGTTTGCTCCGAAAAGCTCCTTTCCAACAAGGACAGGCTTAGCTGAAGAACGCCACCAGGATCACTTTTTCCAGCGGCTCTGTGTGCGCAGAGGACCACGGCCACCCGCCCGCAGGGCAGCCGTGCCAGCAGACTCCAGTAAAAAATACACCGTATGAAAATCTGGGAGCTGTTCAAACACATCGGAAGCAGGATTAAGTGCCCTTCCCCGAAAGGGAGAAATGTTTTTCACTCTTTCCCGAAGCGAATGAAGCAAAACAGGACTCGATTTGGAGAGGAAAATGGCTCCCTATTCGTCTACAAGTAGCTCCACAAGGAATGCATCCCTCCTGTTTCCCCATCTTCTCTTCCTTTTTATCTCTGACCCGAGGAAACGGGAGTCGCCGCATCCCCTGGGGGAAGGAGTGGTGGGAGAGCCAGGACGTACCTGTGACAGAGCAGCCAGGAGAAGCGTGGAGAGGAGCGGCCCTCGCATGGCCCCGGCCCGGCCGCGCGCAGCCGGAGATGCGAAGCCAGCGCACAAAGCTCCCCTGTCTCTCCAGGAGAAAGGACCCACGCCTCCACCTCCCGGCTCCTGACTTCGCGCTCCTGCTCTCAGACTCTGCTTTCGCTTTCCCGGATCCCTTTTACTGCCCTGTTTACTTTCAGGCGACTCTTCTCATATTTACCTTCGCGGTGGCCTGGAGCGCGCTCCTCCCGGGGCTGAGAAGGGCAGATCAGGGGTGACTGCTGTTTGAGGAACTGTCCCACCTGCTCTAGAGATCGGAGCCCGCCTTGGGCAAAATGGTGAAGTTAGACGCAGTTACCCACCTTGCCCTCAGCCTCTCGTCTGGGTTTGCCTCTCCAAGCCCTCTCTGTGCTGCTTGCTTTCCCCGGTCCTCAAGCACAGGGTACCAGCCTGGCCTCTGTCCACAGCACCCCATCACAGCCTGCTCCGTCCGGGCTTCTCCCTCCGCATGGTAACAGGTTCCCACAGGCCTTCCCTCACTCCCCAGCTTCGACTCACAGTGCCCTGTACTTACCTCTGTTATAACACATACCTCATAGCAGGTGGATTGGGTTTGGGGAAAAAATGTAGATTGAACTCAGGTGGACGCCTGAAGTGCAGGGCCTGACAGAAGCCCCTTTCTGTGGCTGCCAGCCCCATGACAGATGAGAGTAAAGTTAACCCCAATCTTTTGGGGCTAAGATAAGACAATTACACTAGTGGCAATCATTCATTTAACAAATTAAGAATTTTTTTTAATTTATTACAGATTTTTACCCCCCTCTCCTTCTAATTCTCACCTCCCTGGCATGTGTGCTCACCAGCCCATGTCCTCCTGTGTCCCGTTGTGTGTGACCTTTGCTTACCCAGCTTCTCAACCTTGGTCTTTGCCCGTGTGTCTTGACATGCATTTGTGATGGGGCTTCGTCTTCTTGTGGATCCAATGTCTGGTCCATCTTCCTGCCCCCATCCTAGAGACGATTTCTATTCCTTTTTTTTTTTTTTTTTGCAGTACGCGGGCCTCTCACCGCTCGCCGCGGAGCACAGGCTCCGGACGCGCGCAGGCCCAGCGGCCACGGCTCACGGGCCCAGCCGCTCCACGGCACGAGGGCTCCGCGGCACGTGGGATCCTCCCGGACCGGGGCACGAACCCGTACTCCCTGCATCGGCAGGCGGACTCTCAACCACCACGCCACCAGGGAAGCCCCTCTATTCCCTTTGACCTGTTACCTATCCTCCCTTTACCTGTTGCCTCTCTTGGGCTCACTGCTCACCTTTGTTTCAATGTATAAGGACACAGTGACTGACGCTCATTCAATCCCAAGCCCAAGACCTGGGGAAAAACTGGGCTCCCTGCCAACAATGGGGAATCTGGGGTCCTTGGAGAGCCAGGAACTCCATAAAATGTGCAAACATACTGTACACAGTTTACTAAGTAGTCAGTTACACCATAGTTACATACACACCAAACGACAAGGAATACCCAGCATAGTTATAGTGTAGACTCCTCATCCTTCCTCCCTGAGAAACAGGACAAAACCTGTGTAATAGGGAAAAACCTCTGCATTCTATTACAAGTCAATCACTAAAGGGATGTTGCCTATAAGCTAAAATTAACATAATGGCCCATCTCTGGGAACCCTGCCTCCCAGGTAATGAGAGTTAAGCTAAAATACCTTTGTTTAGCTCACAGGAAACATTCTGACCAGGCCCACCTGTGAATGGCTGCAGGAAGAAGAAACTAACCCACCCCCTCCAGAGGTGGATCAGAACCAAGACTTCACCCCCTCCCCTTTTAGTATAAAAGAAGCCTGAATTTTAACTCGGGGAAGATGGTTCTTGGGGACACAAGTCCACCATCTTCTCCGTCTGCTGGCTTTCCGAATAAAGTCGCCTCTCCTTGCCCCAACACCTCGTCTCGCAATTGATTTGCCTGTCCTGCCGTAAGCAGTACAAACGCGGACTCAGTAACACCTGAGAACACCCTAATGAAGGAAAATGGGTCTGTGTTGGTCCAATCTTATCTATTATTTTTGTCTCTCTGGTTTAACATCATCTGATCTTTGGGTTCCCAGCCTCAGTGATTCATGCACCACACTGGCCATGAGAAAGGATCTCTTCTAATTTCCTCACTGGTCCATCAAAAGCAGAAAAAAATCTAAGCCCAGGATAAGCATATTCATCAACTACATCCGTCCTGTTCCAAATGTGATACTGCACATATCTGTTCAGTGTTTGAACTTAAGGAGATTCATGTTCCTCCCATGTGTTCTCTGTGAAATGCTGGCAGCAGCAGCCATTCTTCTGGAAATGTCTTCCCTCCTTCAGCAGTCTCTCTGCCAGAGGGCAGGGGAAGGTGTCATATTCCCCATCCTTGCCTCTTGGTAGGAAAGGAACATCTTAGTTGAGAATGGACTTGCGAATCCTCCTCCAGTGTACAGAATGGATGGGCTCTGGGTTACTCACTGTGGCTTGTGTTTAGACATCTCCAGCCATAGGCATGCTCCTATTTAACTATTTCAAACCCACTACGGATGGACTGAGTGACTATCATGTCATATTTGTAGAGGTTGGGGCTGCCATCTTCTACTTTAGACATCAAGAGCCATCACAGTGTGTGTCTTGCTGTGAGCACTTTCCTCCATTATCTCATTTAACAAAATGCTAATCTGCCTGGGAGTTCGTTTCACAAGTGTTCAGCTTGTGATGTACATTCAAATGGACATGTCATTGAGCATAACTAATATTTGCAAGATGTTTCATGATTTACAAGGAAGTTCACATGTATTATCTTTTTTAATTTCACAGCTCAGTGAGGTAGGCAAAAGCAGTATTACCATCCTCATTTAGCAGATTAAAAAGTTGAGGTTGAAGGGTAAGCTGTGACGAAGTGAGAGAGTGGCATGGACATATATACACTACCAAACGTAGGGTGGATAGCTAGTGGGAAGCAGCCGCATGGCACAGGGACATCAGCTCGGTGCTCTGTGACCACCTAGAGGGGTGGGATAGGGAGGGTGGGAGGGAGGGAGATGCAAGAGGGAAGAGATATGGGAACATATGTGTATGTATAACTGATTCACTTTGTTGTAAAGCAGAAACTAACACACCATTGTAAAGCAATTATACTCCAATAAAGATGTTAAAAAAAAAAGTTGCGGTTAAGTGATTGCACTTGGTCCACAAAACACACTTAATCCCAGCCCTCTAGAGCTATGTAATCTACTGGGAGAGAAGATGCTAAACAAATAAACACGCAAAGTATCCATGATTAAAAATTGAATAAAGGCTAAAGGCTAATAATAAAGAACAAGAAATTACAAGAGAGAATGATAGGTAGGAGCTAATTTAAATCAGGGGGCAGGGAGAACATCTGTAAGGCAGTGACACAAAGAGTTGAGAGAGGGGTACTTCCCTGGTGGCGCAGTAGTTAAGAATCTGCCTTCCAATGCAGGGGACATGGATTCAATCCCTGATCCGGGAAGATCCCACATGCCTTGGAGTAACTAAGCCCGTGCGCCACAACTACTGAGCCTGCGCTCTAGAACCCGTGAGCCACAACTACTGAGCCCACGTGCCACAACTACTGAAGCCCTCGCGCCTAGAGCCCGTGCTCCACAACAAGAGAAGACACCGCCGTGAAAAGCCCGCGCACGGCAACGAAGAGTAGCCCCCGATCGCCGCAACTAGAGAAAGCCCGCGTGCAGCAACGAAGACCCAACACAGCCAAAAATAAATAAATAAGTAAATTGATTTAAAAAAGAAAAGAGTTGAGAGAGGAAGCCAGCTGAAGAGTCAGGAAGACTCCCAGTCCAGTGGTCTCTCCACTGGCAAAACACACACCTCTGGTGGTGACAAGCTCCATCTGTGAAGAACATGCCCCACTGCCCTTCCTGTAAGATTCCTGAGCTTGTTCTAACAGGAACAGCACCACAACCAGAATAGTCCCTTCTCCTGGGTCATCTGGGCAGGCAGAGATCAGCCTCCACACCTCCGTCAGTGCACTGAGCATGGGATGAGAGTCTCCCTTTCCTCACCCCGTCGTCCTTCTTTTCCTCTCTTATTGGTTGTGGAGAGGGAGCTATTGTTAGTCCGAGAAAAGAACCGACATTGTTGGTGTAGTCAGGCGCTGAACGTGTGTGTCAGTGAAAGTAGAGCTTTAATAATAACCGCCGCTAACAATTACCAAGTACTCAGGGCACCTCATCGTTGTGCCCAGTGCTGTACACGTGTGGACTCAGCTGCTCCTCACAGCATCACTGCCGGGGAGGTACGGTTAATACCATCTTTGAGGAAACTGAGGCAAGACCACGTGGATAGCGAGAGGTAGAACCAAGAATCCAAGCATTTAATCCCCTGCTTTGCCGCCCCTCTGCATGGCCTGTAAATTTCATAGTAATCTGCAGCAGGATGATTTATTGAGATAATGAATTTGCACTGCATTTTCAACGTTTTTTCCCCTCCTGCTCACCTCTCTAGTTTCAAGAAGTTAGTGAGGCCATTTATATTTCCCTCTCTCCATCCTCCAAGCAGAAGAAGGAAGCTACTGCAATGCTTTCTCTCATCTTTTAGGGAACTGGATCTCACTGAAGAGGTGATGCTGGGAGAGAAGAGAGGAGTGAGTCTGAGGCAGCCAAGAGGAGGAGGAAGCTCGGGAGGCCGGTGGGGAGGGGCGGGCACTAAGGACTGGGCACTTGGGCCATCTCCGCACAAGTTCCCCGAGGACCTCTGTGCACGGACAGAGCCTTCAGCGCCCATGCAGACATGGACCGTCAGGGTGTGGGCAGGAAGCTCAGAAAGGGAAGACCAGAGGCCTGGCCTCTTCTCCAGGCACCAGCTAGGCCTCCTGGATTATTGATCAACCTCTGCTTGCGGCGGTGGTGGAATGGGGAGGAGCCCTCCAATGACGGCTTAGAATAATAAATTTATCTCCAGATGGAGATGGGGGAGGGTGCTTCAGAGCCAGGTCTAATTTAAATTTTAACTTTAATTAAGTTAATCAAATTAAAATTTGAATTTGAAGAAAATGAAGAAACGGATATTTCCTACACGCCTGGATTTGTGGCTTCATATTCATCCTTGGAATGAATACTATAAGTCTCACAAAATCACCATTCTCGTAGAGTGCATATTCTGCCCTGAAAATTCACAGGCCTCAGAACCAAAACCAATGCCGGGAAGCTCTATACCATCTCCTCTGGCTCTCTGTCCGCTCTGCTTGGGCCAGCAACTAGATCTCTAATCAGGGATTCTTCCAACCGACTTGCTACTGCCGGCCCAACGGTGCTGAAGGGCATTCAAATGGCAGGTGTTCAATAAAAACTTGTTGCTTATTTAAAAGCACTCCTTTTAAGGGCTTCCCTGGTGGCGCAGTGGTTGAGAGCCCACCTGCCGATGCAGGGGACGTGGATTCGTGCCCCGGTCCGGGAAGATCCCACATGCCGCGGAGCGGCTGGGCCCGTGAGCCATGGCTGCTGAGCCTGCGCATCTGGAGCCTGTGCTCCGCAACGGGAGAGGCCACAACAGTGACAGGCCCGCGTACACAAAATAAATAAATAAATAAATACAATAAAAGCACTCCTTTTAAAATCGCCCTAAAACTACCAAATCTATGCATGTCTCTATTCTTGCATAATTTATCCACTGCATCCTTTTGTGCCCTTTTTAAACTAATTGTTGCACTTCTCACATACCTTCTCACGTTCTTGCACTTTTTCCTATGTGTGTATCTTCTGTTAAATGCGCCACACACACACACCCTTTTTTTGCAAAGCTCTAGCCTCAAGATCCTGACATGAATTTCACGACACACGTCCGGGAGAGCAAGTTTGCTTCCTCTTCTTCCCTCACTAACCTACAAGCCTAGTTCACCAGCACCTGCGCACTCTCTGAGGGGCTGCACCATGCGTGCTAAGGTGCTGCCAATGCCCCTGCCTCGAGGGCAGGTTGGAAGGGTTGCCAGGCTCTGCTTGGCCTCCTGTCCAGATTTTAGTGAACCAGGTCCAAGAATGAGCAGCCCCTAACGACCGCAGAACGCCAGCCCTGCCATCTGCGTGGGCCTCATAGCAGAGTCTCCTTGAAAAGAAGCAGGTGCCCTCATCCCAGGGCATCAGAAAGTCAGGCTGCGGCCCAAGAAAAACAAGGCCCGCAAGGTTACCTCAGAGGATCTAACTCACTTTGTCACTTGGCCCTGTTAGACGGGTTTGCAGGGGGAGCCCTGTGTGGGAAAGAGGGCTGAGTTAATCAGAGGCAGGAGCTGAGGGGCCTCCTGAGAGGCAGGAAGGGAGAGAAGAGGAGGACGAGGTATTTCCCGTATTTCTGAATGTGGGTGGAGCTCATCTTTCAGGGAAGGAAAATGTGCATAATGTGGTGTTATTCCTGAGCCTGAAAATGACTGCACGTGGGAATCATAATCCAATTAGACGGGCAGGCCCGTTGGCTGACTTGGAGCCAGCAGACCCCAGTTCACACCACAAGTTCTGCTACTTACCAGCTCGCTGACCTTGGACAACATCCTCCACGTCTCCCCACCTTTAGGCTTCTTAACCTTCCAGTCCATCCTCGACACTGCTGCAGATTTATCTTCCTTCAACACAAATTTGACCAAGTCACTCTCCTACTCAGTACCTTTCTTTTACTCCCCCTTGCACCCGGGATAAAATCCACCTCCTGGCCAGCATGGTAGATAGCCCTCTGTGATGCAGCGGCCTTCCCGCGGGCCTCTCCCCTCCTCACCCCTGCACTCACACAGCACAGAAATGCTGTGTGTGTGCTGTGCTGTGTGTTCCCCCAGACTCTTGCCTTTGCTTATGAAGTTCTACCGGGAGAAACCTGCCCATTGTTCACCGGTTTGGTGAGCCATTCGCATTAGTGACTGTCTGCTGAGAAGCCTTCCTAACCAGCACCTCTGAACAAAGGTCCTCAAGCCCTTCGTGCACTGCTAATGGCCGTGTAAAACCTGTATTGCAACATGTGTTTCCATGGAGGGTTGCCAGATTTAGCTAATAAAAAGAATGGTAATAATAATGATAGGATGCCCAATTGTGTTTTTTTAGTATATATGGGGCATATTTCATATTAAAAATCTATTCGTTGTTAACATGAACCTCAGATTTAGCTGGACTCACGTTTATATGGATTGTCCCTACTGGACCGAGTCACAGGAGGGTGGAGACTGACGAGACCTATCACTATAGCCTCGGTACACACAAAATGACTAGCAGGTGCTTTACATGATTGGTACCTGGAGTTTCTAGACTTAAGTTATTCGTTTTACAGACAAATGAATGAACACGGCATTCATTTTTTTTCTTTGCCTTTTAACATTAGATCGCCCTTTGAAGGCTAAGCGTTGCCCCACGCACAATTCAGACTGCAGTTTCTGATGTTCAGTTCTGACGTTCAGAACCGCAGTTCTGCAGTTTTCCAGACCCAACCTGCAATGAACACTGATAGACGATAGATGGTGCAAGGGACTAACGTACTGGCCTTCCGCCCCGCTGCGGGAGGCGGGTAAGAAAGAAGGCGCAGCGCTGCCGCAGAGCCTTGCGTTATTGATTGCAAAGCTGCCGCAGAGGTGGGAGGATCCCGCCGCCATCTCGCCAGGTCTCCCGCAGTACCCGGGATGTCCCTTCAAGATGCTTTCCACGCCCTGCCAAGTCCCTTGATGTGGGAGGAGAGAGCTGTCTGTCGCACACATTATTTTTCTCATTCACAGGAAGATTGGACCTTTCCATAGTCAGAATTATTTTATTTCACATTGTCACTGTGAACAGTGGCACCAAAGAATAGCAGCTGTCCTTTTTGAAGGCCACCGCCTTTTAAATCGACATCTATGCTTAAATATTACCGAGTGTAATTAAAAGGCAATGAAATCGTGTGGGAATGGGATGAGGGTGTTCATCACTCAATTATAAAACATTCTTTTATAAATAGATGAAACCGTTGAAAATAAATAGATGAAAATACTTTGGATGTAAAATAATTTCGTTATATTGATGTGTGAGCGCGGCTACGTTTTCAGCCCCACTGTAACCGGACACCTACCTGCACATTCTAACTGAAAGGCGGCGCTCTGAAAGTAAACCGTGGGTGGGGTCGCCGTGCAAATCACGGTTGGCATTCCTCCCTGCTAACAGTAGAGGGCGATAATCCATTCGGACAAAAAGGAGAATCATGAGCACAAATGACACATTTACGCAGCCAACATTTTATTGTAACAGGGAACTTAAAATGTATATTCACTCACCAATCCTTTTATTGAGCCAATGCCTCTTCTTAGAATATGGGTTTGCTGGTTAGAGTGCTGTATTATTTCCTTTCTTTGCAAACCACACACACATAATGCATCCTCTGTATTGTCTCACTGGGTTTCCTTAGTGAGATGAGAATTTAAAGACAGTACAAAGCATCTTGACTCAAGAATCCTTCTAGATGCTGTACTGATAACCATCAAACATAATTCAGCAATGCTTTTTTTTTTTTTTTTTTTTTTTTGCGGTACGCGGGCCTCTCACTGCCGTGGCCTCTCCCGTTGCGGAGCACAGGCTCCGGACGCGCAGGCCCAGCGGCCATGGCTCACGGGCCCAGCCGCTCCGCGGCACGTGGGATCCTCCCGGACCGGGGCACGAACCCGCGTCCCCTGCATCGGCAGGCGGACTCTCAACCACTGCGCCACCAGGGAAGCCCCAGCAATGCTTTTTAAATAGACTTTCCTTCATTGAGTCTTTCCAAAGCATTAAGCTGAATTTTTACTGGTAACACATCCCTCTTTCTTTGTGTACTGGTGTATCACTAGTTTTAATAATATCTGGTCAAACTGTGTAATTACCGGAAAACAGTCAATTGGAATTAACAGGTTAGGAAAGAAGCAAACAACACTGTAGGCCCACTAAACAGTAGCCTGTGCGGTACCAGCCACCAGCCCTCAATGAGCTGTGGACATCAGTCAACCTCTTAGCTCAGGCTGCTGTAAACAACACCATAGACTGGGTGACTTACAAGCAACAGAAATTTATTTCTCATAGCATGGGAGACTGAAAGTCTGATATCAGGGCCATGGTCAGGTTCTGGTGCGGGCCCACTTCCTGGTTGAAAGACAGCAGTCTTCTCACTGTACACTGACATGGGGAAAAGATGGGGAGAGAGCTCTCTGGGCTCCCTAACACTATCACATTGAAGGTTGGATTTCAACATATGAATTTTGGGGGAGCACAAACATTCAGTCCCTTACAGTCAGTATGCTTCACAAAGAAAATGGAGAGTTAGTTAATCTGGACCATCAGTTTCATGGAGGTCATTTTAAAAAGCTTCTGCTTCAATTCAGAAAAGTAGTCATTGTTTTTCAAAAAAAAAAAACAATGAGAGATACATACTAATCTACCACTTAGCCAAATCCACATGCAACGTAATTGAATCAATTGTGAAATCACATGCTATCCTAACTTAAGACCTGGCAGAACAAAACTGAGCTCCTCTCACCCTCAGTGGGGCTGCCAGTTGACAAGCCTCATCCACAAAGGCCTCCCCACAGTGAGTCTCATGTCAAATTTTCAGTGTGGAAAGCAACTCTTCAGTCCTGGTTGCTGGCTGCTGGCATGCCATCTGTGTCCCCTGCCAGTCACACAGACACTGTCCTTACCAGCCCCTTGGATTTTATGTCCAAACTTAGTATATCCAACTGCAGCAAGCAAGAATTTTAGTCCTGAGACTCAGGTGCACAAGAAATATATATTTTTAGAATCCCTTAAATCAAGTTAAGTGTGACTCCAAGTCCCCCTTCCACTGAGTTGATGGGCAGTTGAATCATTATCATTACTGGACACCTGCTCTGTCCTGAGTTGTATCAGGCTTCCAGGTTCCTACAGCCCACAGGCCACATTGTCCCAGCCCCTGTGGTTCCTTGGGGTCTAAAGACCCGGCTATTTCTGTGCCTTGCTTAGGGCATGAGAATCATTGGTGAGCTGCAAGGTCCCACCTCTGGGGTCCAACCTCTTTAGCTAGGGACACTCTGGGAACATCCTGCCCTCTTTTCAGTGCACAGACAAGGAATGGCAAGCAGCCCCACCCTCACAAGACCTCTGACCAGTCATAGGGGGAACTGTCTCCCGCATCACCCAGCTGCGTCCGAAGGTACTCCTCCCACTCTAGGGCAGAATTTACCTTCAACAGGAGCAGCTGTGACCCCCCTTGGCGCCAAGGGGTGGTAAAAACAATTTGTGGATTGACACTGAATGGAAATGAGTTCTGTTTTAATGTGGACAAGACAATTTTAAAGATTCAAAGCAGCTTTCATCAAGAATAGCCTGTCTCTTCTGGACAGTTATAAAAAGAGGAGGGATGGAAACTTCCCTACCATGGAGAACAAGGAGCCTCTGCTGTTGGGCTCCGGAAGCATCTCCACATGCAGACAATTCACCTTGTTAACGAGCATCTCCAGCTCACACATTCCTTCCATCCCACCTCTAATTAAGCAAGTGCATTAAATTTTCAGTATCAGCAATAAATGTCCCTCCAGCGCAAGAAATTTCCGTTATAGTTGTATACCTTTTCTACTATAGAAAAGAAATAACTCACCTTTATGTGATTCCAGTGTTGACTTTGAGTAAACGAATATGGGAGCAAGTCAGAAAGGAATCCGAAGGAAGTATAGTGATGGGAAAGAAGGCTGGAACTCACAGCCCCTGGGACGGAAGGGTCGGTCCTGGTCAGCGAACCACTTCCGTTCGGGACCACTTCCGTTCGGGACCACTTCCGTTAGGGAGCTCATTATTTCAGAAGACAGTCCGTGCCATTATGACAACCCTCCGCCGCAACACTGGTGAGTAGAATGTTCTGCAACGATGGAAAGATTCTATAATACAGAGTTTGCTGTTACAGTGTGCTTGCTACTGGGCGCTTAAAATATGGCTAGGGTAACCAAAAAACTGAATTTCAAATTTACTTAACTTTAGTTAATTTAATTTGAATTTAAATAGTTGTGTGTGGCTAGGGGCTCCCATGTTGAACAGCACATCTCGGCGGTCTTTTTCTCTTTTAATCTATGATTTGTACCTCATCTACTTTCGTAAAAGTTCTAAAACGGATTACCACAAGCATAGCGTGAAATGGCAAAATTGAAAAAAAATTTAATAATAAAAGAAGAATGTAATTCTGTAAAAGAGGGCAGAAAAATAGTCTTCCCAGACACATGGAATGAGTTAGTCATTGCCTTTGAAAATTAAATTTTTTTGTAAATTGCTGGAAAGTAAGGCAAAAATGGAAAGTCACACAGGAGGCAAGGTTGAAATGTGTAGTTAACAAGTGTTTGGCTGACAGCAACCCTTATTTGGGGGGGGACGGTTGCCCTGCCTCTGAAGCCCCCAGCCCTCACCCATTGCATCTACTTGGTTATCGCAGAGCCACTGGGGGTGACTCTGCCTCTGGTACCTACTGGCCAATCACAGTTGTCCTCTTGAGAGACTGGACTTGGGACACAGGAGAGTGTGATCTCTCCCTTAGGCCAATGGACGCAGGTGTGAAACTCGGGGTCTGTGGAGCTGAGGGACAGAAGACGGCGGTCTGGCACCAAGACAGGAAAACGCAGTGTGGTGACGGTGGCCACATGCCCTAACTTCTCCAGGCCTCCTCTTCTGTAAAATGGGAGTGATTTTAGTTCAGATTTCTCAGAGTTGTTGTACAAATAAATGCAAGGACATAATAAGTGCTTCACAAATATTATTATTAATTATAATAATATTAGGGTCAGAATCTCGACAGCACTCAAGTCACTGGACTGTGTCATTGCCAAAGTCTTAACAATTACCAGCCCTTGAGCTCCATGAGACACACTCCTCCCCATACTCTTAAAATAATATTCTGTTTTGCTTCAGTGAATTCGGATTGGGTTTCTAGTAACTGTATCAAGCAGAGTGTTAACTTGTATGCCATCTTTTGGAATGCTACCCTGTCTTCTTCCCTGTGCAGATGGCCAGGCCGACCTAACCTTCCTCAGACTCTTACCACAGGCAGGGGCATGGATAGGAGAGCTCAGATAGACACAACTTTAAAGTTATGATTTTTAGTGGACATGGGCCATAGTTTTGGCTGCCCAGCACCCACACCATTTTATTTGGGAATAAACCTTCCAGAATATGCGTCTTGGAGGGAGAGAGGGTCCCACTTCCTACTACAGGAGCTAGAAGTTGCCAAATGATGCTTTTCTCCACCCCTTGGCAGATACAGTGTAGACACATGATCTGGGCTGAGCTAACTGAATGCTTGTGATGGGGACTCTGGAAGGAGTGACACAGATGTGACTTGTAGTTGTCATGGTGATGGTGATGTTGACATCCAGAGCCCTGCTCTGGAGGGGGCGGCACTGATGCCAGTGTGCTGACCTGATTGCTCCTGAGACCTGACCCTCACTGGCTCCCCTACTGCCCAGCTTCCCATTTTCCAAGCCTGGTTCTGCAAATTTCCTGTGCATTCTGTGAGCTACCCAATATGTTGCCAATGAACTCCTCCTCTGCATAAGCTGGCCAGGAGGGGGCCTTTGGCTTGTAACCAAGAACCTTGCTTTTCCCTTTTACCCCTTTGAGAAATTAAGTGACCAGAAATAAACACAGCTTTCTCCCTGGGCTCTTGCTGCATAACCTTCAACAAATATTCCTGCTCCAGCCCCCAAAATGGGGACGTTTCTGTCAACTCGTGCACAATCCTGTGGTGCTTGGACTGCCGCTTGGCCACACTCGGACTGATTCTTGTACCACGACACAGCATGTGATGGAAGAGGTCAGAACGACTGAGCAGGTACCAGACGTGCTGCATTGCTTCCAAAGTTACCATTATCAGGTTTGAGGCTGATGTCGTATTCTGGAGAGAGCAAAGTAAGCTGTCTTCAGAATGACTGAATTTATACACAAGTCAAATGTTCACCTTTGGGCTTCCCTGGTGGCGCAGTGGTTGAGAGTCCACCTACCGATGCAGGGGACACGGGTTCTTGCCCCGGTTCGGGAAGATCCCACATGCCGCAGAGCGGCTGGGCCCATGCGTCATGGCCGCTGAGCCTGTGCGTCCAGAGCCTGTGCTCCGCAACGGGAGAGGCCACAACAGAGGCCCACGTACCGCAAAAAAAATAAAAATTAAAAATGTTCATCTTTTATTTTGAATGGATGTGCCAGAACACCTCTAATAACGATCTTATCCTTTAGATTAATAAATTAGTACTCTCTCTTGATGAAGTAGTGTTTATAGTTTCACCTTCTAACATAGAGTTCTTCCCAGAAACTTGTTGTTCTATAGTCTATCCACATGTGTTCATCTCTGAGTTCAGGAGCATATGTACCCAGAGCCTAGTGCTAATTTTCAATGAACACTAGATAATAAATGTATGTTGAACAAATGAGTAAGGAGCTAATTCATGAGGGAAGGCACAAGTAGCACGCAGGAGAAGCATGAGGAACCAGCCATTTGTGTTTGCCCTGGAAGGACAGACATTCCATGAGCTTGGTAATGGAGGAGGAAAGAGCACAGCTGATGATCCAGAACATCTACTCATTACAGAAATATGAGGCTGTTTTGGTCTGTTTGGTTTTCATCGTGAGGAGAATTGACAATTAAATCCTTCTGTGACGGTAACAAGCACAGCCGGTGGGAGACTTGGGCTCAAGCTGTAGGACAGTCATTGAGGGGGCAGGGTGCGATCACGATCACGGGTGGTGTGAAGCTGGCCCGACCCTCCACAGTGAGGAGCTCGCCTCTGTCGTGGGAGGGGTGCCACTGAGCTCCCCCTCTTCACTCGCCCAGCTCAGCTCCTCAGGAGCCCCTGGAACAGCTGACTCTTCTGTCCTGGCTCAGATTCACTTGGACGACTTGGCTGATCACTTAGGACCTACATTTCTGATCTTCCCCCATTCTTTAATCCAAAACAAAGAAGGAAAAGGGCCGTTTCGGACACCATTTGTCATCTCTGTAAATCAAACTACATTTCTGGTTTTTTTCTGCTTTGGCCACATCAGGGGAATGCAGCTGGACAGATTTCCACCAATTCGGGATTGCCTAACTCAAAATATTGACTAACTGGTCTTTGGAAAATTTAATTTGGGGACTCTGAAGCCTCCTTCTTCGAGAGAGGCAGTCGGCCTCCAGGGTAGCAGACCTGAGGTATAGGCGGCCAATGACTACTGACAGGGAGAGACGTGCCTTCAATACTAAGATGAATGAAGACCACACAGGCAGACTCTCTGGATGGCAGGTGCTACATGGAGTGGAGCTGCTGTTCTAGCTCAGCACCTCTGGGACAAATACAAATCTCCCAGGGATCATGATTCAGGATGTGGGTGGGGCCTGAAATTCTGCCTTTCTGACCAGCCCTCAGGTGGAGTCGGTGCTGGCGGTCCCCAGACCCCCATGTGGGGCAGGAAGCTCCGGCTCCACAGGGAACAGCATGGCCACTACTTACACAGCAGCGGTTGACAGTTTCCAGAGCGACTTCTGTTATGGCAGATACACTCAATAAAGGAAACCTAGCATGCAGAAGAAGACATTCTTTTAAACATTTCCATTCCCGTTCCCCTAAAGCAGTGGCTCTCAGCTCGAGCTGCAATTAGAATCACTTGGGGAGCTTTAAGTATCCCAGAGCCTAGGCCTCACGTCAGACCAGTGGCATCAGCATCTTGCAGGGTAAGACCCAGGCGTCCAGATGTTTTCAAGCTCCCCAGGTGATTCCATTTGGCAGCTGGAGCTGAGACTAGCTGCCCAAAGAGAGCCTTTGCCCAGGAGTCATTGGAATGAACTGCCAGCCCTGCCTCTTGCTGCTTCTTCTACTTCTTGGAATGGTGCCTCCTGTGCTTGGTAGAGTGCTATCGTCCACCTGCCTGTGGAGCCTGTTCCCCACCCCAAATTTGGGCATAGAGATCATGGCCTGTTTGCCATGGAGAGTCCATCTTTCTGGCCTCCAGGCCTACCTGTGCTGTAGGTGCTGACACCACTCTGCTGTCTGCTTGGGGTATGGCTCCCAGAGTCTGTTTTACACAAATACCACGGGAATGCTCATAGATGCTATTTAAAATGGAAAATACATGTATTTTTTTAAAATTACAGTAGTTTGCGTTAAATAAAGTCAACCAGATTTATTTACTCTAGGACTTCTCCGATCCTTTACTATTTAATTGGCCAATGTGCTCATCCCTTATAGGAAGACACTAGAGGCACAATTTTCCCAATTAATTTGACGACGAAAACTTTTTTAAAGAACGAAACAGGTTTTGGAACATACTGCTCCAGGGTATGATTTAAATTTAAAAATTTCCTGGATACATTTCCTAATATTTTCAATATTGTTATCATGCATGTATTTTAGTCAACTGACTAGTGTTTTACAGGTAACCACCTAATGCTCTGGGCTATATCGAGTACTAGGAAATATGAATTTGGTATCTGCTTCACATGAAACAATTAGAGAATAATTGTGCTTAACTGAGTTGTATTGTTAAACTACAATAAAATGTAATTCAATTAAAAAAATAAAGGAATAATAAAAGAGTGCAGCTTAAGGCAAGGAGGCCTTTGTGAAAGAAGTGGTACCTTCCTTGAAGACCTTGAATGAGTCAGATTTAGACAGATATGAAGAGAACAGAAGGAAAGGCATTTACAGTGGAGGGAACAGAATAAGACAAAACCTAAGAGCAGGCATGAATGGGGTGGGATGTGATACAGGGAGTAGGGTATGGGTGTGAAGGAGAGCAAGTGGACAGGCCTGCATATGCTACTGATGGGAATACTGAGGGTATACAAATAAAAACATTTGCTCGTAAGGTGATATCCAGTTTTCCAATGAGACAGTTTTAAAAAAAAATTACTCACCAACCGAATGTATAAACTTGCAAGGATATAGATGAACTAGCCAGTGTCTTCCTGCAGTGTTTGTTAATGTGGTACCCTACTGACGCAGCGCAAGTTCTCTGGAAGCAGATGCTGAGAGGGAGTTTGGGGTGCACAAGGTTTAATAGAGATCAACACCTGTGAAAGGACGAGGGGGGAAGCAGGATTGGGCAGAGGAAGACGTGTAACTGAGCTACAGGCCTGACAGTGCTTCCGCCAGCCCTGCAGGGAGCTCAGGAGCCAATGGTGCCGACCAGAGACATCCTAAGTGATGCCCCAGGGCCAGGCCCTTGTGTCTCTACCTCGTTTGGTCCCAAGACAGGGGCTGCCCCCAAGAGCGAGACCTTGGGCTGGGGAGCTGTCTGCAGCTCAATGGTGCTGATGGTGAGACAGCAAGTTCTTCCTCAAAGACCATCGAGGCAGCACGTCTTTGTGTCTCAGAGACATACATACAAACACTGCTTTTCTCCATTCTCACTTCTTATAACCCAGTTCTTGAAACACTTCTTATGTGTCTTCATATGCATCATCATCATCACTTACAGCTATATTTTGAGTTACGCATCACAATTTTCCAGAGCACACCATCTTTACAGTCATCTAAGATGCTGGACATACAGCGTGACTTAAATCCGTGTGCAAAGCTGTCACTAAACATTTTATCCAAGCTGCAATTTACCAGCTCCATCCCATTAGGTCAGTTGTTGTTTTTTTTCTAACCTTCTTCTTGTGGTTACATACTCATGATCTCCACAAAGTAAACTCATCCTGTATTTTTCTAAGTTAAAAAATAA